>NC_080098.1:72702766-73345822 GCF_950005125.1 Chionomys nivalis | reverse complement strand
GCTCAGTCACTCAGCTCGCTGCTGGCCCTGCCGGTCAGCCTTGCCTCTCCCCCTCCATGTAGCTGCTTCCCCACCTGAGACCCTTGTTCCCAGCAGCACGCTGGGTCATCCCTGGCTTTGCAGTTAGCATGTCTTCCCTGGCAGTCATGCTCTAGACCACAGTGAGGAGTCCCTTTCTCTTGGAGTTGTTGGCTAGACAGTGCTGCGGTCACACTCACAAGCCACCCACTGGTGATGTCTATCAGCTCTGCCTCAGTGGACAGTGGACCCAAAGGAGAACAGCCAGTAGAGGAATGGGTACAGGAGACAGCAGACTTGGGGTCTGTCACTGGCCGTCCCCTTTGGACGAGCCACTCCTGTGTCACCGTAACCAATTCTCTGGATGGAAGCCATGGATCTGCTTAAGGAAAGGTGTATCTTGGCTCCTGGTTTCATGGGGATTTCAGGCTCATGGTTCCCACCTCATCTCAGCCCGACTGCACATCTGACTCCCATCCCTGCTCCTGGGAGGGACAAGTCCTCTCTGCTTCCTGTTGAGCGGTGACATTGCGCATGGCGTAACTTGGAACAGTTCACACTCACTTCTAGCATGGTGTTTGTGCTTTGCTTCTGGAGGCTTTATTGGGGTGACAGATATGATGTGGGGGAACATGACCAAAGCTTCCCCCACTCTCTGGATAGCCTGAAGATGTCAGATTTCTCACAGATGTGGACACAGGGTTTGCTATTCCTGTTCGCAAATGCAAGCAATCTCAGGTCATACTGGACATTGAGGGCTGCGCTGCACCCATTATACAGATGAGCAATTCAGGGTTCAAGAGGTACGGTGCCATGCTGAGGACTCCAGCTTGTTTTGCCTGGGTCCCTGAATGGTGCCAATCCACGAGCCTCAGCCCGGAGCCCTGGTCTCACCATTCGGGCATGCAGACCTGTGACTGTGGGCACTGGTACATGTTCTGCATGAAAAGGGCCCGTGTGTCACGGAGTACGAGAGTCAGTGCTCCCTCATGGTTGCCTGCCTGTGGTCTGCTTTGGGGAAAGTTGTCTTACTGTGGAAACTTAATGTGTTTTTATTTGGCAGATCCTCAGCCCTGGTTTTAAGATGATGGGATTGGGAAATGGGCGTCGCAGCATGAAGTCTCCGCCCCTTATCATGGCTGCCCTGGTGGCCTGCGTCATTGTGCTGGGCTTCAACTACTGGCTCGCGAGCTCCAGAAGCATGGAACTCCAGGTATGGTGTCTATTTAGAATGCATGGAAGCCGTGTAATGTTTAAAGTCGCTGGGTGACAGCACCACGGGCTCCCTGTTCATTGTCAGTCAATTCCTTGGTTCCTGTAGCCCACACTAATGGTATTTTAGGTCCCAACCCCCTCCCCAGCCCAGGACTGCTTACTCCCTGACAGTTGAGTTACATACAGTTCACACCTCATTCTGCACTCTGAGACTGTTGAGTTACAGTTCACACCACATTCTGTAAGATGGGTCCGTAGGCAGGCCTGTGGGCATTTCCTAATTAGTGGTTGATGTGGGTGAGACGTCCCAGTGTGCGGTGATACGCATGTTGGTAGGAGAGAGGAGTCCCGGGGCAGGTAGACCAAAGTTGTGCAGCGAGAAAGCAGCCAGACAAGCCAAGAGGAGCAAACCAGTAAGCAACACTCCTATGGTCTCTGCTTCAGTTCCCGCCTTCCCTCAGCGATGGACTGTGATTGGGACATGTTAGCCAATAGACCATGTCCTCCCCAGGGTGCCTGTGGTCATGTCTGTTTGTCATAGCAACAGAAACCTACCTAAGACACATATTAAACAATGACAAAGTGTCTCCTTGACAGACTTGAGAGCTCCTCTGAGGCCTCCTGTCCTCTAGGACATGCGTGTTGCTTTTGCTCTGCCCTGTCTAGTCCTGCAGAGGGTAGGCTCAACCTTCCCCTAGATGCATTGGTGATTGGCTGCCTCTGGCAAGTGTCTCATTAAAGTATTTTAGCAAGTCCGTCCCCACTCCGCCCCCACCTTGTGTCCTCTGGGTACAGCTTCCACACAGCCTTTCCCTTGCTCTGGTCATCGTTGGGCTCCAAGCTTTGGTACTGTGAGGCCTTTGCTGAGGGAGCTGGCAGTATCTCGGTGACATGGACCTTCGGTCCTGTGGTTTCCTCGTAGACACGCATCGTGGAGCTGGAAGGCCGGGTGCGCCGGGCCGCCGCAGAGAGGGGTGCTGTGGAGCTGAAGAAGAACGAGTTCCAGGGCGAACTTCAGAAGCAGCGGGAGCAGCTCGACAGGATCCAGTCCAGCCACAGCTTCCAGATGGAGAACGTTCACAGGCTGCACCAGGACGAGAAGGCAAGGCCGCTGTCCCCACTGCCCTCTTCTGAGTGACACTTAGCTGACCATGAGGCCGTGTTCCCGGTGGGGTTGAGCTCGCTCGCTGGTGCAGCTGTCAGCCGTGGGGGAGTGAGCAGAGCAAGGTGGGGTGGAATCTCCTCCTGCTGGCGTTCGCCCCTTTTTCTCCAGGCCGTGTCAAATACTTGTCATAGACAGATATTTTTTGTCTTCAGGCATCTCATACACAGATTAGAGACATCCTAGAAACCAAGGAGAGGATACTGAACATGCATGTCAAGAATTAGTCTCCATAAGATCTAAAAATTAGCATCAGTCCAGAAAACAAAAATCCAGTGCCCTCAAAGATTTCTGAATGGAAGGAGAGAAAACAAAAAGCTCTACAGGGAGAGACAAATGCAAGTTAAATATGAGATATACTTTTAGGCAAACAAAACAAAACCGAGAACATCACACAGGGAAGCATTGCTCTCTAACCCCGTCAGCAAAAGGGGATCGGCGCATGGGCTGCCAGCCGCACTTTAGTGCAGCTGAACAAATGCCTCCTGTTCATTGACCTCCTAAGCCTGCTTGGTTTTTCTGAGGGTTATGTGACTAAACTGTTTATTCACATCAAAGACAGTGGACAGCATTAGTGTCTTCCAAACCAAAGTACACCAAAGCCATGGCCACTTGGGGTCTCTCCCTCCCTGGCCGTGGCTGCTTGGTTGAAAGAAAGGAGGTGAGTGTGAGGGCTGTGGTCTCAGGTCCCTGTGACAAATGCCCCAGAGAAACAGCTTCATGGAGGGAGGGGTCTGTGCAGGGAGGGAGGGGTCTGTACAGGAAGGGAGGGGTCTGTGCAGGGAGGGAGGGGTTTGTGCAGGGAGGGCTCTGCTGCTCCCCTGGTCGTGCTTAAGGTGTGATAGCTGCTCAGTCAGTAGCAGGAAGCAGGCCTTGCCTCCTTTCCGATTAATTACACCCCAGCCCCAGCCTGTGGCAGGGTGTACTCACATCCAGTATGGTGGTCCCCTTTTAGTCAGTTTCCATAGAAACAAACCACACCCCCATCTACCCTCTACAACCCACACCAGTCTAGGCATCCCTCAATCTAATCACCTCTAGAGTCAGGTTCCACAGGCTTCTCCTGCTCCCCTCATAGTAGCGGGGATTGAATCCAGGCCCTCTCATCTGCTCCCTGCTCCATTTTTTTTTTTTTAAATGTTTTTAAGTTTTGGAATAGGTCCCAGTAAGTTTCCCAGGCTAGCCTTGACCTGGCTCTAGTCCAGGCTGACCTTGACCTGACTATGTAGCCCAGGCTGGCCTTGAACTCTGTGCTTTTGCCTCAGCATCCTTAGCATTTGTTCCTGCTTTTGTTGCAGATGTCACCAGGGTGAGATCTAGACCCTGGATGGCTCCAAGGGCCAGCTTCCTCTTGGCTTCCAGCTATATTCTTCCTTTACTGGCGGGGTGAGAAAGTCACTTATGTGACTGGATGGTGGGGACCTGCAGGTGGTGTGGCTGTCTGCCTGTTCCCCCCACCCCCAGACACTCACAACCCCTTCTTGTCTGTGCTTCTGGAGACTGTGACAAGCCAGCTGACTGTGTGACAGGGATGAAGTTCTTCTTCCATGGCCAAATGCCTGCTCCTTCTGAGGTGACCGGACCCAGCTCCCAGTCCAGTTCCTCAGTGTCTCTTCATGGGTCTTCTGAGGGAGTCTTGCTAAGGCGCAACGCCCAGCGGTGGGGTTTTCTCAATGGTGGTTATGTTGTCTGTCCATCCTCTACAGCACAGTAGCCACTAGCCACGTGAGGCTGTCGAATGGCTGAATGGATTTAATTTTAAGTAACAGAAATAATATTGTCAAACACCGTCAGTGGTTGTCCTGGCAGACATAAGTGTGGGTGATTGGTAAAGAAGTTGATTTGGGCTTAGGCTTTGGGGGTCATGTTCCATAAACAAACAAGCAGACTCACGAGGTCTCAGGAGGTTCTTAGCTTTTCGTCCTTGCTCTTTGAGGGTCGCACATATGCATAGGGCTGGGCACCCCAATTCTAACAATGTGATATCTGAAATGTGCCACAGTCTGAGACGTTTTCAGTGCCTGACTCAAACAGGTGTGGACTTGGGCACATTTCCAATGTCTTGTTTCAGATGAGGTGTGCTGAACAAGTTAAGTTTGTGTAGATGTAGATACTAAAATCTGAGAAGTTTTGGTCCTGACATACGAGTGGTCCCAAGCGTTTCCCCTGCAGGAGAGAGTCACGGAAGGTGAGATCACCCTTGGCCGGTGCCTGTTCCCCTGAGAGTCTCATGCTTGTTGGTCAGCTGCTAGGGTCAGTTCATCAAGCCGCTGCTGTTTGTACCTCACCGTGGGGTTTGAACTTAGCCCGAGAACTCATGGGAAAAGACTTAAAGCAAGGCAGTGCGTGCTGTCTCAGACTGCCTAGGGCTCAAAGACTATATAATTGTTAGAGGATTGCCCACAAGTTCCTGCGCCCCCATGTTTTGTCTGGTCCCTAGGTCACTGTGCCACGGCTGCTGATCCAGAGACTGCAAACTGAGATCATGTGTTTTGTGGCATCAAGGCTAAAAAGGAGATAAACAGATGCTCTCTTTTTAGCCTTTTGAATTTTCCTAAGTGAATGGTTTTGTTTGTCTTTTAGTTTTTGAGACAGGGTTTCTCTGTGTAGCCCTGTCTGTCCTAGAACTCGTTGGATAGACCTGGCTAGCCTTGAACTCAGAGATCCGCCTGCCTCTGCCTCCTGAGTGCTGGGATCAAAGGTGTGCCCCTGCTACCATGCCCAGCTAGTGAAGGCCAGGGTGACTAGTGAATGATTCCTAACAAGGTTGAACTAAACTATTTTTAAAAGATTTACTTAGTATATGTGTATGAGTGTTTTTCCTACACGGAAATGCTACAGGTATGTGCCTGGTATCTACAGAAGCCAAAAGAGGGCCCTAGATCCTCTGGAGCTGGAGTTCTAGATGGTTGTGAGGTGCTGCATTTGCCGGACGCCGGACCCAGGCCCTCTCCTCTGCTTTTCATTGCTGAGCTTTCTGTTAACCCCTGAACTAGACTCTATTTATTCAAACTTGCTGGCATTGGTGGAAGCTGCACCAGGTTAGACCTTACTGCTCGTCCTTACATCTCCCACCAAGGTTGATGCCTTGCCTAGAATTCAAATGAGGGTGGGGCTTGGGGTCCTTGAGCAAATATGAGGTACCAACCCCTCCAGAAGCCTAACAGGACCCAACTGTAATCTCCACCCACATTTTATACGTTTGGAGACAGGATCTTTGCATCCCAGGCCACCCGAGAACTCCCTGTCCTCCTGCCTCTGCTTCCCAAATGGTGGGATTACAGGTTGTTAACTGCGCTGCCCCCCCCCCCCAGCAAAGATGAGATCATCCGCATGATTTTTGAGCCAAATTTGAATCGAGCTTTATTAACTACTGATCAGGATGATGGGCACTGGCCAGGTCCATACCAGGAATTCCCACTGAATGGCTGTGAATTACTTGTGTCCCTTGCTTATAAAGGCAAAACCCACAAGGCTACACACACTTCCTCCCTTTGTCCAATTGGGGGCAAGCATACATCCTGATGTACCTCCTGCCTGTGTGTGATCAAGCCCATCCCATGCAATTAGCAAACAACCTTGTTTGCAGAGTGGAAACACGGCTTGTTACCATACGTGAACAACAGCCTCCAGCATTCCCGGAAGTATCTGTCCTTGCGCAAGGGGGGTTTTTAGGTTAGAGGCATTTTTGTTTTCTAGATCTCTTAAGCACAGGAGTTTAAACTTAAAACATACCTGTAGCCTTCACAAGGCACCCAGATACTACTTGAGGATCATAATAAATTATAAAATTGGGTTTTATAATTTATTCTTCGTCTCTGCATTCTCCCCTGCATCTGTGAACTTTAACGGTTAACCTTCTAGCTTACATTGCTGAACTTTCTCACACCCAAAAGTAAGGTTTTTTATGTTCGTTTTTTCAGGTATTTGCTCAGATCCTCTCTCATTCTTCTTGTAGTTTGTTTTCCTTTGAGGTCCTTGTTGAATTCATAGCTAGTCATTCCTTAAAGTGGCCACACCCTCCTCAGTAAAGTAGCCTTCCTTGCTTCTAGTTGTCTCTGTGATCGATGGTTGCAATGAGCTGCTCTGCCCTGCTTCCTGGGCTCTTGGAGTTTGAACCTTGTACTTTTCCAGGTACAGTCTGGGTCTCATTATAGAGCTATGACAGGAATTTAGTACATTCTGCCCGCACTCAGAAAGTGAAAAATAACTGAGTGTTGTTATACGTGTTATTTTTTTTTTTTTTTTAATGAAAGAAACGGGTGCGTATGTAAGTGTTTGTGCTGGCTCCCACGGTGAACTTTGTCCTTGTACATTATGGCTAAAGGGCTAAAGGGAGCCCTAAAGTTCCCGCCTTTCACCCCTCCTTTCAGGACTCAATTAAAGACGTCATGAGAAGCTAAAGGGGGGCTAAAATCTGAGGTAAAGAAGTCTCCTCACAATGGGATCCGTCTGTCCATGTTTCTTTATTCTCTCCTCTTCCAATCCTTATTCTCCTTTCTCTCTTCTCTCTTCTGCGTTTTACAAACATTCACTCACACATTTCCTTCAAACCAGCACAACCCCAACCCTGGCAGGTTCTAGGGCCAGAATTATTGTCTCATAAAAAAAAAATCAGATAAGGGTTTTCACACACACACACACACACACACAGAGAGAGAGAGAGAGAGAGAGAGAGAGAGAGAGAGAGAGAGAGAGAGAGAGAGAGAGAGATATCTATGATTGTCAGCTCAAAGATGGAAGTGGTTAGTGCAGTTCAGTGAACTCCTTAGTAGAAAAAATTGGTTAAGAAAGGAATTAAATCATGAGGAGTTCTAGAGGGGGGGTTAGTGTGCTACACTGCATTTCTAGGTGGTTAGTAAGAGCTAAAATGTTCATTTTCAGCGTGCTGCTTTTTCCCTCTCTCAGCATGCATTGAACCAGGTAACCAGGCAATCTACGTAAACAGGGAGAAGTCATGGCGCTTGATCAGACGACTCGTACACCAGGCGCTGCAGTTTTTGTGGGTCTAGGCCTGGAGTTTTGCTCTAGGTGGTAGAAACAAAGAAGGGACCCAGGTCTCTAAATTATCAGTTCTGGGGTATCCTGTTATCAGTTGTTCTGGTTGTGGGGAAAAGCCAGAGGAGCAGCTCGGGCAAGCAGTAATTCTGTGTCCTTGAAGATCTGTGAATATTTTAAATGGGATGCTCTATGCCTGGACCCTAAGCTCTGACCTAGGAGAGAGGAACGGAGCGGCAGTAGGAAATTGTTTTCACAAAACAGTTCTGAACTGTGGGAACTAATTTCCAAATATATAACAGAGCGGGAGTTATGTTACAGTGAACGTTTACAGCAAAGGACAGCCACTAATTCACAAAACAATATTGCCAAAATTTCCTTGTATCTTGGTTTAACCTTTACCAGAGCCCTTGGTTCTGATAAGTCGCTCATGAAAAGATGGCTGAGCAATTACTGTATAATGTTGAGGCTTTTGTAGCAAAAGAGCCTGGGAGATTCAAGAAAAAATCTAGAAGCCAACCTGCTGGATTATATAGGAAACCTGTTTTTTTTTAGCTTTACTTTATTCTGTTTATATGAGTATCTTGGCTGTATGTGTATAGGTACACCACCCGCATGCCTGGTCTCTATACGGTCCGAAGGCGTCAGATCTCGCCCTGGAGTTTGGATGATTGCAAGGTACTGTGTGGGTGCTGGGAATAGAACCCCAGGTCCTCTGTGAGAGCAGCGAGCGCTCTTAACGGTGGAGCCCGCTCTCCGGCCCCATGACACTTATTTTGATGTGCTGTCACATCGCTCCCAGAGTGATCTCATTGTCACCATTTGCTTCAACACCTCCACATCTCAGCTGGTCCTTAGTTTCTGTCAATCATCTCTCTCTCTCTCCTCGATGTTTTCCCCTAAGCAGAGCTGAGTGCCTGACCATAAGTTCTTTGTGATGTCTGCTGGTAACTTCACAGAAGCCCAAGTGTTTGGTTACTGCGAGAACAGAAGCCCATGCTGCACACTGTGACCTGCCGAGTGCCTCCAGTGTGACTTTGGCCCTGTGTTTTAGCTGACAGATTTGGTGGTATGTTGGAGCTAATGTGTGTAATGGCAGGTGTTGTTGGCAGCCTTGTCTAATCATCCCTCCCAGGAATAATCTTTCCTACGTTGCTGTCACTCACGTAGAAAGAGAGGAGAGTAGACTGGAAATAAGATGGAGTCTATTCCTTGGCAGGGCTTTGACCAACCAGTCGAGTTCCCTGCCATGAGAACCTGAGCCAAGTCTCAGAGACTTGAATTTGATCTTTTAAAGTACTGGTTAAATATCCCTTATCTAAAATGCTAAGACTAGAAGTTTCCAATTTGGTATTTTAAAATTACACACACACACACACACATAGGTTTTCTGTAATGAGATAATAGGTTTCTTAGCTGACACAGTAAGCCAGATCTTTTTCTTTTGAAAAAACAAAAGAATAAGTTTATTTGAGTAAACCAACTCCTGGGTGAGTTCTCCAGTCCCAGAGATAGGGGCAGAGAAGTCACACACCCAAACCAAAGCAGGAAGGGAGGTTATGTACCCTGTAGGTAAGGGGTGATGATGTGTCCCCCACAAGCTGGGGTTGTGCCCAAGTATGGTCAAAACTGACTGCTTTAGGTGGGGTCTTGGGCTGCTGGAAACTTCATGGGAGGAGCTGCCATTGCCACCAAAAATGCAGAACTGGGATTTTTGGTGCCTTTTCATTGTTGAAGATTCTCTGAGGGGGCAGGATTTGGGGAGAGAGAGAAGAATGGAGCTTTTTCAGATCATGTAGGAGTGAGCTAGAGGCTCCAGCTGAACAAATATGCTTATATATTATATATTTTGTATAAATAAATACATATATATGTACAAAACACAATTTCCTGGTTGAATACCCCTAAACTAAAAATCTGAAGTCCCCTCCAAAACTCTTAATTTTTTGACCATTAGAGTTTTACAATTGGCATGATGGCAGCGTTAGTGTTCAGGCATTTGTACTGGCCTGCCCTTGGGGTCCTGACGGTGCTTCCTCAGCTGCAACCACTAAGAACACCAGCTGTGCACCTTCACTAAGTTCCCTTTCAAAAGGTGGGCCTTGCCCACCTCCTGTCTCTCTCTCCTTCTTGCTTCTCTGCCTGTCTCTCTCTGTTGCCCCCCACACACACACCTTTTTGACCTCCTCCTGCTGGCCAGGTGCCAGGAGCTCACACCCAGGAAGACGATTTTGTCTTTACCTGCTAGTTCTGCCATAACAAATGACCACAGAGTCGGTGACGTAAGCCCACCTGGAGTTTACCTTTCACGTTTGTCAAGGTCAGAAGTCTTAAAGTCACCAGGATCCTGTCCCTGTAGACGCCAGGGACAGCCTTCCGCCTGTCCTCAAGCTTCCAGAGATCCCCTGGGGACACATTTCTGCAGCTTACCCCCCCACCCTCACCCCAGAAATGCGGCCTTCTTCCTTCTGGCTTTCCACGTTTTTGCCTCTCTCTTGTGAATACCAGACACATGGGAGAGGGGCTTTCATTAGCTGTAGGAGTTCTGTGGGTACCCCCAGAGTGATAGGAAGTTTACAGGTGCATCTACCCCATTCACAGTATCTTGGGTGGCTGTGTCAACTGTCACTTCCTCCATACCCATTGTAAGCAGATTGGGGAGGCTGGCCAGCTGTCAAGGGAGGACTCTACACCTCTGCCTGTGTGAGCACTATCAAAGGATTTGATTGTAGTCATGTTTTTAAATGCTGTTCTTCCTTCTGCGCGTGCGTGTTCCTGTGTGTGCACATATGAGTGCACATGTTCACGTGGAGAACGGAGGTTAATGTCAGCCTCCCTCTCCCACTCACCACCTTATGCTTTGAGACAGGGTCTCTCACTGAGCTTGGGGCTCTTGGCCTTGGCTAGGCTAGCTGGTCAGCAGACCCCAGGTGCCCTCCTGTTTGTCTCCTGCGAGCTGGGATTGTAGGTCTGTGCTGCAGTGTGGCTTTTCATGTAGGCGCTGGGTGCCTGAGCTGAGGTCGGAATGCTTGCATGCTTGCCTAAGGTCCTTTTTTGTTTGAGCTTTGTTGTTGTTGTTTTAAAGATTTATTTATTTGCATGTATATATCTGTCTGTGAGGGTATGTGTACATGTGTGTGCAGAGTAGATGCCACTAGAGGCCTTCGGGTGTCCTCTTCTCTTGCTGTCCACTGATTATACCTTTGAGGCAGGGTCTTTTGTGTCCTGGGCTTGTGTTTTCTCAGTTAGGTTTGAGATAACAAGCTTGGCAGTTCTCCTGTCTTGCTAGCTGGGAGCAAGCACATGAGGAGCCTGGGTTCATCGTATAACTGCTGGGACTGCTACTCTGGTCCCTGAGATGGCACAGAAATCCTCTTACCTGCTAACAATCTTTCTAGTTCCATTTTTTTGGAAGCAGTCTGGCCTGAAACTTACTGTGTGGCTCAGGTTAGTCTCAAACTCACAGAATCCTCCTGCCTCAGATTCCCAGCTTGAAACATGTTTCTAAAGATTTAAGAGGCAGCCAGGCTTGAGGTTTTAATTGACAGAAATCTGTAACATTCATGTGTTGAGGCTCTGCATTGTCTCCCAAGGTTAGCTGAGTCCATTCTGTTACGTTCCTGTCAGAAGGCTAATTTGGGGTCCAGTGATCTTCTGTAGTCTTGGGTGCAGTCTTGGGTCTGGGGCAGGGCAAGAGGTGGAGATCCCGGTCTACTGAGTAGAACTGTCAGACAAATGTGGACCTTCTGCCATTCGCTCATGTGGCTTGCCAAACCTTAGTCAGAAATAGCTTCCCCGTCAGTGTCTGTCTGTGGCATCCTGGCAGCTGTGTCCGCCTTGACATTCGTCTTTGCTGCGTTTTGCCAAGTTTGTTAACTAGCTGGCCCAGGGCTGAAGAAAATTCTTAAGAGTGCATTTCTTTTGTGATGGAAATAGAGTTCCTGAGGGGAAACAAGGGAAAGAAAGGAGTGGAAGAAAAGATCTGAGCCTGATAGAAAGGAAGCCACAGAGGCCTGTGCATTGCTTTGTGCTCAGAGAAAGAAATGCCCATAGGCACAGCTGCTCGGGTTTGAGCCCAGCCTCATCAAAACAGAAGCACTGGGGGGAGGTAGGGGAAGACCTGGGCCTCTGGCAGGGAGACCCTCACTTTCAGCATGCTAAGGTGCACCGAGGTGCTGTCAATGCCCTGGTTCTCCCTGTGTGTGACACTGTTCCTGAGGGGACTGAAATGTCTACTCTCCCTAGATAGGGAACCAGAAACCAACCAAAACGCAGATGCCACCAGAGTCCATGCGGTAAACCGGTGAGTTTTACAATGTTGCTTACAGGAGCAGAACATGATTCAGACAGCTTTGCTTCTGCGGGGAACCACTCACCCGTGTGATGCTGGCATCACAACCTTACTGGTAATGAGTGTGGAAAGTGGAATTGAGTGTTCTGGTCTTGCTATTCAGGATCACATGTACCCAGAGAACACACTGACCTGGGCCCATAGTGTCCTCCAGCAGACAGCTGTGCACAGTCTGAGGGCGTCATACAGCTGTGCACGGTCTGAGGGCCAATGTGTCATATGGCGGTGCACAGTCTGAGGGCGTCATACAGCGGTGCACAGTCTGATGGCTGCTGAGTCATACAGCGGTGTACAGTCTGAGGGCGTCATACAGCTGTGCATGGTCTGAAGGCCACTGTCATACAGCTGTGCACGGTCTGAGGGTGTCATACAGGTGTTGCTTTCTCTACTTCACTTGGCAGAACCTGCTGGACTAGAAGCGGCTGTGGCAGGATGGTGGACTGTGGTGGCTGTCCTGACCAGAGGGTGGTGCTGCAGTGCAGGAGGAGGCCTGGGGTCCTTCCCAAGGGTGTGTTAAATCAGGAAAGCCCACTTGGCCTGGAGTTTAGACTATAGGGTTAAATAACAGGCCCCTGGGGGCTAGGTCAGGTGAGTGGGACAGAAAGGTGGTTGTGTGTTGTGTCCCCCCTGCCCCCCCACCCCCCCAATCAGGTCACTCTTGAAATGCCTGAAGTGTGAGAATAGATCCCAGAATGGGTGTGGCACGCCCTGGTCCTCCACTTGAGTTGTGGGCTGGGCCTTCCTGCTGAGGCCAGTTGTGAGGTGGGAGGATGTTGCTCTCCTTAAAGGCACGCGATGTCCTGGTAGGAGATGCTTTGGTTGTGTGGTGCAGCCAGCCTGTGTGCACTTGGCCTGCGGACGCCCTTTTGTCAGAAGCAGCCATGCTTTTCCGGCTCTTAGTCCCCCTCCCCCCACCTCACAAAATATCCACAGTCAGGCGGGAGACACCATCCGGCTCCTTGCTGTTCAGAACACTGGCTATATAGAGGTGCAGGAATCGGGTAGTCGTGAAGGCCAGAGGCTTTCATGTGGGGGGGTGGTTTTGCAGGCAGAGCTGCCCGAGGCCTACAGGCCTCCTGTGGAACTTCTTTGACTGCAGTCGTGGAAAAGGAGGGCAGGCTTTGCTGCATGTTCCGTGGTTTGGCTGTGGATTGCCGCGCTTAGGCGCCTGCACCATGGGGTTGGCCCCAGCTGGCAGCGCTATTTCGGGAGGCTGTAGAAACAGGTCGCTGGGGGCATCTGACCAGCCTGTTTCTTTCCAATCGAACCACTCCCTCCTGGAGGGAGCCAGAGTGTTCAGACACTGAGGTAGCTCACTGAGGAGGCTCGAACCACCATGAAACTTTCCCTCCAGAGGTTACACAGGCAAGAAGGAATTGTGGGGGAGTCTTTAATAGAGCGGCCTGCAAGGGGAGCTCCAAGGTGCAGGTTTCCTGAGTGCCGAGGTGAGTTTTCAGTGAGGAGCCTCGGAGTCAGCCATGCTCCTGTAGTAGCCCCTCACCCCCCAGTAAAACCCCATAGTTCACCAAGCTAGGCTTGTGTTATGTTGGAAGTATGCGGTTTGCTCACGACTCCCCAAGGAAAGGGCCTCGGGACTACCTTGTCCCTGCCTCCTGTGTCCGTCTGGTCACTGTGGTGTGAGCTCCTTCTCCATGATCCTTATCACAATGACCTGCCAGTGTCTTCTGAAACCCTGATCAATGTCACAGTGACAGAGAGCCCTACACAACTCACCGTGAAAGATCAAGTCAGAGTTCAACCTGAAGGTCAGGAAAGCAAAACAGCCATCCACTTGCTCTTACCTCCATCTCAATCTGAAAATGGTGATCCTGCCTCCAGGAATCTCAGAATGAGACTGTCTGAGAGCTGTCTCCTCCTGTTTTATATTCCTCTCTAGTTCTGGGACTAAAGGTGTGCACCACTACTGCCCGATTTCTATGATAAACTAGTGTGGCTACTGGGATTAGAGGTGTGTGTCACCACTGCCTGGTCTGTAAGGCTGATTGGTGCAGCTGTTTTACTCTCTGATCATCAGGCAAGCTTTCTTTTATTAAAATACAAATGGAATATCACTACACCCTCTCATAAAAGACAGACTGATGAGACAGAAACACACCCAGTTTCCAGGACAAGAGGACTTCAGGAGTGAAGTCTAAAGACCCCGGTGAATGGCCCTCTTCATGCTTGAACTTGGTGTTGATGTTCCTGAATCACTGTGTGGACGCATGGGGAGGCAGGGCATGCTCAGCTGCCGCCAAAGGAGACACTCAGGCTGTGGGCCAGCCACCTGGGCGTCTGCTGTTCTGAGGTCGGGCCCCTCTGCAGTGCGAGCTAGTGTGGCCCAGAGTATTTGTGGCCAGCTCTGATGTGGCAGACAGGGAAAGCTAGAGAAATTATTAGCTTCAGTGACTATTGTTGAGGAAAATGAGTCTGGTTCCTGTGTCTATGCCCCGGAGAGAGGAATCCCCATATCTGCTGAGTCCTGCGGGAGGAGGGGAGGGGAGAGAACTCTGCTGCAGAGACCTTCATCTCCCTTTCCTGTGCCTGCTTTCCCACAGCCCCATCCATAGCTGCTGAGCCCTGTTGATAGCTCCCAGCATTTCCTGGAGACACGTAGGAAGACATCCTGTGGGGAGGGGGCTTTGTTGTTTGTAGGTTTGGGAAACAGCCATGGGAGGTGAATAGGGTCTCACTATGTAGCCCTGGCTGCCCTAGACCTCTGAATAGACCTGCCTGGTCTCAGACTCCCAGACATTTGCCTGCCTCTGCTGGGATTAAAGTTATGCACCACAACATCCTACTTTAAGATTTAATTTTTATAAATGTGGCAGAGGGGTGTGTGTATATGTGTGTGTATATGTGTGTGTAAATGTGTGTGTAAATTGTGGGGAAATGCAAACAGGAAAGCACATCAGACTTCAGTATTGTCAGCCGTCTCTCTCTGCATGCAGCGCGCCTCTGCCCACAGTGTCTGGGGCTGCTTTACTCCATGAAGGGCTGAGATAACTGCAGTCCGTAAGACCGTATGGGGTAGAAAATTCCAGTTGCCTCAGAGCTGTTCTAGCATATTCTCCTCCTGTGTTTGCGAAGAGAGGTACCACAGTCTGCTCACTGCCAGCTCTGTAAGAAACACATGCACTTCACACAGGTCATAAAACCTGCAGAAGCAACTGGTTTTGTTTTTACTTCTTTTGGACTTCTGGGTCACAGAGGTCACACTTCCCACACAGCCATCCCCCTCCCCTCTCAGCAATGGAAACTACCTTCCTTTGGTCGTCCTGGGGCTTCACTGCTTGAGGTTTCTCGTGTGAATGGAGTCCAGGCAATAGTTTCTTTTTATAGCCAGGTGGTGGTGGTGCACACCTTTAATCCCATCACTTGGGAGGCAGAGGTGATCAGATCTCGGGGAGTTCGAGGCTAGCTTGGTCTACAGAGCTTGTTCTAGGACAGCCAGGGCTACACAGAGAGACTCAATTTTGAAAAACAAAAACAGACAAAAAATTTCCTTTTGTGAGTGGCCTCTTCTTTCACCTAACCCCAAGTCTTAGAGGTTCATTTGCGTTGTATGTGTGTTGGAATCTTCTTTTTTTCTTTTCTTTTCAAGACAGGGTTTCTCTATAATAGTCCTGGTTGTTTTGGAACTCTCTTTGTAGACCAGGTTGGCCTCAAACTCACTGAGATCCACCTACCTCTACCTCTCAAATGCTGGGATTAAAGGCGTGTGCCACCACCACCCAGCACTGGAATCTCCCTTTAAAAGGCTATGCAATACACCTGTAATACACGTGCAATACACCATGTGTCTGTCTACTCATGGACTCTAAGATCACTTCACCTCCTGGCTGTGAGACAGATTGCAGTGAATGTGGACGGTTGAGGAGTCTTTCTGAATTATTTGCATATATATTCGGAGAGAGATTGTGGGGTCTGGGACAGATTCATCCATGCAGTTTAGCAAATGCATGCTTTTCTTGCCCAGAGCAGCAGGAAGTTTGGCTGGGGAAGTCCTATTCCTAGAGTGGGCCTTCTTAGTCCCTCATTCTCCACCCCTCCATACTCTTGTAAAAGATACACTTCTCTAGGAAATTGTCTCCACGGTAGAAGAGTTTTACCAGCACCCTTCTGAGGATTTCTCTACCATTGCCAAATTACTCCCAAAGCATGCATCTCCCGCACGCGTTCCTGTGTTTATCTCCGGGCACGCGTTCCTGTGTTCCTCTCCCAGCACTCGTTTCTGTGTTCCTGTCTGTGTTCATCTCTTGGCAAACATTTATCTGCAGTCTGATTTGGCATTTGTCTTCCTTGCAGGCAATTTTAGTGAGTAACATCACCACAGGCGAGAAGCTCATCAGAGACCTGAAAAGTAAGCCCCCTCCTGCCAGCCCAGCAGCTGCCTCATGGGAAAGTCTGCCTGTCCCTGTCCCCATGCCTCACAATGGCCTCCCCTGGCTCTGCCACTATAATCTTATGTTAGGAATAACCGAGTCATCCTTAATGTAATCTTATCTGTCCTTATAAACTATGACGGTGACATTGAAAGTTGTGATGGACGTAATTCAGTCCTTTGGTTTATGTCTCTTTAGGAAATACTGGGAGGGTGTGCTGAGTTTGGGGCACTTGCCTGGTGTTCAGGAGACCTTAGGGTTCATTCCGCACCACCAAACAACGAAATTGGATGAGGTACGAGCCTCCTCCACCACGTGGAAGATCCCACGTCTGACCTCAGGCCAAGGTCAGACTGCACAAAATCCTTGTGCACTGTGTCCTATTCATAATTTTACTGAAAATAAACCTTTACTAACCACCTTAAAAATATAGTGTAGCACAAAATCCTTGTACAAAGTTATTTTTGAGCTGCGTATATAAAGCATGTATGAGGGCCGGCAAGGAGGCGCAGCAGGAAAGAGGCTTGCTGCCTAGCCTGATGACTCGAGTTTGATCTCAAGGCCACATAGTCCAAGGAGAGGACTGAGTCTCATAAGTTGACCTTTGACCTCCGCACATGCGCAGTGGTGCACACACAAGTACAAAGTCTAATAATTAAACATTTTAATAGCGATTTCAAATAGGATCGAGAGATGGTTGGCATCGTGATGGCAGGGGAGGGGCTCTTCTCTCTCTCCCCTTCTGCTCCCCTCTGTGTCATTTGTGCTGAGTGTGGTGCTGTTGTGTCTTGTTGTCTGAGTGGTAGGACAGCCACACAGAGACCAGTGGAGTGATTTGTCCTCTTGCCTTAGCCCAGCTGAAGGCTCTGCAGAGCAGTTATGGTAGACTGCAGCAGGACATCTTCCAGTTCCAGAGGAACCAGACTAGCCTGGAGAAGAAGTTCTCCTATGACCTGTGAGTGTTGCTTGGGATGAACCGCACCCTCTGGGGAGGAGGGTCTGGGTTCTGAGCATCAGAGGCCAAGAACAGAGTCCAGTCCACTCACTCAGCCTGGCACAGAGCTGGGAGTTGTTGTATAGAGCATGTGAGGAGGGACTCAGGGCTTCTGGGATGATGCCCTCTAAAAATCAGCATTCCACCTGGTAAGTATCAACCAGCAGGGATCGTTATACAGAGTAAGAAAGGTTTGTTTGTATGTATGCATGTGTGTGCACTTGGGTATGTAGCATGGATCTAATTGGTCTCAATAATAAAACCCCAGAGTCAGATATTAGGTGTTAAAAGCTGAAAGATCAGAGAAGCAGCCAGCCACTAAAGCTTTGACCTCTACAAAATCCCTCAGACTGAAAGGCTAGATCCTGTCTCCACCTCCCTAGTGCTGGGATTAAAGGCGTGTGCCTAGCAAGTACTGGGATCCAAGGTGTGTGCCACCACTGCCTGGCTTCTATGGTTGGTGGCTTAGCTCCACCCTCTGATCTTCAGGCAAGCTTTATTTGTTAGATCACAAAATAACAGCACACAGGTGCATTGGGCGTACACACGCGCGTGTGCACATGCACGCAAGCAGTGCTCAGCAGGATATAACATTTACATATCAGAAACTCAATAATATAAAGCACAGTAGGACCGTTACTGTGGCAGTCCCAACACTTAAAAACTGTCAGGCGTGGAACTGGAGAGTTGGCTCTGTGGTCGAGAGCACTGGCTCCTCTTCCAGAGGACCCGGGTTCAGTTCCTCAGTTACCAGCACCCACGTGGCTGCTCACAAGCGTCTGTAACTCCAGTTGGTCTTTCACCTGTCTGTTTAACCCACACAGACATTAACATGCATTTCAGAAGTCATAAGGAAACAGCAGGACCTGACAAAGCAGTGCTCCTGGAAAAGGTGACGCCACCAGGAAGGGCCAGCATCCGAGGGGAAATACTCCACATTCCAAACCATTAGACAAGATCACTAGATGTCCCTGGACCCTGGACTCACCCACTCCCCTCACCCCAATCTCTGTTGTGATAACCAGCTTTGGGGACACCCAGACCTTTTGTCAGTAAGGGCAGGCATGCTGTCTTCCTCTCTTTTTGAAGGGGAGAAGGATCATGGCTTCACAAGGTTTCTACAGAATTGACAGTGACTGGCCCTGCAAAACGTGTTTTCCATAAGTTGTACACTTGTGGGTCTAAGAATCTGTCAACTGTATATTTACTTTCTAATATTTGTGACTCCAACAAGCTTCAGAGTGTTTCGTCATTTAAAGGTATTTGGGGTTTTATCCTTGCACAAGACACTCAGTGTAGGTTTAGCTTGTCACTAGCTGTACATTGCCAAATTACTTGCATTCTTTCTTATTTTATTTTGAAATGGGTCTTGCTGTGTAGCCCTGGCGACCCTAAAATTTGTATATTTAGGACTGGCCTGGGACTCATCATCTCCCACCCAAGTGCTGGGATCACTACACAGTACTTCCTCGCTGCTTCCTAAGAGTAAGCGGGGTATGCAGACCCCAGAAGTCCAGAATAATAGCTGCCTCACACATTCCAGCTCACAGAATGCCCATGTCCTTTCAAAATACCAACAACTTGCCTGATGTCCTAATTACTTCAAACCCAATCCTGCAAACAGCATAAAGTCTGGAACACATTAATGTGTTGCTAAATACCAGAGCTGATGCTGAGCACTGCATCCTCAGAAGTAGGCAGGGCAGGTCCTGAGCACTGCATCCTCAGAAGTAAGCAGGGCAGGTGCTGAGCACTGCATCCCCAGTAGGCAGGGCAGGTGCTGAGCACTGCATCCTCAGTAGGCAGGGCAGGTGCTGAGCACTGCATCCTCAGTAGGCAGGGCAGGTGCTGAGCACTGCATCCTCAGAAGTAAGCAGGGCAGGTGCTGAGCACTGCATCCTCAGTAGGCAGGGCAGGTGCTGAGCACTCCATCCTCAGTAGCAGGGCAGGTACTAAACGCAGTGCATCAGTAGACAGTGGCTCTGTATGAACGCTATGGTGGTCTTGAACTGAGATGGATACAATTTCACTTATCCTATGCATTTTCTCTTGGGCTGAAATATCATTGTGCATCACGTGACTGCTATGTTGTGACAGTATAATGGCACAGAACATGAGTAGACACTCAGCACGGGAACACGTGGTTGGACTGGGCAGTATCTACAGACTTGTGCTCTGACTTGAAGGACAGTGTCACTGGAATCTATTGAGTAGAGACCAAGACACTGTCAAATGTCCCAGATGGCTCCCACAATGAAGCTGTGTCTGGCTCCAGACATTCACAGTGAGCCTGGATAACTGAGCTAGTGATATCAAAACATTACACACAGACAAATGTGAAATACCCTAGACTTAGAGCCTTCAAAAGCTCCTTGAAGCCAATATTTCCTCCAAACCAGTGGTCTTGCTTGATAAGTGTTGACCCAAGTTTTCAGCCTATCAGAAGTCAGCTATGGGCTAGAGGGAGGCACGTGGGACCCAGTTCGGGCAGCAGCTGTTGTGCTGTCCTGGGTTGTGTGTGCGTGGAGACACTTGTACTAAGATGGTTGGCCTCTCTGCTGTGTCCGTCTCACTGGTTGTGCTTTAGGGCCCCTGCTGCAGAGGCAGGACACTCTCAGACATAATGGCAGAGATTGACGGATGCCAGAAAGAGATAGATGTCCCTAAGTTTCTTAGAATGAGAGATCCGAGAATCTGAGAAAAGATGTAAACACCTTGTTAGCAAATTTGTAAAGTGTATAAAATTGTTCATCGAGGAATTGAAGGTTCTGACCAAATCCAAGGTTGTCCAATTAAAACAAGATTTATTAAATATCAGCCAGGAAGATAGATACTGGCTAGTCAACCACCAACTGACTGGGAACTTTTTCAATGAAGTCTTTGCTTCTTTCTCATGTCTGAGGTTCCTGTTGTCATCCAGTTCCCTGCTGTGTGTGGAATGTTTTGATCCACTGATGCTTTTTAATCTGCCAAAGGGTATGTTCCGAGTTAGGGACCGAGGCCCCAAAATGTTTCCAACCCAGGAAAGGCTGCACAGAGAGAACACTGCAGTCTTCAGAAGACTTGAGTCTTTCTCTTAGTTGTAGCTGTAGAAGGCAACAGAACGCCTGTTAGCGTCCCTGTTTTTGCTAAGTGTTTTTTGCTCTGCCCCTCTGCTGAAATCAGGCTCGAGCCTCCAGTGTATGTCAGGGGCAGCTCTCTGACAGGTAGACCGACTATCAGTCTTGATGCTGCCCAGAGTCCATCCCCATCCCACAGGCTAAAGGAATCAAGCTCCTCAGACTGCTCCACAGGCCAGTCACAAGAACTGGGTATCCCTCAGCCTCTGGAGGTTGGTTTACAAATTCAGGGATACCTGCCATACTCCTTGGTAATTTGCCAGGACAGCTCACCGAACTGAGGACAGCTTTACTCACCACTAGGGTTTCATTTACAAAGGCTGTGATAGGTGAACAGCCACAAATGACAGAGTTATAAGGCAAGTCTGGGAATAGAGGACTTACATCTCCCGTGGACTCAGGGCCCAGCCTTCTGGTGCATCTGTATCGTTACCAGCCCAGAAGCTATGAAACCTCAAGGTCTAGAGATGGTAACTGGGTTTGTTATGTAGGCGTGGTTGATGAAATCATCATACACATGGTTGAACCTTCCAGTCTCCCTCACTTCTGCTAGGCATGCAAGTGTTACAACTCGAGGGAAAGGTATCCTGACTTTTTGGGAAGTCAGGCTCTGTCTGAAGCTGGGGTGCAGTGGGGGATGGTCTCCCTGAAGGATGTAGCAATTCTGTTTCTCTCTGAGACGCCATTACAAGATGCTTCCAATACCAGGAAATCACAGGGGTTTTAAGAATCTGTACTGGCAGTGTTTTTAAGTGTGTGTGTGTGTGCGCGCGCGTGCGCGGGCATGTGTGTGGCGTGTTTATAGCAAAATAACGAATCTAGAGTGTGGTTACCTTTATATTTCTTCCCTGTCATCTAATACTTGCAAGTTCCCTTTTCAGATTGTGTCCAGAGTAGGAAAGGGCTGTTCTGTCTTCTGCATGGATTGTGGGTGCGGGGTCCAGCACGGAGTGCTTGGGACACCCACACATCCTTCCATTTGCCTCGACCAGGAGCCAGTGTATCAACCAGATGAAGGAGGTGAAGGAGCAGTGTGAAGAGCGGATAGAAGAGGTCACCAGAAGGAGAAACGAGGCAGCCGTTTCCAGAGATGCAGGTGACAAAAACAACCAGCGTCAGCAGGTAATTTGGGTCTGTTCTGACCGGGTGTCCGGGAGCTGCACCTCCTCTCCTCAGCATTTTGTTCTGACCTGTGTCTCTGTTCTCCCCATGGGTGTGGTTCTCTGTGATACAATGGAGCAAATCCTGGTACCAGGATACCCAGACCTGACTGTGGACGCTGGCCCCCGGGCTAGAGCTAGTCTTTACCGTGTACAAGAAGCCGATACTATATGGCTGTTTGAGGCTGCTGAGGTCGAGATGTGAAGTACTCTGGCCAGGATGAGCCTGGCCCCGTGGCAGGGTCCAGAGTAGTGTTCCCTCATGAGTTCTGATAGCAGAGCATTTTTCTTTTCACAGGATGAACTTGCTTTCACTGATTTTTTTCATTTTAATTAATTTATGAACTAATTCATGTATCTTTTATTCTACTTACTTTGGATTTAATTTACTAATTTGTTTCATGGCTTCTTAAGGTACAGTCTTGACTCTTGGCTACAGATCTGAAGATTCCTTTCTCATGTATGCATCCAGTGCTACAAATATCTTTTTTTTTTTTGAAAAAGCATTGCTTTTACTTCAGCTTATAAATTTCAGTAAACTGTTCTCATTTAGATGAAAATATTTTTGTCTGTCTATCTTTTTTTCAAGACAGGGTCTAACTATATAGCTCAGGCTGTCCTGGAACTCACTCTGTAGTTCAGGATGGCCTCTGACTCACAGAGATCCACCTGACTCTGTCTACGAAAGTGCTGAGATTAAAGGTGTGACCAAAATATTTTTAAACTTGAGACTTTTACTTTAATCTGTGCATTATTTAAAAGCATGTGCCTTAATATCCACACATTTAGGGATTTTTCCAGATATCTACTTCTGCTTCCTTGTTAATTCTTCTGTAATAGAAGGGGACACATGATGTGGTTCCAAGTTTAAATTTGCTATGATGGAGTTTTAGCCTAGAATACATTCTGTTTTGGTGAGTGTCCCTTGTGGGTGAGGTGGATCCTTTTCCTTTGGCTTCTCAGAACTTTTAATTTCCCTGCTGTAAACGGAAGTTTCTGTCCTGCCTGGTCCCGCAGCCATTCAGTCCCAACAAAACATAGAGGCTTGTATTAACTATAAACTGGTTAGCCCACTAGCTCAGGCTTACCATTAACTAGCTCTTAAAACTTAAATTAACCCATAATTCTTATCTGTGTTTAGCCATGTAGCTTGGTACCTTACTCAGTGAGGAATTCTCATCCTACTTCCTCTGTGTCTGGGTGGTGACTGCAGACTGAGTTATTCTCTTCCCAGAATTCTCCTAATCTGGTTGCCCCACCTATACTTCTTGCCTGGTTACTGGCCAATAAGCATTTTATTAAACCAATACAAGGGACAAATCTTTACAGGGTACAAGAGCATTCTTCCACAGCACCCTGTAGTTTAACATGGCACACCTTCTTAGTTTTTATTCTGCTTGGTGTTCTCTGGACTTTCTCAATTTATAGTTTAGTGTTTGACATGAATTTGGAGGAATTCTTAAATCTTGATTACTAGATGTTTCTTTGTCTTGGCCAGGTCTGATCATTATGTGTGTGACATTCAGAAGTTGTCTCCGCACTTCCACCCTGAGTAAGAGGGACCTAGAGTGACCGTGTGTGCCATCCTACCCATTAGTAAGAGGGATCTAGAGTGACCATGTGTGCCATCCTACCCATTAGTAAGAGGGATCTAGAGTGACCATGCATGTCTGCCGTCCCACCCTGAGTATGAGGGATCTAGAGTGACCATGCATGTCTGCCGTCCCACCCTGAGTATGAGGGATCTAGAGTGACCATGCATGTCTGCCGTCCCACCCTGAGTAAGAGGGATCTAGAGTGACCATGTGTGCCATCCTACCCATTAGTAAGAGGGACCTAGAGTGACCATGTGTGCCATCCTCCCCATTAGTAAGAGGGATCTAGAGTGACCATGTGTGCCATCCTACCCATTAGTAAGAGGGATCTAGAGTGACCATGCATGTCTGCCGTCCCACCCGGAGTAAGAGGGATCCTATCTCTACTTGTCTCACAGTCTTTGGGATTTTGTTTCATGTTTTCAGACTATATTCTGTTTTTTTTTTTTTTTTTTTTTTTTTCTGGTTTTTCGAGACAGGGTTTCTCTGTGGTTTTGGAGCCTGTCCTGGAACTAGCTCTTGTAGACCAGGCTGGTCTCGAACTCAGAGATCCGCCTGCCTCTGCCTCCCGAGTGCTGGGATTAAAGGCGTGCGCCACCACCGCCCGGCTCTATATTCTGTTTTTCATTTTCAGTAGGTTTCTATTTTATCTCCAAACTTGGGAAACTGTCCCTTGGCCATAGCTAGTATACATATGAGCCTGCTAAAAAAGAAAAGCTTCATTCACGTGACAGCATTTTTATTTCATTGTTCCTTTTCTTCCCTTCCCGTTTCTATCTCCACCTCATTGTCTACTTTATTTGCTGGGGTTCTCTGTATGTTGGCCACGTTTGCTCTAAATCCATGGCCTGGTAGGTCAGGTATCACTGTGTCTGCTTGCAGTGTTTCCTGTCTCCAGATTGGTCTTTGCTTTACAGGATGTCTTCTAGTCTTGTACTCGCCATGGGACAGGATATGCGACTAAAGGGGTCTACTGTAAATAGGTTGTCTACCACCTCTTGTAAGATGATGGAGCGGAGACATACATTCTTTAGGGCTAGATATAGGAATGAGCCTGTGTTTTGGATTATGTCCTGCTTCTCAGTATCCCCAACAAGTGGCAGAAAGGGACTGACGTTGGACAGTCCCCTCCCCTCAGCTCATTTAGTGTCTGAGAGTAACTAAAGGGAATGGGCAGCTTCTTGGCCATCTGGGAGTGCTAATTCCCACTATCTGTGACGTTCTCGAGTTCCATGCCATAAGGCGGGAGAATGTGTTCTGTGTGAGTCAGTCATGTCAGGCAGACAGGGTGAGCATGTCCTCGTGGTGGGCTGAGCGCTATAGATATTTGGTCAGGTAACTTGGTGTATTGGGATGGTTACATTTTCCCCTTATTTCCTCCATTGTTGAGTGTGTTTTCTGGAGGACCTGGACTTAGCCGCAGTCTACTGTTCTATGCCGTGTGATAGGGTAGATGGTGGTGTTTGAGTTTAGGGGTTTTGACTTGCTGGTGGATGCAATGAGGATCCTGTGACCTACTTTCAGAGCCCTATGCTTATTTCAATTCCAGCCCCTCCAGCCTCAACCCAAGCTTCAGGAAGTCGTCCCGGCAAAGGATCAGCTGCCACAAGGGGAAGGGGTGGTGCCCAGGAACCAGTCCCAGACACCAGCTCCCAGTTCAGAGGTGCGGGATTTGAAACCACACGAGCAGAATGGTAAGCATGTCCTCCAAATGCAAGCAGCAGTGCATGGTTTGGGAGGGTGGTGTGGACACTGGGGGCAGTGTGCGCCTTGAGGCAGCTGAGAATGGGCAGTATAGCCAGCTGGAGGTACTCTCTTGGGTCCTTGGATGGGGGACGCAGGGCTTCCACACTGTCTTACTAACACCTCGTCCTTGTAAGCCAAGTGCTGAGTTCCTTGGCAGCTATGTACAGGTACAGACAGCACTTTAATTCAGGGTACTGGAGAATTGTGTGACTTAGGGGCAGACACTGAGTCCTAGTGGCTGGTGTGCCTGGCCAGGGCTTGTCTAAACAAATGACCATGAGAGCCTAGCCCTCAGGGTGTGGAGGTACCTGAATCCATGTTATTTTCTGATTTTTGTTTGTTAATTGGGTTTTGTTTTGTTTTTGTTTAGAGATAGATCTCTATTTACGTAGATCTGGCTGACCTGAAACTCGCTATATAGACCAAGCTGGTCTCGAACTCATAGAAGTCCACCTGCCTCTGCTGAGTGCGAGGATTAAAGGTGTGGGCCATCATGCCCTGAACTTTTAGCTATTTAATCAGAAGATGAGGAAGGACAGAAGCCCATGGTCGGAGTGGAGGTCAGAGGACGAGCTCCTAGCCAGCTACTCTGAAGTATGAGGCTCGCCCTGGAGCCATTCTTTCTGGCGACACTCTAGGGATGAAGTGGTGACACTCTTTGTTTTTCTGAGATAAGTTCTTGTGCAGCCCAGGTTGGGCTCAGACTCACCTTGCAGGCATGCCTGGAACTGACTTTGCTGCCTTCCCCTCCTAAGTCCTGGGATGACAGGTGTGCTGCATGCATTCTTTGTAGTTAACATTACCATTTTTTCCTTCTGTTTTGTCTGAGGCAGAGAATCCCAGGCTGGCCCCACACTGACTGTGTAGTCCTAATGCTGTGACCCTTTAATATAGTTCACGTTGTGATGACCCCAACCATAAAGTATTTTCATAATTGTAATTTTGTGGCTGTTATGAATCATAATTAAAATAGTTTTGGAGACAGAGGTTTGCTAAAGGGGCTGCAACCCACAAGGCCGAGAACTGCTAATATAGCCAAAGCTGGCTTTCGATGGCCGGACCTTCCTGCCCCTGCCTCCAGTGACAGGATGATAGGTGTCAGCTCCACGCCCAGAAAGGCTAGACGTGGTGGTGCACGTCTTTAATCCTAGCACTCACTCTCAAGTTTCTCAGGGTCAGGAGGATCTTTGAGTTCAAGGTCACCCTGGTGTACAAAGTTTTCAGACAGCCAGGGCTACATGGAGAAACTCTGTCTCAAAACAACAGAAACCAAACCAAAACAAAGGGTGCTCTTGCAATCATATCTAACTATGTTCTGTGCAGAGGAAAGCAACAAGATTCTGATTGTCAGTGAGGAGCATGGCCTGGGACCACCAGAGGCGGCAGTCCAAAACCAGGCCCCCGTGAATGACACACCTGTAGGAGCTGGGGGAGCTCAGCACATCGCACAAGGGCCAGCTGCCCTGTTGGCTAAGCCTGGGGATTCTCAGTACCCCGAGCGGTACCAGCTTGTCATCCAAGATGGGCAGGAGAAGCAGCTTGCTGCTGAGGAAGGTGGGTGGCCCTGAGGTTCCTAGACTTCCTGCCAGGCACTCGGCTCTCTCCATTTTCTCAGCAATGGACACGTCTTGAATTTCACCAACTGGCCTTCATGGCTTATTTACTCTTTTTTGTGTTTATTTGATGTCCATTATCGAGAGGAAAGCCTGGCAGGTAGGTCACCTGTCTATCTCTACCTGCCTATGGCTTATGTACAGATAGTGCCTGGTACATGACTGAAGGGAGGGATGAGGGATCCGTGCATCTGAGGAGTAGTGACAGCTGAATCCCACCTTCCTTCCATCCTTAAAGAGTGGAATCTTCCTTCAGCCAAGTATTTCGGGTGTATTTTGCTGCCTTAAAGGTGTGGAAACTTCCCATTCCGTGGCACCAGGTGCACTCATGACGACACCTGTGCTCCTAGTGGAGCAAACGCCAGACCCGAGGGATGTGTCTGTTCTGCTTAAGGGTGCACTTTGTCAGCCTGCGGCTGAGTGTCACTGAGCCCGGCGCCATAACTATAGTCAGGAGGTGCCCACGAGAGGAGGGAGGGACCCCACTCTGCTGGCACTCAGCTGAGCTACAGGACTTGAAGTGGAACAGCTAAAGGCAGACATGCGTGACCAGGCCTGTGTGGTGCAGCGGCTTCGGCGTGCAGCGGTAACGACCTCATTTGGAGGATACACGGATTGAGAATTGCTCTTGCTGCCTTCTACATGAGAGAATAGAAGCAGAGTCGGGATTTTCTAGGCATTCCTTTTAAGGAAGGTCTGCTGTGCCTCCCCATGTACACACACTGCAGAGGCCAGGGAGACTCCTGTTGTCTCTAGTCTCATTCTGTGCTTTTTTCAGGGCAGAGCATGGTTGTGGACAGTTCAATCCTGTACGTGGAGGCCCACGGTATTCACGCGTACCCTTTCTTGGAGTCATTCTGAGAAGCCACTGTCATTTCCCATCATTAACCCATTATTTCCTGAAACGGGTTGCTTTTCCTTAATCTTGTTGATTGCCTTTCTCAAAAAGGCGTGTGGTTTCTCAGTTTCCTGACAGAATCATGGCTTCTTACCTAGGATTTTGCTTGTTTCGTGTTAGGAATGGAGCCCAAAGCCTTTGTGCAATAGGGTTTCCGTCACCAGGGCTGAATTTTCTAGACTCAGTGTTGAGGGGCATGTTTGCCAGTAGTCTCCATGGTGTTTGTACTGGGAAGAAGCTCACAAGTCGGGAAGATTTCTGAGGTACGGGTTTGGTATTCCAGTGACGTCAAGAATGACTTGTGTTCTGGTTTTACAGAGAAGAACCAGCAGCAGTTGAGAGACGACTACGACACAGACGAAAACGAAGCCGAGTCTGAGAGAGACAAGCAGGCCGTCCTTGCGGGGAACGATGGTGATAGAAACGGTAGGAAGTGTGTGGGAGTGGTCACCTTCCGTCCTTTTCTTCCTTCTCCTCAACTGTTGAGAAGTAGTGGTCATTCAGGGAGACTCTTGTCTTTTTGGTTTTTCAAGACAGGGTTTCTCTGTGTAACAACTTTGTCGGTCCTGGAACTATCTCTTATAGACCAGGCTGGCCTCACACTCAGACTCACTTGCCTCTGCCTCCCGAGTGCTGGGATTAAAGGCGTGGGCCACCCCATCTGGAGAGGCTGTTTTCTTTAGAAGTCCTGGCTAGTGAGGTAGTGGGGCAGGGTGAGAACAGAGATGCCCCAGATATCAGAGGGCTTTCCCAGGGCACCCCAGAGTCATCCACACCTGGTTTGGGCCCAATCATTAGACTCTCTGTTGACTGCCTCTTAACCAGGGTTCCACTGTGGCTAGCCCTCTAGAGAAGCTGATGAAATGCGTCTTTGACAAGGCTCTTATCCCTTCTGACTCCTTGAGCTGCTGCCCTACAAGGTCCTTTGTCTCTGCCTTTCTGGACTGCAAACAGCATATGCAGTGTTCACCCAGCTCACACGTGATTTGCAGATTCTGTGCCATCTGCTCTTTATCCCAATTCTCTGTAGTTTCCTGCTTCCTTGCAGTCGACGATGCTGCAGCCCTGAGCCTAGTTTTCGTGAACCTGAGTCACGGGGCATGTGAGGGAGTACAGGCCACTCCATGAGTAAGTAGTCTTCCAGGGGACACGAGGGCGCTGCACAAGGCACAAGTCCTTCTGCTGACATAAAGGACTGTGGATTGCAAAGGTGTGGCAACCCAGGGCTGACACCGTCTTGCTCCTACTTGCTCTGCAAGTTTATTCCTGCTGACCTTTAAACCAGGAACAGGGGCTCTGGGTTCCAGTTTTGTGCTTGATTCCCCACCTCAGAACCTCGGAATTGTTTTGGCCTTTTAAATTACACGTGTGTAGGCACATGTGTGCCACTGTGCATGTCTAGAGGTCAAAGGACAACCTGTGAGCCAGTTTTCTTCCATCATGTGTGATCTGGAGATCAGATTTAGGTTTCAGGCTTCATTCACACCTTTAGAAGCGGAGGGAGAAGTCCGGGCTCTTTAGGCTCCATCAGAAATCCTTTGGCCAGCTTGCATCTTAATTATTACCTGGTTATTACCCCACTTCACCTTTGGACTCAGAACGCCTTCTCTTATTATCACATGAGTAATTCTTGATGTTTGATGGATTTTTCAAAAACCTCAGGACTGGAGAAGATGGTTCAGTAGTTAAAGACCCAAGTTCGGGCTGGAGAGATGGCTCAGTGGTTAAGAGCATTGCCTGCTCTTCCAAAGGTCCTGAGTTCAATTCCCAGCAACCACATGGTGGCTCACAACCATCTGTAAAGAGGTCTGGCGCCCTCTTCTGGCCTTCAGGCATACACACAGACAGAATATTGTATACATAATAAATAAATTATACATAATAAATAAATATTAAAAAAAAAAAAAGACCCAAGTTCAACTCCCTGTATCCACATAAGGGTTCCCATGTGCCTTCTCTCCACATTCCCCAAATGTAACCACAGTCCACAAGTGTTGATATAGTACACTAACATAGCGAATGTCTGTCCAACTGATGTCCTCTCTGTTGTCTAGACACACACACCGCACACCTACTATCCTGCCTGCCCTGTGTCTGTTAACTTATTTATCACTGTTTTATTTTTCAAGACAACGGTTACTGTGTATAGCCCTGGGTGTATGGAATTCACTCTGCAGACCAGGCTGGCCTCAAACTCGGAGACTGCTTGCCTCTGCCTCCCGAGCGAGTGCTGGGATTAGTGTTGTGCCACCAGGCCCAGCTCCCTCAGATACTCCTGTTTCAAGTGTGCTGGCCTCATCTGGGAGACAGAGTCCTTCAATGTGGATGTCTGACTCAGCATCTTAGAATTCTGCATTTATCCAGCAAGTCACTTGCAGAAGTTCTACAGAGAAGCCTCCGTTTGATTATGTCACATACTATATAATGATTTCTGAGGCACAGGGATAAATAACACATTAGCGGGAAGAATGGCAAACAAATACAAGACATCTGACTGTACTGAATTGTGTCCTCTGGTTCCAGCATAACACCCCTGCAGCTGACTGTCCTGCTAGACATCTGGCTTTGGGGTGAAAAGCTGCGGTCTTAGTCCGTTATGCGAGGCCTGTGGGGCACTCTGATCTGTGCAATGCTGTCAGCGGAGCGAGAGCAAAGCAAAAGGATAAAATGGAGAGCTTAAGACCTTGCTTGTCCTGGGGACTCTGTAGTCTCAACACTGCAGGGATTAAACATGACAGTAACGTTGGCTTAAGTCTTGTGACCTGTTTGTGCACTTGTGATAAAATACAGTCAATACCCAGGGTGGACGCCTGGATGGAAGCTGCAGGCAGGTGGCTCTGGGAAGGAGTGTGTGCTGTATGTCCTTCTCCACAGAGTGGCGATCATAGCACACGTTGGCTTTGTTTTGTGGCGTGCTGTACACACGGTTTCTTTTGCTCTTGATGGGAACCCAATTCTAAGCTGCAGTGGTGCTGTGGAAAGTGGATTCTCTTTATGAAAATCCTAGGAACTGACACGAAGTGAGACCTGGCCAGGCTGTTTCCCCAAAGTGTTAATATTGGAATATTGCTTCCTGTTTTCAGATTTTAATGATGAAGATCAGAAGAGAGGCCCCGTAAATGTACCCGATGGGAGTGAAAAGCAGAGGCCCGTGCCAAATCAAGCAGGAGTCCACAGTCCTCAGGAAGCCTGAACAGAGATCAGCAAAGGCTCCAGCAACTGAGTATGAACCTGAAATGTAAAGTAAATGCGCATCGGCAGATGATGATTCTGGGGTTTAATCAGTACATTGTAGCAAAGACAGTTTGGGGACCTTTAAAGTGTCTACAGAGGATGTCAAAATTGGTCAAGCTTTCTTGATAGGTACTTCTTGAGCAAGTCAGACAACACCAAAAAGAGAAATGAGGTTGTCCTGTAGGGGCGGTGTCTGCAGGACCGAGCAGCAGCAGCAGGTCAGCTGCTGGCGAAAGGCCGTGCCCCTTCCTGTGCGCTGCTTGCCAGTTTGTGTTCACTGGACCCGAGTGGCTCATCTCTCCTGCACATACTTGATCCCACCACCAATGGCCTAGAGCTTACTGTCAGCATAAACACCACTAGTTGGTGTAGAAGTCTCAGTACAATGTTGTTCTGTGCAGAAGTAAATTAAAAGACAGCCACTACATCAGGCTAACCCTTGGACTCAGAAGGCTGAGGCAGGAAGATTGCTACAGGCTTGGGCCAGCCCTAGCTACATAGTGAATTTCAAGTCAGATTGGGCAAGAAAGTAAGACCGTCTTAAAATGCCAATTGTGGGGGAGGATTTTCTTTTTTTTTTTAAAGACTACTGGTTCAGATAACCTTTGTTATTCATTTGATGTACAGAACACTATTAACTTAGTCAATGTGAGCACCAATGGTCTCTACCTTATTTTTTGTTTGAGTGGGCAAAGGGAAGTCTCTGGTAAGCCATTGCCCCTCACCGGGAAAGGCAGTGGTGGACTGGGCTGTGGACAAAAGCTGCAGGGGCAGGCAGAGCAGACAGGATGTAGAGCACTGCAAGGACAGAGGCCCAGAGACGCACAGTTGTGTTGCTATGGCAGTCCAGGAAGAAGGGCTGGCTGCTGGGGATACCCAGGTTATAGCTGGGACACCTACAAAGGCAAGAAAAACACAGCAACAGTTTTTCTGTAGTTACGTATTGTTTGAAAACCCCACCAGGTTCATGTAGTTCCCTGATAATGGTGTTGGGCCTGACTTTAGGTGGTCCTTGATTCTGATCACTGGGTTCTAACCAACTGTAACTTGACAGCAGTCACCCTGAGAAGAGAACTCCTGCTTTCCGGTGCTCTCTGAAGAGTCAGATGCTCCACAGGGTCTGAGGTTGTCTGGTGTTTGTTGGTCTGACTCAAGTGGACAGTGCTGGTTAATTGGGAAGCACCACCACTAAAGCCACTGGAAAACCTCTAGTGCCTTTGGGCTGGCTGAAAAATTCCTGCAGTGTAAGTGGATGCCCAGGTGGTCCAGTCTTCCTGTCAAGCCATTCCGCTCTTTAAAAACATATCCAATCACCCGTGGCAGATGTGGGTTTTGTCTCCCTGCCCAAACAACCAGATTTGGTGCTCACCTCACCCGATCTGACATACAACCATGTGTTTAGATGCCTGCAAGGTCCTCAGACACGCTGTTAGCACACTACATTCTACTGCAAGGTTCCGTGTTCAAGGGGACTTTGTATTTTCTAGTGCCCATTTCCTGCCTTAACTTTGGTTCTGGTTTAAAGTGTAGACAGTGCTGATATAGTATGCTGATTTTCTTTCAACAAGTAAAACAGGTGAAGAGACTACTCTGGTCTCTGAGCTCTAAAATTACAGGCTGCCTAATGTCTGTGCTTGACACTTGAGCCAGACCATCTCAGTACTGACGAGGAAGTCAACAACAGCCTTACCTCCATCTTTGCTAGCACTGCAAGTTCACTCAGGCATGTTTTCAAGTATTTCTAGGAAATGTTTTGATAAAAAGGAAGGTGTCATGGGGTTGGGGCACAGCTCCCTGAGAGCATCTGCCTAGTATGTACAAGGCCCTGGTTGCATCCTCAGCACTACCATAAAGTGTCAAATTAGAACTAGGACACTGAAATCTCAGGACCATTCTTACCATAAGCCAAATTAACAACCGATGGTCTTGGCCAACCCACACAACCAGGCTAAACTTCAGAGTAGCTCACTGTGCTAAAACCACTGCTCCTACAGAGGACAAAAGGGAAGCCCTACAGGCTTAGACAGTTGTCATGTAACATACACCAGTGCAGAGGGATGGGGCCTCTGGCTGGTGGACTGAGAAGAGGACCTGCATCTCAATACAGTTCGAGGGCTCAGCCGGGACAAAGGCGTGTACCACATTCAAACAAAACATAGGCTCAGCAGTGTACACACCTCGCCCGCTGCTGCCAGCAGCAGACACTGCAGCGGGATGTGGTTTCTTAAACTGTATGATTGTAGCTCCTTGCAAATCTGTGTCCCCCCTCAAAATCCATTTCAAATTTCAACAGAATCTAAATGCTTAATAAACTCATGTTTTGAAACTTTTATCAGTTTTTGGGGCTATATTTGGTGTTTAAGACAGGAGCTCACAGCCCAGGCTGGCCTCAAACACAGTACACAGCTGAGGGTAAGTGAAGCCTGATCCTGCTGCCTCTGCCTAAGTGCTGGGATGTAAGGCTTACAGCGCCATGGCCAGCTTGGGTGACCTGCACTGCTGGATGGTGATGCTCAAACTGCAGTTAGTGTACTTTTTGTCAAGAAATTTATTAACTTTACAAACACTATTTCACTCACTCATTCATTAAAAAAAGTTTTACAATTAAGTCTGTAATAAAACCACGTAACGTTCACCAATGCATTCCAGCCCAGTTACACCCACGGAGTATAATAAACCACTTTAAAACAGCAGTTTTCATTCCCATCAGGTAAGGGTATTAAACTGAAAATATTCCTTATAACAGGCTGTCATTCAAGAAATCCACTTTACGTTACTGTGTGGCAGAATGATGTCTCTAGCACGGACATAAGTCTGTCTCTGCAGTCTCTTTCACACCAGTTTCACAACAGGAAAGTACTTGTGAACAGAGAAATCAAATTCAGGAGGAACCTATGAAGAAAGCCAGAAAGCCAATGAATACATCTGTGAGTGTTCAGGCAGTGGACAGTGAGTACTTTGCACGTCACGTGTTTCAGAAATGAGGCAGTAGAAAAGAGACTGGCCTAATGGCAGCAGTCAAACAGGGAGAGAAATGAGGAAGCTGCTTCTCTTTCATGAAGGGCACGAGAAAAACATCCGGGCCATCTGTTTCTTATCTTTGGAGAAAGTTAAAGGAAGATGGACGTCCCTTCGAGACTAGGCACCCAGATCATGCTGACAGCACGTCTCAACTGCAGGATAACAAGTGAGGGGCAAAGCCACACACAACAGGCACATGCCGCAAAGTTGCCCCAGAAGCTGGCCATATCAATACCATGTTATCAGTGTTTAAAGACAGTCTTGGGGCTGGGGAAATGGCTCAGTTCCTAGCACCTGTTAAAAAGCCGACATGAGAGCACAAACCTAAAATTCTAGTGCTGGGGAGGTGGAGGCAGCTGTACCTTGGGGCTTGCTAGCTAGTCAGGTTAGCTATGGGTAGGCTCCAGGTTCAGTAATCCCTGTTTCAAAAACTAACAAAGACGGAGTGAACATGTACACACTCAGAGTGGGTACATACCCTGAAGTGGGGGTAGGGGGTGGGGTGGGATTTGGATCTTCTGCAGCACAGGTTCCAGTTACTACACTAAGGTCAGTCTGGATGGCGGACACCTTGACACACTGATCATTTTGCCAGCCTCTATTTCTAAGCTCTTGATACTCCGGCCCATACTTTTTTTTTTTTTTTGGTTTTTCGAGACAGGGTTTCTCTGTGGTTTTGGAGCCTGTCCTGGAACTAGCTCTGTAGACCAAGCTGGTCTCGAACTCACAGAGATCCACCTGCCTCTGCCTCCCAAGTGCTGGGATTAAAGGCGTGCGCCACCACCGCCCGGCCTTTTTTTTTTTTAATATTTATTTATTATGAATACAATATTCTGTGTGCATGTCTGCAGGCCAGAAGAGGGCACCAGATCTCTTTACAGATGGTTGTGAGCCACCATGTGGTTGCCGGGAATTGAACTCAGGACCTTTGGAAGAGCAGGCAATGCTCTTAACCACTGAGCCATCTCTCCAGCCCTCCTCCAACTTTCTTAACTGCCCAAAGTTAGCCAATGATTTTATGAGAGCCAGAGAAAAAAAGAGCATAAGTTCTAAATCTCAAAATGTGTCAAAGAAAAATGGTGAGCTTTACTTCTCAGCAGCTGAGCCCCACCTCTTCTAGGATGACTGACACAATGTGTGATCTTTGCTATAACAGCACACAGGGGATTTGCACTCACCTTTGACTCTTTTTTGTGCCCTCCTGCTAAAAGCTTCATGACTACAAAGTTGGGCTTGGCAACCTTGAGGATCCTACTGACCTGAAACAAGAGGAGCATCAGCAGCGCAGGGTCACGAGGTGCCGGTGCTGTGCTGTATGCACTCGCACACTGCACTTCTCTGAACACACCTCCCATCTACCAGTCATGAACCTCCAGTCACTGCAGGCCCTGCAGAGACTGCAGTTGTGTTCAGAACATGCAGCAATACTGCAGATTCACCACGGACCCCAAAGTCCTCTCATCCATGAGTTCCTCACTTTCATCCTCAAAGAAATGAAGGTGGAGATTCTCATCCCCATGAAAACTGCTGAGAACTGAGTTAATGGACATTCAACTGTGGATGCACAGACACCGACCAGCACAGCCTAGCTCTGCACTTGTAGCACATGGCTGTATTTAAAGCTTAGAAACAATCCTGACAAGGAGCGAGTGTTCCTGGTGCAATAACTTATTTCTGACAACTACTAGTCCACAGTTTCACTGAAACACATGAATCATAACAGTGATGCTAGATTTCTCCCACTTCTGCAATTCTGACCCCTGGAAGTACCAAAGGGCAGGATGGGTTCTTCAATTCCACAACAGATATCCACCCGCCTCGAGAAAGCGCTTCATTTCCACATCTCCTGGAGAAGGTGCACACAGAAGTTCAGAGCTGTAATCCCAGTACCTGAGGCTGAATAAGAGGCCTGCCAGGGTCTGAGGTCAGCCCAGGTAGTTCCAGGCTTGAACTACAGGATGAGACCTTGTCTCAAAAAATAAATTGATAATAATTTGACATGTCCAAAACTACACTGGTCCGCAGCAATCTTGCCACCATGCAAACCAATGAATTCAGTTGCCCAGGCCCTTTCAAGTCCTCCCTGATTCTCCCATATCCCACGTCTAACCCATGAGTCAACCCAGAAGACTGTAAATCCAGGGAGAAGGCTGACCACAACTCCTCTCCTACGTTGTGACTTTCACCTCTGCGGCCCGAGTTCACTGTCAGCAGAGCATCAGAGTGCTCCTCGATCACAGGCAGACCTGGCTGTCCTTTGCTCACACTCCAGTACTCGCTTCTCCTAATCCCAACAAAGGATCCCTGACTGCGGCTCAAACACTTCAGATACAGTGTTCTGCACTGTTCTGCACCTGGGTCCCCCGTCTAGAAGGGTCCATCCCTGACATGTGACTTGCTTCCCCTTCTAAAATGTACTAAATTGGGTTATTTAAAATGCTTAAAGCATCTCAGTGGTAGAAGTGTTTGTACCGAGTGCTCAAGACCCTGGGTTTAACACCAAGCAGTAGGAAAGCAGGGTTCCTTCTCTGCCTATGACGGCAGCTCAGAGTTCTCTGTACAGTACACACCACAACCCCTCCCTTCACCCATCACAACTGTTCTCTGCTGGGAATATATAGATACTTGACAAATCTTTGAATAAAACAATGAAATTCCCACTAAATGAAATGTCTTTCATTACTGAACCTCCCTCAACTTTTTGTAATTACCATTTTTATTAGCTGGAGTATATACTTTTTTTTTTTTGTTTTTGAGATAGGGTCTCACTATGTAGCCATAGCTGGCCTTGAACTCAGAGAGATCCTTCTGCCTCTGCCATTACACCCAACTAAAATACAATTTTTACATCTCCTTCCTGCTTTTTTCTCCAAGGCATTCAATGTTTCTCAGAGGCTAAGGCAGAACAGAAGTGACTTGTTCGCATAATACAGTCCTCTCTGCCGACTTTCAATAAAATGGTAGTGTATCACTCACACTGTTAGATCCTTGTTAGCTTAATCTCCTTGGCCCCGTGAGTGGCTGGACTGCAGTTATACTATTTGCAATTAATTAAAACCTGCTCTGTGATTACTCATCTATACTCATCACTCTTTCTGTATGTCACATGTATCTGAAAGGTGATTTCCCCCTGTGAATTTATTTGCAGTGCTAGGGGTAGACCGCAGGCCTCGTGTGACAGGTAAGCACACTCCATCCCTGAGCCCAGCACTGGTTGTTTCTGATAGATAATGCGGAATCACCTGCACTGAGTTGCATCAAGGGCTCTCCTGGTGACCAACACATGTCAAGAGTAACTCCTGCGCTATGGATCTCAGTTACATTGGAGACAGTACAAACTATGAGATCATCAAATGTCTAAACCATGTTTGCTTTCAAAGTTTATTCTGGTATATCAGTCTTTTTTAATGCAACAGCTTTTACTTCAAATGGTCAAGTATGGTAAAACGTTCTATAGTAACTGGCTACGTGATTTTTCATATTTAAGACTTATAATGAAAGTTGGGCATGGTAGATCATGACCTAGTCCTAACACTAGAGAGGCAGAGGCAAGAGGATTACCGGGAATTCAGAGACCAGCCTGGACTACAGTGAGACCCTATGGGGTGCAGTGAAGACTTACAATGGTTAAGTTGGCAGACTTACCTGAGATTCTTGCTAGTGCCGTCCAGCTGATTCACTATAGTTAACATCCACCTAGTGGCAGGATGTGCTTCCTGTCAAGTGTGTCCCCTGGAAGTACAGTGAACCCACTCTTACCTCCCGGTCTGGGTTGGGGATGTTTTCAAGGATCATCTTCGCTTGCTGAAAGTGCTTGCTAGCTGCCATATACAGCTCCGGAGACTGAGGAGGAGGGCTGTATTTATTGAGGTCAGACATTTCCTAAACAGAAGGGAGACTATCATAATATATTTAATATAAACCCTTTAAAGTTATTACTAATTGACTCCCCAGCCATCCAGATGCTGAAGCAATTGCTTAGCACATCTCAGACTGAACCCACGTGATATGCAGATCTTAACCTGCACACACCTTATCTCAATTATCCTAATGATGTAAACATAAACTGCTCATGTGATCAACACGTCCAAACACTTTCTACACCATTAAGACTGTTACTTTAGCACTTGTCCCACTGGCCCAGCAAGGTGGGTTGGTTGTAAACACAACCTTTCTAGCATGGCGTCCAGCGGAAGGGCTTGCTGTGCCCCCCCCGCCCCCCCAGCAGGCTCACCTTGAACTGCAGGTAGTGCACTGGGGGTGGGGTCATCACGCTGTTGAATGGAGCAAACCTGTGCTCATACCGAACCTGTTCACTATCAAGCTCAAACTTGGGCTTGCGCACTTTGCCATCCATGTCAAATGCTACCATCGTCTAAGGAGAAGGGAATGAGAAAACATAGAAAAGTCCATGTGAAAGGTGAACATGTACAGGAGACAGGAAAAAGAAGTCGCAACTTAAATACTTAAAATGTCATCTCAGAAATCAGAAAAAGAAGTAAAAAAGACTTCTCATCCATTTTCAATTTATATGCCATGTTTTATATAAAAAATTTCCAGCCTCTGATTGTTTACCAAATACCAAGTAATCAGCCCCGAAATCATATACATACAGGTAACGTTATATGGACTGGGGAGACTGTAATTATTTAGGTATATGTACACACACACACACACACACAATCTTGTGTGTGTATACAGATTGTGTGTGTATACATTGAAGAGGCCATGACTTCGAGAGAAAGGTGACTGATTATACATGGGAGGAGTTGGAGGGAGAAGAGGGGAAAATGATACATTAACTTAAAAATAGTAATTTTTCCAGTCCCTGTGGGAACACACACACATCCCTCCCACCCCACCTCCCCGACACCACTCTTCCACATCTCATGCTTCTGTAGTTGCCTTGAGACTTGAACAAGTCCCTTATAATCAATCACACAGACCCGTGTCTTTTCCAGGTCCCCTCTTGGTTTTGGGAACCTCAGGTGAGTCACCCCAGATCTTTCTGAATTGCCAGTACAATCTAAGAATTAATGTCCACAGCCTTGTAAAACTATCTGCTATTGCGTACAACAGCCATGCTGGAGTCTCCTCCACACTGCTCTGCAGGAGCGCTATCTGGCTGTGAGCCAGTGCCAACTGTGTGAGTACACAGCTAGAATGGAGTGAGGGAACCTCACAGATGGAAACACAATGGGGGTGGGAGAGCCGGACGGTGGGGGCACTGTCTTTAATCCCAGCACTTAGGAGAAAGGCAGGCGGATTTCTGTGAGTTCAAGGCCAGCCTGGTTTACAGAATGAGTTCCAGAACAGCCAGGGCTACACAGAGAAACCCTGTCTTGAGAAAGAAGAAAAAGGAATGAGTGCGAAACATCAAGAGGTCTTGATTTCACCACTTACTTTGAACATCCCAGCACACATGTTCTGATAGGCCTGGCTCATTGTGATCTCTCGGCTCAATGGGCGAACTGTAATCAGAAACAAAAAAATCTTCTGTACTCTTTTCCCCTCTCCTAAATTACTGTAGAAGAAAAACTAAATAAGAAATACCCCACTTATTTACTGAATGTAAACTCCACTTTGCTCCTCTAAATTTTATTTATGAATAAATTTTCTCTAAATTAAATCGATAAATAATACAACTGTGCTCTCTTACTAGCTAACACTATAGAATTTTGGCAAGACATAATGGTAGTCCCATTGAAACATCTGCTTCCTGGGGTTCTTAACTCTGTGATTTCCTGTCCACACCAACACAGCAGCACAACTCAGGGTGGACCCCTGCCTGCTCTCATCTATTCTGTTGGTACAACCTGTGTGCTGCCTCCTGCTCTAAGGCTTCTGGTGTACGAACTGGAAAGGACCTAAACAGTGCCACCACTGACACTGGCACTCAGCCTCCCCTGTAGTCTGTGCACGGTGGTGGAAGAGGACGGCAGACACATGCAGCTACTTAGGCTTAAAAAGAGGTCTTCAGCCACTTGTGAGTCAAAGGTAAGGTGGTCTTCATTCTATTTCAAGTTTAAAAATAGTCCACAAAGTCAGGTGTGACGGTGCACACCTGCAATCCCAACATGGGGCAGACTGACAAGCGTGCTGTTTATTCAGGCCAGCCTGGCTAACAGTGAGACCCTCGCTGAATAAGGAATGAGACCATCTACTGCACCTTTCTTTTTCTTCTTTGTTTTTTTGCTGCTACGGCCTTTCTGCTGCTCTTCCATTATCCTCTCCTCTGCCATCTGAGAGCCATCAGCACGGCTCAGGGTTGACATCAGCCATGCATACAGGAATTCAGAGAGGTACCTTAAAGGTCACAAAGTATCAGTTAATGGCAGATATCTAAATGAGACAGCCTTACCAATACATTATTAGTAATAATGAAAAGGTTTATTATTTCATACTGATGAGAGGAACTGAAGCCACAGCCTCAGAGACTAACACAAGCACATATTCCAATACGCCTTCAGCCCCATGTAGACAACTTTTGAAGTGCTTTAAAGTTTGTAAAACACAGGGGTTTTTTGGGGGGAGGAGAGTTTGATAAGTGTAGATCTTACAAGTGAGCACTGAAAGTGATCTCTCCCTTTCCACATTTTACAACTTTTCAAAAGATTTCTGGATAATTATCTACATACATGCAAGTTAGAATACCCTTATTTTTTCATTATCAGGACACAATTCACCCCAGCCTATTAATTAAATACTTTCTTTGCAAAGCAAATGAAAAAAATTAACTCAGAAAGTGTCAGAAATTATTGGCACTAATTAAAACTCACTCTAGAACTTTTAAAAACATCTGTTTATTCACCTTGAATTTATTCAATAAACAAATGTAAAGCATTTGTTCGAGTTTAACCTAACAAGGCATCTAAGTCAGAAAATCAGTTCAAATCTAGGAGACTGCATACTGTTTCCAGTATAACCAGCAACATGAAAAATTAAGGACTCATATAATGAATAAAAACCAAAGATCAGGAAAATGTTTATGGTCTCTTATATATTTTAGGATGCCTATTCCCAAAACTGCACTGAAAGATGCAAGGCAGGCTCCAATATTAAAGCACATATAAAACAGAACATTTTAATGCCATCATTATGATGATGTGCTTGTGTGTGCGGGTGACAAAGAGCATGCATGGAGACTAGGGCACAGCTCTGTGCAGTCCGTTCTCCCTTTCCTCATTTCACGTGGGTTCTTGAGTTGAACTTAGGTCATCAGGCTGTATGGAAATTTATTTTACCTGCTGAGCCATCTTGTTGTCCAAAAAAGAATCCTTTCAGCCAACAGAAACTAATCAAAGTCCACACTGGAATTACATAGGTCTTACCTTCTCAAGCTTTAGCACTACGGTTCCCACAGGGGAGGGATACACACATCTCATCAAAGAGTAGATAATATTAGCATACACCTTAGAGTACACTGAGGGTCTGTAATGTCTATTGCAAAGCTGCACAGTAAGTAACAGGTGATGTTTAACTGTCCATTATCTGAGGACAGATGGTGAAGGTAAGGGATGACATGACTTTCAAACACTAGGTACTTCTCATTTTTATTAGGAGCTTTACCAGCAGCGACAGTTATATTTAAAAAGAGCCAGAATGCTGACAATTCTGTAACACTGGCCCTCCAACTGCCATCTCTGGGCCAGCAGCAGTACTCCCTGGGAAGTAGCTAGAAATGGAAATGATGGGTTCCCTCCCTCTGTAGATCTACTAAACTCATGGCTGACTGTAGACAAGGGAGTAGACAGCCATGGCAGATTCATCACTTGTTTCTGCTGCTCATTTTATAAAGGCCTATAAGACACAGGAACTACATTTATAAGCAAAGCACGATGATTCTGCAAAAAGTTAGGAGTTTGATCTGCAATTCCAGAACCAACGATCCGTGTAGAACTTCCCACGCAGCCCACTGGAGTTCCTGGATGTAGAATTAGAATTACAGCAAGGACCACGTGGGGTGGCTAGTCGGTTCTCACATTCAGCTTGCACAGCCTAGACTGGCCTCTCAGAACCTCAGCGGCTCTTAACACAGCCATGTCAAATGTGGGGAAGGGAGAGCTTTCCCTTCTCAGGGTAGGGATTAAGTTAAACAAATTTAACCATGAGTTTAAAAGGCAAATACACTGAAGTGTAAAAAACTTAAGCATTTGATGAACAGAAAACTGTTTAAAATGCCCCAGTCCTTTGACAGATGAAGATAACTCATCACTATGCTGACTTCACTGTTTTCTACAGCTTTTCCATGGCTAAGATCCTCAAACAGCCTCTTCCTAGGAGTCTCTCTCTCTCCTCTAGTGAAGGGGAAGAGCTACTCTACAGATGATTCCTCACGGATTGTGCTGTCATGATATCCCACAAGAGAGTGCGCCCACAGCATGGACTGCTGCTGCAGAAGTCACAGCAAACTGTGTTTACGTTTCTCCACAGCTGCAAATAGAAGATGCTGAATTAACCCGTTTACCTTTATTAGTACCTTCTACAGAAATATGAAAAGGGGAAGAATGTTTGTACAACAGTAAAGATGTGTTCTTTGACCTATTTTCAAAATAGTTTACCAACTGTGCCACAATTACAATAAAAATTCACTGAAGGAAGAAAATGTTGCAGAGGCCAGTGAGATGGTCCAGCTGGTCAGAGACTGCCAGCCTGATTTCAATCCCCAGAGCCTATGTTAAAAAAAAAAGTCAAGTATAGTCCCACACATCTGTAAGCCCGCCCTTTTCAGCTTGAGATGGCAGACAGCAGCATAACCTAGAACTTCTACGCCACACAGCATGGAGACACCGCCTCAACAAGGGGGAAGAGTAAAGCACCAACTCCTGGAAGCGTGTGCCGGAACACACAGAGCACCCCAAACTGCTCCCCTTGCAGACACATGCTTAGACCTCGGCTCTCCCATCACTGCTAACTGCAACAGTCCTCACCAGTAGATATAGTAGTACTCATGCATGCTGTACAGCTCCAGCTCAAAGCCACTGAGCAGATACTGGATCATAATTCGAAGGTTATGGTAGAGGACCCAGGTTCCCAAACATGCCAGGTGCTGTCTCTGGGGCTCCTGCTTTAACAGCATAGTGTGAAGTGCTGCATCGACTTTCTCTGCCTGTCAAATAGTTATTTAGAGAACTTGAAAATACAAACATATAAATGTAAATCTCACAACCCAAAAGAGTTTTGCTTTCAAATGCTTCTGGTTAGGCTTAAAGTTTTTATCCTACAATAATTAACATTTACCCAAATTACTCCCAAAATAATCATCCAGTTTCATGCAAGTTATTCTATCCAGAGTGGTATAGACTTGTAAACCTATAGTACCATCAACCTATACCAGAGACTGAGACAGGAGGATCATATGAGCCCAACAGCTAAAAAATAAGCCTGACCAAACAATCAGGCCCTGTCTGAAAACAACAAGCCTCAACTTGTCATTTCAGGTCTTGTGGTATTAGTAATGGGAACCACTGTTGCCCACAAGTCAGCTTTAGACTGTTCCATTGTGGGGTAAACTCGCCATGAAACCATAGTTCTCTACAAATGCCACAATTTATTTTCACGAACAAAGACATGATTTAAGATGTCTATAACTGGCCAGGCAGTGGTGGCGCACTCCTTTAATCCCAGCACTCGGGAGGCAGAGGCAGGCGGATCTTTGAGTTCCAGGCCAACCAAGTCTACAGAGCAAGTTCTAGGACAGCCAGGGTAACACGGAGAAACCTGTCTTGAAAAACCAAAATGAACAAACAACCCCCCCCAAACCAAGCCAAAAATAAAACCAAACAAGCTGTCTACAAACTGTATTTTCCATTTCCTCATGGACATTTTCCTCTGAAGTATAACACTCAAATTTTATATGGAAAATAGACATATCATAGTGAAAAAATAATCCTCTAATCATTATTTTTGAAGAATTGCTTTTCAAAAGTTAAAAGTATGAGAAAACTGTCCCCACGTGACCTAGGATAGCCTTGAACTTGACCCTTCTGTCTCACACTCCCCAGTTCAGCGACTATAAGTATGCACTCTTATGCATGCTACTCATGTAGTCTATGACTTGCTGTGGTTCAGAAAAAGACACCTGGCTCTTACCTCATCTTGCAAGGTAGCAAACTCCTCAAGAATGTGACCCAGTTTGTCTCTCTGCCGAGCCCTGTTATGGCCATGGATCTGAACAAGACTACAAAACGGCTGTAAGACACAGACAACTTGTTAACGGTCAACGTGAAATTTCTTCATTCCAAAAAAATAATTATGTCTGATTCTAAAACCTTGTTTAAACGTGTATGCACATGTGGAGACATATACACACAACCACAATGCTTATACTTCTTACATAACAGGTGTCCATTTTAAATGAATTCAATATCAAAACAACCCAAGCTGTAGTTCTTACCCGAACACAGTGGGTAACAAAGGAGTCGATACAGTCCTTAGCCTGGTGATTATTGTAGAGGCAACACCTGTAAGATAATAGTCATATACTAACATCAAACTATGTATCTTAGACAAAAGAAGCAGTGATGCTACTGGCAGAGAAAACACAACCCAATACATTACGAAGTTGAAGAAAAGTAGCACTATGTTAAACATCTCCTATTACTGTGCTTTCCATATTTGTGTATGTGATCTACTAGTGAGAACAGGAACTGTCAAGTCCTATACTTCCCTGGCCTTTCATCACTTCCTCTTCAATAACATCCTCTTGGGAACCACAGAGTCTTAACTTCCAAGTCGCAACCTCACTTGCAACTAGGGTTGTAAACACCACCTGTGCTCCCTGACCCTGTCTACTGTCTTTGTGAAGTGCTGTCCTTGCTCCTCATCTAACTGTCCCTGCCTTACAGCCTTTAAGGACTAGAGGAGCTACAGAGGCCAAACAGATACCAGGACCTTTTTTTTTTTTTTTTTTTTTTAAATTTATTTATTATGTATACAATATTCTGTGTGAATGCCTGCAGGCCAGAAGAGGGCACCAGACCCCATTACAGATGGTTGTGAGCCACCATGTGGTTGCTGGGAATTGAACTCAGAACCTTTGGAAGAGCAGGCAACGCTCTTAACCTCTGAGCCATCTCTCCAGCCCCCAGATACCAGGACCTTAAAGACAAACCGTGCAAGACCAGTGCTGTAGGATCTAAGGCAATGGAGGAAAAGTAGGTGAGACTTTCTCCCGGGGCCTTGATGGGAATTTGCCGAAGAGGAGCAATCTCATAAGCCTCAAAGAGAAGCAGAACCGTGTGGCCAGGAGGGAGCAAAGCAGAACACGAGGGATGAGGCAAGGGATCATTCAAATTAAAAAAAATAATAATAAAGACCCTTTGTGTCTTTACCAAATAAAATTAAAAACCTTTCCGGTTCTACGAATAATCATCAAGCTTAAATCTAAGTGGCTGAGAGGAGGATGCTTACAAATAAGCTTTAGACAGACAGAAAGCACTGCCTGATAGCAGAGCAGAACTGATGAGGACATGAGGGTCACAGAGTACCCACAGGTGATCGGAAGACCCTAAGCATCAGCTGTGTTTGCTGCTGGTTTATGTCAACTTGGCACAAGCTGGAGACATTTTGAAAGAGGAAACTTTGACTGGGAAAATGCCCCTGCCAGGCTGGCCTGTAGGTCTTTACTGATTGATGACTGAAACCAGGTTGGCTGATGGTCCTGCGTGCTGTAAGAAAGTAGGCACAGCAACCAATAAACAGTGTTCTCCTGTCCTGTGCAGTAGTTCCTGCCCAGTGTTCCCTCAAAGGATGCAGTGTCACCTGACAACTGCAAGCTGAAATCAACCCTTTAGTGCCCAGGTAACTTTTGGTCATGGGGCTTGATCAAAGCAACAGAATCCCTAATGAAGACACTCTGAAAGGAAAAAGGAGAAGAGAGTGAGACAATAGTCAAACAAGCAATAATGCAGAAAATGATCTGATCTGAAGAATTAATGGTAAGATCTAGATAGAACTGGTTAAAAACCACATGTGACCATCCTAGTAAAACTCCTGAAATCTTAAAAGAAACTCCAGTGAGCCAGAGGAAAATTTCAAATCACTTACAAAGGAAAAAAGAGAATTCGAAGTAGGAGAGAACCCAGGGCTTCGTGTATATGAGCCATCAACTCTAACATGACCAGACATGGTGGTGCATACCTGTAATCCTGGAATTTGAGAGGCAGAGGCAGAAGGAGTTCTGTGTGGATTCAGGAACAGCCTGGTCTACATACTGAAACACCGCCTCGCCGGGCGGTGGTGGCGCACGCCTTTAATCCCAGCACTTGGGAGGCAGAGGCAGGCGGATCTCTGTGAGTTCGAGACCAGCCTGGTCTACAGAGCAAGGTCCAGGACAGGCTCCAAAGCCACAGAGAAACCCTGTCTCGAAAAACCAAAACCCCCCCCCCCCCCAAAAAAAAAAAAAAAAGAAACACCGCCTCAAACACACACAACCACAAACCACTACTGAGCTCTAACTCCAGCCTGGCATCAGATTCTTACTTGTGACAACATACTAGTTCAAACCAGCGGAACTACAGCTATTGGTCATCACACTATGGCATCTGCCTGACACACTTGATTCTCACTATGTGTAGTGACTATATTCGTCTTTTCAGATGGCTGGGGCGGGGAGGGAAGTACACCTGAGACTGATCCTCTGAACTCACAGAGTGAAAGTGGGGAATCAAATCCCATTAGTTGTTCTTGGACCTCCATCTGCATGCTGTGTTCCCGAGGACACCAGGCCAGTTTCCTGCAGGTCTCTGGCACGTCTGGGGCTGGTGAGTACTATATAACCCTTTCTGTTATCCGGTGTTTGGTGACAACTGCAGTCACAGGACTCCACGGGGAGTCACAAGCCATGGTTTGAGAAACTGCTATGTAGAGTATGGGGCCTCAGTCAGAACTCACTGCTCTGCGCATCTCTATTCTGCAGACATCTGCAGAGATGGCAAAAGTGGTACAAATACCGATTTGAAAGTTGCCAATGAATCTGAGCAAAAAGGAAATCAGTAAACACAAAGTCATAAACACTCCACTATTTAAATGTCAAAAAGTGCAACCATGCGCAGGATAGGTGTGTAGAGAGGCTTGTCACACAGGAAAGGCCAAGTCCAAACGACAGGACTTATGCACTCTGGAGACAGGCCCACTAGGAACTGAATGGAGGACTGAACAATGCTACACGTCACTAATGAACAAGATCTAGATCATCCGTGCCAGACTTTCAGTCTCAAACACCAAAGGCTAGACTACAGGGAAATGAGTGCGTCGTACGTATAGTAGTACTTGTATTTATTTTTTTGTATTTTTTTTTTTTTTAGAGACAGGGTTTTTCTGTGTGGCCTTGACTGTTCTGGAACTTGCTCTGTAGACAAGGCTGGCCTCAAACTCACAGAGATCCACCTGCCTCTGCCTCTCAAGTGTCGGGATTAAAGGTGTGTGCCACCACCACCGCCCAAATATTCAGAGTTAAGTAGCATCAAGTAATTTCAATCACTTTGGAAAGCAATTTAACAAAACAAAATTGAAGATGCATGTAGCCTTAGGATCCATAATTATTATAACTATAGCTCACATGCACAAAGAGATATATTCAAAGACATCCACATAGCAACAATTTTAAAAGTGAAAAATTAAACACAGATATCCAATTGTAGAATAGCAAAATAACTGAAGAATGTTCAGAGTGAATTTTCAAAAATCATAGGTTTTATACCTGCTAGGCATGGCTGCACAAGCCTGTAATCCTAGCACTTGGGAAGTGGAGGTAGGAGGATCAAGAATTGAAGAGCAGCCTAGGCTACATGAAACTCTGTCTCAAAAATACAAAACAAAGAAAAGAAAGTTTTATACAGGTCATTTTTAAACAGGCATTAAAACTCAAATAAGGACAAAGAACTAAAGTGGCAATATGTATGTACATCTTTAAAACTACAAATAAGCTAGAACCCTTTTATGGACATGTTTAGTAAGCGTACACCAAGCTGCAGTGCCTCTCAGGGCAGAAGGAAAAAAGGACGAGAGGCAGGAAGAGGGGATGAAACAATAGCAAGGAGGAATGGCCTTCACGCACACAGACGGGACCAGGGGGTAAACTACAACAAAGAACTGGCGAGATGGTGCACACCTTTGATCCCAGCACTCAGGAGGCAGAGGCAGGTGGCTCTCTGAGTTTCAGTCCAGATTGTGAGACCCTGTCTCAGAAAGCAAAACCTAAAACTTTATTTGCCCTTTGTGTTGTCTGTCTGTCTCTGTCTCTGTCTCTGTCTCTGTCTCTCTCTCTCTCACACACACACACACACACACACACACACACACACACACACACACACACACACGACTGTTGCCAAGGGCTGGTGGTAGTGACAGAAGAGCAGATGGATAGCAGATAACAACCATTTCCTAGTAAGAAAAAAACAAGATTTGTAAAAATGAAAAACAACATTTTTCGAACTATTCTAAGTCAGAAATAAGTAATTTTCATGATATATTATTCATGTTAACATGTAATGGATTTAGTATCACTTTTAAATTAATTAAAAATATTTTTAAAGTAACTTCTAACTTCTAAAACAGTACCTATCAACAGGTTTGACCAATGTGACACAATCTATTTGGTTCCTTAATTATTTTTAGAACAAAGAGGTTAAGAACTGCTGCTTCCAATGTATTTATGCAGTATAATTCACGAGGCCCAATCCAAAGAGTTGTTGGAGCCATCAGGAATTTCTCCTTTGTGCGCGCGTGCGGGGCATGCTCAATCACTCTTGCACACACACACATCACTGTCTCCAAAATGAGGGAAAGACCATGGAAGGTGAATTACCGGTCTTCACACACACACACACACACTTGCCTGATGACTATCTAATCACTTCTCAAAGGCCTCATGTTTCTAAGAACCATCACACACTGAGTTATAGTACTAGCTGAGATTCTTGGAGAAAGACAAGATACAAACATTTCACCCAAAACAGCAGCACTCATGTACAGAAAGGACAATGTAGCAGAACTTCTAAATTAAAAAAGAAAAGGGGAAATTAATAAGCACGATCAAACCAGGAAAAGGAGAATAAAGAAAATACACAGTAAGTGAAGAGGAATAGTAAGATACTTAACTGTTACAGTAAATATTGAAAAGGCTAATGTTTTTAATAAATCTGGACTAACAAGGGAAAAACACCGAACAAAGCATGAAAGCACATTTCTAAATAAGGTTATAAAAAGGTAAGCTTGTTGAAGAACCAGCCTACCTTAACCATTTTATAGTACAGACAAACTAGGTTCATTCCTGTTTATAATTACACCTGTTTCTCAAGGACTGGGCTATGCCCCACTGTCACCTACTCTATTCTGCTGTTCTAGAAATGGCCATCATGCCTTTGTTTCAGGGGGTCATTATGACTAACTTGTTATCCTCATGTTCTGCCCCTGTAACCCTGTCTATTTTGCCCACCAACCCCCCTCTCCCACCATTTCGAAATGCCCTACTCCTGAGCTGTATAAAGTTTGTCTTCTTCACAGCCAGGGCTGCTCTCTAAAATCCTAACTTGGGGTGAGACAGCTTTGGGGTGAGACAGCCCGCTGGCCGGTCTCAAGGGCAGCTCTAAAATAAAGCTTGCTTTAATCTAGTTGTGGAGTTGGTCATTCTCCTAGCAGTTTTCAGGTTTAACATTTGTATATAAAGGGATGTACACAATAAAAAACAAGACAAACATAAAGTAAGAAAGCAGGACTGATAGTTTTAGCATGAAATAGTGGCACTTCAGCTATAATCACTAAACACAGTGTAGGACAGACCACTGTCCTAGTTTAGAGCAGTGTTACATGGACAAAGCAGGCATGATTAACAATGCAAAGGGAATCTAGTAAAAAGCATTTGGTAGCTGAATCTCACTGAAAACTATTGCATACACACATACAGACACATCCATAAATTTGTATTTACATACTCTTTTGAATCAGGTGAATAAAGAGAGAGAAACCGAACAATTCAAATTTAATCAAAATGATGGATACCAACTGCATTAAAATAAGGATTTCTTTTGTATGTTATAAATATGAAAATCAGTCATGCTCCTAACCATCCAATACTAAAAGTCCCTGTTCAACATTCAAAGTCCAGGAGGCAGAGATGAAATGAAATCACGAACATAAATACTTGGAAACAGAAGGTGACAGCAGGAGGTCCCAGGGACACACAGGAGCCCATGAAGGGAAGGGAGAACAGGCAATGCTGGACGTCCCTCAATGACAGGATTTAATAGCCTAGGAGTGAAACATTTTAATCTTTAGCAAAGTGTAAACTCGTGGAAGAAGTTTTAGCAGACAGGAGGGCAACCTCTAGACTGCCAGACTTGTTTACCACCAGAAAGACAAGCAGAAAGCAAGCTGTCTCCTCTCAAAGGCAGATTTAAAGTGGCAGAGCAGTCTAAGGAAAAAGTACCTACAGTGTGCACTGCATGACTGATTTTCAAAAATCCACAGTGTGTTTAGATGTAGAGGAAAACCACCTTGATGAGGGTCAGAAGGATATAATGGGCAATTCTGAGGAAATCTGGCCAATAAATATTCTCTCAGGTCAATGCGAGGTTTATCATTTGTCAAAGAGGGCATTCAACAACTAGTACTGGTCATAATGCCCCAACGTGAACTTTCATTTCTTCCTACATCACAGTACTGCAATGTAGTACAGAAATTTAACAGTTTTTTAGAATGCAATCTCACTCTTAAAATTATACGAGGGGCTGGAGACATGGCTCAGCAGGTAAGAGAGCTTACTACGCAGGCATGAGAACCACATTGATTCAGAGCACCATATAAAAGGAGTCAGGCACTTTCCCAGTGTCAGGGTGGAAGTTTGGAGAAATAGACAGGAGGCTCTCTGGGCTTGCTGTCCACTAGCCTAGAAAGAAAATGGAGCGCTCCAGGTTCAGTGGGAGACTATCTCATGAGGATAGCACATAGAACAACAGAGGATGGAAAACACTCTACCTCTACACACACAGGTTTGTATACCTGCAGACATATATGCAACACATGCAAGTGTACACACATACACCCACATGTGCATGCACACATGCATACATACACACAAACAAGATTTTTAGTAGCTCTATTCCTTGGAGCATATTCCTAATTATGAAATGTTTGGCAGCTACTAAAAAAGTAGACAGAGTAATTTGGTACAGTCACGAAAAAGATGTTTTGTTTCTTTGGTCTTTTGAGATAGACTCAGTATGGTAGCTCAGGCTGACCTCAAACTTACTCAGTGGCATAGACTTGCTTTAAACTCAATACCCTGCATAGCCTTCCTTATGCTGGGATCAAAGGCATGTGCCACAGCTGGCAAGAATGAAAGAGTCCAAAAAAGCAACCCACAAAGAGATTTTCTATACCCTATTCAAGCACTGCATCACCAACTTTCTGAGTTGCCTATGGGACCAGTTTTCTTCCTTTTAAACGAGACACCCAATCACCCCATCTTCCCCCACTTACCACACACTTTACACAAGCACTCACGACACACGAGTGTCGTGCTATTCCATCTATCCTCCCCTTCACTCCTCCACTCAGTCTACAGATATTTACTGGGTGTCTACTGCATGCTAGTCTCCGGTGTCGCAGCTAGCATCAGTCAAAGCGTGTTATGACACAACAGTCACAACCACTGTCCCAGTGAGTGGAGTTTATGTCCTCACTGGGGCAATGGAGAGAGCAGCACAACAACACAGCAGGGCACTATAGAAGAGAAGCAGGGGACGAGGAATGAGGTGGGCTTTAAGACAGCACTCACCAATGAGACACTTAGCAGACTGAGGGGAGCAGGTGCAGAGCTTTGGGTCCCCATCCTTCACCCTTTATAAATCCCAGCAAGAGAAAACTCCCAAACAGCAAGAAAGTCAGTATGTCTGGGGGCAGAGTGAATAGCAAGAACAGGAAGGTGAGGCTGTAGAGCAGGAGATAGGACATGGATCTACCCCAGAGCACACAGGTCTTCTGGACTGAATTACAAGACCACTGCCTGTATGGTGACCATGAGGTGGAATGGTAGTTGTTATTTGCAGTCTCCCAGGAGGAAAGGCTGAGGTTGTAACCAACACTGTCTACAGAGCTTCCTTCGGGACTGAACAAACTCACATCCAGTGGCATGCATGCCGCCCGACTTCCTCTTCATGTCCTTCTTGCCTACAACACTGCTGGCTTATCCTGGTAATATCCTAAATATATTTACATGAATATTGATCTCAAGGTCTGTTTCCAGGAAACCCAAACACAGGAAAGCTACCAGTTTTACATGGCATGTGGCTTAATTTATTTTAACAAGTCATGGTGAGAATGCTGAAGCATTAATATTTCATGCATGAAAATACATGTCATATTCTCATGCTTTAAAAATGCTGGGTTCTCTGTACGAAATAATGACTCAGTTCTTCCCTTTCTGCTGGAAAAAAATAAGAAAGCCCTACTCATCTCTCAAAGCACCAGCTCAAACAGCTGCATGCCGGCATCCCAGGCTCTATGACAGGAGGGCAGTCTGAACAGCATTGACTGTCTATATGGTAGACCGGCACTAAGAGGTAAGGCCTCGGCTGTAAGGAGTACAGAGAAGCTGGTGTTCACAAGCACACAGTACAGCACCTCTAGTAACACTTACTTGGGAGAGAGCACCGGAGGACTGACAAAGGATCGAAGGGCGTCTTTCACCATGTCTTGCATGAGGTGAGTTCCAAAGACCTTTTTGTTATCCACGAGGAAAGTGGTCTTGAAACAAGGATGAGACATTAGTGTCACTACCGCTGCCATATGCAGCTGTCACCACTGAGACACACACAGACTACCTGTAATACTGCAGCATACAAAGGGACTAAATTTCAAAAACAGGTAGATACTTTATAAAATCAGTTTGTAAATCCTTTAAAATTTTTTTATGTGTCTGGCTATATGTCTGTGCACCACATGCATGCCTAGAGATCAGATGAGGTCGAGAGCTGCCTCACGGGTGCTGGGAATCCAAATCAGGTCCTTTGGAAAAGCAGTCACCTCTTAGCCACCAAGTCATCTCTGCAGCCCCCTAAATTAATACTTATATAATGTGCACTTTGAAACAGATTAAATAACACGTAAAAGTATAAATTTCTTTTTTTTTTTTTTTTTTTTTTGGTTTTTCAAGACAGGGTTTCTCTGTGGCTTTGGAGCCTGTCCTGGAACTAGCTCTGTAGACCAGGCTGGTCTCGAACTCACAGAGATCCGCCTGCCTCTGCCTCCCGAGTGCTGGGATTAAAGGCGTGCACCACCATCGCCCGGCAAAAGTATAAATTTCTTAAGTCAAGAACAACAGTGTTGAGCTGAAGGAGTCAACAGATTGAATTACAATAGACATATGAACATGTCTGAGCATATAACTGGAGGCCCAAGGTTGATACCAGGAATTCTCCTGGACCAGTTGCTCTTCTACCTGACTCACTGAGGCAGGGGCTCTAATCAAGCCCAGAGCTCATGACTATGGCTAGTGTTACCAGACAGCTTGCTCTGGGGACTCCCTGTCCCTACCTTCCAAGGCTAGAATTAGAGGCAGCCACCATACCCACCCAATAATCCTATGGGCTCAGTGATACAAGCTCTGGCTGTAAGCTTGTGCAGCAAGTACTTTAATCACAAGCCACATGTCTAGCCAAGTTTATTTAATTCAAAATGTTTCCAGTCTCCCTCAAAACATGTGATCTGTGAGTTACTGATGCGCATTTTAGTTCACAATATTTAAAATACTTCCCCCGGGTTACCTTCCTCTTCTTGAATACTACCTTGACTCTAACTGGTCAGAAAGCAAGTGCTCTTGCGTGATCTCACTTGTTAGAGAACTCCTGAGGCTTGTCTTATGACCAGCATAAGCCCTGAGTCAGTGTTTCAGTGAGCTGGGGACATAGCAGTGCGGCACTCACAGAGCAAGTGCAGGCCCAGACAAACAAAACAAGGCAGCGCCACCTAGGGGACACCTTTAACAGCAACTACATTTTGTTCATCCATCAATAAAAGAGTGAAACTTACTTGCAACAGAGATCTTGAAAGAACACATGGTGACTGTTCACTAAATTCACAGAAAAAATCCTAATAGATATAGAAAAAGCAGTATTGTTAATAGATTAAACAAAAGCAGTGGATGTTTGCATATAAAGTATAATTTTGTTTGGAAATAATATCCTATTAATGTTAAAATAAGATAAAGAATTAAAAGTCAGTTTTATAGAAAATGTTTAATTATACCAAGGGCTAACGACAGAGTCTGCAAACCCTTTTTCAAGATCTGACCAAAACACACACCCTCATTACATTTGTACACCAAGAAAACAATATCAACAGTAACTAGGTGATAATGAAACTTTAGCTATTATTTAAAAAAAGTAAATACTGGGGGTAAGGGGTTCAGTGGTCAAGAGAGCACATTCTCTGTGAGGGTCCAACCGTGTTTCTCGGTACATTCGGAGCTCACAACCACAACTGCTTACAACTCCAATTCCAGGGGGATCTGACACCTCTAGCCTTCAAGGACACATGCATTCATGTGTACATACCCACACACAGAAAACACATACACATAATTTAAAGTAATAAAAATAAATCTTAAAAAAAAGAACTATCAGTAATCAGACAACTGGTATTACTTAGGATGAAGACCAAGAAATATGGGTTTACATAAGAGAGAAAAGACAAGAAAATACACAAAACATTAATATTTAAAAACTGAGAGACAGTGGCTAGTTTATTATGTTTTTTCAACCTTTCCATTTTTATTATGTGTAAATTTTAATATTTGAAATGATTAAAGCTAGGCATGTGGACTTTGTAACGCCTATGAATTGCTGCAGACTGGCAGTGAGGACAAAAGAGATGTGTGTTCCCAGGAGATGTCACCATGGAAAGCAGGTATCACAGACAGCCTGTGGCTCCATTCAGCTTCCAAAGCAGAGTATGAATCTTCCAAGAACAGCACTCAGCAATATCAGAGATGGCATTAGAAAAGCCATCATAGCCCAAACCATCAGGGCAAAGCTGTAGTAATCAGGGACTCTGACATCCTCTCGCTGTGAACAGTGTCTAACATACATGACGGCAGAGGGAGGAGGGCACTCACCTAACTCCTGCCTACTTAGTTTTCTTTCTCTCCTTTAACTGGAATTCCCTCTAGTTATGACCCCTTGCTATAACATCCATGCAGTGCGTTAACTCCTTTTAGAGGAAACAAACCTGCACTCTCCAGTTACACCTGCTGTCTTCACACTCACTCTAGCTCCTTTACTGGCTTCTCTTCTTCAGTCTAAATTTTAAGTATGCTTTTCTTCAGCTACTTACACCCCAGACATCTTAGCTAGGTTTCTACTTCTGTGATGAAACACCAGGACCAAATGCAACTTGGGTAGGAAAGGGTTTATTTGGCTTCATATGCTTTCACTTCACTCTGCATCACTGAAGCAAGTCAGGCCAGGAACGCAAACAGGGCAGGAACCTGGAGGCAGGAGCTGATACTGAGACCATGTAAGGGTGCTGTTTATTGGCTTGCTCCTCATCGCTTGTTCAGCCTGCTTTCTTATAGAACCCAAGGTCTCCAGTCCAGGGAAGGCACAATGAAGAATGGGCTGGGCTCTCCTCCATCAATCACTAATTAAAATGTCCTACAGCTGGATCTTGTGGAGGCATTTTCTCAGCTGAGGTCCTTCTTTTCAGACGACGTCAGCTTGTGTCAAGTAGACACAGTGAGCATGTGCATATCTGCATGCTGTACTGAGCATGCTACCAAAGCCTATCTTCTGTGTCTGTGAGGGCAATGGACATATATCCTTAAACGTAAAACTGACATTCACTAGACACACTGTTTTGGTGTGGAATATCCCTTTACACTATGTGAAGATATGTCACTGTGATTGGTTTAATAAAAACCTAAACAGTCAGTAGGTAGCAAAGATTTTTAGGGCAGAGAGAATGCTGGGAAGAAGGGTAGAGAAGCCATGAGATGCAGAGCGAGCAGGATGGGCAATGCAGAGATGAGATAATAAAGAAAAGCAGAAAATAAATTAATAGAAATGGGTTAATTTAAGTTGTAAAACTAGTTAGAAACAAACCTAGGCTATCGCCTGAGTGTTCATCATTAACAAAAAGTCTCTCTGTGGATATCTGGGAGCTGGTAGGCAGGACAGAAAAATCAGTCTCAGCTGTTTAGTGGCTGAATGGCATTTATTTTACTCATCTCATAGAATGGACAGTCACCACTAAAAATTTAATATTTCACGTTTCTCAAGTCATAAATAGTGCAACAAATATACTCTAATGTGTGTATGTGTAGGTGTGTGCATGTGAGCACACAGCTGTAAATGCATGTGAAGGACAGACGTCAGTCAATATTCGGTCTCTTCATTGATAGTTCCCTGAAGCATAGCTAATAAAAACTCAAGACAGAGAAATTGTAGTTCAACCTCAAGATCCAAAAAGCAAACAGTCAGTTACTGGCTCTTACCTCTACTTCAGTCCAAAAATGGCGATCCTGCCTCCAGGAATCTCAGAATGGAACTGAGACTGAGTCTGCTCCCATTTTATAATCCTCTCTAGGGCTGGGATTAAAGGTGTGCACCACTGGGATTAAAGGCATGCACCACCCGGTTTCTATGGCAAACTAGTGTGGCTACTGGGATAAAGGTGTGTGTTATTGCGGCCTGGTCTGTAAGGCTGGCCAGTGTGGCTGTTTTACACTCTGACTTCAGGCAGGCTTTATTTACTAAAATAAAAATGAAATGCCACTACAGCTCTCCATCTTACTGAAATAGGGTCTCTCACTGAGCCTGGAGCTATACCTGTCAATCTAGTTTGTTTTCCTTACACGTAACTACGCCTTGCCACCTGACACTTATCTGAACCTCGACAATGGCAGACCTGCGCACAGCAGACACAGACTGTTAGCCTTTCCCTCCCTCTCTTCCTATCCACACTGCCCACCACGCACTGCCTGACACCTTTCAGAGAGGCATCTGTCCTCTCTTACTATGTGCTCTTAACACAGCCCCAGCAGCCCAGGCCTGGCTCCCCCAGCTCCCTCTACTGACAAGGCAAATCAGTCCCTAAGGATGGAAGAAAACTAAGGAGTTACCCTGCTGTGCCAGTATGTCACTAGGGATGAGTCACATTTGACCCAAGAACAGACAGTATAATGATGGTTGAAAGTTAAATTAATGGTAACTATTTTAATGTGTATGAAAAAGATCAATAAGTAACTATTGGGAAACCTGCAAAACTAGGAAATTGTGAGTATCAGGTCTAAGTATTAAGGAAAAAAATCTGACTTATGTATACCAGAGCACTGCAGAAATGTATGGGAAGCATTTGTTGTGTAATAGTCTCAAAACAGACCTTTCCTTCGCTTATTGTTTTGCCTTGAGCTAAGGTCTTATTACATAGCCCAGGCTAGCCCAAGACCCAAGCTTCTTCTGCTTCAGTGTCCCTGGGATTAGAGCCACTCACCACCGAGATTTTAGTTTTGTTCGGCTTCCAATTAGAAAGATGTTCTCACTCAACAAAGACAGTACATGTTGTATAGGTTTACATAAAAAGGTTTCATCTTTGTACTATCTGTTATAAAGGCAAAATAATGAAAATGACCTAAAGTCTTAAGTTTAGCTTATCAATTTCTAAAAATGTCTCAAATCCTTACGAAAATTAACTGTGTTCTGTGTGTGCATACGCACTCTACCCCAAAGCTACTTACTGTTCTGTCAGTCTGTCTCTAGAGTGGCAAACTATCCTCTTACTTCACCCAAAGCTCCAGAATATAGTTTTATACTTACCAGAATACAATGTAAATTTGGTAAGGTCACAACTTCACAGACTGTTTTTATTCTGTCTATTAATCTTGAGAAATAGTTGACCATTTCTTCTCTTTTAATTATTTTTGCATAGCGAGGGAAGGTGGGTGGAAGTAGTCTCTGGTTAACGAGGGGCTCAAAACCCATCATAATGGGATGGTCTATAGAAGAAAGAGGAAAGTAGTATTTCCAGTATCTTTCTGGATTTTAAAATGAAAACTATTAAATATAAAACAAAAAAGCCCAAATTTTAAAGCCATTTCCAAATTCTAATCACAAAAGTATAATAAATTTTATAATTTACAACTAACTTATGTATCCATATATAAATTTGAATGAGATTTAGTAACATCAAATTGTATTTCCTAGCTACATGAAGGTGGTAGATATTAGAGCCAAAGACTATAGCAGCAGGCATTCAACAAAGGCCAGGGATAACAGCTGAGTCTGATCTCCAGTCTGAGAGCAGACCTAACATCTAGAGCTGCCTGGAGGGTCACCAATAAGTGACTAGCTAACCAGTTCTAAGTCCAACGGCCCCCCTGAAACAACAGACTTTCCAGAATACAACACTGTATGACCTGCATCTTGACAAATATGACTATACATGTTTTTTATACATCTTATATAACATCTCTTTCTTGGCAGTAACTTACATGAATCATCCTTATACGAGACCAAGACAAGAGCAGACTCTCGGATGAAAACCTTAGCCCACAAGCTTTCTTCTGAGCTGTTCAGTGGGCATTTCTACTTGGCATCCCACATCTCAAAAGGCAATTTCATGCACCGTGTTTCTCCTAATCGTACCCTCTCAGACAAGAGGAGCTTCGCCTTCAATGCTTCACCTAGTTTCCACTTCAATCAGTTAACTCTTAAGGATCCTAATGCCTATTGCCACTTCTCTTGCTTCACTCTGACACTAACTATGTAGGACCGCTCCTTCACTAAAGTAATCTTATGCATGCACCGCCATCTCAATTTTCTATGTGCAATACAGTCTTTTTCTATCACAAAAGCCTAAAAAATGTGTGTGTATGTATGTATATATGGATGGATGGATGGATGGATGGAGGGATGTGTGCCTGCAAGAATTTATGTGAATCATGTGCATTCAGGAGCATGAAGTTTAAAGACTGACCCCTGGAACTGGAGTTACAGGCAGTTGTGAGCCACCATACAGGTGCTGGGAATCAAACCCAGATCCTCTGCAAAAGCAGTCAGCACTCTCAACCTCTGACATCTCTCCAATCTCCCAGCTGTCCCAAGTTTTGCTCATTCCCCCTTCTGTACAAGTGTCCTAAGGGATCACTGGAAAGAGGTCAGTGGTTTCCTGAGACTGAACAGAAAAATCAAGATAGCTCTCTGGCTCTATGAGGGCTGTTTTTTTGTTTGTTTCAGTATGTATCCATGTTTTGTCTGCAAATATGCCTGTGCGCTACGTGTGTCCATTGCCCATGGAGTTCAGAAGAGGGACATCAGATCCCCAGGACCAGAGATACAGAGAGTTGTGAGCTGCTATGTAGGTGCGAGTAGTCAAACCCAGCCCTCTGGAAGAGCCACTAGTGCTCTTAATTGCTGAGCCATCTCTCCAGCCCTAGGACAGCTGTTTCACAAATCCATTGTATCTAAAAAGATTACATACATAAATCCCATTCCCAACTATATTCATTGTCTTTATCATTTTAAGTGGGGAAAAAAAAGCTTTGCTCCCATTTATAATTAACTTAGGCAAGTTACATTTTGCTGGGTGGTAGTGGCACACGCCTTTAATCCCAGCACTCAGGAGGCAGAGGCAGGTGGATCTATATTAGTTCATGGCCAGCCTGGTCTAAACAGTGAGTTCCAGGATAGCCAGGACTACACAGAAAAACCGCATCTTGTAAAAACTAAAGAACAACGATAAAAAGTTAAGATGAGAACTGGGTGAGAGAGCTCTGTGGCAGAGTGCTTGATTAGCACACACGAGGCAGCATAAACTGAACCTGGGACTCGGTGAGACACCTGCAAGCCCAGCACTTGAAGGCTGAGGCAGGAGAAACTGGCAGTACCCTCACTCACTCTCACAATATTAAACTAAGTCTGAAATTATCAAGGAATGCTCTTACGTTCTTTATACATAGATGTTTAGGCCTCCTACAAGCAGGCAACTCAATAAGTAATAGATACTGTCCCAGTGTCAGCCGTCCCTACCGCAGTGAGAAAGAACACTGAGAGCAGCACCTGACGAGGTGAGAAAGGCTCATTTGGCTCACAACCGCAGGCCACAGTCCATCACTGTAGGGAACTCAAGGCAGCAGAAACCTGGTGCAGCTGCCATATCCACAGCAGAGGGCAGAGAGAATAAAATGCATGCAAGTTTGCTCTCAGGCCCCTTTCTCCACCCTCCATGATTCAGGACCCAGCCTAGGGAATGGTGGTACCCGCAGTGATAGTGAATATATCCACCTCGAAACAACGAAGAAAATTCCCCAGAACATGCCCAGAAGAAAATTATGAACACAGAATTTCTGTAATCACAAGTAAGCTACCTTAACATGTTAGAGTCATTTTATAAACATTTCCAGAATTAGATCATAATGTGTTTCAGAGTTGTGGATATTTTACACCTCAATAATCTCACGAATACAAAAACCATCCCATGAGTTTTAGGGATAATCGGTGTTGCTTTACACTCTAAAATGTTGACCCACTAGGGAATTTTACAGCAGAGATACACTGTTCCTGCTAAAGCTCATTTAACATACAAAATATGAATGGTACCAACATGTCAAGCACTCTATTCCTAAAACTCTTCAGAGTCTCATGCACAAGTATAGTGTAGTGTGAAGACAGGCAGCCGTGAGTACCATGAACCTCAGGAATACGAGACTATGTAACGACTGTAATGGGTTTCTCAAAGAAATAAAGGAGATGATGAAAAAGCAAGTTACTGCTGGCATCTATAGTAAAAACAAAAGACAGGGTACATATAGAGTCCAACAGTAAGGTACAAGAAAGATATGGCCAAGTTCCACCAACTGTTTTTAATCTAGACTAAATCAACAAAGCAGCCTAAAGCACTCTTAAGTATTAAGAGGAAACACCCCAAAGTTGAAGCAAACTGACTTAAATGAAAGTCGGGGCAAACTATATTGCATGTTTTGCTATGTAGTAAGAAAATACAAGTAAGAGTAAACATGGAGAATTACCTCCTTTGGTAGTGCCATTCTGGGCCTGGATGCCATGATGCAATGAAGTGTGGATGGCAGAAAGAAGGTCTGCTGCTTGGACCATTAGTTTCTGAGCCTCTGCAACAGCACTGGTCTAGCAAACAAATCACCAAAAACACACTTTAACACATAGGGAGAGGTCCTACAATAGCGCTGAGATCCGTGCACACTGCAGTACACGGATCCTCACAAATTATTCACTTAATGCATGATGCCCAAATTCTGACAGGATACAAAGCATTTTCCCCTCAAATCTGTATCTTATGATATGATAAAAATGAAATGGTAAATATGTCTGTTTATGACCAGAGATACAGTCAACTGTAACAAGGAAAAAAAAATCCCAACATTATACAGTCATTTACAAATATGGGGTGGAGGGAATCCAGGAAAAAAAGACTGACCTGAATCAATATTATCTATCCATAAGACATTTCAGTGTGTGAAAGACAGAACTGTAAAGCAATAATAACTTCTAACTAAAGAAAACGACGGCTGTGGTGCAAGCGCAGCAAGGGCAGAGAACTGTGAGAGCAGGGAGGACACTGTCCAAAACCGACCAATCATGGCATCCTCTTACCTCTTTCTTAGTAAAGGCTATGAGCACTGTCAGCAGCACGCGTGTGAACTTCACTCTGCTGAATGCTGCCAAGCACTGCTGGTGCTGTAAAGACAGAGTGTGGTGAGGAGCAGGGCCTGCAAAGGCCCAGTTGCAGAGGCTGATTGTAGCACTGCAACTCCTAACCTGTGTCAGTAAAGCATTACAGTAAAAGGGGCTCTCCTTGGCTTTTTAAATGCCCCAAAACAAGCCACCAAAAACTAGTAAACAAAGCCTCCTCCTCTGAAACAGGAAAGAAACTACACTGTACGCATCAGCAACAGGACTGACTTTAATCCAAAGTCAGAACGAGGCCATTATCTCAAAAACATGAATTTAGCAGTTATAAAAGGGTTGAAAGTTTCAGCAACTTTTGATATAGAAATTTTTGATTTTGCTAAGTTTTGAAACATCTAAAAGTAATCTTTTATTCTAGTTCCCACTTCCCAGAAATTCTGAAGTTTTGAAACAACATATTCAAAAGAGCTGTATTACCATTCTATAGATAACAACACAAGAGGAATTAAGTCCTCGGCAGTGTCCAGTTAAAGAAATACTGTAAGGAGACTTCCATCAATGGCAATGCAGTTCAGAGAACTACAGCATTAAAGATGGGCTTTCCTGACATTCTCTAGAGAAAATAAAGGCAGTTACTTCTAGTTCAACTTCTGGATCTCTCTCTTCTCCTTGTCGACTTCGAGTACTCTAAAATTAAAAAATAAAATAAATTAAGACAAATACAACCCTAGAGAAGTCAAGAAAAAGTTAATCTACTGAGAATACACAAAAATCTATGTTCACAAAAAATATCTGAAAGATAGAAAAAGGTTGTGTCCAGTACTTCCCTTTTTCCTATGGATGTTTTATGCAGGTATTTGTATACAGATTAGAAAGATTGTGAAAAGAAGCAGGTATTAAAACAATACATATAGCAGAAGCAAAGTACATGGCCACAATGCGACCGCCTTTTTAAAAGTCCTAGCACCTGGAAGGCAGAAGCAGAGTGACTGATCTCTGAGTTCAAGGGCAGCCTGGTCTACAGAGTAAGATTCGAAACCCTGTCTCAAAAACAAAACAAAAAACACAACCACATACACACACACTTCTGAAGATTTCAAAACCAATTCACAACAAAAATCACTATCACCATTAAAAATCCTATCACTTTTAAAAAGAGCCTGGCTGATCCTGATGGTGCATACCTTTAACCCTAGCACCAAGGAGGCAAAGGCAAGCAGGGTGAAGTGAGTTCAAACCCAGCCTGGTCTACATACTAACTTCCAGGCGAGGCTACAGAGTTAAACTTTGTCTCAAAAAACAAAACAAGTCCTAAACAAAGCAAGGAAAACACACCTTCACTCTCCTTTGCATATCATCTTCCACGTCTTTCAGCATTCCTAGAATGAGAAACAAAGTTTTAAAACAAATCAGCATGCAAAACACACAAATTATTGTTGTGAATTATCTCTGTAAATGGTTTATACCTGTAACTCGAAGATCTGTCACACTGTTGGCCATTTTAAATCCATATGTCATTGACTGGAAATCTTCCTATATAAAAAAGAATTAATTAAGCTCTTGGATAGCAGCAACCGTATATTTCTAACAAAATGACCAGTTACTTATAAAGAAATAGCATGCTATTCAGCATGTCTCAATATTGCCATTATACAGCTAGCCTTCCTTGCAACAACTAGTCACCTTGACATTACTGCTGTTCTCTGTCCTGGGCTTTATCTGCTTGTTAGTGGTCTAGAGGTTAAGCATTCTCAAGTAGCATTACTCAAAGAAAACAGCAAATGTACATTTTATAGGCCATGGTTTAAAAATATAAAAACAACAAACAAAAAACAAGTTGGCAGTGGTGGCACACACCTTTAATCCCGGAACCTGGGAGGCAGACAGGAGAATGTGAGTTTGAGGCTAGCCTGGCCTACAGACGCAGTTCCAAGATAGCCAAGGCTACAAAGAGAAACCCTGTCTCAAAAAGACAAAACAAAAAACCAAAAATCAAACCAAAGCATGGTTCTCCAGCCACTCCCGTGCCCCATAAATTTCACCGCTAAGACAGGGAATTCATTGGGTTTACTCTGAAGAATGAATTTAACATTATCTTGTATGGTATTTCCCCCGTATTATAAAATTCTACAAATACATACAATTCTAGGATGCTTAGTAAAAACAATGAGCACTGAATTCAACCGAGTATCATGTAAGGAAAGAGACAAAACACAAACCACAGATCCAAGTAGTGATATGCACATGTCTGGGTCTTCTAAAGACCCCAGGTGCGGTTTCAGAGGGTCAGTGTACCCCCTTTATTTCTTTGGACCTTTACTTCTCAAGTCTTAAGTACCCAAGAGGAGCCTGAGGATGTGACCTGCAAGTTAACCTAATTCCTTCTCATCTCTCTCTAGTTCATCTCTGTATACCAGACACTTCCACCACTTGCTACAATTGTCCCTGATATAATTTTTTTGGGGGGTGATGGTGGTGGCAGGGACAACACACACTACTTAGCGCTGGTTGTCCTGGAACTCAGAGAGAGTGCTGGGACAAAGGTGTGCACCACCATCTATGGACTAGTGCTTGTGATGTGTTCAACCACCAAATGTCAAAGGGACTCCTACACAAGTCAGAATATGCCACTTGCCCCCATATCAAAGTCCTTACCTGGTTTCATACCTCACAGTAACCTTTGTGCATGCTGGCACCACTCTCAGAGTATGTCTTTAAGACTCTTCAAGGCCCACCCTAACTATATTCCAGCTCACAGCGTCAGTCCTCAGCTGGCATTTCTCTCTTAACACGCTTGCATGTCCCCTTAGCCACAGAGCTTCTCACCACACAACATTCCACATGTGCTTACTTATGTATTAACTACTTTGTCCCAAAGAATATATTCACGAAACTAGAATCCCCTGCTTCATCTTCAGGGCTTAGCACAGGGTTTGGCACGTAAGTGCTTACTGCTCAATGTGCACTAAAGAATGATTTTGTGCTGGGTGTTTTTTGTCAACTTGACACAAAGCTAGAAGGATGTGAGTAGGAAGAGGGAATCTTAATGCCTAGGTTAGTGAACTACACAGGAGGCCCAGCCCTATGTGCGGTCGTCCTTGGGCAGGAGGTCCCAGGCTGCAGAAGCAGTTAGCAGCAGCACTCCTCCCTGGCTTCTGCTTTAGTTCCTGTTTCCAGGTTCCCGCCTTTCTTGAGTTCTTCCCCTGATTCCTTAAGCGCTGGCTAGTTTATTGTCAACTCAACACAGTAGACTTACTTGGGAAGAGGGACCCTCAATTAAGAAAATGCCTCCGTAAGATTTGCCTATATGCAAATCTGTAGTATACTTTCTTGATTAGCGATTGATGTGGAAAGGCCCAGTTCACTGTGGGTGTTGCCACCTCAGGGCAGGTGGTTGTCCTAGAGTATAAGACAGCAGCAAGCTGAACATGCCAGGAGAAGCAAACCAGTAAGCTGCTTCCTGTTTCTTGCCCTGGCTGCTCTCAGGATCAAGTGGGGCCTGAGGACTGTACTGAAATAAACCCTGTCCTCCCAAGGAGCTTTTTTTCAGGTCTGTGGTTTTTTGGTTTTTGTTTTTTTTTAAATCACCATTGAAACCCTAAGTCTGACTTACTGCTCGGGGGGGGGGTGTCAAAATGTAAAAGGCAAATTACTAAATACATTGGGGGATAGCAAGAACTGTCCAACACCAGTATCTGCTTCATTTAGAATGAGCTAGGTACTGCTTACTCCATGGTGGCCATGAATGAGCACAGAGTCCATGTAGGCAGATAGGCAGATCTATCTTTTCAAAAGAAAAGTCTGAGTTTTTAAGTTTACTGTATATCAAATCTTCCTTTAAAAAACTATGTAGGTCAACTGTGAGAAGAAAACCAACCAACCTATTAGGTTTTAACCAAAAGACCTAAGGGAAGGTGTTTTCTAGGGGAACGTGGCAGGCTCTGTCTAGGTGTGTGTACATGATTCACAGCATGTGTCAGGCTGTCTAACAAGAACTGAGTTGGCGTCACTGGAGCACTACTCCAGGGGAGACACAAAAACAAACTGCTGCCACGAAAATGTTTGTTCTGAAAGCTTTGTGGAATTGCAGACAAAACTCACTGCCAACCCAGGAAGGCCAGATACTGACTATACCCAGTATCCAGGCAGCGACCGAAGGCAATGGGATTATTTCACATGGCAGTTTTGCACTGTGTGACAGAAACTATAGAACAAGGAGACGTGGAATCACCCTTCTGTACTAGGAAGACGTGCTACCCTCGTTAGTTTAATAAAGAGCCACCTGGCTAACAGCTCGGCAGAAAAAGGTTAGATGGGAGAGCTAGACCGAAAGAATGCTGGGAACAAGGGCAGAGTCCCAGCCAGACGCAGAGGAAGGACATGTAGGAGGCCACGTGCTAATTTAAGTTGTAACAGCTAGTTAGTAACAAGTCTAAGCTATCAGCCAGCCGTTTATAATTAATAATAAGTCTATGTAGTTATTTTGGAGCTGGCTGATGGGACAGAAAAGTCTGCCACCATATGGCGCCCAAGGTCTGCACCTACATCCACATAAGGCCTAAGAAAGCTTTTAAAATGGTTCTAAATGTGGGGCTGGAGAGATGGTTCAGAGGTTCAGAGCACTGACTGCTCTTCCAGAGGTCCTGAGTTCGTCCTGAGTTCAATTCCCAGCAACCACATGGTGGCTCACAACCATGTGTAATGAGATCTGGTGCCCTCTTCTGGCCTGCAGGCGTATGTACAGGCAGAATGCTGTATCCACAATAAATAAATCTTTACAAAAAAAAAAAAATTAAAAAAAAAAGGGTTCTAAACAGACAGAAACAGAGTCAAACACTGTTTCCTAGTCTCATGCCAGCCATGGTATAGACACGTCTCCTGGCAGCTGCCTGCGTGCTTGAGTAGCCATGGCTGTTTAAGATTTTGCTCACAAGCACAGAAAAGATTACAGATATGCAATAAAGCAAGTTCAGAGAGAACAAAAACCTCGAAACAGGGTACAGTGTGTTTAAAAATCTGCTTAGGCTTAAAGAAGAGAAAGTATATAGACAGTCATTTAAAAAGTAAGTAGTTTAAAAATAATAAAGTCTTTAAAGAGAAATGAAGTAATATATAGATATATAAATAATGAGATGATAAGCAAAGAATGGCTTTTAAATTTTTCAATATATGCAAATAAAATAAAATCCATACTTTATCTATGAAGTGCAATTTAGATTTCCCAAAGATAACAAAATGTTGGAATTTTGAGAAAAGAATTAGTCATGCAGATTGGGAAATATACAGGGAGTTTGGATCCTGTATGTTATTGTGTTGACTTTGAATTTTCTGATTGCTGATAAGCAAAAGACAGCCGCTAAGAGACCCGAAGTTGAAAGGAAGACCGCTGAAACAAACAGCCTAGCAATTTTATGACTGAACTTTACTTTTATCAAACGGAAGTCAAAAGTGCTTTGGAAACAAAAGGCCATGGATGTTCCAGGTTAATATGGATCAGGTTTCATCAGGGAAGACCTCCTGAATCTTGGCAGGCAATTGTATCAACAGAGGCTACAACTGGTCCTTCCATTACCCCAATTTTCTCAGGGACCCCTTAAGATCCCTTTGCCCCCAGACAAGAGGAAGCAGTCTAGAGAACATTTCCTAGAGATGGGACGGATGGTCTTTGGTTATTTGTTGGTTATGGATGTTTGTTATCATTTAGGAGAATACAGGAACATACAATAAAAAGATAAGTATTAACCTCAGATGTATTTTACATTGGCAAGGATTCTGGTTTACTGATACAAATTTACAGTTACTTTTGTTATATTGTATATATGATTTTACTTGTTTGGGGTATTGTGCTTATGCAGTTCATTTAAAAATGTAACCTCAAATTACGAAATACAGTCATCTACGATAATCAAACGTGTAGCCGTATTAGGCATGTTTTCAAGGTTAAACAGATATATTTAGATAGATAAATGGTCTTCAAACACTTCAGAGACCTACAGAATATGGCTTTAAGATATTTAATAACTTTAGGCTTTTCATGACAGTGAGAAATGTCTCCTTCTGGCAGCACCAATTTACTTCAAAAGATGATGATGGGCATCAAAGAACCTCCATATGAAGTTTTCTTACTTTGTAATAACAGCTAACCATTTGGGCAAGAAACTGCCCTTGCTCTGACTGCTGAAGAGTATACTGTCCAAAATGGTCCAGCAGGAGCATAAGTAAGCAATTCTCAAACTTTGCCTAGACAAGGTTTTTCAAAATTCCCTGCTTCTGAGAAATATGTCAGATATACTAGGCCTAAAGGCCGAAAATGGATACCCCAACATTGCAAAGGAACTCTGAGTCACTATCCAGGGAGCCAGATGCCCCTGTCAATGTGTAATATTACATCCTTCTGGGGTCTTTCAAAGACAAAATAGTTAGACTTAATAGTTTTTTTTAGTTTTGAAAAAAAATTATTAGGCATAAAACTTTAAATTCACAAAGATAATAGAATATTTTATCCAAATCTGCCAAATATAAACAGACTAGATATTCTAACTGTAATTCTTACTTGATAACTGTCTTTGTTGCATATAATTTACTGTGTGAAAGTTAAAATTTTCCTCTTAAAGTGGACAAAAAAGGGAGAAGTGCTGTAGAACAATCCTTTTGTACACTGTGAAGATGTGTTGCTCTCATTGTTTTAATAAAGAGCCAACTGGCCAATAGCTAGGCAGGAAGAAGTTAGGTAGGGAAGAAGGGTGGAGTTGCCAGCCAGCCACAGAGAGAGTAGGATTTGTAGAAATGAGGTAACAAGACATGAGCCATACAGAAGCATGTAAATTAAACAATATGGGTTAATTTAAGTTGTAAGAGTCAGGTAACAGTAAGCCTAAGCTACTGGCCGAGCATTTAAAATTAATAAGTCTCTTGTCTTGTTTATTGGGGAGCTGGCAGTCCTGATGAAAAAAATCCTGCCTACATTTTTACAAGGCCAGAAGGCAGTGACTTTCTTGTCTGAATGTCTTGATATTGGGAACACTCCTCTGTTCACAGGACACTCGGTGAGCAGGACTACTAGGAGCACGGGAGGCTGAAAGCTCTACTACATAGCTGACACGCGATCAGTATTCACAAGAGTGGCTTTGAGATCCCCTTGCCTTAGCTTCCCTTATAGTTGGAACATGTAGGTGTGTGCCACCACAGGCAGCAATGTTCACCCCACAGGATCTTACTGTATAGACCAGGCTAGCCTTGAATTCATTACTCTTCTCTGCCTCTGTGTTCTGTGTGTCTGGATTGCAGACATGTGCCACACATGGCAACAGCAATGCTTTTTAATAAATACTCCTTAGTTACAGACATGGACATAGACACGAGTCACAGAATCACTCATCTACAGCAAGGTAAGACAGCCAATGAGCTTCTGGGTTTCTTTACCTCTTCAAAAACAGCAGCTTTATTTACTTTTTCCCTTGCAATGTCACAGATCTTCAAGATCCCCAGAGCAAACGCTTTCATGGCAGGATCTTCTATGAAGTCTGGATTATGAATGTAAAGGCACGTAAACACTGTCTGTGCCAGGGAATGGCCTTCTAACCAAGTGATCTGTTGAGGAGAAAGAATGAATGAATAAATCATTTCAAGTGCTACACAGGGTTTACAAAGTCTAAATTGAGCCAGAGTCCTAGACACATATCCCTACAATTAATTATAAGATTGAAAAGATAATCAATTAAAGAGAATGTCACAGAAGACAGGACTGAGAACAAGCTTTCACTGGCTAGATTTTACGAAGCCTACATAAACTGGGTCTCCAATACTCTGGAACATGAAACTGTTTTGCGCATGAAGCTAGTGCTCTAAGGGGTCTGTATTTTCGATTTTCAAACCACAGTACTCCCTCTGCACTATAAGTGCCTAGCCATCAATGAGAAGCATTCTTAAGCCTAATATTCCAATCTGTGACATCTTAGTGTCTAATCAAAGTAGAGAAACTATATAGCATTGAAAAGCAAACAATTCTACAATGCAATCAATAGAATGCATGGGTTAGGGAATTCAGTCTTAGAACTGACCAGGTTTTAAGCTTCTCCATCCATCACTAACTCATCAACGGAACTGTCTCCTTTAGATTATAAAATAAAACATCCTTGCCTCCCATATAGGGCTTGCTACTCCAAGGAGAAGGATCTTTCCACTATAATAAAGATAAACATCTAACACTGTTTCTCCATAATCTACAGACTGGACCGCCAACAACAGTCAGTACTAACTGCCATCTCCCCCAAATTATGCTAGATATTTTCATATATCTCATGTTTCTCTAGTCCTTTTAGAAAAGAGGTTATTTTCCTCCTTCTACATGTAAGTAAACAAAATCAACACATGTAAATAAGTTTCCCCAGGTTTATCCTACAACCCAAGAATTATGTGACTGAAAACATACGTTACTAGAAGACACAGTAAGAAATGGATGGGAAATGTTCTGATTAGAGTGTGAACTTAGAATAATTGTGCAGAAGATTTTCCAGATGAAAACCCAGGCCTCATTAAAGCCCAAAGAGTCTCATACAGGTGCTGCTCAACTCTGACAACAATTCTCCCTCTGCTTACTGTTCCATCCTGCTGGAGTTAGCCACAGCCTTCACTCTCGGCTCCCTGCCAACTCTGTTCTGCCTGTGAACATTCTGGTCAACCCCGTACCAGTATGACTTCTTTGTCTACTCCTGCTTAGTCCCTACTGGGCTCTCAGACTTCCTCTGTCCTACAACACCACCCTGAAACTACTGACTAGTCACCAGTGTGTGTCTTTGCGCTTCTACTCCCAGCAATCCTCCCTGGGCTTCCATATTCCTTTAGGAATAGTATTGCTACAAGGTAATAAATCTTTTCGAGACAGAATTCTGGCTGTACCCCTTCAGCAATGCAGCCTCAGGCATCATAATAAAATGTTGAAATAAGCAAGATGTAGGTGAGAAACAGTACATGTCAACAACTCATGTGCTTCTGATACATCCCATTACGAACACTGCCTAACAGACAAATCAACAGATGCTACAAAAACACGGGACCTAGCTACAATTGGATCACCCTGCCAGAAGACATGCACCCAGCACAGACAAATCCCTAGAGTATGTCTGTGGCATAGGACAGCAGCAAAGCAGATCCCCAAAGCCAGTCCACACCTCCCTCTGCTTCAACTGGACTCATCTCACGGGACCTCAATTACACATTTCCCCTGGTAACTTGAAAAGAGAGCACTGTGGATAATGGCTGTAATTTTATCTTCACTGAAATAAAGCACCCACTTAACAGCACCCATGACCAGAGCAGTGCCAGCTGTTAGATGAAACACGGCTTCCATGGCTTAACTTAGTCTGTGAATCTTGTGTTGACTCTCTGAGGCCTGACAGTGCATAATTTCATATTCAACATGGTGCACACACTTTACATTCAAAGATTCAGGTAAGCCACAGTTTAATTAACCAACAATCTTGTTTTAATTCTTACCAAACAGCAAAAACAGGTATCCATTATTCCTATCAATTCAGGCAAGGTGAGATCTTTAATTTTAATGGTGCCATCCTAAAAAGGAAGGAGCATATAAACAGAAAGTTAAGAAAATTATTATGTACACTTGTATTTTATATTTTAAAACTAGGTATTTATTAAAAAATAATCCAAAGAAAACACTAATATCTGATAAAACCAAGACACCAACTTCATTTTTTTGTTCTTAGAAACAAAATTTTGTTTCTTGTTCTGTCTATGATACTCAAGGAAGACCTGGGACTCCTGATCCTCTGGCCTCAACCTCTCAAGAGCTGAACTGACTGACCACGCCCAGTGAGACATATGCACTTTGTCAAACTTTAACACACCACTGAAGAAACCACGTATCTTAAAGTCTTTATTAATTTATCTTAAATCTTGAATAAGAAAAATCAAAGTCTAATTTGAAATAATAAAGGTCCTTATAATAAAAAGTCCAGTCTTTCTACACACAGTGTCTCAGGTCTATAAGCCCAGCACTTGTGAAGTCAGGAAGAACAGGAGCTCAATGCCAATAAAACTATATGAGACTGTGCCTCCAGGAAGGAAGGAAAGGCAGAAGGAGGAAGAGAGGCCAAATCATTAAGTATTTCTAAAGCACAGTCAAAATTACACAGCCCAGGTTGGGATGACAGGCATATGCTACCTACTGGCTCAAAATTAATTCTGTTTATTTATCTCATTTATTCCCCTCTCTTCTCTCCTTCTCTCCCTCCCTCCCTCTCTCTTTCTCTCTCTCTCAAATATTGCCTCATTCTGTAACTTGGACCTCACAGCAACTCTACCCCAGCATCTCAGTATATTACAACATGAAATGTATCTGAGTCAAATATCCTGAATATATACTCAAATGCCTTCAAAATTAATTCAAAGAATACACAAGTGGACAATCTAGAGCAAGTTCATGAGAACCGCAGGTCATTAACTTCTAGATTTTAACTGAGCTGGTAACTAATATATATTTATATTTAGACAAAGTTTAACAAAGCCCAGACGGATCTCGAAGTCACTATATAGCTAAGGACAATCTTAAATGCCCAATCCTCCTGCCTCTACCTCCCCAAGGGCTGAAATTATAGGAAAGTACCATCATGCCTGCTTTATAGCAGTGCTCATCTTGTGTCTGAGAGGCTTTAAAGAATACAGTTGAACAGTTTGTATGATTTCAGTATTAAGCATGCTTTTTATTTTGGTTTGATTTTTCAAGACAGGATTTGTCTGAGTAGCTCTGGCTGTCCTGGAACTCGCTCTGTAGACCAGGTTGGCCTCAAATTCACAAGACCCACCTGCCTCTGCCTTAAGTGGTGGGATTAAAGGCATGCGCCACCACTGCCTGGATGAGCACATTTTAACATAAAAAAAGGTATGTTTTAAAAGCCAGAGACATACAAAATTACAATAACTACCTTGATAGCTTGTTCAAAATTGAGAACCTTCCGATTTACTTGGTTTCCAATCATACCAGCATCCATCTTGGGATCCATCATTTCAATAGCAGACATGGCTTCAAAAAGGCCAAATCTACAAATAAATGAACCCACAAGCTATTTTTAAACTCAGATTTCCAAAATGGTACAAAAACTACCATGGTATTTTGAAAACTACAGTATTCCATGTATTTCTTTGTATTACTGTTTAATTTGCTAAAACTTCCATTTCAATTAATCATCATTTAGCACAAAAATTCATGTATTCACCATACAATTATCTTACATGTTCTGTGGAGGAACGAACAGAAGCATCTTTACATTTCCCTCAACAGGATACGAACAACTTTCGGAAGAAAGAGATCTACTCCTGTCAGACGGCTTAACTTAAATAACTTTCTTTCATTTCAAAATAATGTTATGTGAAAATTTTTTCATTTCCATGTTATGTGTATGTGTGGGTGTCTGTAAGTTGGAGGACAGGCTCAGGGGTCATCCTTTAGACACACCTCTCCCTGGCCTGGAGCTCACCAATTAAGCTGGCTGTGTGGCCAGCAATCCCCTAGTGATTCCATTGTCTCTGCCTTATCATTTCTAGGATTACAAATTCATGCAGGGATTTTACAGGGTTCTAGAGATTAAACAAAGGTCTTCATGTTTACAAGGCAAACACTATCAACCGAGCCATCTCCCCAATTGTAGCTCCATTTTCTTCATACCTAATCAATTTTCAAAGTTCAAAATTTTGGTGTTTATGTAATGCAAAACAATCCAGATAGGTAATCATGGAAAATAGTAACTATATATTGAAAACTGATTACGAAAATTTGAGGCATGCCTCAAAAGATGAGGAAAAGATGAGGCTTAACTAAAACCTTGACTTGACCAAACTACTGACAACTACCCCATTGCTGCGGGAGCTCGTTCTGCTCCTTCAGCCAATAGCCTTTACGATACCTGATCACTTGGGTGTGGTTTCTTTTGCTTTAAAAAGCAGCAGTAGCGCTGCTCTCATTCTCTTGCTTCTGGCTGCTAGACTCTGTTCCTGTTCGCTCAGAGGGCTGTTGTATAGGACAGTAAGTTTTCCCCTTAAATAAATAACCCTTTTATTAATCATAATTCCAAGCTGGTGTAGGATTGTTCTGTAACTTTGCCTTCATCTGGCACCCTGTGGGCCCATCTGAGAAAATGCTACTATCAATAAGTCACGCTTAACTCTGTTCTTTTCTAAGTAACTTCCCAAGCTCTCAGACTCTCTGTGGATGCAGTTGTCCACGTGGGCGTCATTTGTTGTCGGCATTCTCTGTCCTGCCCAGTTTCCACAGTCGTTAAGTCCCAAAGAAATCACACAGAGGTCTACATTAACTATAAACTGATTGGTCCATTAGCTCAGGCTTCTTATTAACTCTTATAACTTAAATTAGCCCATTATTCTTATCTATGTTAGTCACATGGCTCAGTACCCTTTTCAGCAAGGCAGTCACATCTTGCTTCTTCTGTGGATGGGCTAGGACTGTGGAGGAATGGGCTTTCCTCTTCCCAGAATTCTCCTGTTCTCTTTGACCCACCTCTACTTCCTGTCTAGTTGTCCCGCCTAAACTTCCTGCCTGGCTACTAACCAATCAGCATTTATCTAAAATATAATTGACAGAATACAGACCATGGTCCCACACCACTTCCCCCTCTTTTTTTAAAAAAAACAACAACAAAAACAAAAAAAGAACATCCATAGTCCATTTAAAAAAAAAAAAAAAAAAAAACTAAAAGTGGCTGGGACCAACAAGCAGTCTCTCCTTGCAACACCCCATCACTCTAAATGATTTCTCTTAAATAAAATCGATAGAGGGTTTGTTTCAGCAGCACACATATACTAAACCCAACAGAAAGACATAAAAAAAAGCTTTTAAGGACTAGTGATGTAACTCAGAGGCAAAAGCCTGTGTTCAATTCCCAGTTCTAAAAGAACAAAATAAACTCCATGGGGACAAACGTCCTGCCATGACCTTAATGTGATGTTCAGGTTAAGATGCTCTGGCATTTGTTCATAGTACAGCAAAGACAACACTCTCACACACATTAGATGACTGCTGACCAAAGCCCAAAAGGACTGACCAGAATCGTACCTTTTCAGAGAGTACTGAAGTTAAAAAGGAAAGCACTCAAGAAAGCAAGAGAGTTTTGTCAACAAAAACAATACAGCACAATTTGGCTTCATCAACTACCGAAGAATGCTATAAACTAAGAATAAATAAAAATATCTACAACACATTCTAGATATCTAGAACAGATTCTATGGAAATTACCAAAAGGAAGGAATTTCACACTACTGAAAACATCAGTCAACACTGTTGAGAAAAATCACTCATCACATGGAAAAATGCAAATGTTTATACAATTTAAGAAAAATAAATCAGATGTAAGCTCTAAACCTATAAAACAAGCAAACAAAACCTCTTCTCTGATAATCTACAAGCTATAGAGGAAAAGCAACTGCAGAAATATTCTAAATTCTTGTGGTGGTTTTAATGCAATTGGCCATCATAATCTCATAGGGAGTGGCACTATTAGGACGTGTGGCTTAGCTGGTGTGGACATGGCCTTTTTGGAGGATGGGCGTCACTGTGGGACCGGACTTTAAGATTTCCTAAGCTCAGGATACTGCCCAATGCCTCAGTCGACTTCCTGCTGCCTGTAAGGCACGATGCAGCCAGCGCCATGTCTGCCTACCACCATGCTCCCCACCATGATAATGGACTGAACCTCTGAACTGTAAGCCAGCCCCAATTAAACGGTTTCCTTCTAGGAGTTGTCATGGTCATGATGTCTTATCACAGCAAGAAAAAGACTAAGACAGCTTCAATGTGGATTAGCAAGTTATCTCACCTGAGAGAAGCTGCTGCATATTCAAACTCTGTTCTCAAGCTGACTTAGGACATATGCAACTTAGATCCAGCAGGAATTTGTAAAGCTTTCTAGATGAGTCTTTGCATGCTAAGGTTTTAAGAGCAAAATAAGTCTCTTCCTGTTCCTCCAGCAAAAACTGTCTAATTTTATCTACCTGCTAATTCAAGATTTTATAGTCCTCACCCCGAAGCAACCTGGCCACAGCACGTTTCTAGCACAGGGGGATAAGCAGAAAAATAAATAAGCCAGTACATCCTTTTCTTTGTTTCACTTGGAGATCTTTGATTTTCTTCCACACCAGCATTTAGTCATCAATAAATCTACCACACTAGACATACACCTGATAGTTTTCTTCAAGAAATCCCATGTTGAGTATATTCAACTTCATAAAAAGGATCCCACAGTCTCATGTTTCCTGTCTTAACCAGGTCAGCCACTTAGATAGCTCACCCAAGTGGAAATTGTTTTCATAACTCATTTTAACAGCTTTGAAGCATAACTTTACTTGGACTTCAAGAACTAGTCTATGTGAGAAAAAAGATTAAAGTATTACACTCCTTCAAAGGACACGACACTCACAGCTTATCATGAAGCAGTTCTCCCAACTTCAGCTCTGAAAGAAACAAAGTGAAAAATTACTGAGTAATAATACCACAATCAGGTTCAAGTTTCAAGACTAGGAGCAAACCAGCTTGATTCCTAAGATGCGTTCTCTAAGGATTGTAGTCCACTCAGAATGGTGCTTTCAAGAACATCATAAAAGCCGGGCGGTGGTGGCGCACGCCTTTAATCCCAGCACTCGGGAGGCAGAGGCAGGCGGATCTCTGTGAGTTCGAGACCAGCCTGGTCTACAGAGCTAGTTCCAGGACAGGCTCCAAAACCACAGAGAAACCCTGTCTCGAAAAACCAAAAAAAAAAAAAAAAAAAAAGAACATCATAAAGTAGATGAAGAGAAGAAAAAAAAGACTGAAAATTAACAAGCCAACAACCCTCTTAATATTCCAATAAGAATTATAAATTTAAAAATCATTTTTAAATTACTAATATAGTTTACCATGTTCTAAACTTTTTCACAGAAACAACTGCTGCCTCTCTCGTTATTTTAAGACCACGTCATCATCTAGTCTTTGTTGTGAGAGGAATGATGTTAAAATCACATTTAAAGATTCAAATTTACTTAAATGTACAAAACACTTTGAGTAAACTGCTAATCCACACGGTGTTCATGAGATGAAGATGAAGGCGAGTGGTAGAGTGGTCACCCAGCGTGTTCCACACCTAGCATTCCATCCCAGCACAGAGGAAGGAAGCGAGAAGGCAGCAGAGACGGGTGTCTGTGTGTGTGTGTGTGTGTGTGTGTGTGAAATGCCAGTTTTCAAACTTGAGTTTTAAAATAAACCAGAGATCATCCTAAACCTTCCTATATCACTCGAAACCAGTCAAACCCCACGGAGGGACTCCAACAGTGCTTCTAAAGCAGCCTAAGTGATATCAAAGACAAATACCACATGTATTGTCTCACATGGGGATCCCAGATTCCAATTTTATTTTATTTTATTATTTTTTTTTTTTTTGGTTTTTCGAGACAGGGTTTCTCTGTGGTTTTGGAGCCTGTCCTGGAACTAGCTCTGTAGACCAGGCTGGTCTCGAACTCACAGAGATCCGCCTGCCTCTGCCTCCCGAGTGCTGGGATTAAAGGCGTGCGCCACCACCGCCCGGCTTCAGATTCCAATTTTAATGTGTGTTTCTGAGGAAGTGCGTGGAGGTCATGAACTAGAAAAGGAGTCACAAAAGGGCAGAAGCAGGCATTAAAGAAAGGAGGTGTGTGTGGGGGGGGCAACAGAACAGAAGAGACAAGAAAGGAGGAGAGATAGGTAGTGAGGTTAACTAAGCATGTATGAAAGTGTGATGAAGTAACTTGCTATTCTGAATGCTAAATGTTAAATTAGTGCATTAAACATTTAAAAACACATCAAGGAGACTACTTTCTCAGTCTCAGACTCAAAACCCTTTGCACTGCCCAGAAAACAATCTCACACCAACAAAAGAAGGGCTCTCGAGAGTCTCACCTAAAAGTTGTTCTCTAACCAAGCAGAATTATTGGGTATCCGAAAACAAAAATTCTCAATGAACTCAGGCTCAAATGGTTTACCTCAATCTAGGGTAATTTCCTCATCTTCACTGTCAGAAATGTGGTCTTTCCTTTAAGATACAACTTCCCTACTTAGATTCATGAAAACAGCCCTAGTACAAATTATTTTAAAAGACAAAACAAAACCAGCACCCAATGACACAGTGAGCCATCACCAGACCTCTGAGCATAGACTACCACATACACAGTCTCCTTCTGGTAGACATACAGCAGCACACACATAGGTCCCTCCACGACCTGAGACACACTTCAACTGGACATGCAGTTCAAACCGTAATGGGATGGCTATGCTCAGTTGGCCTCCTTTATAGCTAGTGCCGCGCCAGTCTTCACGCCTCTCCTTCAAAGTAGCATTCAAAGACACCTTATTATTACCACAGACCTGGCCCTAGAAAACAGAGGGATCAGGAATGAACTCCTTAACATCTGAGCTCACCTCTTTCACCTTTATCTTCACCTTAACCAGATTTTCACTTGTCTTTTTCTTACCGCAGCACCAGTATATCCTACATCCTCCCTCACTACCAAGATCTTGAACCCATCCTTTTCTTGAAATTCAAGCTTTTCCTGGTGTTTGTTCCTTCCTCTCCTTCTTCAGTTTCTCCCTTCAATAACAGACACGCTCATATTTACAATCACTTGCTGGGAGGGGTGCTTATTTGTTATAGAAGGAAGTTATGTTTCTCTGAGGGAACCTCTGGGTTTCAAGTGATCCTCCTGACCAGAACATCAGAGTAGCTTGGACAACAAGTGTGTCCACTAAATCCAGTTATTCCCTAACACAGGCACTACTACATGCCATACACAGCTCTGTAGTCTAGAGTTATACATGATCTCTGCCCTTGTCAAAATTCCTCATGGTAGGTAAGGCTGACAATAAGCCACAAATAACTACAATTATGAGCCGGGAAGTGGTGGCGCACGCCTTTAATCCCAGCACTCGGGAGGCAGAGGCAGGCGGATCTCTGGGAGTTCGAGGCTAGCCTGGTCTACAAGAGCTAGTTCTGGGACAGGAACCAAAGCTACAGAGAAACCCTGTCTCGAAAAACCAAAAAAAGAGACTACAATTATGGTTCTGACAGATTAAACACTGAAGAAAGTAAAACATGGTGATTCAGTTGAGATACACTTAGCTGAATGGCTTACAGCTGTCCTGAGCTCTTCACAGGCAAGGTAACAAACAGCACAGAAGTGGCTCAGTATGTGAGCATCTGATGAAAGTTAAGATGGAGTAAACAAGACTCACCAAGCTCTGGCAAGGCAGCCTGGCGCTCAGCAACAAGAGGGTGATGGGAAAGGATAGCGCAAAGGCAGAAAATGAAACCTGGGCACGAAGTAGGGGAACCCTGGAAAAGGAGTCTGAACTTCACTCCAACAGGAAGCCAGCTGAGGATTGTAAGAGAGTGACAGGATAGAATCATTTTTACACCTCCAACAAGCAACAATTCTTTAGTTCCTACAGCCAGACATTATGGTCATGTCGGCATCTTTCTTCTCTCTGGTTAGACAGGGTCTCACTCTCACTGTGTGGCCCTGGATGGTCTGGAACTTACTGTACAGACCAGGCTGGCCTTGCACTGCCTCTGGATTGCTGGGACTGAGTGTGCATTTCCACACCTGCCCATTATCTAACCTGTTAAAGTCAGAAGGATTTAGAGGGGGCAAAGTGCCTTGGAGCTGGAAAGATGGCTCAGCAGTTAAGAGCATTTGGCGCACATTCACGAGGACCAGAGAGTTTGGAATTCCAGCATAAGCCAGGATTCCAGAAAAGACTTGTAACCGCATCTCCAGGGGATCCAATACCTTATCCTGGCATCCATGGCACATACAAATACATAAACCAAGATCTTTTTGAAACATGCCTCGACATCTGTATTTAATGTTTTACCAAATACACACAGGCTTTAAACCAAACTTAAAATCAGGGAGCAAAGAGCTCAACAACCTGAGCCTAAGATGTGTCAGGACGGGCAGGAATTCAAGGTCATCCTCCACAGCAGAGCCCTGTCAGCCTGGGCTACAGGACTTCATCAAAAATAAACAAAACGACCACAAATTTGGCAAAAATCACAGGGTTGTTTCAAAAAAAAAAAAAGGTAAAGTTGAGAAAACACAAATATGATTTTACTTTATCCTGTCTGACTTTCAACCAATAGTCAAAAAATTCAAACTTACCTCGACAAGCATCTTCAAAATCCTGGGTTATGTCCACCCAACTCGCGCTACTTTTTTCCATCTTTTCAGGGGCACTTAGCTCCCACCCTGAATCATCCTCATCCACAGCAGCTTTCATAACCATTATGCCTGTAAAATGAACACTGGTGTGAGTCGGAGGGCAGCGTTTGGGCAGGAACAGTATCCTCAGCACTACCTAAGTACCAGGTAAAGACTTCCTAAACTCCGTAGGCAGAACGCCTTCGATCCATTGGCTGGAAAGCAAAAATCCTCTGTGCAATCAGACCTCACGTTAAATCTGCAGCTGCTCACGCGCCGACATACCCACCTGCCAGGACTCAGCTTCTTCTAACTAGTTCGGAGATCTTCCACCCTCCCAGCCCAAGAAACAACTCCGGGGACCGCCGGCTTTCCACACCGGCCTCCGGAAACCAGAACCGCCCTCTCGGCTCGACTGCAGCCGAGCAGCGCTCACCGCGCGGGCTTCGCTAGACCCGGGCCTCGCCTCCTCCTTGCAGGCGCGTCCCCTCAGAACCCGGCCCGTGGAGGAGAAACGCGGGCGGCCGAGGCGGGGACGCGCGTCCACGCGGCGCCTCGCGGGGAAGAAGCGGCTCCGCGCGGCCCTCGTCACCCGGGCGACACGGGCACAGCCCGGCCTCCCTGGCGGCGCGCGCCCCCGGCTCCTGCCGGAGGTGCGGCGAGGAACCGGCCAGCGCCGGCTCCGGGGTCGGGCCCACGAGGATGGCGGGGTCGTGCCAGCCCCACGCACGCCACCCCAGGTGCTTTCCCCACCACCGCCCGCGCCACCACGCACCGTCCACGCCACGAACCTAACGACACCTCCGCCACAGCCGCCGCCCCCTCCCCTCTTAGCCCCGCCCCGCCGGCCGCCTGCGCGCATGCGTACACCCCGGGCGCGCGATCCCGCCCCCATACTCTCGGGACTCCGCGCTCCGGCCACGCCCCCTCCCTCACCTAGGCCACCGTACCCGGATAGACGGGCGTCCTCCCTTCTCGCGGAATGAGAGCACATCGCGAGACCGGAAGCCGCCTCCAAATTTCTCCCCTCTGGTAGAGCCCTGGTAGGGGAAAAGACCCGGGAGGGGCGGAGCCTGAGGACTGGCAGCCGGCCTCATCCAGTCCTGGGAGACTCTGAGAGGTGACTCTAAGGGAAAGGGGAGGAGCTTGGCGGAGCTTCCGGTAGTGCAAACTGATTGGATATTCGTCTTTTTATAGTGAGGAAGGACTTCATAAGAGAAAGAAAAACAAAACGTCTTTGTCGAGCTGCGATTTTCTTCCCACTCAGATGTTTTAAGTTTTTCTTATAAAGTCAGACCTCAATCAAGTAGATTTTGTGTGGGTGTAGCTGGGAAAAAACCCAGGTCCTGAATTAATTTTAAAGAAATACGAAAGGAAAGACATGACTTCTAGTATGATGGAGCAGGAGGTTTATTGTAGATATGAGGGAGACCAGAGGCAGAGACACAGCCAAAGTCCAGAGTTAAGATGACCCTGAGCTGAGCCTTGTGAGGAGCGTGGGGAGGAAGAGAAGAGATCTGGAGGGTAGGGAGTAAAAAAGGACCGGGTAACCAAAATGGATTATATAGGTAAGGGCAGCCCAGGATATGCCTGCCATACCTTGTAATATGTAGAGACTGAGTGACGCTAGGAGAACCTGGCAGCCAGGTCTGCTTAAATAGGCACCTCAGCCACTTGTCGTGGGGTTGAGACCTGAGTAAGAGGGCACTCAAGCAGTCTGTCATTGAGCTACATCTTCAGGCTTCGTGTTGATTGTTTAAGTTTTTGTTTGTTTTCAAGACACGGTTTCTTTGTCTAACTTGGGCTGTCCTGAAACTAGCTCTGTAGACCAGGCTGGCCTCGAACTCACAGAGACCCACCTGCCTCTGCCTCCTGAGTGCTAGGATTAAATGTGTAAGCCCCGCACCCAGCAGATTATTTGAATTTAAAAAATTATTTCTCGCATAGAATGTATTTCCCGAGGACAGAAACTTTCTTTTTATTAAAACTGTCCTAGCACCGGAGGCATGTAGTTCTCTCAAAGTACATGGAAGATGGGAATGTAGAAAATAAATTACAGAAACTGATTAATAGTCATTTAAGACCCCAAAAGAATTCTAGAAAAATGTGAAGAGTGTGCCTCTGAATTGTTCAGTAATGTGTGCAAGGGTGTGACTAAAACTAATTTTATAAAGACTCATTGGGGGGCTGGAAAGATGGGTCCTCAGTTAAGAGTGCTTCTTGTTTTTCCAAGGAACTTGAGTTCAGTTGCCAGCACCCACTTCAGTCCACACAAGCCTGTGAATCCAGCTCCAGAAGAGCCCAGCATACAGATGTGTTCTTTCACTGGGAACTAACTGAGGGCCAAGTATTCTACACTGAGCTAAATCACTAGCTCCCTGCTGTGTAGTTTGTCATCTCTAGATCATTCATTAAGTAAATACAATGTAAATGTTTTGTGAACATTTGTTGTATTGTTTAGGAATAACCACCCCAATATTCTGTGCATGTTAAGAATATTTTTCTGGCTGGGCAGTGGTGCCCATGTCTTTAATTCCAACATTCAGGAGACAGAGAAACAGATCTCTGTGAGTTCAAGGCCAACTTGGTCTATAGAGCAAGTTCAAGGATAGCCAAAGTTACACAGAGAAACCCTATCTTAAAAAAAAAAATTCTTAAAAAAAAATTCTTAGCTGGATCTATGGCTGTGGAGTCCCTGTATATGCTGTACTGACTGTTTTTGTCTCTTTTGTAGTGATATTTCATTTGTATTTTAATAAATAAAGCTTGCCTGAAAATCAGAGATTAAAATAGCCCCACTGATCATCAGCCTTATGATCAGGCAGTGGTGGCGCACGCCTTTAATCCCAGCACTTGGGAGGCAGAGGCAGGTGAATCTCTGTGAGTTCGAGACCAGCCTGGTCTACAAGAGCTCTTTTTTTTTAAAGCTGGCTAGAAACAAGCCAAGCTAAAGATGAACATTTATTTTTATTTTTTAAAGATTTATTTATTATTGTATTATGTATACAGTTTTCGGTCTACATTTATCCCTTTATGTCAGAAGAGGACACCATATCCTATTACAGATGGTTATGAACCACCATGTGGTTGCTGGGAATTGAACTCAGGTCCTCTGGAAGAGCAGCTAGTGCTCTTAACCTCTAAGCCATCTCTCCAGCCCTGTTTTGCTTTTCTGACCTTCAGGTTGAACCCCAATATCTGTCTCTGGGTTTTTATTAATCATGCTTTACTCTTTCATAGTAAAGATTTCTCTAGTTCTAACCACTGGCTTCCATTTGGTAGACCAAAGTGCTCTCCTTCTCACAGGGACTTGCCAAATGCTGACATCACTGGATTTGTCTGGGCCATCTATTATGAGCTTGTTCAGTTTCAGAGAGGGAGTACTTATAATCCAGGGCCTTCATGTGTGACTGTACAAACTAGCCACTGTATAGCTATAGTGTGTGCTTTAAAAGCTCCCTAGAGCATCACACCCAGCCCTGCTCTCAAAATCTACCAGCCACTAGCCATCAGGAGTGGAGGAAGAAAGCCAGGACATGAGAAAGAACAAATCTCAAGATCCATTATGACATTCAGCTCTTTATTGGACCAATCAGAAGGTGCCTTAGGCAGGTGAGGTAAAACAAAGACATCATCACACAGTGTGATCAAATATCTCCCAACATCTCTCTGCAGGTGGGGTCCAGTAGAAAAGCATTTTCCTAGAGTGCCCAAGGTCCTGAGTTCAATTCTAAGCACCACCCCCTTAAAACCCCAAAACTATAAATAAAGCAGCAATACCTTCCACTTTTCTCTGTTAGAAAGAAAGAAAGAATGGAAAGAAAGAAAGAAAGAAAGAAAGAAAGAAAGAAAGAAAGAAAGAAAGAAAGAAAGATAGTTAAGAACTAAACAAGACTGGGTATTGTGGCATGTGCCTTTAATTCCAGCATTCTGGAGGCAGAAGATGTAGTAGGATCTGCAAGTTTGAGGCTAGCCTAGTCTACTTAGTGAGTTCTAGGCCAGCCAGGGCAAGCAAAATCTTCTTGCTGTCAAAGTACTTAGCTAATAAGTATTTACATACAGAAGTAGGACAGTGCCTATTCCTTAGTTGACTCATTCTTTCTTCCTAAAATCTATTATTGAATATCCAAAAGATAAAGAATCATGGGGTTTTTGTCTTACCATTTGCTCAAGTTAGATCTCTTCTCAATTAGAAAGGGACCTGAGCATCTTTCTTCCACAAGCTCACACAAAGAAAGAAGGACTTCTTCCCCAAACTATCTTTGGAGCAAGGGCTCTCCAATGCTAGCTGCGCCAAGTCTCTGACTGGAACTTAAGCACACTGTGCTATTGTTCTTAGGGACGTGAGGACTGTGTTCAGGTGTGCAGCGAGGGGTGAAGCCACAAGCATTTGGCTCCATTCCTAAATCATGTCAATCTTGCCCTTGAAGTCAGTTTGTATTAAAAGTCAGAAAAGAAATAAGTTGAACTAAAAGGCATGACTCAAAACTCCATAAAGGACATTCTTCTACTCATGAATGCTCAGTGAGCCCCAGAAAGACAGTCTAAGTAGACTTTAGTAATTCTCTTTGTCTCCCAAAGTGGAATGGTGGGGAAATCCCTCAGTCGAGTTCACCAGCCCTGAAATTCACTCTGTCTCTGAGTTTGATTTGGTGAAATCATGAATTTCATTGAACCGGGGTTGTTTTTCTGTGTGGTATAAAGCATCTGGTACCTTCAGAAGCCTGGGAATGCCCACTGCCATGGTTTCAGGTCCTCTGAAGAACATCAGAACTATGATATCCACAGATCACCTTCACCTCGATCTCTCTCAGACCAGTGCCCTGGGAGCCTCAGATGAACTCCATAAGGATGTTTTAAATGGAGGAGACTCCTGTGCTAAATCTCTAAAAGCTCTTAGGAATATTTGCAATCACAGTTGGATTTTTCCAAATCCAGCACATGACAAGTTGGTGTCCTTTTACTATTAATACTTTTTGAGATAGGGTCTCTTGTAGACCAGAAATTGCTTTATAGCCCCTGAACCCAGCCCCTCTCCCCACCTTCCCAGTTCTGAGAGTGTTGGTATGCACCACCACACCATGAATGAGAATTTGGTGCTGGGGATTGAATCCAGGTCAATGCAAGCCAGGCCAACACTCTGCTAACTGAACTGCATTCTCAGCTGCCCCACCCCTCTGACAGGATAGGCAGTGCAGACAAGGCTGGTGTTGAGCTCTCACTCCCGCTACCCCTTCCTGACTGCTGGATTCTCAGTGAACCACTAGCCCAGCATGATCTCTTCTTTTAAAAGTAATGTCCAGCGCTGGGAATATTAAGTCAGTAGTGAAGCATTTCTCTACCATGCCTGAGGCCCCAGGCTCTGTTCCCGTCACTGGGGGAAGACAAGTAACGTCCAACAGTTCAAATGCCTCTGGGTTCTCCTAAGGTAAGCTTGAGGACAACCTGTTGCCACTCGGCCCAAGCAGAGATAGAAACACTCCTGGTGCTGTTAGGGTTGCTCTGATATGTGGATGGACTTCACCAGGACTTCTAGCAAAGCCTCTCAAGCCAACTTACTGGACAAATTGGACAGATGTAAACTGGCTACACAGGTAGATTTATTACAGTTTAAAACTGCCAGACAGGCGGTGGTGGCACACACCTTTAAACCCAGCACTTGGGAGGCAGAGGCAGGTGGATCTCTGCATTCAAGGCCAGCTTAGTCTAAAGAGTGAGTTCCAGGACAGCCAGGGCTACACAGAGAACAAACAGACAGACAGACAAACCAAAAATAAATGAATGAATGAGTAAATGCATATAGCTATTTTTATCTTTTAACAATTAAAATGTTAGTGGTGTATGTTTTATTATAGTAACACCCCTGTTCTTGTATGTTACCCTGTGGTCTTTGCGCCCATTGGAAATCAAGAGAACAGAGCTCTCGTGAAGCTCCAAGAAACCACATAAGCAAGCAGAAGCAAGGTGCTACTATAGTTGTAGTGCAGGCACTACTATCCCCGGGGCACATCTCACAGGGACCTGAACTGCCAGTTGAGCCCTAGGGCTGAGCTTGGCTTTAGTGACTTGATGAAATGGCAAGAACATGTGCCACCCCACCCACCAAAGCAAGAACAAAGCTACAGCAGACACCATTTCAAACCTTCTCATTAAGTCTGAGCCATGACTACTCTGAATTTTTCTGCAGAATATGCAAAGTCCTGAAACCCATATGAATATTGGGATTGTGGGTGCTGCCAGCCCAGAATTCATTTCCAACGTGATTTTATATTGTTGCAGCATGCCAGCCAGCATAAATACATACGCATACACACATATATAGATTTTCCTATTTTTGCTCTTTATGTTAATTTGCAAAGATTTTCTGTCTGGAATTAACCTTGAGAGTTCTGATTTAGTTTGGAGGTAGGGTAGGTTATATGTTTTTCAGCACTGGACATGAGGGAATAAGAGAAGATATTTTTGAAGTAGAATTTTACTAAAAATTAAAGATTGGGGGGCCAGAAGATGGCTCGTAGGTTAAAAGCATGGTGCTCTTGCACAGGACTGAGTGTGGTTCCCATGTTGAGCAGCTTACAACTGCTCATAACTCCAACTCCAGGGGATCTGATGTCCCCTGCTATCCTTTGTGGTCTCTGAGGGCGCTGAGAGTTATACACACTGATCCACAGGCATCAGATGGAGAGACTGTGTAACACACTGGGCATATCTTGGGCACATGAGACCTCAAAGCCCATCCCCACAGTGACACACTTCCTCAAAAAGGCCATACCTGCTCCAACAAGAGCACACCTTCTAAGAGTGCCACTCCCTATGGGCCATACCTATTCAAACCACCACAGCCCCAAACATAAATTATTTCATTGCTACTTCCTAAGTATAATTTTGCAATGTTATGAATCATAATCTTATAAATCTGATATTCAGGATATCTGATATGGGACCCTAAAAGGGTCACAACCCACAGGTTGAAAACCACTGCTCTAGAACAGTTCATCTTGTTTTAGAGATAGTTTTTCACTTGACCTGGAACCTCCTTGATTAGGGTCAGCTGTCTAGGCAGTGAGCCCGTGGGGTTCTCTGTCTCTGCCTCCCAGCACTGGGATCGTAAGCTTATCCACCATACTCCGCTCACATGGGTTCTGAGGACCAAACGCAAGCCCTCGGGTTACAAGCACTTTGCTAATTGAGCTAGTATACCAGTTTGTCTTTCCTTAATTTTGTTCAGTCTCCATCACTAAGTAACCCAGACTAGCCTCCAGTTTGTGCCAGTTCTCTTGCCTTGGCTTCTCAAGTGGGGTCACAAGCATTTGCCACCAAGCCTGGCAGTTTCTGATTACTTTGAACAATTTAGTCAAATCATATAGTTCTTCTAAATTTGAAAATTCAATATTGAAATACCTTGCTCTTCTCTCAACATAATTAGAATTTCACATCCTAAGTTGATAGGGCTGATTGACTTGCCAGTAATTTATTTGTTAGTGTTAAAAGTGAAACAATGTAACTAACTTGTTGAATATATGTTTATATATATATGTATGTATTTCTTTCTGTTTGTTTTTTTCTATTTACAATGATATTACTATGTTCATTACTTTTCTCCCAAAGTAAAAAGTACAGTTTGGAATTCACTGAAATGGCAGCAAGTTTCTATTTTGAGAGAGATAGAGACAGATTTTAAAAAATGATTAGGGTAATAAAGTGCTGGGTGTGGTGGTGCACATCTTTAATCCCAGCACTTGAGAGGCAGGAGGATCTCTGTGAGTTTAAGGCCAGCCTGGTCGACATAGTGAGTTCCAGGACAGCCAGAGCTACGGAGAGAAACCCTGTCTTCCCCTGCTGCCCAAAGGTGAGAAAGATGGCTGAAGACAATTATAACTGTCCAGTGAGTAAAGGTGCAGCTGTCATATATATTAAACAGGCAAGCTTACATGCTGGGATTAATGTCAATAGGCATACAGAAAACAATGTATTAAAAGCCATGTTGCATTCATCTGTGTATCCTTATGTAGGTATGTACTAAGTGGTACCATATTCAGAGTGCTCTGTAGGGTGTCGGGTTTCTTTCATATCTCTGTCTGTCTGTCTGTCTATCTATCTATCTATCTATCTATCTATCTATCTATCTATCTATCTATCTTCTATCAATTTATCATCTATCTATCTTCTATCATGTATCTATCTTCCATCTATCTGTCTGACTGTCTACCTATCACCCAGTCACTCCTCTATGTATCTCTTCCTTCCATCCTTTGTTTTTCCTCGTGTAGCCAGGCTGGGTTTGAACTCCTGATATCCTGCCTCTAGTTCCCAAACACTGGGATTGCAGGTGTTTGCCATCACACTCATCTTCTTTCCCTTTTTTTTTTTTAAAAAAAAAAACTTTTTAAACATATTTAATTATGTGTGTATATGTACCACAGCACACATGTTGAAGTTAGAGGACAAGCTTGCAGAATCATTTACCCGTGTTTTCGCCATCTGGGTCCTGGGGATTTAATTCAAGTTATCAGAAAACACCCACATTCCTGCCTCACCAGCCTCCTCCGCTTTGTTTTTCTTTAGGAATAGTTACAATAGCAAGATCTATCCCATGTGTTGGTGAGTCATATATGTACAAATTGAAAGTCTCAAGTGTGCCCCTTTTAAGCACTACCATGACATGAGCATCTGAATTGTGGAGGTTTGAGTGTGACTGATTCCCATAATCTCATAGAGAGTGGCACTATTAGGAGGTGTGGCCACGTTGGAGGGAGTGTGTCACTGTAGAGGCTGGCTTTGAGGTCTCACGTTTCCTCAAGCCATGCCCAGTATCCCAGTTCACTTCCTGTTGCCTTTGGATCAAGATGTAAGAACTCTCAGTTCCTTCTCCAGCACCATGTCTGCCTGTATGCAGGTGACCTCAGGGACAGTTCACTGTGGCTGGGGCAGGAGCCAGCACAGGTGACCTCAGGGACAGTTCACTGTGGCTGGGGCAGGAGCCAGCACAGGTGACCTCAGGGACGTTTCACTGTGGCTGGGGCAGGAGCCAGCACAGGTGACCTCACTGATGTTTCACTGTGGCTGGGGCAGGAGCCAGCTCAGGTGACCTCACTGATGTTTCACTGTGGCTGGGGAAGGGTGCTGAACGGAAGCTGTAGCAGCCCGTGCCAGTTGCATCGGACTGGAACCTGACTTGTTTCTCACACTGGAAATGTCAATAGGCAGTTTTAATAGTAGAAGCCATTTCTCTCTATTTCACGAATCTCTTAAAAATAAGATGACTTTGACCCTTTAGGTTATGGGGCTGCAGCTCTCGGGGGTCAAATATGGCTTTCCCTGCCAGTGCTGCCTCAGTTTGACTGGGATCGTGCTCTTGTGTTCTGAGGAAAGAGAACGTGAACTACGGACAAGCTTTAGGTTGCTAGGGTACACTTTAGGTACTAGGGTACACTTTAGGTACTAGGGTACACTTTAGGTTGCTAGGGTACACTTTAGGTACTAGGGTACACTTTAGGTACTAGGGTACACTTTAGGTTGCTAGGGTACACTTTAGGTACTAGGGTACACTTTAGGTACTAGGGTACACTTTAGGTACTAGGGTACACTTTAGGTACTAGGGTACACTTTAGGTACTAGGGTACACTTTAGGACAGAAAGACCTTCTGTTTGCATCACTTGTGCCGCAACGGGAAGCGCTCAGCTAGTAAACTAGACCTTTCACTGTGGCGCTTGCCCTCCAGGGGGCAGCATTCCCTGTTACTGGAAAAAGGCAAGCTTGGTAAGTTGAGTGTTTGGGTGTCTCAAGAAAAGCAAATCTCAATTTTGTCCACAGTGCAAGCATGCCCATTCTTCCAGACTAAGATCTTATAAAGAAAAAAAAATCTCACCTAAATTACACCCAGAACAATTCTCAAACCTAGAAAATGGTCTCCTAAATAACTTTAATTATGAGCAGTTATGTTCCCAGACATGGCAGAAACTGCTAGCTACTTGCAGACAGAGCATGCCACCTCCCTGAGCAGCACAGTGAGACATCTCCCAACCTTTCTCAAGGTGACATGTGACATTGTGGCTGAATGTGACGGATGATGTGGTAATGGAAGTTGTGGTGTGGCTATTCTGTTGCTGTGAAGAGACAGTATGACCACGAGAACACTCATAAAGGAAAACATTTCATTGGGGCTGGCTGGCAGCTCAGAGGTTTAGTCCATTGCCGTGATGACAAGCAGCATGGTGGCACACGGGCAGAGAAGGTGCTGGAGAGGTAGCTGAGAGTTCTACATCTGGATCAGCAGGAAGAGAGCGCCACACGGGGCCTGGCTTGAGCATCTGAGACCTCAAAATCCACCCCAGTGAAGCACTTCCTCCAGCAATGCCACCCTCCTCCAACAGGGCCACCTTCCTAATGGTGCCCTCCTTCTGAGCCTACGGGGGCCGTTTTCATTCCACGCCACAGTCATGGACTTGCCCTCTAAAACTGCAAGCAAGCTCCCCATTAATGCTGTTCTTCACAAACTGCCTTGGTCGTGGTGTCTCTTCATAGCAACAGGTCAGTAAGGCAGAAGTGTCTTCCACGCGACACTTTCCACTTGTGCCAGTGGCTGCTACAGTGAGACTTTGAACTGAGACGCGGCAGAGCCTGGGTTCCAGAGTCACCTGGTGGACGGCACCTGCACCCATCTATCTGGACGGCCCAGAATGTCAGCACCTCCACACATCTAAGCTGTCCTTGTTTCAGCAACTGTGGCCGACTCTAAAATGACATTTGTTCTGGAGACAGTGATAAAATGAATGTTTCTGGGTTTTCACTTGCATGGATAATGGCGATAGACACCGTCGTTCATTGGATATAAGATGAGAGAATAAATTAAGACATCACTTTATATTTCTAGCTTGTGTTTTTGTTCTGAGGTAGTCTTACTGTGGTGCTCAAGCTGGCCCAGGACCCAGGTTCAAGTGATTATTTTGCCTCAGCTCCCCCAATAATTGGGGATAAATGAACACTATGTCTAGTCAAAATGTTTGTCGTTAGAAGGCTGGGAAACTTATCTTTTTATATTTCGTATACTCTCAGTTTTTGTTTTATAAAGATGGTTTCCAGGTACTGACAAACAGCAGCCTAGGTTTGTGTGGTTTTTGTTATTGTTGTCTTAGTGCTGGGTGTTTGATGCCAAACTGCTTTTCTGTGATCACACTTTCTACCACTGAGCTCTTCTCCCCAGCCTCGTGAAGAACAATTTTTATAAAAAAGAAGAGAGCTTGCCAGGCATGGCAAGTGCCTTCAAGTGCAGCACTCAGGCGGAGGAGTCAGACAGATCTGAGTTCAAGGCTGGTCTGCTCTACAGGGTGAGTTCCAGGACAGCCAGACCTACACAGAGAAACCCTGTCTTGAAAAACCAAAGGGAGGAAAAAGTATAGAAAGAAAAGAGCACCCATTCATCTGTTGTGAGATACAGCATAGGACCCTGCCTCTTAGCTCGCGTATATTCTTCCTTTACATGGTGTTATTTTAACAGATATTAATTTGATCATATGCACTCCTTTTGTGTGTTCCTCCAACTCTAGCTGACCCCTTCTCTTCCAACTAGTCCCCTTCCTACTTCTACTTGTGTGTGCACATATGTGCACATGTGTGCGTGTGCACATTTGCGTGTAAGGCATTCTAATTAATGTCATTAAGGTTGCCTACAGGAACATGAGCAAAGCCTCAGTTAGGGGAGCATGGGCACCTTACCAGTGGCTACACGACTGAAGCAAAGACCTGTCCCTTCCCTAGCAATAGATCTTCCCCTTTTCATGACAGGATGCTGACAGGCCCAGTCTTGTGTAAGCTGTGTGTAGGTAATCACAGCTGCTATACATTCAGGGGTGCAATGGCCACGTTATGTCTGGAAGACAGCATTCCACAACACTCCCCCACATCTCATCCTGCAACTCAGTTCTCTCCTCCCCTCTTTTATGATGCTCCCTGAACCGCGGAGGGGTGGTATAGATGCTCCATTTATGGACGAGCACGCGGGAGTCAGCTATTCTCATCTTGTTGACAAGTTGTTGTTACCCAGAAGCTTCTCTGACCAAAGCTGATGACAGTACAGATGTAAACATTTTTTTTTAGAAGTCAATGTGAGAAACATATTATGTCTGTTTAGCACAATCACAATGGTAGCTTCCCTACTAGGGCCTATGACATCCCAGCCACAGATCCTTGATGCTGTAGGAATCCCTACTGCCGGTAGCCTTTAGGTTGCCCACCCACTTATACTATATATGCCGATGTAAAGCACGCATCCGGCCTCCTTTCCGACTGGCGGATTCAGTTGCTGTTCCCCGTTCCAGCAGAGGATTGTGATCTGTGAGTCTACCCCTAAATAAATAATCCTCTAATATACTCAATTCTGAGCTAGTGTGGGATTTCTTTTAAGTGTCCTTCTTTACCTTGACAAGGTTTATAGTACAGATATGAATTATCTAGTGAAGGTGGAGTTTCAAATTCAGCCAGAAGGCATTGGTTATCCCCGTAACAGATGTGACACGCCTATTTGGTCAGTAGTGTAATATGTTGGGATCACACCGTTGGTTGCAGTACACCACGCCCGTCTACGCTCTATGTGCTACCATACAGTTCGTGAACCAGGCAAAGGGCTGGAGATTGAAACACACAAAGACTCACAGACAGAGATACGAGTCATTCTTGATGCCAGGATGACTCAAGAATGCCCCCTTTATTGTGTCCAGGGACAGCTTATATAGGGATAGCCACACCCAACCAAACACACCAGAAACCATTCCCCTGCCATCAGGAACTCCTGAGGGTCTCGTGCTCAGAGCAGCTGTAGGCACTCAGATCAGGGGAAAACAAGTTGTTTACAAGAAATTCAGGATCTGGGGGCTCACTGCTCCCAACAGTTGGTGACAATTCTCCCCCAGCAGCCCGCATTCACACAGGCTTGCACTCTGAGGGTAGACATCAGGTCAGCTTCCTTCTGTTCTAACACTAAAGAAACAAGATGCGTGCACATCTTACTTGCTTTTGATGTTGCTGTGATGAAATACAACCATGTAAATTCTAGCCAGTCATTCTGTCTTATTCAACACAGATGTGCGTTTAGCTTGAAAAAAAAAAGGACAGTAGGCGTTAAAGAGATGGCTCAGAGGTTCAGAGCATTTTCTTGCCGAGGAACTGGGTTCAGCTCTCAACACCTACATGATGGCTAACAACACCTGTAATTCCGCTCTAGGAGAACTGATGCCTTCTTCTGCAGGTACCAAGCACTCACGTGATGCAATACATCAATGCATACAAAACATTGATATACATTGTGCACATACAAATAAGTATTTTTTTTTTAAGACTGAACAGTAGAGACACGTCAGAAGCTGGGAGGGGTGGGTGCCGGGGAAACAAGGATGTAGTGTAGTGGAAAGCTGCATGCTGAAACACAGCATGTGGGCCAGAATGTTCCACTGAGCCTTCCTGAGCATCCCCAGGATGGCCTTATGTACTGACACAAGTGAGTGATGAATATCTCAGAATAGCTGGGTCGACACTAAGGATGCTCAATCAGGCTCAAGATTGTGAAAGCCTTTTCCTCCAAGCCTTCCCTAATTGAATTAGACTCTTCCTGGCAGGGAAGGAGCCTGGGACAGACTGACTGGAAGGACAGTTACGGACGCGCTGGGATTTGGCTCTTCAGCTGTTTTGGAATGCTTGCCTGAGCTCAGATTACTGTTCCCATTAGCTGTGGTCCTTTCATCTTCCTGTACAGTTAAGTGATGTGACTGAGAGTTCCTGGAGCGAAGCCATGCTTGCTGCCAAACCTTCCGCAAGGCTGGTTAACTGATTAGAATTTCAATGATTGCAGAGAGGTTGAAATGTTGCAGGTTCAGAGCCAAATTACAGTTTATCTTGGGTCTTGGGTTATCTTTAGCTTCCACGGTAGCCATTCATTTCCCTCTCTGTCTGTCTGATCTAACTTCCCTGTGACTATCAGGTTCTCTCTCTCTCTCTCTCTCTCTCTCTCTCTCTCTCCTCCCTCTTTTTATCCTCCCTTTCTCTTTCCTCCATTCCTCTCCTTCTTCTTCTTCTTCTTCTTCTTCTTCTTCTTCTTCTTCTTCTGCTTCTGCTTCTGCTTCTGCTTCTGCTTCTGCTTCTGCTTCTGCTTCTGCTTCTGCTTCTGCTTCTGCTTCTCCTTCTCCTTCTCCTTCTCCTTCTTCTTCTGTCTTACTTTGTAGCTCTGCCTGCCCTGGCCTGGAATTCATAGAGATCCGCCTGCCCCGGCACCCTAAGTGCTGGGATTAAGTCATGCACCTCTAAGCACAGCTCAGAGAAACTTTTTGAAATGCATTAGGTAGTAGACCTCTTTCTTCCATCAGCTCCAAAGCTAAGAGTGTTGTCAGACAGCATGTGAGGCCCACATGAGAGGTTCCCCAGTTCTTCTAACCATCTGCCTAATGTTTCCATCAGTGCGTTTGGAAAGTGTCTTCATATGTGGTACTTGTTCTGTTTCTGTAAGAACTTCATGGTTGCTACCTCATTGGAACATGAGAGTTAGGGTACTCTAAATATGTTCCCTACCATGGTCACCTGGCTTGTTTCATCACTAAAACACACAACCCTCAGTGAAGACTCACAGTGTTAATGAGACATAGCACACATAAAAATTGAGTCTAGCACTACACATGGCAGGCGAAAGCATCGAGGGAAAATCTTGTGCTGGGAAAATGAGTCTTTGACGTAAAAGACCCTATTCTCTGCACAGCAGTACTGGGTGAATTAGAGAACTCTGTTGGTTTTGGTCTATTTCTTCTGCTTTGAAAATGTACCTTACTGCTCTACTGAAACTATGTGTCTCTGGTCTGTTCCCTCTTTGGGGGCGCTTGTACCTTTCAGAGGTGTCCTCCAAACCCTGCTCTTCGATGACTCAGACACAAAGCATAAAGGAAATGCCACCCAATAAAATCTGTTTTCTGCTGTCTCACCTCCGCCCTTGTGGCCTTTTATTACCCGAGACCCAGAGTGTGCATGTGGCGCTTACCCAAGCTCTGAGCTTTTCCATCAGCGTCATCTCTTCTGTGACCTATTTTCTTTTCATTAACGTTATTTCAAAATTGTGTTTCTGGCCAAGGCCTGTGTCTTACTGATTAAAGATCCAGCACCTATAAATTCATTTGGCCAATTGCAATTTAGCTTCAGTGAAAGGCTCCTAGGCTGAGAATTTGGGTTGTATCTGCTGCAGTGTAGATGTGGAGAGGTAGAAAGTTATATAAAGTCTTTATTTTATATCAATGGCCACTAGGTGTTTAAGGGAAAGTGCCTAGACCACTGCTCATTCATAATTTTAACTTTTTTCAAGTTGTTCTTTGTTCCAGTTAAAACTGATTTGAACCAGCCAGAGATACCCAGTTGCTTTTTTAAAAAAAAAATTAAAGTATTTTTATTTTAAGTATACTGGTGTTCTGCCTGTCTTTAAGTGCATCACATGTGTACAGTACCAGTGTGGGCCAGAAGAGGGCATCAGAGTCCACTTAGAAATGGAGTAGCTGCCCCCCTGTGGGCCTGCTTGTGGATCTGGAACAGGACTCAGGTCCTTTCTCCATGAGTAGCTAGTGCTCTTAACCACTGAGTCATCTCTCCAGACCCCAACCAGTGGATATTTTTAAAAAGAAATGCCCTTCATTTTATGATTTTTTTTGTTCTGTTGTCATAAAAAGATGATGAGCCAGGCCGTGGTGGCGCACGCCTTTAATCCCAGCACTCAGGAGGCAGAGGCCAGCGAATTTCTGAAGTTGAGGTCAACTTGAGCTACAGAGCAATTTCCAGAACAGCCATGACTACACAGAGAAAATCCAAAACAACAACCCAATATGGTATTTGGGGTAACATGAGTATGTTCCTGTGAGGTAAAAGGCACAGTGTGTGTGTGTGTGTGTGTGTGTGTGTGTGTGTGTGTGTGTGTGTACATCAGTCACTGTTTTTGCACAGTTCTTGAACCTCATATCTCCAAGAATACGCAGTCTCTACACTGACTGACAGGCCTGTTATAAGTGTGTGTGTTATGCACATAATTTCTCCAGTTCAATCCAGTCGCTTTCTCTGTTTGAGGAGAGACGCTGCTTTGAAAATGACCCCCACAGCTCTTCTTACTCACTTTGAGTACTGAAGTTCTCTTCACTTTTCTTATCTCCTAGCTGTGCTGATTGGTTTTTCACTCCTTAGAAGGTGACCCATTGCCTTCTGTTTTAAAGCAACAACTGATGTTGGCATTGCCTAGAAAACACAGGCACATGTTGTTCTGTACAAGATGGTAATTGTCTTATATGTGTAGCATGGATAATCACAGCCCAGAGACAGATATAGAGGTTAAGCTGACGATCAGAGAGGCAGAACAGTCAGCCACTAGGGAGACCTTTTACCTCTACCAATGCTCAGACAAAGGGGTGATCCTCAGACTGCCTAGTACCATGTCTCCCCCAAACCTCAGACTCCACACTCCAGTGAGTTCCCGTCTCTTCCTTTTTTCTCTCCACCCAGCCATATCACTCTTATCTCCACCTCCCTATTGCTGGGATTAAAGGTGTGTGACTCCCAAACACTGGGATTAAAGGTATGAGCCACCACCACCAGGATCTCTTTCTGGATTGATTTTGTGTAGCCCAGGATGGCCTTGAATTTACAGAGATCCACCTGCCTCTGTTTCCCGAGTCATGGGATTAAAGGTATGTGCCATCGCTACCTGACTCTAGCTTTGCCCTCTGATCTTCATTTATTTATTAAAATACAAATAAAATATCACTATATTTTCCCTTTTTTTCTCTAAAATAAAAAAGAAGGCAATAATTAATATAAGAAAAACTACATAAATAAGTACAATAACTATATACAATATGTACAGGCAATAAGTAATCAACAATGTCTAGTCTATCTGCACTTGACAAATTCAGAGAAAACACTCCACTATCCATCTTATTTTGGTGAATCCAAAATCTTGTACCCAATTGATTTTCTATTCAAACTTGCAATACCACCCAACACTATCTTTTGATGTCTTTTAATCTTATATACTTTACACCTCTTCAGTGAGTCTCTTTTCTGTATCTGGTAAACAAGGAAAAATATAACTATAGCTATCTAGTCTTCAATTCCCTTAGAGATCCAAGACTGAAATAATATTAACTGAGTAAGAAAGAAGTGTGGAGCAAGTGACTCCAAAAAATGTGAGAAATGACTAAAACAGCTGGCTGCCTGGACAGTCACCCACGGTTCTTCTGCAACATTGGGCATCCATCTTTGGCCTACAGGCCAGCATATCCGACAGACTTTTCTGTGTAGCAGGGTATTCTGAAGGGATCTCCCTCCTTGTCTTGACAATGTTTGGCAGTCACTCTCTTTGGTGTCCTGCTTGTCCAATTAGGACAGCATACTGTCAGCAGTCGAGGCAAGGGCATTATTTTGCCCAGTGACTTATTTTTGCCAGAAAGAAAATAAACTCTGTGGAGTTTCTTTGATGCCCAACATCTTCTCTGAAGTAGATTGGTACTCCCAGGAGCAGATGTGTCTTATTGTCATAAAAAAAGAACCTATGTTATTAAAACATCTTAAATGTCATATTCTGTAGATCTCTGAAGTGTTTGAAGATGACTTGTCTATCTAAAATATGTCTTTGTTTGACCTTAAAAACATACCTAAAGTGACTACAAGTTTGGTTGAAACAGGTGATTAACTAATAACCTGTACTTCCTTATTATCCTAAACAGTTGGTAATAATAATTTTCAAGCCCTAGAAATTTGCATTACATTGTTAATGAGTTATATAAGTACAATACCTTGAACAAGAGTAGTAATATATGTACAGTATATTGTAACAAAATTTATCTCAAATTTGTTTCAATATACAAAACTTGTATACAAGTCCAATCCAATATAAAACACTTAAAACTAGTAGTTTCCTATTAAAAGTAGATTTAATAATCCACTTTTTATCTATATCCTCTCTATCTACCCTTTTATCCTATCATATTATCTTTGAAAAGACTGGGGGTGTACCTTATCATAGGAAGAACTGGTCACTGAGTCTAATTGTTCGGGTCCAATTTCACCATAACCTCATGACTACGACATTATTTAAAATTTGTCCATCTGGCTTCCAAGAATGCTGACTCATCATGGAGAAAAATGTGGCAAACAACGAGCTCATCACTGCTCTAAGGAATGCCTGTAGCTTGTCACTATTGTCAGTAAATAGCTGGACTTCTGGGATCTGGCTGCTTTCAGCAGAGCTAGGGACAGATAGCTAATCTGTCTCACAAGACCAGTCCAGAGATGGTGGAGTTCAGGAAAACTATAATTATCAAGACAGGAACAGAGTCCCGATAGATTCATTAAGGAGAATATATTTTTCCAATGACCTATTTTCTCCAACAAGGCCCTGCCTCCCGAAGTTTCATTCATCTCCCAATAGTGCCACCGAATGGGGACACAGACTCCAACTTATGAGCCTCTGTAAGGCATTCCAGATCCATACTATAAAGTGCATTGTTATGAGAACCCAGGGATGGTGGCTCCAAGGAAAACGTGGGAGCAAAGTGCGAGTCTCTGCTCTGTTGGTTACACTATTGTACACTCCCCTGTGTTCAGCAGTTGGTAATCCTTTGACCCTTATCCTATTGGGGTTTTGTGCCCTTACGTTGGCCACTAATGACCAGCTCTTCCTTCAGTTTCACTGGGTTCCAAAGCTCCGCGTGGGAAGGTGGAAAAGTTCCAACCCTTTCATTGTCAGGTTGGTGTCCCCCAAACCAGGCTTCCTTTGGAGGGTATCCAGGAGCCCCCACTCACCCACTCATCTCATTGGCATACAAAAAGACATATCATTTAAAAGACTGAAAAAGTTTTGGGAACTCTGTAGCAAGAAACAAAAGGAACGACAAGATACTTTTTTTTTTTTTTATTGTGACTTCACACCTTCTTCAATGCATTTCTTGTAAACAGCCTGTGTGTAAATGAGTCACTCTGAACTCCAGACAACATAAAAGGGGGTTGTGGAAGTATTTCATCAGAGTTGCAGAATTTAAGACTAGTTGAGCTTGCTCTAGGCCTGAAAGAATCCTAGGAATACCAAGTCTAGAGTTGTTTGGAAATGATGTGGGAGTCCCCTCTGTGTGTCACTTGGATTGGTTAATTAATAAAGAAACTGTCTTGGCCTGATAGGGCAGAACTTAGGTAGGTGGAGAAGACAGAACTGAATTCCGGGAGGAAGAAAGTAGAGTCAGGAGAGACACCATGGATCCGCCACCAGAGTAAGACATGCTGCCAAAACTTAGCCGGTAAGCCACTGCCACGTGGCGATACACAGATTAATAGAAATGGGTTAAACTAAGAGGTAAGAGTTAGCCAATAAGAAGTTAGAGCTAATGCGCCAAGTAGTGTTTTTTTTAAAAAATATTTATTTATTTATTATGTATTCAGTATTCTGTCTGCGTGTATGACTGCAGGCCAGAAGAGGGCACCAGACCCCATTACAGATGGTTGTGAGCCACCATGTGGTTGCTGGGAATTGAACTCAGGACCTTTGAAAGAGCAGGCAATGCTCTTAACCTCTGAGCCATCTCTCCAGCCCCGCCAAGCAGTGTTTTAGTTAATATAGTTTCTGTGTGGTTATTTCAGGGCTGAGCTAGCCGGGTGGCCTGGAAGAACAAGCAGTCCTCTCCTTGCAACACGGAAAGAGCAGATTTTAACAGTAGGAAGACTGGAAACAGACAATACCTAGGTGTTTTAGAGACAGTATGTCTGAGAACACAGTCTGAAAAAGAGATACATTTAGCTGATTTACAAGCAGGTATAATAAGTTGTGCCATTCACAAGTAGATGGCAGCACTGCTGGACAGCAGCCCCAAGGGACACAGGCTGCTGTCCAGTAGAAAGAACAGTTAACAATTGTTTGTCTGTGTCCAGTGTTAGAGCTGACCAGGAGGATGGCTCAATGCCACTTCACTCATTGTTACACTCATTGTTTGGCCTGGGAGGTCAGAGGAATGGAGAGAATAAGACAGACAGTCTGGTGACAAAGAGTTAGGGAAAGCGGTATGTGGATGGATGGGTTCCTCTTGAATGGGCACTTATCGTTGTATTTCATGTGAAACTCATCAATGGGCATGGACTGCAGTGGAGGCAGGTAATGGCCAGCTTGAACATCCACAGAGATCATCAGTCTCTTTGCCCAGCCATCACCATATGAGTTCCAACGAACCTATCCACACAAAATGTGGCTGTGGGGTAAAAGGGTCAGCCAACAAAACACACCCTCACCCTGAAACCAGAGCCAAAATCCACGCTTTGGCACTGAAACCAGAACCAAAGAAACACACTCTGCCCCTGACCAACTCAGCATGAAAACCAACCAATCCCTTAGCAGGAAAACCAACCAATCCCTGAGCAGGAAATCCAGCCTATCTCTGAGTTTGTCCAAGCTCAGGGATTGAAATCCGACCAATTCCCAGCCTGAAAATCTTCACTCTGGAAAAACCCTGCCCGAAGAAGCCCTATATAAGCCCTGTGCCTGTTCAGTTGGGAGCTGCCCTTTTCCACTCTGGCAGAGGCAGTCACTCTCCTGGATTCCTCCCTCCCTAATCTCTTGAATGCCATTTGGGTGAGACTTTCTTTCCTCTGGAATGGAGCAGACCAGAGAAGTAACAACTTTCCCCTGAGCAGGAGCAGAGCAGAGCAGAGCGGACACTTTAACTGGGGAAACCGTCCCCTAGCCTAGCAGAGTTGATACACTCTGGGGGACCTGAGTTTACCTGCAACAGCTTCTCTGGGGAAACCGTCCCCTGCTGGAGCAGAGTTACACTTATATTGGGGAAACCTTTCCCTGGAGGCTACACTTAGAGTGACTTGTGGTATTCCTTGGCTCCCGACTGCCAGGATCCCTTTGCATCTGAGCTGCAATGTTTACAGCTTCTGTGGCCAAGATGGAAGGTTTGTATGAACTCACCGACGCAGATTCACTGATACTAAGGCACTTTGGTGAGGGCTCACGGCGAGACAGCAGTCTGACAGCAGCTGAGACCCCTAATCTATCTACACAGGCGGCTCCTGCCACATTTGTCTGTGAAGTCCACTGTCACCCTGACTAGCACCCCTTCAAGCTGTTTTGCAGGGAAGGATCTCCAGTGATGAACATCTTCCTCTAGCACCCTAACAAGTTGATTTCAGGAAAGTTCCTGAAGACATAGGAATTTCACCAGCACTACAACACAGCGAAGTATTTGCCCACCAGTGAGTTAGAGCTGTTCCCCGGCCCAAGGTCTGGCTGACTGATACAGCGAGAAATTATTGTTCTGAAATACCGATCCCATTGTGATGAGAAAAATCATGATATGGTCTAATTCTGAGAGGATGGATGTGTTCCTGAAAGGGGGTTTTATCTAAATTTGTTAATAATGTGGTAATGTATTTACCTCATATCCATGAAAATCTGGGTTTGATGACTAGCATCTCACAAGAATGGCAGCCTACACTTGTAGTCCTAGCAATCAGAGGATGGGGGGGGGATTGGAAATTCAAGGTCATCCGTGGTTGTCTCTGAAAGAGACAGAACAATCATTACAAATGCTATATTGTTAAAACTGGAAAGAAAGATGGGCATGGTACCACACATTTAATCCCAGTGCTCAGGAGGTGGAAGGCTTATCTCTGTTAGCTCAAGGACAGCCTGGTCCATGAAGTGAGTTCTCAGTCAGCCAGGGATACACAGTGAGACCCTGTCTCAAAACAACCGAAAGAATGGAAGGAAACTCTATTCCCAGCAAACAACCGAAAGAATGGAAGGAAACTCTATTCCCAGCACTACCGAAGCAGCAGCTGTGCAAGGCCAGAGGCCACACATCTCAGTAACCTAGAACTTGTGGGCCTCTGTGATCATATAATCTGGAGGGAAACCCTCTTTAGGTTTTGTTTTCAATTTAATTTACTATCTCAGTTTCCCAGTTGTTTCCTTGGACCACCATCAAGGACTGGCCTTGATAAAAATATTCTTACCAGGGTGGAGCATGGGAATTTAGAAATATAAGTAAAGAATATGACGACACATAAAGAATAATAGGACAGAAACCATAGAAAGTATGGGGAGGGCATTCCAGTGACTGAAATCACCACGGTTATTTTTCCACAGCTTTTATACCCAGTGTAAGGTGGGGGGAGGGAACAAAAGACTTTATTAACATGATACAAAGGATAACTCACAATCGCTTTATCACTCTGAGACACCAAATCATTAGCTTCCTGTTATCTAGGTAGCCAAGGTGCTCTAGATCAGGTGTCCTGAAGACTGCTCCTCCCCAGGTGACCTCAAGGTTACTAAAGAAGCAGAAGTACATTTGCATACCCTGACTGCCTGTCAGGATGGCAGGGATCTACCTGAATGAGCCATTTTAACGTTAAAAGAACCAGGCATTCACATCCTGAGTTGCCATGCATAACCATGCTTGTTGATCATGTGAGCAACCTCCTGATGCCCTGTCAGACAAGCTGTCAATTATTTGAACAACATCCTGACCCTCTGACTGTTAGACAAGGTGGGAATGGGCCTATGTTTTGGGGCCTCCACAGACCACGGCTTGGCACTGAACTTGGGCTCTCGGACACACAAAGCATGTGCTCTACCACCGAGCTCTCCCTCTGATTATTTATATTCAATTATATATCACCTTAGAGTTTACCGCCACATGAAGAGGATTTTCTCCACGTGAGGTTTATGTATTCATTGAGAGAATCAGAACAAAATTCACAGATAATACAGTTATTTATATATGAAAGCACATTAACCACAAAATGAGTGAGGTTTCAAAATTATTTAAATTTAGCTCATTGTTCAGTTAGGATGAAAGCAGGGCTCTGGGGACAAGGGAAGTTGAGGAATGAACAACTGAGATGTGTCTCCAAAGAGTTGCTCCAGGAAGAGATGGTGTCTAGCACCGTGGAGGAGAGTCCTGGAGGACCTGCCCCTGCCTGGTACTCTGGGTGAGGGTTTGGAGTCAGCTGGGGCTGGTGCTGCTTGGAGAAGAAGCCTGTTCATTTCCTGAGTGCTCAAACCCCGTGTTAAACTCTAGTGTTTACATGTGTTTAAGATCATAGTAGTTGAGGTCTACAAGAGTTAGTTCCAGGACAGCCTCCAAAGCTACAGAGAAACCCTGTCTCAAAAAAACCAAAAGAAGAAAAAAAAAAGATCACAGTAGAGTTGAGGCCATTCTCTAGGGGTGTATGTGTGTTTCAAGTGTTTTTTTTTTTATTAAAATGTTTTAATACACTCTTTTCTCATTTTCTATAGCTATCCCGGTTCCCACTACCTTCCCTTTTCTCATCCCATTCTTCCCCATCACCCCCCACCTTCCACTCCTCAGAAACGGTAAGTCTTCTCATGGGGGGTCAATAAAGACTGACACTTCACTTCAAGGCCCTCTCCCCTATATCTAGGCTGAGTAAGGTATCTCTCCAAAGAGAATGTGCTCCAAGACATCAGTTCAAGCACTAGGGATAAATCCTGGTTCAAGTTCTTACAATAGCCAAACATATGTCATTCATTTGCAAATTATGTGTTTGTAATCATTGCAAAGCCAAATGCTATTTACCCAGCTATACGGGCTAATTTTCTAAGTCTTTGTTCTGACCATTAACAGTACTTTGCTAAAGATAAATTCAAATTCTAACATGTACACATTTATGTCTTTCAATATTGCAAGTTGATTTATTTAGAAATATGTTCTTTAAATATCTTATGAATACTAGTATTTAAACATTTTGAAGTCATAAATACTCATAATCATATTTTCAGATGGGGAAAGTTTGGGGTGTGGTTTACTGATATTTTAAGTTCTATAATTTATCATTTTGTGCTCACACGGGGAAAATGGTAACATTTAATAAAATGGCAGTCGCTTGTCCTCTTAGTAAAGCCCTCATGGCAAACTGCATGAAGCAGTTTCACACCTTGATCGCCTTCAGGAACCTGCTACATTTTGCTTAAGCAAAACAATAAGAACAAAATAAAACCCCGAAAGGGCTCAGTTCAGTCCCCTATTCTGCTGTGATAATTTTATATCCTTTACCAACTACCATAAACACCAAGCATGATATGTGCTTCTTAAAAACGCAAATGATGTCTTTATTAACTATGTATCTCGGAGCGTTTAAACGCAGTCAAACAAAACACAATCTTGTTTCCAGGATTTTGCCTTTAGCGAGCAACTTCGCAGCAATGTTTTCGAGACGAACCAGCATGGCATCTTGTTCAGATATCTCCTTTATCCGGGTCTGACCAGGGGTGCAGTTCGTGTTTGCAGAAGCCAGGCGGCACAGCCTTCCCAGCCTGTTCTGGGTCTCCTTGGGGTCAGGAAAGGACTAGCCTCACCACCGTGTTCCCAAGATTTTATGGGATCTGGGGAACTAACAACCACTATCCCGAGCCTCAACGAAGCCTCCTAGCAGCTTGGGTGGTTGGCAATGATGGGCCCCGGCTCAGATCCGAAAAAAAGGTTGCGGCCATCTGAAGAACGTGTCGATCTCGGTTACACTGGCCGGTGGCCCGCAGGCAGCCAAGGGCGCGAGCGCCCACAGCCGGGAGCTCAGACCCGCGGACCCGCCCTGCCCCACCCGCCGCCTTGGCACCCACGCCTCCCCTGCAAGAGCCTCGCCCCGCCCCGCGCGCACGCGCCCGGCTCCTTCTCACACGCCCCGCCCCCGCCCGCGGGCACGCGCCCGTACCGGTCCTCCTCTGGCGTCCCGCCCCTCCCCCGGTGTGTGTAGTGTGTGTGCGGGCGCCCCTCCCTCGCGCGCACGCGCCTTGCGGGCGCCCGCGAGCCGGCTCTCCGAGGCGTGAGTTGGGCGGGGCGCCGCGCTGACGTTGCCCCGGGATGCGGGCAGGTTCCGCAGCCGTCTTCGCCGCCACCGCCTCTCCTGCCACCGGGGTTTGTATGAAAACACCGGGCGGCGGGCGGCGGGCGGCGAGGGACCCTCCTCCGTGCGGTCCGGGAGTCGCGGGCGGAGGCCGAGCGCAGTCCCCGCCAGCGCCCACGCCGAGCCGGTGAGCGTCCCCGCTGTCCGCGCGTCCCGCCAGCCCGCCCGCCTCCCGGCTCCCGGCTGCGCCTCCGCTCACCTGGCGGGCGGGGGTGAGGCGCGCTGCGAGGCGGGGAGGCCGGCCGGCCCGGCTGTCTATCGAGCGAGCCGCGGCCGCCGCCGCCCCGTGCGCTGCCCGCCGCGCTCCGCTGCCCGCCACTCCCCCGACCTCCGCCCGGCCGCGCCCCGGGACGCTTTGATTGGCTCTTGTTTGACAGTTTAGCGCCGCGGAAGGCAGTTCCAACACCGCCCCGGGTAGCCCGGGTGGACGTTGACAGGGTAAAGGCTCGTCTGCGGTACCTCGCTGCTGGGCTCGCTCGCTGTGTGAGGTAACGGCGGCCACCCCGCTGGCTGGCATGGCGGGTTCTCGGTGGCGAGCCCTCCCTCCAGGTGTCGGGAATGGGAACGGCGCCCATGCGGTGCAGGGCAGTTCGTAGTCGGCGGGGACGAGTGGCCAGCGCTTGCGCTCACTTGGCCAGCCTCCGAATTATCCTCACAGCTCTCCTGAGATAGGAAGTTATTTTTGTAATTGTGCTTTGGAATGTTTTCGGTCTAGTTGACCAAAAAAGAAATGGTTTATGGAAGGCATAGATTTTAAAAGTGAAAACCAAGTCCTTGGAGATCTGTAAGCCGACCTCGCTAAGAGAGGCACTCGGCCTTGCCTTGGTCCACCCGGATTTCTTCCCATTTGCTAGGTTTACCGTTCCGCTTCTCCTGAGTTATATTCTGCCGTGAAGTTACACGTTCATTTTGAGTGACCGTGGAGTTTTGCCTTGAGTTGCTGGATCAGTGTTTAAAATTGTAATCTTCGTTAAACTCTGAAACAGACGCTTTTTGTGTTTGACCAACGTTACAAAATGTGAAATACGTCAATGTAACAAGCTTTTGTGGTAGCAATCAAGATTTTTTATTTTTTTAGAATTTGTTTTACATATATGTACGAGTGTTTGCTTGCTGTATGTATACATGTTCACCACGTGTGTACTTGATGCCCGAGGAGGTCAAAAGAGGGCGTCGGATTCCCTGGAATTGGAGTACTTTTGTTGTGAGCCAAAATGTGGGAGCTGGGAATCAGACCCTCCCAGGTCCTCTGGAAGAACAGCAGCCAGTGCCCGGGGAACACTGAGCCACCCCTTTAGCCTTGTAGCAATAATGCTTTTGATTGAGATACCCCCGGTTTTCGTGTGTGTCTGTACGCGCGCGCGCGCGTGCGCTTAGGTATAGGTCAGACAACTTGAGAGTTTTGGTTCTCTCTTTGACCTTATGGGTGCAGGGGATGGACCTCAGGTGGTCATGGGCAGATGCCCCTGCCTGCAGAACCATCTTGCTCTCCTCTTGAATTGAAGCATTCTCTTGAGAGAAGTCTGCTACATTGCTGTGTAATGATTCACCCACATTAGTGGAGGAAGAGGAGGTCCATGATGTGTGAAATATTTTAATTTATATTACAAATACAAATTGTATTACTGTTTATTAACGTAGCCCTACATTCTGGATTTTGTCTTTACGCTTCTTTCGCATTAGTCATCTCTAATAGCTCGAGCGCTTTAGCGCCTCAGAGTTCAGACAGCAAATGGCAGTTGGTGAGCCTCTACATATTGTTCAGGCTCTGTCTTTCAGCAGTGGGTATCCAGGTAAACCCTGGACGTGGTTAAGGGTGGGTGCTACATTTTAAACCTCACATGCTGTCCTGCGGTGGTTAAGGTGTTGGGGCTCAGCCAGAGAGGCTGAATTTGTGTCCTGGCTTGCTGTAGGCATTTGTTTATCCTCTGGATTCAGCTCTCTCCATGCCAAAAATGGAGATGATGGTGTTTATGCCCTTAGGATGATCTCAAGCATGAAATAAGTTAATGCAAGTGTCTTTTTGCAGCGTGTAATAGGCGGTGTTTGGTGGGCATTACTCTTCTTGCTGCCGGTTCCCCACAGTTAATCAGCCAAACGAAAACTTCAGGCTGGCTGGGCAGCATTAGCACAGGTTAATTCCCGTGACCCGTTTTCTTCTTTGAAGCTGCGAGTGTGTAGTCTCACTCTTGTTTCTTGGAAACATGTAAGTTTTAAATAGAGTAGGTACACCCTGAGGAGACTGCCCTGGGATGTTGCTGGAGAGCTGAGTATCTTGGCCTGTCCCCTGGACAGAAACTTGGAATGCCTGCCTCATGTTGGTGGTGGCTGCTATTTTAAACACCTGTTTTCCAGTTATTGAGTGTTTCTCTGTCATATGTTGGTATTGGATGCATTATCAAAACACTTGTGGGGCGGGGCTGGAGAGATGGCTCAGAGGTTAAGAGCATTGCCTGCTCTTCCAAAGGTCCTGAGTTCAATTCCCGGCAACCACATGGTGGCTCACAACCATCTGTAAAGAGGTCTGGTGCCCTCTTCTGGCCTGTAGATATGCACACAGACAGAATATTGTATACATAATAAATAAATATTTAAAAAAAAAACACTTGTGGGCACATAGATGTTTCTAGGATATACAGAGTAATTATTATTATTATTTTTTTTTGAGACAGGGTTTCTCTGTAACTTTGGAGCCTGTGCTGGAACTACCTCTTGTAGACCAGGCTGACCTCTGCCTTCTGAGTGCTGGGATTAAAAGCGTGTGCCACCACCACCCGGCATACAGAGTAAATTTTATGTATGCATTCTGTTTGTCTTTATTGATGTTACATAAAATGGTGCTTTGATTTTGTATTATATTCATGTTCAGCTTTCATCTAATTTTCCTAGGAAATGGGTCTCTCCATTAATAATTTCATATTTTTATTCTTGGTTTGCAAGGATTTGATGCGACTTGGGCATCTCTTATCTGATATTCTTGGGGCCCACAGGTGTTTTAGATTTTGGAATATTTCCATACCTCTGAGATGTTTTGAAGACGGTACCCCATCCGAACATGATAGACATTGTATATGTGTAGGATGTGATATTGCATGCAAGTGTTTAGCGTGCCTACATTTTGTTTGCAGTGTGGCAGGTGAGGTCAGCTGGGAGCTTTCTGTTGGAGGTATCAGGTTAGTGTTCAGAAGGTTTGGGGTTTGGAATTTTAGATTAGAGTTGTGCAGCCTATATTCATAGTCTGTTCTTAAATCAGATATTTTCAACCTGACCTCAGGATTCCTTTTACATTTTTTGTAGGTTATATCCATATTTATTTTGTTACAATTTTTTGTTAATTCACTTATAATTGTAGCCTTAAACACATTACATATTAATACAAACAGCATATTTTTAAATGAGAAAAAGCAGGACAACAGACCTTGTGAGAAGAACGGTAGTGTTTTACATATTTGTAAGTTTTCCATGCTTTTTCTCAATCTCTTCTTTCCTTTCCCTCCCTTCTCTTACCCTCCTCCCACCCTTTGTTTTGGAGTTGTTCTAGGCAAGGAAGGCTGCTACCGCAGAGTTATACCCCAGACTTAATTTGTGTAATTCTTTAATATCAAGTAATACAAACAGATAGGTTATTTCTGCTTCAGCATTCAATCTATTGCAATATGTTGTTTAGGTTGAAGTATATATATATATGGAGAACATCCAGCCAGATACAGTTAGTGGCTATAAGGGGGGAGGCAATAATTGTGGATATTTTTATTTGGTATGTCATCAAAACTCAACAACTGGCACTTTCTTAAAGGTTAGTTGCAAGATGGAAGCTGAAATCTTATCTGTTTTTTTTTATGCTCATTTATACTTAAGTGTGTTGTGAGCTCTAAATGGATCTTATGCACATTTGGATTTGTATCAATTTGTTGGTCAGGTGCTAAGTATTGGTTCACTGAGTTGGGCACATCTTCCACATAGTGGTGTATTTTATTGCATAGTACCAAAGAAAGTCATGTCTTTGGGTCCTAGTACTGGAGATTGGACCTAGGGTCAGCCAGATCACTTATGCATTCTTAATTTTTGTAGTGAGGAGCGGCGGGCCCCACCTCCCAGCTCCTGGCTCCCAGCCAGCTTTACCCAAAATAATTACACGGAAACTATATTCTTTTAAACACTGCCTGGCCCATTAGTTCCAGCCTCTTATTGGCTAACTCTCATATCTTGATTAACCCATTTCTAATAATGTGTGTAGCACCATGAAGTGGTAGCTTACCAGGAAAGATCCTAACCTGCATCTGTCTCGGAGAGGAGAATCATGGCGACTGCCTGACTCAGCTTCTTTCTCCCAGCATTCTGTTCTGTTTACTCCGCCTACCTAATTTTCTATCCTATTAAAGAGCCAATGAAATCAACACAAAACAGAAGACTCCCACATCAAATTTTGGCATAGTTTTATTAAGTTTGTTTGCTAGGATTGCAGGCTTGTTCTCCCAGGCCCAAAAGAAACACATAATAATAAGCAATAGTAATAAACAGTAAGCACATTGTTAATATGCTTATTCCATGAGAAATTAGTAGAAGTTGTTTGGGTTGAAATATGATGGAGGATATGAGTTTTACAAAAGAAATATTATTGTGTGTGTATCTGTGCTGTGGTGTGCATGCAGAGGCAGAGGACAGTGATTGCCACTTTCTTTCCTTCTGCCTTGTGCTTCCTGGCAACTGAACTCAGGTTGCTAGGCTTGGTTGCAAGTGCTGAGCCACTGGCCAGTTCAAGACCTTATTCTATATGACGCATGGGTAGTATCCATGAAACATTGCCGCCATGTACTGTACTGAAGAGTTGATGACTGTCTCGGGGCAAAAGAGTTCTGTAATGGAGTTAAGAGCTTGAATTAGCCTCCCTTTTCTCATGAGACACCATTTGAATGGAACTGTGCATGCTCAAACTTGGGTGTCTTGGCAGAGGTTTTTACAGAAATGAACAGAATAAGTCTACCTTTTCTTCACGTAAACAAAAGAAAGTTGTATTTGTGACAATGATAATATTTGAGTTTTCACTCAAAAATCAGAACTCTGAAAAGATGGCTCAGCAGGTAAAGGTGTTTGCTGCACAAGCCTGGGAACCTGATTTGATTCCTAGAGCCATGTGAAAGTGGAAGGAGAGAAGCCACTGCTTTGTCCTTCACACGCACAGTGTGGTGCCCACTGCACACCCACTGTGGTGCCTATGCACACACCCACACCCTCTGTGCTGCCCACCGCACACCCACTGTGGTGCCCATGCACACCCACTGGCCTCATAGGCATTCATTAGTGAGTACAATAAGATTAAAAACAGAGACACACTTGTGTTCAGTTTTGAGGGTAGTCAGACTGCTTACAAAGCAGCCACACTAGCGTATTACCACCTGAGAAGTGGAAGGGGCCATTTTCTCCACATTCTCAACAGGCTTTGTTACCAACCTCCACCCTTCATTGCAACCACTTGAGTGCTTGTAAAGTGTAGACTAAATTTCAAAATAGAGATTTGGCCTAGCAGAAACAACAGCTTTCTAAAATAGATTAGTTTATATTTAGAATATTTACTAGGCTGACCAAGACTACTGCCAGCAGTGGCAGACTGTACCCTTGGCTGTACATGGTTGATGTTGCCCAGGTTCTTCCTTGACTTTGAGGGCCTTCTATCACCCATCTTTCCTACACAAATGTTTACAACAAGAAAATGGGAAGGGGCAGTTGTGGATCAAGGGTCCACTCTGCCCTCAGTAGAGAGGTTTACTATTGGCTGTTAAATAGTTGAAGGACTTGTTAGGGATGTACAGATGTGGGTCGAAAGAATGCCAACTGTGCCTCTAGCATACTTCCCATCTCCAGGTGTGTGCTGTGCAGAGTGTGTGTGCTGGTGAGGACAGTCCTAGGCTGGTGGCTGCGCTTCAGAGTTTAGAGAATGCTGCTGATGGGAGGTGACTCAGTAGAGGTACTGGGCTTGTGTTCTTGGGGAAGCTGTGTCGTCACAGGGGCCTTTGTTAGAGAAGCCAGCCTTGATGCAGCAGTGGACCCTGAGTAGCCTTGCCTGTGGAGACCAAGGGAACATCCTGGAGGCAGCAAGTTCAAGCCCCTCTCCTGCAGTGTCTTTCCAGTGGCTTCTACCAAAAGAGTTTATCATCATGTCAGCTGGTTAAGGAAATATATGTACAGGGCACACTTCCATAGAACATATAGAAAGGATGAACTTGGAAATGAAGGGCTGTGAATCAAATATCTTCTGCACAGGTAGTAAGGAGCTTGCAGTGTTGCTTGGACATCTGAAGAGATTCTAGGTTGAAATTTATCTTTAAAAATTACATTTACTTATTGTGAGCATGTGTGTGTGTGTGTGTGTACCTGTGTGCATGAGCCCACATGAGCACGTATGTGCATCCCAGAGTGCATGCAGGGAGGTCAGAGGACAAATTTTCGGAAATTGGTTCTCTCCTTCCACCTCGTAGGACTTAGGTTGTCAGGCTTGACAAAAAGTAACTTTATGTACTGAGCCATCCTGCTGGTCCTATTGAGCCTTAATTTAGGAACCAGAGTACAGGGAGGAAGGGAGGTGCTGTTTTGTGATTAGGAAGCCTGCCTGATTATGAGCTTGCATCTGAAGCCTCATTTCTGGAGCCATGATGTTGTTGCAGAATCAGGAAACTGCTGGCTCAGGAGGTTGTTGGGTTCTGTGTGCACTTAACTGTGGACTCAGCATTAGGCCTTTTGTGGTTTGTATCCATTTTGCCGTTAACAGTGGTGACACCAGCCCTTCTCAGACTCCGGAACCAATGGGAACACGAAATGGTTTGTGAAGCGGCTGTCTCCACATATACGTGTGTATAAGATACATAAACCGGCAGGTGAGGTGTCACTTCCACTGCGGCATTGTCACGCACACCACTGCCCTCCCTAGGCCAGCCCCCCACCCCTCGTGTCCGTCCCTTTCTCCCAGCCTGCCTTCTGCATTCACTACCCCAGGCCCACCCTCACATGTTGTTTTCTCCCCCACTTTTTAATCGATTTTTATTGAACTCTACATTTTTCTCTGCTCCCCTCCCTGCCTCTCTCCTCCCCCTTCCACCCTCCCCCAAGGTCCCTATTCTCCCAGTTTACTCAGGAGATCTTGTCTTTTTCTACTTTCTACTTCCTATGTAGATTAAATCTATGTATGTCTCTCTTAGTGTCCGCATTGTTGTCTAAGTTCTCTGGGATTGTGGTTTGTAGGCTGGTTTTCTTTGCTTTATGTTTCAAAACCAGCTATGAGTGAGTACATGTGATAATTGTCTTTCTGTGTCTGGGTTACCTCACTCAAAATAATGTTTTTCATTCCATCCATTTTCCTGCAAAATTCAAGATGTCATTATTTTTTTCTGCTGTGTGTACCACATTTTCCTTATCCATTCTTAGGTCGAGGGGCATTTCGGTTGTTTCCGGGTTCTGGCTATGACAAACAAAGCTATGAGCATAGTTGAGCACATGTCCTTGTGGCACGATTGAGCATCCTTTGGATATGTACCCAAAAGTAGTATTGCTGGATCTTGAGGAAGGTTGTTTCCTAATTTTCTGAGAAATTGCCATACTGATATCCAAAGGGGCTGTACCAGCTTGCATTCCCACCAGCAATGCAGAAGTGTTCCCTTTTCCCCACAACCTCTCCAGTGTAAGTCGTCATCAGTGTTTTTGATCTTGGCCATTCTGACAGGTGTAAGATGGAATCTCAGAGTTGTTTTGATTGGCATTTCTCTGATGACTAAGGATGTTGAACATTTCCTTATGTGTCTTTCAGCCAAGTTAGATTCCTCTGTTGAGAGTTCTCTGTTTAGATCTGTACTCCATTTTTTTTTTTATTGGATTATGTGTTTTTTTGGTGACAAATATCTTGAGTTCTTTGTATATTTTGAAGATCAGACCTCTGTCTGATGTGGGGTTAGTGAAGATCTTTTCCCATTCTGTAGGCTGCCGTTTTGTTTTGTTGACCGTGTCTTTTGCTTTACAGAAGCTTTTCAGTTTCAGGGGGTCCCATTTATTAATTGTTTACCTCAGTGTCTGTGCAACTGGGTTATTTTTAGGAAGTAGTCTCCTGTGCTAATGCATTCAAGTGTATTTCCCACTTTCTCTTCTGTGAGGTTCAGTGTGGCTGGCTTTATGTTGAGGTCTTTGATCCATTTGGACTTGAGTTTTGTGCATTGTGATAGATATGGGTCTGTTTTCATTCTCCTACATGTTGATATCCAGTTATGCCAGCACCACTTGTTAAATATGCTTTCTTTTTTCCATTTGATATTTTTTGCTTCTTTGTCAAAAATCAGTTGTTCGAAGATGTGTGGATTGATATCTGGGTTTTCTATTTGGTTCCATTGGTCCTCCTGTCTGTTCTTATGCCAATACCAGGCTATTTTCAGTACTGTAGCTCTGTAGTAGAGTTTGAAGTCAGGGATTATGATGCCTCCAGAAGTTCTTTTATTGTACAGGATTGTTTTGGCTATCCTGGGTTTTATGCTTTTCCATATGAAGTTGAGTACCATTCTTTTGAGGTCTTTGGAGAATTTTGCTGGGATTTTGATGGGCATTGCGTTGAATCTGTAGATTGCTTTTGGTAAGATCGCCATTTTACTATGTTAATATTGCCTACCCAAGAGCATGGGAAATTTTTCCACTTTCCGGTGTCTTCTTCAATTTATTTCTTCAAAGATTTAAAGTTCTTGTCATACAAGTCTCCCACTTGTTTGATTAGAGTTATTTTATGCTATTTGTGGCTATTGTGAAGGGTGTTGATTCTTTGATTTCTTCCTCAGACTTTTTATCATCTGTATACAGGAGGGCTACTGATTTTTTTGAGTTAATCTTGTGTCCTACTACATTACTGAAAGTGTTTATGAGTTGTAGAATTCCTTGGTAGAATTTTTGGGATTGCTTATGTAAACTACCATATCATCAGCAAACAGAGTTTGACTTCTTTTCTGATTTGTATCCCCTTGATCTCCTTTTGGTGTCTTATTGCTCTAGCTAGGACCTCAAGAACTATACTGAATAGATATGGAGAGAGTGGGCAACCTTGTCTTGTTCCTGGTTTCAGTGGAATCACTGGGAGTTTCTCTCCATTTAGTTTGATGTTGGCTGTTGGCTTGCTGTATATTGTCTTTATTATGTTTAGGTATGTTCCTTGTATCCCTGCTTTATCATGAAGGGATGTTGTATTCTGTCAAAAGCTTTTTTGGCATCTAATGAGATGATCATGTGGTTTTTATTTTTCAGTTTGTTTATATGGTGGATTATGTTTACAGATTTTCGTTTTTTGAACCATCCCTGTATCTGTGGGATGAAGCCTACTTGATCATGGTGGATGATGGTTCTGATGTGTTCTTGGAGTCGATTTTCCAGTATTTTGTTTAGTATTTTTGCATCAATATTCATGAGTGAGATTGATCTGTAATTCTCTTTCTTAGTAATGTCTTTCTGTGGTTTGGGTATCAAGGTAATTATAGCCTCATAAAAAGAGTTTGGCAATGTTCCTTCTGTTTCTATTGTGTGGAATAATTTGAGGAGTATTGGTATTAGTTCTTCTTTGAAAGTCTTGTAGCCTTCTGAGCTGAAAACCATACGGTCCTGGGCTTTTTTTTTTTTTGATTGGGAGACTTTTGATGACTGTTTCTATTTCTTCAGTACTTATAGGTCTGTTTAATTTGCTTATCTGGTCTTGATTTAATTTTGGTAAGTGATATTTATCCACAAAGTTGTCTATTTTCTTTAAGTTTTCCAATTTTGTGGAGTACAGGTTTTTGAAATATGACCTGATGATTCTTTGTATTTCCTCCATGTCTGTTATTATGTCCCCATTTTCATTTCTAATTTTGTTAATTTGGATATTCTGCCTCTGCCTTTTGGTTAGTTTGGATAAAGGTTTTCTATTTTGTTGATTTTCTCGAAGAACCAACTCTTTTTCTCATTGATTCTCTGTATTGTTTTCTTTGTTTCTATTTTGTTGATTTCAGTTCTCACTTTATTTCCTGCCGTCTAGTTCTCTTGGGTGACTTTGCTTCTTTTTGTTCTAAAGTTTTCAAATGTTCTGTTAACTCACTAGTGTGGAATTTTTCCAGCTTCTTTATGTAGGCATTTAGTGCTATGAACTTTCCTCTTAACACTGCTTTCTTTGTGTCCCATACATTTGGGTATGTTGTGTGGTCATTTTCATTGAATTTGTATTGCTGTTGACTTCCAGCTTTAGACCTTGGTAATCTGATGAGGTACATTGGGTTATTCCAATTTTTTTGTATTTGTTGAGGTTTGTTTTGTTACTGAGTATGTGGTCAATTTTTGAGAAGGTTCCATGAGGTGCTGAGACGAAGGTATATGTTCTTTTCTGTTTGGATGGAATATTCTGTAGATGTCTGTTAAATCCATTTGAGTCATAACATCTGTTAGTTCCCTTATTTTTCTGTTCATTTTTTGTCTGATTGACCTGTCTAGTAGAGTATTGAAGTCTCCCACTATTAGTGTGTGGGGTTTAATGTGTGATTTAAGCTTATAAGTATTTCTTTGACATATGAGGATGCCCTTGTATTTAGGGCATAGATGCTCAGTATTGAAATTTCCTCTTGATGGATTTTTTCTGTGACTAATATGAAATGACCTTCTTTGTCTCTTTTGACTGATTTTAGCTCAGTCTATTTTGTTAGATACTAGGATAGCTACACCTGCTTGTTTTTTAGGTTCATTTGATTGGTATACTTTTTTTCTAATCCTTTACTCTGAGATGATGTCTGTCTTTGAGGTTGAGATGTGTTTCTTGTATGCAGAAGAAGGATGGATTCTGTTTTCGTATCCAATCTGTTAGCCTGTGCCTTTTTATAGGTGAGTTGAGTCCATTTACATTAAGGGATATTAATGACCAGTGATTGCTATCTCCTCTTAATTTAGTTTTCATCATTGGTGATGTTAATTTGTGCCTTTCCCCTTCTTCAGGATTTGCTGCTGTGAGACCATCAATTGGCTGTGTTTTTGTTGGTGTAGCCATCTTCCTTGGGTTGGAGTTTTCCTTCTAGTATTTTGTGTAGGCCTGGGTTTGTGGCTAGGTATTAGTGAAATCTAGATTTGTCATGGAATATCTTGTTTTGTCCTTCTATGGTGATTGACAGTTTTGCTGGGTATAGTAGTCTAGGCTGGCATACATGGTCTCTTAATATCTGCATAACGCTTGACCATGACCTTCTGGCTTTCATTGTCTCCAATGAGAAGTCAGGTGTAATTCTGATATGTCTACCTTTATATGTTAGTTGACCTTTTTCCTTTGCAGCTTTTAATATTATGTGGCAAGAGGACTTTTTATTTGGATCCAGTCTATTTGGTGTTCTGTAGGCTTCTTGTATCTTCAAAGGCATATCTTTCCTTAGGTTGGGAAAGTGTTCTATGATTTTGTTAAATATATTTTCTGTGCCTTTGAGTTGAACTTCTTCTATACCTATTATTCTTAGATTTGGCCTTTTCATGGTGTTCCATATTTCCTGGATATTTTGGATTAAGCTCTTGTTAGATTTAATGTTTTCTTTAACTGATGAGTCTATTTCCTCTATTGTATCTTCAGTGCTTGAGATTCTCTCTTCCATCTCTTGTATTCTGCTGTTCATGCTTGTGTTTGTGGTTCCTGATTGTTTTCTCATGATTTCTGTTTCTATAATTACCTCGGTTTTTGTTTTCTTTGTTGCCTCTATTTAAGTTTTCAAGTCCTGAATAGTTTCTTTCATATGTTTGATTTCTTTTTCTTGGTTTTCTTTAAGTGATTTGCTGATGTCTTCCAATTTTTTGTTTGTCTTTTCCTCCATTTCTTTAAGGGAATTTCTCATTTCCTCTTTAAGAGTTTCAAATATTCTCTTGAAGTTATTTTTTAGGTAATTTTCTTCTGCTTTATTCATATTTGATTGTTCAGGTCTTGCTGTTGTAGGGTCTTTAGGTTTTACTGGTATTGTGTTGCTCTTTGTGGTGTTGCATTGTTCTTACCTTTTCTACTCATTTCTTCCTCTAATAGGTGTGGTTGGGGCTGTCTGAGATTCTGTTGAATAATCTTCTAGGTGCCAGTTGCTCAGATGGTCGTTCCTCGTGTACAGTCAGTGTCACAGTTCCAGTCACCCCGTTGGTTACTCCTGTTCCTGGAGGTAGCTCAGTGCTCCTGGGCTTTGTTCTGCTCCCTTGGAGTTTGCTGTCTCAGGCCTACTTCGGCCTAGGTAGCTGGCTTTGCTCTGTATCTGTAAATCTAGAAAAAGAAAGAAAGAAAGAAAGAAAGAAAGAAAGAAAGAAAGAAAGAAAGAAAGAAAGAAATCCTGGTCCGGAACCCCTCCTGCAGAAGTTCCTAGGTTGGAGTTGGACCTGCAAAGGTTTCTGGCTCTGGTCTACTGCCTCGGAGGTCCGAGGCTCGGGTGCGCCCGGAATCGCAGAGGACCTGCTTACTCCCTCGGAGGTCCCAGACTCTCGCTTGGACCTGCAGAGGTTCCTGGTTCCTGCCTATTCCCTTTGATGTCCCAGACCAATGCCCAGACCCACAGAGGTCCTGGCTAAGGCCTACTCCTTCTGAGGACCCAGATTCATGCCTGGCCCCGCAGAGATCTTTGGTACCTGCCTGTTCCTTGGAAGGTCCCAGGTTCACTTATGCCCAGATTGGCAGAGGTCCTGGCTCAGGCCTAGTTCCTGGAAGGTCCTAGACTCACCTGGACCCACCCAGGTCCTGGCTTAGGTCTACCCCCTTGAAGGTCCCAGATTCACGTCCGGACCCTCAGCAGTCTCTGGCTCTGGCTCACTTGCTCAGTAGTTACTCCCTGTACCTGTTCCAGTGGAGATTCCTGACTCTGGGTCAGGTCACTGGGTCAGGTCACTGGCTCAGTCCTGGCCCATCAGTGTCCTGGGACTGGGTTGGCTTCCTGGACATGTTATTTTCTTGGTAACAGCTTCTGATACAGGTATGAAGTGATAATATGGCTTGCAGTATCAGAATTAGTGATGGGAATACCTTTTAATAATATCAACCTTTAGTCCGCCAATAAATAAATCAACTATTATGTCTTTGTAGAAATTTTAATTTAGGTTATTGGTTAATTTTTAAATTAAGTTATTTATTTTTGGCTGCCAAGTAGTGTGATTTTCATATGTATCCCTCCTTATCATGTGTATATCTGGAAAATATTTTTTTCCAATCCACAGGTTGACTTTGGTTTGTTTATTGTTGACTTTGCTATGCATGTGATTTCTTAAATTTTTTAAAAATGTGTATGAGTGGTTTTTTTTTTTTTCCTTTTTTTCTCTTTTTTGGTTTTTCGAGACAGGGTTTCTCTGTGTAATAGTCCTAGCTGTCCTGGAACTAGCTCTTGTAGACCAGCCTGGCTTTAAACTCACAGAGATCCATCTGCCTCTGCCTTCCAAGTGCTGGAATTAAAGACATCTGCCACCACTGCCTGGTAAAAGATTTTATTTATTTATGTATTTGTTATGGATACAGTTTTCTACCTGCATGTATGCCTACAAGCCAGAAGAGGGCACCAGATCTCATTATAGATGCTTGTGAACCATTCTGTGGTTGCTGGGAATTGAACTCAGGACCTTTAGAGCAGTGCTCTTAACCACTGAGCCATTTCTCTAAGCCGTGTTGTTGTTATTTTATTTTGTTTTGTTTTTTTGTTTTTTTGTTTTTGTTTTTCGAGACAGGGTTTCTCTGTGGTTTTGGAGCCTGTCCTGGAACTAGCTCTTGTAGACCAGGCTGGTCTCGAACTCACAGAGATCCGCCTGCCTCTGCCTCCCGAGTGCTGGGATTAAAGGTGTGCGCCACCACCGCCCGGCAGTGTTGTTGTTTTCTTAAGACAGGGTTTCTCTGTGTGAAGCTCTGGTTGTCCTAGAACTGGCTCTGTAGACCAGGGTGACCTTAAACTCACAGAGATCTGCCTGCTTCTGCCTCCTGAATGCTGGGATTAAAGGCATGCCTTATCACTGCCTGGAAAACAATTTATTTTCTTTTTTTAAAATATTTATTTATTTATTATGTATACAATATTCTGTCTGTGTGTATGCTGCAGAAGAGGTCACCAGACCTCATTACAGATGGTTGTGAGCCACCATGTGGTTGCCGGGAATTGAACTCAGGACCTTTGGAAGAGCAGGCAATGCTCTTAAATGCTGAGCCATCTCTCCAGTCCTGGAAAACAATTTTTTAAACATCTTAAAAAGATTTATTTTCAATGTGTGCAGGTGTTTTGCCTACATGTATGTTAGTGTACCATGTGTGCTGTGCCTACAGAGGCCAGAAGAGGATATCAGAGTCCCTGGAACTGGAGTTTTGGATGGTTGTGAGCTGTTACTTAGGTTCTGCAAGAGCGGACAGGGCTCTGAACCACTGAGTCATCTCTCTAATTCAAGTTTTCTTAAATTTACATAGTCAACTTATTTGTTTTGTTGCCTGTGATTTTATTCACTATCCAGTCATTACCACGGCTAGTACTGAGCGAGTTTTCCCCTAGGAGTTCTATAATTTTATGTCTTATGCCTGGGTTTTTAATTCATTAGCATAATGTTTAAAGGTTCATTCATGTTGTAGCTATAAAAAAAAAAGCTTATTTTATGACTGAATAATACTCTGGTTTAAATATACCACAGTTTGCTCCTGCATTCATCTGTTAGTGAACACTGGGTTGTTTCTACCTGTGTTGTGAATAATTCTGGCATGAACATTGGTGTAACATATCTGTTGGATTATTTCAGGTATAACCCAAGAGGTCAATGTAATAAAGATAACTTAATTGAAAAATAGGAAAAGACCTGAGTGGACAGTTCTCCAGTAGGTGGTCAGTAAGCACATGATAAGATTCTCAAGAGAGTAATCTCTAGGGAAATACAGTCAGAATTGCAGACTGTTCCGCAGCTAGGAGGGCTGTCACCATGCAGCCGGAAGCCCTGTACATCTCAGGTGTGAAATGGGTCTGTCACCACAGGTGTGCAGTGACGGGGACTGTTTTGATTGTAAAGGTGGGCTTGTTTGGTGTGAATTTTTTGTTCTTTAGTGCAGTGATTTCCAAGACACAGGTCTTCATTGCTCATGCCCCAGAATGGCTTTCTGGTTGTTCCTTGTGCTCTATCCTCAAAACTTCGGTGTTATTAAGCATATGTGTAAACTACAGATGTTAGTGTTTAATAGTTAAGGCCATAACAACTGAACAAGGGCGATGGAGCATTCCAGTTCCCGTGTAGTTAGTACAGTCTGCAAAGCTCACCTGTATTTGAAATACCTTAGACCAGCACGGCTTTCTTTGCTTTATTTTATTTTATTTTTGTTTTTGGAAGGGAATATTTGTATAGATTTAACAAACCAAAACTATGAGTGTCCCCAAACCCAAAATTCTGATGCCTGAAAGGTATTCCATTTGTAGATTATAGATGTTCACCTTGGAGCAAGGGTGGGAGTCAGGTGCAGTGGGTTGTAAAGTATAAACAGTTTTTTTTTAGAATTAGAATGTCACTCTGAATTTCTGTACACTTGTCGTGTGTTTGTCCCTAAAGGCAGTTGTATCCTATTAGAGGAGGTGGAGGGTAACTAGGCTGTTAGTGCAGCCTCAGGCTGCAAGGGCCACACCCCTAGCCAAATGAGTGCAGTTCTGCTGTGTACTCCCCCCAACCGATTTCTAGTAAAATATTGCTGTTTTTATTTACTGCGAGGACCACCATTGCTTGGTGCATGAAACATTTTTAAAAGCTTTTAGAAAACAAAAAGAACAATTTCTGATCTTTCAAAGTAATCTCTTTAGATCCCAGATTGAAACAGATTAGACAAGAAACTGAAGCCTCTGATTGTTCTGTTCCAGACAGTACTTTGTCTGTGGAGTCAGTCAGTCTTTGCCTGACTTTCGGTCTAAATCTTTCACAAGTTACACATGTACATATAGTATGCCTATACATGAGAACATGCATATATACGTGTATGTATACCACATACACATAAGTAAAAAATAACCCAAAGCTTACTTTGATATTTCATCTCACTCCAGAAAAGAGATGCAAAGAAGCTCTCTGCCAAGCCTGAAGTCCTGAGTTTGATCCTCAGAACCCAGAGAGTGGCCTTGAAGTCATTTCTGCCACCCACATGCATTCTGTGGCATGCACACCCCACCCCCAGTGAATAAACGAGGGTTTTGTTTGTTTGTTTGGTTTTGGTTTTCTAAGGACAGGGTTTCCCTTTGTGTCCTGGTTGCTCTAGAACTTGCTCTGTGGACTAGGCTAGCCTCAGACTCAGAGATCCTCCTGCCTGTGCCTCCAAAGTACTGGGATTAAAGGTGTGCCACCACCACCTGGCATGGTCCCCACCCCTCTTTTTTATTTTTTAAAAAGATAATGTGCTTTTTTGTTTTGTTTTGTTTTTGTTTTTCGAGGCAGGGTTTCTCTGTAACTTTGAAGCCTGTCCTGGAACTAGCTTTTGTAGACCAGACTGTCCTCAAACTCACAGAGATCTACCTGCCTCTGTCTCTTGAGTGTGGGATTAAAGGTGTGCGCCACCATTGCCCAGCAATGTTTTTATTTTTATGTGTGTGAGTGTTTTGCCTGTGTGTCCATCTGTGTATCATGTATGTGCAGGAGCATGCAGGAGTCTCTGGGAGTCAGAGAGGGCATCAGATCCCTAGAACTGGTATTAAAGGTAATTGTTAGGCTCCATCCGGGCCTCTTAACTGCTGAGCCAACTCTCCAGCTCCAGGTAAATAATTTTTTTTTAAAAAAGAAAATAGACATGGAATGCTGGTGCGGATGCGGGAAGAGGTGTCTTACCCACTGCTGGTTCTAGTGTGAGCTAGTGCTCCCCATTAGGGGAATTATTAAAGTGGACCTGTTATATGACCAAGATGTCCTTCTCCTGGGAGTGCACCAGAGGACTCTGATCCTCCCACAGAGACCTGCATGCATGTCCTTGTTCACTGCTCCATTATCCACAGTTGCAGGGAACTGGAACCGGCCTAGAGGACCTTCAGCAGACAAGTGGATAATAAATGTGTATATCTATAAGTAAATTTTACTCAGCTGTAAAAAAGGAAAATGAAATTTGAAGGAAAATGAATGGATCTAGAAAGTATTTAGAGATTTAAAAATTTATGTGCATGAGTATTTTGCTTGCATATATGTACGTGTACACATGTGTGTTTGGCACTTGTGGAGGTCAGAGGAAGGCTTGGATCCCCTGTCACTGGAATTATAGATAGTTGTAAGCCGTCATATGGATGCTGAGAACTGAACTCAATTCCTCTGCAAGAGCAAATTCTAACTACTGAGCCATCTCTCTAGCCCCCATTCTGGAATGCATCATATGCTCTTTCTCATATGGGAATCATAGCTTATTCTGCTGCTTGTCTGTGTAGGTATCAGCAGAGTAAGTGTGGGCCTAGGCTATGAGACTGGAAAGGAGATGACAGTGTGGGGCTGTTGAGGAGGCAAGGAGGCAGTAGTCCTCATATGAAGGGGGACAGGATGCTGTGGATGGGGTGAAGGGTACAAAGGGGTATGCACAGGGAGAGGGAGAAGAGGAAATGAAGGAGAGTCAGCAAAAACAAATTCTGTTTCAAAATGCCAGGATGAAACCTAATACTGTGTGTGCTAATTTAAAAGTTTAAAAATAAAAACAAATCGTTATTCCATTTGGGCTTCTGTAACAAACTTCCCTAAATGGGGTAGCTTTTAACCAGCATATAGTTTTGCTCATGGTTTGGAAACTGGAAGTTCACAAGGCATTGGAAGTTTCTATAGATGGTGAAAGAACAAGCCAGTTTATTTTTTTAAATACACACACATACACACACACACACACACACTCACACTCACACGCACACTTTAGCAAGGATACTAAGTACCATACTTGAGGGACTTTACCCCCATGACCTCATTTTGTTGCAGAAGACTGTTCCTCATTGCTGTCACCTTGGTGGTTATACCACCATTCAGACCATAGCAACATGTGGTTTGTTTGCTGTGTGTGTGTTGGGGTGGGGTGTGTAAGTTGGACCTCACTATGTAGCTCAGATTTGTCTTGAACTCAGTATTCCTTCTACATCAGCTTCCCAGTGCCGGTATTACAAGTGTCAAACAGCACGCATGACTTCGTCTTCATTTACTTTAGGATTATTCTGCATTAGAAGACAGTAGGTGTTGTAGAGCCAGACATGTGCTAGGGTCTAGGGGAGGTTGGGGGAGATGGGCTGTACTGGGAAAATGGATTTGAGCAGTCATGAGCTGTGTGCTGGAAGAGCAGTTTGAACAAGGGTGAGACTGACCCTGGTGTGTGGGAGGACAACCAGGGAGGAAATAGCTGGGGTATTCCCGTAGGGACTTGGGTGTCATTGAAATGGAAAATACTGTAGACTGGATTTCTGCCTGTGGTTGCCAGTTCCCCTCCAGAGTTAACAGTGCCACTGAGGGAGTCATGTTTGGAATAAACTATAGGTTCTGGAATTTAGAAAGTAGTGATTAGGGCATGGGATGATCAGATTTTGGGTGTGTGTGATTTAAACATCTATTTATTTATATCTGCTAACGTGTTTGCTACAATATACACAGGTCAGAAGACAAGTGAAGTCAAATCTCTCTACCATGTGAACCCTGGAGAGTAGGCTCAGGTTTCAGGCTTGGTGGCAGGTGCCTGTATCTACTGCGACATCTCACATGCCCTCTGTAGAATTACCTCAGTTTCTATGAATTGTACATGGGGAAAAGGACATGGAAAGGAAGACAGGGTGAAGCCAAGTTTGAGGGCAGAGCAACTGGACAAGAGTAGGGTAGTTCACAGCTGGCACAGGGGAGAAGGGAGGCTGGCGGATTGTTGTCTGCCATCTTAATGTCAGGGGCGAAGTTTGGTTGTGAAGCTAGGCGAAATGACTAAGTCTAGGGTTGGAAGAGGGTGGCAACACACAGTCCTGTGCTTCCAACACAGGCTAGGCAGAAAACCAGAGTGTGGCAGTGCTCCTGGGAGGGCCTTGTCCTGTGCGAGGAGGCTGTGAGCTGACTGGTAATAAGTTGGTGTGTTTAGTCACATGGAGTTGCTGAGAAACCTGTGTTGGAGAGAGTGGAGGAGGAAGTGTGGACGGAGTGTGTTTGAGAGAGTGGAGGAGGAAGCGTGGACGGAGTGTGTTGGAGAGAGTGGAGGAGGAAGCGTGGACGGAGTGTGTTTGAGAGAGTGGAGGAGGAAGCGTGGACGGAGTGTGTTGGTGAGTGTGGAAGAGGAAGCGTGAACGGAGTGTGTTGGAGAGAGTGGAGGAGGAAGCGTGGACGGAGTGTGTTGGTGAGTGTGGAAGAGGAAGCGTGGACGGAGTGTGTTGGAGAGCAAGGAGAGGGCTTGCTGACTGTTTAAATGGCAGTGCTTTGGGGCAGAGGACTTGGGCAGGAGTGGGAGTGCAGACAATAGCATGGAAGTTGTTTTCCTGAGACAGAAATTGTCACGATTTTATGGGGGTGAAGAGAAAGGGGCAGGTAGGGCACACCTCAGTCCTGTCCCTAGAGTCGGTGCTTAGTGTATATTCTGGGTTCCATGCTCTCTTTGCGCTGATGATACAGCTCTGGCTATGTCTGCTGTGCTGGGGACTGTGCATCTCTTTGTAGCACCCCTGTAAGGAGGACAGACTTGGGATTAGGCCTTCCCTTTACTTACCCTCAAGTCCTGTGGCCTCAGGGTTAGCATCAGTAGAGGAAGATGCACAGCTTTGCTATAAAGCCCTGTTTTGTCTCTAACCATGGGGGGGCTGCCATTTTCTGATAGAAATGGAGGAGTAGATGGGGTGTGTGCGACAGAGGGAAGGTGGGGGGAGAGGGAAGGAGAAGAGGGAGGGGAAACTGCCTATGATTGGGACGTGAAATAAAAATAAAATTAAAGAAAATCAGTGTAAGAAATACACAGGAGCATAGGCTGAGATTCGGTCTTTTTGCCTGGGACTTTTAAGTCCCTAAAAGCAGAACTGGTTGAGGTATCAGTGTCTTCGGTGAAGGTTGCCTGGGTTGGATACCTGGTCAATTAAGCATTTTCCACAGTGGTGGGCATGAAGTTCTGAGAAACAGGTAGTTGTGTGCAGTTAGTTTTGGTTGGCATTGACATTGTGGGGTCACTGGTCCCCAGTTCCCTGGGCTCTTCTGGGCAGATTACCCAGTCTTTCTCCTCCTAGTTATTATTTTTTTTTTTTTGTCATTGTGGGAGTAAACATGACTTTGTTTTACAGCCCAATAAGGAGAGTAGAGACATGCCTGAAGTTTTTTAATGTAAACTGTCAACTTGAATATTTTTTGAGTAATACTTTTACAATTTCTTTTCTTCCTTCCTTCCTTCCTTCCTTCCTTCCTTCCTTCCTTCCTTCCTTCCTTCCTTCCTTCCTTCCTTCCTTCCTTCCTTCCTTTAACAAAACAGGGTTTCACTGTGTAGCCTTGGCTATCCTAGAACTCAGTTTGTAGACCAGGCTGGCCTTGAACTCACAGAGGTCCATCTGCTTCTGCCTCCCTAATGCTGGGGTTAAAGACATGTGTCAGCATGGCCTGGCTTGAATAATATTTGTTTTTTAGAATTTCATACTACATATTTTGAACATAGCCTCTCCCAGCTCTTCCTGTAACCACCCTCTCCGCTCTCCCAGTCCAATTTTGAAAATTGGAAATTTCTTCATTACTCCCCCCTGCCCCGCCCCACCCCATCCCCACTGAGTTCAGTTTGGTTGATCAGCTACCCAGGCGTGTGATTGACCTATGAGGGTCACAGCATTAAAGACAGGCTACTCTCCCTCTTCCAGCGGCCATCAGCTGCCATTGGATGGTCATGGCTAGTGGTGGACTTTCTGACCGCTTCCCCGTCTGTGCTGCAGTGTTTTCTGACTGGAGCTCATGTAGTCTTGTGCACGCTGTCACAGTGGTTTCGAGTTCACCTGCGCAACTGCCCTGTCGTGTCCAGAAAATAAAGACAGTTTCCTTGAGAGATAGCATCTACAGTTGTCACAGTCTCCTGCCCCGCTTTATGAAGACCGCCAAACCCAGGTTCACAGTAAGAGTGAGGTGTGGGATGCACACTTGAATCCCAGCTTTTGGGTGAGCCGGGAGGTTGGAGCTCCAGGCCTGCTTAGTGGGAACTTCATCTCAGGAAAACTGAAAACACAAAGCTTACTTGTTTAGAGAGTGCTGGGATTGCAGGCTCACCTGGCTAACTGCCTTGTGCACTCTAGGCCAGTTTCTGCAACCTGCCCTCCAGCCCTGGGTGGTTTCTCTTTGAGGCTGGGTCTGGTGTCCGCTTTATGTCACAGTGGTTTTGAACCCCAGTCTCCCTGCTTCCATCTCTTATTGCTGGGACCGAGCTCTAAACTGGAAAGGACAGCCCCTGCTTATGCAGGCAGCAACAGGGCTTGAAAAGCTCTTATGAGGCTTTCTGTTGCCTTTGGGCGTGTCCTGTCTTATTTATCCTGGAAACTGGAGAAAGTTACTTTGGCTTCATGTAGCTAACTACCAAGAGAAATAACTAAAGGGAAAAAAAATGCAATTTTAGTTTCTCAGTGACTTCAAAAATGGTCCACATGTTTTTAAAATCTTAAATACATATATTTTTGATGTATTTAACAAAGGAAACATTTTATATTTTATTGAAAAGACTTGTATTTGTATCTTTTGAATGAAACCTTAAAATCTTTCTTTTTGCACATTTTCTTCAAAATATAGCATTATTAAATATGTATAGATGTGATTAGCTTCTTAGATTCATAGCCATTGTTTTCTAGTGAATCAACAAAATTGTGTCTCATTAAGCAGTGATATATAAAATTAAAAGATATCTAGGATATTTTTTGTGACTTGTTTTAAAGTACATCTGAAAATCATAAAAGCTGCAAGTCAAGATGGAAGGTTGTTTAAATTCCATAGTGCGGACTAAAGATGAGAACATGGCTAAAGTGGTGGTGTCAATTTAAACAACTCGTTCTTAGAAATGTTTCTGTATAGAAATTGTCACATATTAACAGTTTGGTGACTGCTCTGACCATGGGATGCTGTGACTGGTCTGAGTATTGAAGATGCGTGCACACCGTCTCAGAAGTAGAAATACATGACTGTATGAGCTACTTTTCAGCTGAAGCAATAAATTGCCGTGCTCAAAAACAGCTTCATGAAGGAAGTTTATGTTGGCTTACAGTTCCGGAGGGTTCAAGAGGACCAGAGTCTTTAACCGTGGTGGCAAAGGCATGGCATGCAGGCCTGGGGTGGGGGCAGTTTGAAGAGGAGGAAAGGTAGAGGGACCAAGGAACAGGAAGTAGGACAAGGTAATAACAATTCCCCTCCCCTGCATAATCCCTGCAGCAAGGCTGCACCTCCTAAAGGATCCACAGCCTCCTCAAGCAGCACTACAACTGGGGGCCAAGTGTTCAGCATGTGTGAGCTTGTGGGGGACATTTTCATTCAAACTACCACATAAATGTTACATTTGCTTTCTGCATTTCTGTAGCTCTAGAATTTTGATGACGTTTTCCTTGCTGCTTTTAGGAATCTTAGTAGTTCTGTATGGCAGCTGCAGTGATGGCCTCCATAGACTGACTTCCTTGTGTTCCAGTGTTCCAATCTCCCAGTTATACGGCCTTTATAACCCTAATGCCCAGGAAACAGAATTGTGTTAGGCGCCTGATAGTATTAACATTTTTCTTTCAGGTTATCTGCAATGCTGGAACGAAGTAACTCAAGATGAGCAAGCTAAAAGTGGTAGGAGAGAAAAGGTACTGCAGCCTTGATATGTGTGGATATTGGTAGATGTGTGGTGTGCAAATAATGTGCAGTACAGTTATTGGGACTGATTAAATATGCGTGTTGTGTAGTGGCATGTTGTGCATATTTCACTAATACTTTCAGTTAAAGGCTAAGCCTGGCTCACTTCCAGCATGTCTAATGAACTCAGAGTGGTTTACATTTTAAAATAGTTTAAAGTATAGTACATTTTGACATGTGAAATAATAAGAAACTCAGAGACTCAGTGCACATTGTTGACATTTTATTGCTACACAGCCTACCCGTTAATTTTTTGTAGCTACATGGCCCATAACCCTAAAATAGATGCTTCCTGACCCTTTACAGGAAAGTTTAAATATCCTGAGTTTAAGTCAGACAAACCTTACTGATTAGATTGGCTATACAGCCTTGAAACAGATTAACTCTGTTATGTCCGTTTTCTCTGTAAAATTATCTTGATGTTAATGTTCTGTGGTGTCAATGGCTAAGTAATACCTCGGTGAGAAAATAAATGATGTCTTGTTAACACTGTTGATAATCAAGGCTTTCTCTGAGGGCAGTACTGTAGCTCATGTGTTCCTGTGTATGGTTTTGCTTTTGTAGATACTATGTTATGAAATGGAAAGTGTACAACTTATTAGATAATGTTTATTTCTTAAATAGTTCGGTTTTCTGGTTATTTAACATAATCATACCGTAATAAATTGCATTATTTCATTAACTGTATAGTTTCTACAGGAAGTTAGTTAGGATCTGTTTTTATATTAAAACATACCTCCCTCCCTCCTGTCTTTTCCCCATCACTCCTTTCTTCTTCCCTCCCTTCATGTGCAAATGCATAAATGTGGGGGGCATGTATGCCATATTGTGCTTGTGGAAATCAGAGAACACCTTTTGGGAGTCTGGAGATTGAACTCAGGTCACTAGGCTTGTGTGACAAGTGCCCTTACCTGCTGAGCCATCTCTCTGGCCCTAAGCCTCACTTTTCTGAGCAGATCAAATAACTATCCTGTTTTCCTACTAGTTAGTTAAGTTGTCTGATTTATAGGACACTGCTATACACAGCTTGTAAAGCTCAGACTCCTCTTGTCAGTTTGTTTTTGCTTTCTAAAATGAATTGTACTATGTATTTATTGTTTTTGTTTTAGACTAGTCAGCTATTATACATTTTTACTGTATTAAAACAGTTTATAATTTCTATTAATATTATTGCAGTAGTTCTTGCATTTCTGTGGTCACAACACATGACAGACAACTCAGAGAGAAATATTTGTATTAGCTCATAGTTTGAGAGCATGAAGTCCATGTCACTTCCCCCTTGGGAAGACTATCGTGGTGGTTTGAGCATATAGAGTAGTGAAGCAGGTAACACACCCGCGAAAACTTACCCAGAAACTTCTTCTAGCTGGTCCCTATTTCCTGTTTCCAGAATATTCTAAAGCAGCAGCATCTCTAGAGACCAACCATCTAAATTGTAAGCTATGGAAGTGTTACCTGTTCAAACCGCGGCACTTTTCATACTGCTCGGTGAGTGACCGCTGAGTGCAGTGGGGTGGACTCAGGGCCAGCAGCTGCACTCATGGGACTGCGGTCAATGAACTGTGCATCACAAAGACCTGGAAATACACTTGGTGTCTGCACTGAGCATGTGCAGATCTTTTCTTGTCATTGTTTCCTAACCATAGCCTTATGATTTCCACCGTATTAGATATTGTAAGGGATCTATCTAGAGATGACCCGAAGTGTGTGTGGCTTACATAAGAAAGTCAATTTGGATTTCTGTGAGGTTCTAGAAGTTCTAAGACTATCTATACAGATAATGAAATTGAGAATTCAAAAATGTATCCGCCAAAGATCTGAATCAGGGAAAAAACAGTCTCAGAAGTTGTTTTGAATTATTTTTTATTTGAATTATATCAAAACCACATCAGTTTCCACAGGAAATTGTGTTTTTATATTTCCCCTATCTCCAGACGCATTGTGGATGCTTTTTTCCTATTTTATGATTTATTTTATGGTCATGATGTGAGTCTCCTTAGCACTTGGGACTAGCATGTACATAGTACTGTGTGCATGTTTGTGTGTGGTGAGTGTAGGCATGCATATGCCACAGTGCCCAGGTTAGAGGACATACTTTTTTCTGGCACGTTTTTCTTGTTTGAGGCAGGTTCATTTCTTCTATAAAATTGTTCAAAGTAATTCTGTTTTAATTTCTATAAAAGCTGGGGAGGTTTCCTGTTCTTTTTGATAATTTGTGTACTCTCTCTCCCTCTTTCTTCTTGAACAGTTTGGCTGGAAGTTTATTTTTATTGATTTTTTCAAAAAAAACCCAACCTTCTGGTTTCAGTGATTTTGGGGAACTTTGTGTCTTTTGTGTTACTGTTTTCTGCTTTGCTAACTCAGAGTAGTTTTTTTTTAATTATTTATTTTTCTTTTATGTGCATTGGTGCTTATGTGCATGTATGTCTGTGTGAGGGTGTCAGATCCCCTGGAACTGGAGTTACAGACAGTCATGAGCTGCCATGTGGATGCTGGGAATTGAACCTGGTCCCTGGAAGAACAGCCAGTGATCTTAACCACTGAGCCTTCTCTCTCCAGCCCCATTTAGAGTAGTTTGCCTTCCTGCCCAAGTTAAAAAATATATGTCATAAGCTAAGTGACTTGAGATGTTTCTTTCCCTCCCTCCCTCCCTCCCTCCCTCCCTCCCTCCCTCCCTCCCTCCCTCCCTCCCTCCCTCCCTCCCTCCCTCCCTCCCTTTCTTTTTTTTTGAAACAGGGTTTCTCTGTGTAGCCATGACTGTCTTGGAACTCCCTCTGTAGACCAGGTTGACCTCTGAACTCAACAGAGATCCACTGCCTCCCAAGTGCTGGAATTAAAGTCATGTGCTACCACTGTCTGACAATATATTTCTTTTCTGATTGGGCTATTAATTAATCAATTAATTAATTTTCTTCTTTGTCATGGCATTGCATATCTGATTAATTCTAATGTTTTGTTTTTATTTAGTTCAAGATTACTTTTTAAAAAGACTGATTTTTATGTATGCATTTATGTATATGGGTGTTTTGTCTGCATATAGTCTGCATACCAAAAGAAGCCATCAGGTACTACAGTTACAGGTGGCTGTGAGCTGCCACCTTGGTGCTGGGAACTGAACTTATCATGACTCTGGAAGAGCAGCCAATAAGCAGCCAGTGCTTCTAACCACTGAGGCATCTCTCTAGCTCCCTCATGATTACTTTTAATTCTGTTTTAAAATTTCCTTTAATCTGTGTTTTAAAGTGTTAATTTCTAAGTATGTGAGGAATTTTCAGGGGTTTTAACTGATACTATTTTAGTTTATTTGTGGATGAGAAGATGCACTGTCTGATGGAGTTTTTTTTGACACTGTGTAGCTGTCCACGCTCCATCCGTGTTGACACTGTGTACACTTCCCTGTGGAGTGTGCTCCATCCGTGTTGACACTATGTACGCTTCCCCGTGGAGCGTGCTCCATCCGCGTTGACACTATGTACGCTTCCCCGTGGAGTGTGCTCCATCCGTGTTGCATGTGAATGTGCATCCTGCTGCTGGAGGCACTGGGAATAGCCAGTTACACTGATGTGTACTATATTCAGATACTTCATCGCTCTCTCATTTCTGTCTGTTGATATTGGAATCTCCATAAATTTGCTTTTATGTTCTGTAAATTTTGCTTTATAAATTTTGAAAGTATTATATCTTTTAAGACGTTATCAATGATTGATCATTACAAAATGTCCTTTGTTCCTCATTGCCTCCTCTCCTCTCCTTTCTCTCTTAAGTCTATTTTTCTGATGTTAATATAACCACTCTAGCTTTTAAAAACAATTAGAATTAACATATATATCCACAATCTTTATTTTAAAAGTTTTGTTTTATGTGTATATAGGAATGTCTGCATGTCTGTCTCTGTACTGTGTGCTTGGTGCCCTCCAAGGTGTGAAGAGGGCATTGGATTTTTTGAACTGGAGTTAAAGACAGTCAAAAACTGTTCTTTGGATTCTTGGAATTGAACCCAGGTCCCCTGGAAAGGCAGCCAGAATTCTTTAACCCTGAGCTATCTCTCAGCCCCTATTGTTTTACTTTTAGTCTACTTTTCCTTCAAGGAAATATTATTTTTATTCTATTATTTTAAAATATATTTTATTTTGAAATTAAAATATAGTTTAATTACATAATTTTTCTTCTTTTCATTCGGTTCTCCACCGCCTTCCATGTAACCCTATCATATTCTCTCTCAAATTCATAGCCTCTTTTTCTTTAATTGTTGACATATATCCCAAAATGTGTAAATAGCCTGCTTAGTCTATACAGTGTTGCATGCTTGCGTGTATGTATGTATGTATGTGTGTGTGTGTGTATGCTTTCAGGATTGACCACTTGGGATTAGATAACCATTTGAGGGGGTTCTTCCAGGGGAAGGCTGTTTCTTCCACTCTCAGCCATCCTTAGTTGCCCATAGTTCTTTGTCTAGGGTTGGAGCCCCAAGAGAGTCCCCCACCATGTTGCATGTCTGTTGGTATTGTCCAAGCTCAGGTCTTCTTTAGGCAGCCATGTTGATGAGCCCTCATGAGTGGTAGGTAGCTTTTCTGTCATTTATAGAAGTCATAACCTCACAGTACACTTGCTGTTCTGCTGGAGTCTTTTCAACTCCTATTCCACAGTGTTCTCTGAGCCTCTGGTACCAGAATTGTGTTGTCGATGCATCAGCTGGGGCTGGCACCACTTGTTCTCTGCTTTGTGTTCAGATGTGACTTTCATTAATGGTCTTCATCTGTTGCAAAGTGAAGGTTGTTTGTTTGTTTGTTTGTTTTGATGAGGGATAAGAGTGACACTTATCTGTGGGTATAAGGATGAGTATTTAGAATGTGGTTAGGAATTACTAGATCCAAGATCCATTACCTCACTAACTCCGAGTATTGGCTGGGTTTCCCTTGTGTTGAAAGTGCCTTACGTCCAATTAGAGAGCTGCTAGTTACCACCAAGAGATGCCACATTCCACACTTGGGGCGGTTGTGCCATACTGGTTGCTGTTGTGATTTCTAGGCATCATAACTGGGCAGGACTATTGGCTGCTTTTTTCCCTTCCTAGCTTGTGTGGGACTTTCTTGGTACCATAAGAGCGAGTCCTCTGGGCTGTGTCTGAAGTGCAGTGTGTCTCCAGCAAAAGGGACTTATCTTCTGTCTCTGGGAGGCAGCCAAGGCAATAGCAGTAGCATGTAGTCTACTTGAACCTCCTTGACTAACAACCCAAAAAGGGGGCTTCTCATGCCCAGTATGGGAATTTTTGTTAGATGGTTTATGTTTCTTGTGGAGGAGTGTTGTCAACCCAGGTGGGAAAATTTTAAACTGTGTATCTGTACAAACATAGGCTTATATGTAATTTTAGATAAGTATATAATAATACAATTCTTTATGACTTTTTCAGACATCATTACTGTCCTTTCCCCCTCATCCTGCCCTCTTGTCCTGGGTTGACTGCCCTTCCCTTCTGTAATTTAAACCCTCCCCTACTTTTTTCATTTATTTGTTCAGATCACTTACATCCTGCACTTCTCGAGTGCTCCTTGGATAGTCTCTTTATACTTGTCAGGTTTCTGTGCTTACTCTTCATTAAAAACTGTGAGATTATTTTGTTTATAAATTTGAGGATATTTACTAGAAAATAGATATATTTATCTAGATTATACAGTGAGGGACTGAGGCACTAATTATGAACATTTATAGACAAAATATCTTTCTAATTTGTTGTCGTTGTTTTTAAACAGAGCCTTAGGTATTCATAGCCTTAGACTTAGTGTGTGGCCAAGGGTGGCCTTGTACTTCTGTCCCTCATGCTTCCCCTTCGCAGGTGCATCTGGAGTGACAGTTGTGACCATCACAGCTGACCTGTGGGGCTGGGCATTGAGTCTAGGTCACATATCAACTGAGCCTCATGCCTAGTGGTGAAGAGGCTCTTTAAAGAAATAAGGCTTGGATGCTTCAGTCTTGGTATACCACATGCAACTGAAATTAATAAAACCTGGAAGACCATGCCATGTTCCATTATGATTTTTTTAAAAAGCACAAACTTAAGTAGTTCATTTGTGCTTAAAATACCCATCACACAGTAGGTGCTTTTATCTTTGCATTTTGAGCATCTTTCTGACCACCTTCTTGCTCAGAAGGTGGCCACCCAACAGTGTGGCACTCACGGCCACAGTGAACCAAGGACAATAGCTGCTGTTCTCACAAACTCAGCACAGCTATTGTTAGCTTCCCAGGCCTGCCTAGGACTGGCTCTCAACATGTTACCTCCCTCTCCCTGAGGAGCTATTGGCAGCTGATGGTGACTGAAGGAGGGTAAAAGCTTCTTCAGGGATCTAGCCACTCAGAAGTTGCCCATGCTCTAGTAAACAGTCTCCTGCCCGAGCTCTTGCGAGGAGACAGTTCTAATTAAACTTGGTTGGCCACACCCAGAAGACATGAAGGCAGGAGGCTGGACTTTTTGAGGAAGAAGGATTTCTCAGGAAAGGGAAGAGGATGAGAGAGGAATGGGAGGGTTGTGAAAACGACTAGAATTTATTATACACATGCATGAAACTGTCAAAAAATAAAGAATGGGGGAGAGAATGCAATGCCAAGGACAGTTTTAGGAAATATGTGCACCCTGTCTAACCATTTGTGGTTGGCATCTTCATTTAGCTAAACCCTCTCTCCTGTGCACTCTTTTGACTGGAGGGGGTGCCTCTTGAGGAGCACAGGTGGCATTGAGAGGCTGTGAGGCAACAGGCTGGATGGATTGCCACCATAGGGTGTGCAGTGGGCTGAGAGCAGGGCATTGCAACAAGGCAGATGGGACAGCTTTCCAGGAATCCGACTGTTGTGGGTGCTTGCCTTGTGTGGAATGTGGAGGGCTCTGCTGCTTGGTGCTGTTCATGGCAGGTTGTGCTGCCTCTAGCTCTGAGGGCTAGGTGATCGAGGAAGTGCTGTTGGTGGCAAACTTCAGAGAGTCGGATGGAGGCCAAAAGCACATACCAAATGATCAGAAGGTCTCCTCTTGTTTGCTCATCAGCTGCAGGTGATTGGGAAGCAGTTTGATTAAATACATCAATCCCTGAAGATTCTGGACTCTTCCTGGCTCTGGCCTGACAGCAGGTGGGGGGTGGGGCAGGTAGAGTCTGGGTGTGGGGAGGAAATGGAAATTGAAATTGCAGAATGTCTTGAGTGTGGGGAGGAAAGCATTAGACACTTGCCTTTGAAAATAGGGAACACAGTTCTCGCAAAGGAGTTAATGTTAAGCCTGGTTGACCTATGGATAAAGAGAGACAAATGGTAGGGTAGTGTGTAGACTATGTAGATCATTCTTCCAGGCTTACATTTGTTTACAAGTGTCATAGTGGAGAGATTATCTGTTTATAATCTGACTATCTGGGTTTTGTGTCTGTTGAAGGTTTTACATTATTTTGTGCCGTTTTACTGCTCTGGTACTTGATATAGTTATATATAAGTACTAGGCTGATGAGATGGGTCAGGAGGTAAAGGCAGTTGGCACTAAGGTTTGACACCCTAAGTTTGAACCTGGGGACTCACACAGTAAAAGGATAGAACCAATTCCTTCAAGTTCCCCTCTAGCCTCCACAGTTAATAAATATCTCCTCAACAAATTTAAAATGTACACATAAACAACAGACATTGAACTTAGAGAAGAGCACAGTACAACTGATGAAGCATTGTGTGAGACGAGCTGTAGGCTGAGCTGGTGGAGAGGCCCAGAATGCAGTGGAGCATAGGTTCAAATGTACTACTGCCATGCTTAAGGGTTGTGCAAGGGCAACAGAGTGACTCTGCTTTTCCTGGTGTATTGCTTCTGTCTGTCTCTGAGCATTTTCTGTAGTTCTTAACATCATATAACCAGTAGAAATGGGAGCAGATATAGATAAATTGCTGTCTCATGTGTGCTTCCATCTCATTTGGCTAGGACTTAGATAACATGGTCATATGTCGTGTGGCAGTCACAGGGCTAATCATAGATATTTGAGTTCTCTTCCTTTGGGCACTAGCCCAGTTTCATTGCTGTCACTGTGATGAAATATTCTTACAGAAAACAACGTACAAGAAACGTTCATCTTAGCTTAGAGTTCAGCGTTACAATCCATAGTGTCAGGGGAGTCGCAGCAGTGGGAGCTCTGTGGTGTCATCATTTGACAGACCCCACATGCATGGCCACAGGCCAGCCTGATCTAGACAGTTTTGTATTACAACTCTTTCTGGGCAGCTATAGGTTGTGGTAAGTGGACATTTAAAACTAACCATCACGACACATTCAGGTATATTTTCTTTAAACCCACTAATGGGTGTGTGACTTGTTGAGGAAGTAGTGAAAAGAAGCGAAAGGCATTTCTGATCTCCAGAAGGCAGACGAGGGGTTTAAAAGGCACCACGTGTGAGGAAAGGGAGAGAAGAGATGGGGACAGCTGATTTGAGATCCTAGCTAGTGTGTGTGCTGGCGGATGTGATCTAGTAAAGGAAGTTAGATAGCATCGTTATCATCATTGTTAGCACCACCATCCCCTCCTCCTCATCCACCTCGTCCTCCTCTCTTTCTGTTTCTGAGACAGAGTCATTTGTGTAGCCCTGGCAGATCGTCGCTTAGGGTTTCTGTTGCTGTGATAGACACTATGAGGAAGGCAGCTTACAGAAGAGGGTTTTTTGTTTTTTGTTTTTTTGAGCTTATAATTTCATAGGGCCTATGATGGCAGAGTAGAGGTAGCAGGTTCAGGTAGTCAGAACAGCAGCTGAGTGCTTATATTTTGAACCCCAACCAGGAGGCCAAGAGCACACTAGGAATGGTCCAAGTCTTTTGAAACCTCAAAGCCTGCCCACAGTGTCACACATCCTCCAACAGGGCCACGGTCCCTAATCTCTCCCAAAGAGTTCCTCCTACGGGAACAAAGTGTTCAAACATTTGGGCATGTGGGGATGTTCTCATTCACAGATGGTCATTCAGTTCAGACACAATCAAACACACCAGCCAAAGGGAGTGTGACAATTTGTGTTGTTACTGTGTGTGTAACATGTGTGGGAGTGCACACGCGCTATGGTGTGTGAGGTCAGTGAACCACTGTGGAGTTGGTTCTCCAAAAAGAGGTTTTAGGAAAGAGAATATATTGCTTTTCTGCCAAAAACCCAAGCCAAGTTAAAGAACTGGAAAGCCCAAGCTGTCAGAGAACTTGCTGGCTCTGAGTGGTGAGTGGCCCTGTGCTGGCTCCGGTGTCCATGCTCAACCCTGACTGCTGTTCTTTTTGCTGGCTGTAGTAGCTATTACAGCCACTTGGCCATCTCTGTCCCAGCAGGCATGTTCTTGTCTTGGAGCTTTGGTGGCTGTGACCCTGTCTGCTGCAGTCTATGTGGGTCACGTCTTACTGTTGGGTATGGCTTTCCAGCGAGGTGAGCGTGGAGACTGTCCCACCTCGCACACGTGAATCCTCCACCCTCCCTCCAGATCACTTCCCACCACCTGAAAAGCTGTGTAATTCGTGCATACACTTATTTGGCTCGTGTGTGAGAGGTAGATTTTTTATTTTATTTTATTTTTTTTAAGATGATGTCTTACTCTATACCCAGTGTGTCCTGGAACTTGAGGTAGCTCTTTTGCCTCAGCCTTCCAAGTTGTGGGTTTACAGATAACAGTTCTGTAAAAAGCATGGAGTAGGGAATGGAGTAGGGCAGGAGAATAGGGTTTCAGTTTTGAGAAGAGCGGAGGAAGTGCAAAGCCTTGGAAAGTAGAAAACTTGGCAGGTGCGATAGGAGATTCCTGGATGGGTGAATGCATGTTTGTTGTTTGTGATTTTCTGAAACAGAGTGTGTTTTCCAGTCAAAAGTTAGCAGTGGTATAGAGGCAGTGAAGGTCTGTGGCATGGAGTGGTTAATGTTTAAACAGTGGCCTCTCTGAGAAACATTCTCTTTGCAGCTGGCACAGAACCCACACTAATGGAGAGCCGTGTTCTTTGTAGCATTACCAATAGTTCTCGGGTTGTCGGGCTCTTGGCTCAGCTGGAGAAGATCAATACGGACCCCACAGAGTCGGATAATGTCAGATATGTCACATCCAAGATTCTGCATCTGGCCCAAAGTCAAGGTAAGCTGGAATCCCTTCTTGTTTTTGGAATACTTTTTCAGTTCTTTAAAAATAGATACTAAGAATGTTTTGATTTTTGATATGAAGAATATTCCAGTTTTTGAGAGCTAATGGTTTTCTGTAAAAAATGGCCTTTCTCAGCCTGACTTAAGGAAGTAGGAAACCGAATGACTGGAGGAAATTGATTTCCAGTGTACCTTCTTAGATTTGATCCCCGATCAGATGCCCGAGAAACAGATTATGGAGAAAATATGTATTTTGACTTTGCTTCAGAGGCGCAGTTCATAGCTGCACTGCTTTCAGGAGACCGCACGCTGCAATGGAAGAGTGTGGGAAGCTAAGTTGTTCCCTTCACAACAGTCAGTGAGCAGGGAAAGCCTGTGTGTGTGTGTGTGTGTGTGTGTGTGTGTGTATACATCCCTCATTTTATCCTGTCTGAAACCCCAGAGTGTCTGGTAGTGCTGCCTGCACTCTCCACTTAGATGTCCCAGCATCTCAGAGGAGAGCAGTCTTCACTCAGCACTGAAACATATTTTGTACCCAATGTCCAAGGAAGATCATAGTTTTACAATTCCATCTGACACGACATTGGCCCTGGTAAAAGCACATCCACAACAGTTTACTGCCTACGTCTCAACAGTTGTGGTCCTCTCCAGTCTAAGCCTGAAGGCTCTCTGGAGACTCTAGTTGTGAGCCCCCAGGACCCCCTTCATCCACTACACAGTTCCTTCCAATCCTAGTAAACTGTTCAGTTCTGTTGCTTCATGCCTGACATGTGGTGCATGTGCTAGCATGATGTGAGTCTTACGTGCTGGGACCATCCTTTCCCTGCAGTGTTCCCAGCTGTAGCCCAGCTGGCTTCTTCCCTGTGGGGCTTTGCTTTTTGTTTGCAAATTTACTCAGCAGGTGTCCTTATTCTTGGGATCTTTATCACGCAGGTGAGAACACTTATTGAAAAGGCTAACAGGTTGGAGCACAGGAATGGATTTTGTTGTAAGGAGGCCAAGAAACTATGATGTTTATTTTTTTATTTTATTTTTTTAATTTTCATATCTTTTGGGGTTTTTGAGATAGGGTTTCTCTATGTAACTACCCTGACTGTCCTGGAACTTACTTTGTAGACCATGCTGGCCTCGACTTCACAGAGATCTGTATTTCTCCTAATAGATGGGATTAAAGGCCTATGCCACTACTGCTTGGCAAAACTATGGTGTTTAAAGGATTTTCCACAAGAATGTCAAAGTCATGGGAAAACCTGGAGTAGAGTGGAAAACTGCTAGTTTAACAGTTTGTTTTCATTTAGTCTAGAATCATAGGATGATGGTTCAGGCTGATGAAGAGTTAGGACAGCATTGGACTGTGCTCACAGGCAGAGGTTCCCACTGTTTGCAGCTACAGTGCAGTGGCTCTGGTGAGTCCAGCGTTAGTGTGAACAGTGACTTGGCTGTAGGGAGGCACCAGCCTTCTTTCTATACCAAGATGACTCTTTGAAACTGTATTTTCTTTTTTTTTTTTTTCCCCTTTGAGGCAGGGTTTCTCTGTGTAACAGACCTAGCTGTCCTGGGACTAGCTCTTGTAGTCCAGGCTGGCCTCAACAAACTCACAGAGAGCCACCTGTGTCTGCTTCCCGACTGCTGGAATTAAAGGCATGTGCCACCACTGCCTGGCTTTGTTTTCTTATAAAAATCTAATATTTTTTTTTTTTTTTTTTTTTTTGTGGGGACAGAGGGGAATCCCACATCAGGGACAGCTGGGTTGAGGAGTGGACTATATACTTAAAAAAAAAGAATTTCAGTTTATGAGCACAGTATGCCTGTAGGTGAGTTTCCACGGTGTTTAGCACTAGCAGAATGTAGCGTGAGCACATATGAGGGGTGTTATGTCTTCATGCCATTTGTGGAGACGTATGGTTTGAAAGGCAGAAGGTTTGAGTTGTGACAGTCACATGGACTGGCCTGAAATGATGGCGGTCACTGGTGAAGACAGCTAGCTGTGCAGCTGAACTCCTGTGTCCTGGTGTAGCACATGATACCCGCCGTGAGCAGGGCCACACCGCAGCCTTTGCTCCTGTGTGAGAGCGCTGCCCTGGGCAGCGTAGACCGCAGCAGGAAGCAGAACCTAATTCTAGGCAGGTCCTGAGAGTAGAACTTAAGTTTTGAGAGATCAACACAGAAGGCAGTAAAGGGAGAAATGAATGTAAGAGACTTGAAATACTTAGGGAAAACTGTAGTGTTAGTCTTTCCCATTCCTACAGTTGGTATTTTTCTCTCATGTAGCCCTCTGCTCCTAAACTGCCTTGATTATCTCCATATGAAACACAGAATTTAGCCCTCCTGTCTTGAAGCTTAATTTTAGAATATATACTACATTGATATTGGATCCTTTGTCTTTCACTTTTTGTACTTCAGAATATTGAGATTAATGTCGTGGTCCCCTGCATTAGCAGTTCTGACATCAATGTCCAAGTCTGAAAAAGTAGAAAAAGGCTCCAAACCTCTGAGTGCAATGGCTGTGTTTCTGAGAGGTCTGCAGACTTGGTAGAGGTGGGAGCTCTGGGTCTGTCTCGTTCCTTCTCTTCTCAACTTCCCTGTTCCCCAAGCAGAGAGAGAGTAGGTGAAATACATGGAATAGGAATAGTTGGTTCTTTCTTGTTAGGAATTTTATCTCTTTGTGAATCAAAGAATAGTAAAGAAGATGCAGGGACTTCTGAGTAAAACAGAAGTATTTGCAGAGTTCCCACCCAGTGGTAAGGACAGGCATTTGAGTGAGAGCATCTGCAGCTTCTCCCATACAGTGTTTCCTTTGGTGATGAAATTCAGAATTTTGATCTAAGTATTAAATACAATGGAAATGTTTGAAAATGGCCTGAGCTCATTTTGATGAGCTGTTTTTCAATTATGCTCATAATGATAAAAAAGACTTCCATCATAATTTCTACCTTTTAAAACCCACTGCCAGTTCTAATTTTAAGATTTTGGAAGGATTGGATGGGACTTTTACTGGACTATGATATTTAAGAAGAGAAAGTCTTGTTAACTGAAAATGGAATCCCATCCACAGAATAGAATTAAAAGCTTTAGAGGGATGAGCATCCATGAGTCAGCTTAAAGTGTTTACAGTGTTAGCTATGTCTAACAAAATGTTACGGCTTTCTGTTTTTGTATTTTTGGTTCACATTTAAAGAAATCATTTTTTACCTTTCAGAAAAAACAAGGAGGGAAATGACAACCAAAGGTTCTACGGGCATGGAAGTTCTGTTGTCAACATTGGAGGTACGCACCACAGCCTAGTGGTACGGGCATGGAGGTTCTGTTGTCGACATTGGAGGTATGCTCCACAGCCTAGTGGTACGGGCATGGAGGTTCTGTTGTCGACATTGGAGGTACGCACCACAGCCTTAGTGGTAGAACTGTCACAGGTTTGTTGAAGTTACACACACACACACACACACACACACACACACACACGAGTGCACTAATAGGTGTTATGTAAACATATATTTCTAAATGATTATACTAACTTAAAATTTAGTCTTAGATATTTTTAAACACTTTGTTACTATTCTGTCTGTGACAGAGGGCGCACCTGCCATGACACACGTGGGCCAGAGGACATTTTGTGGGGTCGGTTCTCCTCCCACCTTGATGTGGGCTCAGAGGATCAGAGTCACTGCAGAGCTGTCCGAATGGCCCTGATTTTAGTTATTGTTTTAATTATCTGTCCCTGTCTGTGTGCATGTGCATGTGAGTGCAGGTGCCCATGAAGGCTCGAGGTGTCGGACCCCCCAGGATCCCTAGGTGCTTGTGAGCTGCTTAACTGATGACGGTTCAATTCCAAGGACCCACATGGTAGGGGGAGAGACTCTGTGTCTGCAATTGTCCCAGGAACTCCATGCCTACCTCCATATACATAAATAAGTAAATGTAAGAAAAATGATGAAGATATTGAAGTTTTAATATGAGTATAGTAGAGGTCAATATAATTGTGCCTAGAGAAATTAGAAAAGCCATTTGTTAGACATAGGTAGTTACCAGCAGGTTAAAATATTTGAAACAAAAAAATCAGTGTTTTAATAAAGCAAATCAACTGTTTGTTTCAGAACACGAAAGATCTTCAAACTATACTTAATATCTTAAGCATTCTTGTCGAGCTGGTATCTTCTGGTGAGTTTTGATTTACTTTGGTTTGATTTGTGTTTGTAAGTAGTGACCAGCTTTGTGTCTTATGTACTTAAAGGTTCTTGAGATTCAAGTTGTGGAAATGAAATGTCCTGTCCTTGTTGTTGCTTCTTGTGTGGGGAATATGTGTATGCTAGCAGAAGGCACTTTCTTACTCTCCCTCCACCGTATTCCTTCAAGCATGGTCTGACCCTGGAGCCGAAGGGTTTCAGCTAGGCTGTTAGCCAGCAGATCCCATAGACCTTACTCTCCATGTCCACAGTGCTGTGAGACTGTGCTCAGCTTATTACATGGGTAGCTGAGATGGCCTTAGGATTGGTTGCACAGCAAGCTCTTACCTGCTGGGCCATCTCTCCTGTGCAGTGCTTTATTTTTGACATCTTCAGATACTCCTCAAATTCTCCTTGCCTACTTGCAGCACCTTGACCCTAGAATTTTAGTGTCATTTGTGTTTGTTTTTGTATGCTGCATTTTAGATAAATCAGTGAAATGAAATAGAATAGGAGGCACATTCCTGTCTTCCCAGCCTTTGCAAGGCTGGTGCAGGAGGATCACAGATTTTAAGGCTAATTTGGGCTGTACAATGAGATCCTGTAACCAAAACACAAAATATGATTTAGATAGTATTTAGTTGTAGAAATGAATGCCTAGATTGAAACATTTCTTGAATACTAACTTATTGTGATGCTCACAGTGGGAGGATATGCTGTTTGCAATATTTTTGAAAAATTTTTTAGGTGGAGGCCGAAGAGCAAGTTTCTTAGTTGCCAAAGGTGGTTCACAGATACTGTTACAACTGCTAATGAACGCCAGCAAAGACTCCCCTCCCCATGAGGAGTTGATGGTACAGACTCATTGCGTCCTCGCAAAGATCGGACCCAAAGGTGAGAACTCCGTTTACTTTTTTTTTTTTTTTTTAAATTTTGTTTTGTTTTTTGAGACAGGGTTTCTCTGGGTAACTGGTTGTCCTGGAACTAGCTCTTGTAGACCAGGCTGGCCTCGAACTCACAGAGATCCGCCTGCCTTTGCCTCCCGAGTGTTGGGATTAAAGGTGTTTGCCACCACCACCCAGCCAATCTTTGTCTTAAACTGCTTAAATTTTGAAATGTAAAGCACTACTTTATCTTGGGTTTAACAGTGGAATGTTTTACAGTTAACCAGCGGGAACTGAGGATCCAGGATTCATGAAGAGGTGTTTTGAATGTGGCATACAAGAGGAAGAATGCCAGTATCAGTGTCTTAGTGCTTGTGGGCGTGCCCATATGCATATATATGTGTGTGCATATGTATAGATGTTTACACACATATACATGTAGAGAGTGAATGCTATGTGTGTTCTGGTGAAGTTAGGAGGGGTGTGGGTACAGTGTGTGGAAGTGAGCATGATGCTGGACAGTATTTTCACTGATAGTCACATTTGTACTGTGTGCAGGTCAGTGTTCTGGAAACTTCCTATTTACAAAGACCAAGCAGACGTGAAAAACTGTGAGGGTTCGAGCCGCAGAGAGGCACGTAAAATACTAAAAGCACAGCGAATAAGGAAAGGCAGGCCCAGGAGAAGGAGAGGCTGCTTATTCAGGCAAACAGAATGTGTCATGCTCATTGGGTGGAACCCAAAAGTGTAGAGTGTCTGTATGTTGTCTTAACATTGAAAAGTATTGATGTGAACATGCTACACATACATGTTGGCATGTAGCATGCAGGCGTTTAGCTTGTATTGTTAACAGATCGTGTTTTAAAGAATGCAACTGTGTGGTGACCCTGAGACTAAATGTAGTACAAATCTGTCTTGGCCCTTATTTTTCTTTAAGTTCTATACTTGAGATTCATGAATTCCCTTTCTGATACTTTTGTAGAAAATGAAATAAAGTTTTATTTATTGGTAAATATGATAGTCCATTCTTCCTCTGCTAATTATAATCAAATTATCTTTTACTTTTTGTGAAATAAAGATATCAATGTGTCTGTTTCTTCCATTTTAATTCATAAGTTATCTTTATTTTATTTTGCATCTTAAATTTGTACTTTCCGCATTAACATTTGTACAACTTTTCTGTTCTTATGCCATTCATTCAGGTTGTACAGTAATTTTTGAGTAATTCTTTTTGTTTTTTTTTTCGTGTGACATAGAGGTTACTTTACCGTAGGAATATTCATTCTTTCTGCCTTGAAATCTGTGTTGTTAGTGACTGACTTCTGTTGGTCTCTCTATAGGCACAGTGATGCTAACAGGTGGACATGTCCATTACCCTGAATTGCACATGCTAAATATATGTGTACTAAGATTATCGCCTTGTATGCTACAAATATGTATAATTATTATCTTAATCAGAAATTAAAAATAAAATATTTAAGGAGATGGAAGTGTTAGTAGCCATGACTTGGTTGTTACCTGCCACAGCATGTACTGAGTTATCAGAATAGTTCCTCTATTTGCTCACATTTTAAAAGATTTATTTATTTATTTATTTATTTATTATCATTTTAGTGTGTGTGTGAGACCAGAGTTATCAGATCTCCCCACTGGGATGATATGTAGTTGTAAGGTGTTTGCTGTGGTTTTGGGTGCTGAACTTGGGTCTCCTGGAAGAGTAGTAAGCACTTCTAACTGTTGAGCCATCTCTCCAGCTTCCTTTTAAAAATTTGTTTGATATATTTGCCACGTTAATTTTTATTTTAAGATATTTATGTTTTTATTAATGTGTTTATTATTTTTATAGTTATAAAAATGTTTATATTAAATAATACTGGTAATTGATATTTAGATTATTTACTCCTCTTACTGCCTGTATTTGTGGGAGGTGTATTGAATTAGCTTACTGGATAGTAGACCAGCTATGCTCGCCTTGCATGGGATCATCTGTGTTGGACTAACTACTCTAGCCCCTCCCCGTCTTATTTTCCTGCCTTATTGGTATAGGATGTGCTTCAGAAGGGTAAGGTGTATTAGAAATTATACAAAAATGATTATCAGTTTGATTATTTCATATCAACTTTACATCCGACATGAATGTAAAGTACAGATTTAATATGTCACTGCTGTTTTGGCAGTTCTAGTGGTTACATCCAGGGTCTGGCAATTCTAGGCAAGCCCTCTACCATTGAGTTATATCCTTAGTCTTCATTATTTTCCAACTTAGTTTTCTTCAAAAGTTTTATGTGAATAAATTTTTTTTTTAAAACAGATAAAAAGTTTGGAGTGAAGGCTCGAGTGAATGGGGCACTGAATGTCACCCTAAATTTGGTCAAGCAGCACTTTCAGAACTATCGCTTGGCTCTCCCTTGTCTTCAGCTCTTGCGCGTGTATTCTACCAACTGTAAGTACTTATGGGTGACTGTGATCTACTCAGGGCTGTGAGCTTACACAAAAGAAGTTTAAAAACCATCTAAAGTCTATAAATCTCTCCAATTTGTGGAAAGTAAACTTTAATATGGCTCATAAGTCAACAACAGTGATTTAGAGTGAGAAGGTGAGAATTCTCACATGTTCCTTCACTTGAAAAGGACTGAGCTAGGAGGAGAGCCCGAAGCAAGCCTCCAGCGGAAGAGTGTGGAGTGTTGGCCACTGGGAAGTGCTTCTGTCTGGGTGGGAGACAAAAGTAGAGTCTCCTGGGAAGGAGGGTCTCAGGAAGTGATAGTTGGTCTGGGTGGCCTGGGGTCATGTTGTGGTGGGAGGACCCTGCCCTTGTGTGTGGTTCTGTTCTCTAAGGGGAGGGAGGGAGGAGATGGGTGCATGTGCTGTTCTCTATCCCTGACGGGGTTCATGTGAGCAGCTACTTCAGGCTCTTGCTGCCTTGCCCTCCCCTCTCCCTGCCCCCGTTATGATGGGCAGTTTCCTGGACTTATGAGCTAAATAAAAACTTTTCCCCATAAGTTGCTTTTGTCAGTGTATTTTGGTCACAGCAACAGAAAACAAAAGTAAGACACTCCGGGCGTTCACGGACAAAGGAGGAGGTAGAAGGCACGTAGTCTTTTATTTGCAGCATTGGCTTATCACCAGGGAGGCAGCAGAGCACACAGAGAATGGTGCTGGTGTCTCAGGAAGTTAGAGAGAAGAGCAATTGAAGGGAGATTGTTTTTAATTACCCCCCCCCCATACTCTCACTTTGATATATTAGGTCTCAAACTTATGAGGTAAACATTTGCTGTGTATTTTCTGACTGAAATCTCAGTTAACGCATGAACCGTAGGGGATGGCTCAGTTAGTTAATTCTTGTTGTGCAGGCATTAGGCCCTGCGCTTTGGTCCCTAGTGTCCTTGTTTATAACCCAAATAAACACACAGAGGTCTAGATTAATCATAAAGTGCTTGGCCTAGTAGCTCAGGCTTCTTATTAACTCTTTCTTACATCTTATATTAGCCCATTATTCTTGTCTGTGTTAGCTACATGGCTTGGTACCTTTTTCAGTGAGGTGGTCACATCTTGCTGGCTTTGTGTCTGGCTTCCTCTCTCTCTGCATGATGACTGCAGACTGATTCTTTCCTGTTCCCAGGATTCTCCTGCTTTTGCCCCGCCTCTACTTCCTGCCTGGTCACCCCGCCTATACTTGCTGCCTGGCTACTGGCCAATCAGCATTTATTTAAAATACAAGTGACAGGGTACAAGCCATTTTCCTACAGCAGAGGTGAGAGGGAGCTTGCTGGCCAGTCTGTTAAAATGAATCACTGAACTCCAGATACAATGAGAGACACATCTCAAAAAATGTAGAACAATAGAAAAAGCCACTTGACATTGACCTCTGGCCTCCATATGTACACTCATACACACACACACACACACATTAGAAATAAATTCTAGACCGTTTGAATATCATGAAGAAATATTGATGCAGTGTAAGGTATATGTGTATACACATGTGCATGTATATGCTGAGTGCTTAGTTGAAGGTGTACTCAGAAGAGCAACGAACACTTATGTGACTAAGGACATAGGGAAAGAATTTGTTATTTAATCAACAAAGAACAGACATAAACAGTAAAAGTGAGGAATGAATTAGGAAAAAAAAAAAGAAAAAGTAATTTAGATCCCAGCACTTGGGAGGCAGAGGCAGGTAAATCTCTGAGTTTAAGGCCGACTTAGTCTACATAAGAAGTTCTAGAACAGCCAGGTCTCACAGAGGAATCAAACCCTGTGTCGAAAACCAAAACCAATAAAACAAAACAAAAACCACATTGATTAGGAAAGAGAAAAATTGATTGAAAAATTAAAAACTTGTAGTGGGAGCTGCGGGCCTCTTCCCACAGCCCGGCTCCCACATGGTTAGCTTTATACCCGAAATAATAATACACAAACTGTATTCATTTAAATACTGCTTGGCCCATTTCTATTCATGTGTGTAGTACCCCAAGGTGCGCTTACCGGGAAGATTCTAGCCTACATCCATCCTGGGTGGGAGCTTCAGCGCATCTGCTCTGGAGAGGAGAGCATGGCGTCTGTCTCTCAGAGGAGCTGCCCTGCATCTGAGCTCACTTCCTCTTCCTCCCAGCATTCTATTCTGTCTACTCCACCCACCTAAGGGATGGCCTATCAAATGGGCCAAGGCAGTTTGTTTATTGACAAATGACCTTCCTCCATCAAAAACTTAATTTGAAATAAAAGTGAAACAATTTTAAATACAGCAGCCAATTGAGGAAAGAAGATGCTGGAGATGTGACTGTGGAAGTCTGGCACAGGCGGAGAGCAGGGGCTGCGGTTCCCAGGGTGATGGAGAAGGCTGGCACAGGCGGAGAGCAGGGGCTGTGGTTCCCAGGGTGATGGAGAAGGCTGGCACAGGCGGAGAGCAGGGGCTGCAGTTCCCAGGGTGATGGAGAAGGCTGGCACAGGCGGAGAGCAGGGGCTGCAGTTCCCAGGGTGATGGTGAAGGCTGGCACAGGCAGAGAGCAGGGGCTCGGGTCCCCAGGGGATAGAAGAGCTGCATTTTTTGGTGGCATTTTATTGAATAAAGCACTAGAAGGCTAACAAATGGTTTCTGTGTAATTTTTTTTGTGTGTGCTTGTTTGTTTTAGAGACAGGTTCTCCCTATGTAGTCTTGTCTGTCTTAGAACTCACGATGTAGAGCAGTCTGGCTTCAAACTCAGAGAGATCCACATGCTTCTGTTTCTTGAGTGCTGGGATTAAAGGCAGACAACTACCACACACAGTGTATGTGTAATTTCTTTAACATTTGTTCAGAATTTAAAATACGGAGCAGTTTTCTTACTGCCCATTCTCTCTAGAATACTAAGTCTTCAGTTTTGCATATTCAGAGCCTGCTTTAGTGAAGGTCCTGGTTGCATCACACTAGGTTGGACTCTCCAGAGCACCCCCACTCTGCCCAGGCTGTTTGAATGCATATCTAGTGTGTTGCTGGGTGTCAGTTGCTGTAACTGAAGGCCCTCGTCTATCTTTTCTCACCTTCCCATTTGCAGGTGTTGTCACATGTAGCCATTGATAATCTGACATTGTCCATGGTGTACCTACCTATCTGTTGAGCTGTTTCAGAAACGTCTACCTTCTAAACTCCACCTTGTTCCTTTCAGAGCTAACTCATGTTCACATTGAGTGGACTTAGGCATCATTTTTCCCAGAAGTCCCCGTCTCACTCTGAAGTGGGGATGCCCAGGGAGAATAAACAGCCTACACCGCTTACTGCATTTAGACAATGACGTAGTCATGGCTTATAGTCTCTGCTGCTCTCACTGTGCTCAGTTTTCTCAGAGCAGAGCCAGTGCTTGTCTCTTACTCCCCACATTCACTTTCCTGGTGTCGTCTCATCATAACTCTTTTTGGAGTGCTAGTTGCTTCCAGCTTCCCATACAAGCAAAGCAAAATACCTACCAACCCCCCAACCCTACAGCAGACCTTCAGCGTGTACTGAGTAGCTCATTCATCAACACCCAACCCTACAGCAGACCTTCAGCATGTACTGGGTAGCTCATTCATCAACACCCAACCCTACAGCAGACCTTCAGCGTGTACTGGGTAGCTCTTTCATCAACACCCAACCCTACAGCAGACCTTCAGCGTGTATTGGTAGCTCACATTCACACTGACTAAATACTTTGGAATGCTTTTCGATTCATCACTAAGACCCGTATTATTTTGTTTCTTTCTCTTGTTTCTCAGCTGTGAACGCAGTATCTTTAGGTAAAAATGGAGTTGTGGAGCTGATGTTTAAAATCATTGGACCTTTCAGTAAGAAGAACTCGGGTCTTATGAAGTGAGTAAATGTTTTGGCATGAGTAGAAATATGTCCTTAGTCATTGCCGTTGCCTGGGCAGTTGAAGTTAGTTGTAGTTAGAGTCTCTAGTTCTTAAGTAGTGACTTTTTATAATGATGAAGATGTTCTTAATTAAAAGCTTAATCTTTAAATTAGAAACTTTCAGTTTACTAAGACTAGTATTTTAGTCATGTTGACTTTGAATGGTTCTAGGTCCTGTGAGAAGATAGGCCATTTACAGAGTATCATTCACTGAGGCCTTTGTTGAGTGCCTACTGTAGTCCTCACCAACTGGCTAATCTTCTAAAGACTGCTATCCTCCTTCTCAAGACTACCTGATATGTCTTGAAATTATAATTTTTTTCTTTTCTTCTATTGGGACATGTATGGGTATATGAGTATATGTTAGATGCTATATTGTGCACATGTGTTTCCATTAGTTTATAGGTCCTCTAACCTCAGAGATGAAGCACTCTGTTTTGGGGTTATGTTTAGTTGTATCGAGGGGTTTTTAAAACTCACACAGCAAGGCTCATAATGTATCCTCCCCATGGGTTTCAGTGTGTCATCGTTGTCCTGTCGTTTATGCTCCTGTCACAGTGCTGTTTGCGTGTTTTATTGGGGACTGTTGAGTAGGTCATATGGTATGGTTATTTCTCCCAGTAAATTAGTAGACTACTTGAGCAAACACCTCTGTTAAATAAGGATGGAAAAATAGCATCACTACTACAGTGACATCAAGAGGATAATAATGCCTTACTAGAAAACAATCTCCATGTTCTTGGATGTTGTAGAGTCACAATTTTACATGAATTTATTTAGATGAGAAATAAACAAGTCATAGCATTGTTCCCAGAAACTTTTTTGTTTATTTTTTTCATTTTCTCATTTTTCATACCAATCCCAGTTCCCTCTCCCTCCCTTCCACCTGTTCCCTCCACTCCCCCGCCCCACTCCTCAGAGAAGGTAAGGCTTCCTATGGTTTGTTAAAAAAAAGTCTAGCACATTGCTTTGAGGCAAGACCAAGGCCCTTCCCACTATATCTAGGCTGAGCAAGGTATCCCTCCAAAGAGAATGGGTTCCAAAAATCCAGAACAAGAAGTAGGGATAAATCCTGGTCTCACTGCTAGTGGCCCAGAGTCTGCCTGAGCCATATAACTATCACCCATATCCAGAGAGCCTAGTTTGGTCCTATGCTGGTTCCTTTGCTGTCAGGCTGGAGTTGGTGAGTTTCCATTAGCTTAGGTAAGCTGGTTCAGTGGGTGTCTCCATCATGGTCTTGACCTCTTTGCTCATATTCTCACTCTTCCCACTCTTTAACTGGACTTTGGGAGCTCAGCCCAGTGCTCCTCTGTGGATCTCTGGCTCTGCTTCCATCAGTTGCTGGATGAAGGTTCTATGATGACATTTAAGATAGTCATTAATGTGACTACAGGGCAGGGTCAGTTCAGGCACCCTGTCCATTATTACCCCAGAATCTTAAGGGAGTTGCAACTTCCCAGAGAAGTAGAGTAGTTCATGAACTCCCGATCTCAGCAGGGCCTGCGCTCTACCATTGTTGTTTTACTCTTCTTTCAGTCCATATATTATGTCTGCCATCACGTTGATCACTGTTAGGTGCGAACTTGTTATGTTGCAGCAAGTTCATTTCTGTGCCCAACAATATTAATAGTGGTTCTTAATTTCATTTTTTGTTTTCTGACTGCTGAAGAAATGCCTTCTTAATACTTAGCTTATTAGTATTAGCATTCAAATAAGTTTTATTTGTTGGTTGTATCTCATAATAATATCTATTATTGTTGTTATTTGTTGTTTTTTTCAAGACAGGAGTTCTCTATGTAGCCCTGACTGTCCTGGAACTTGCTTGGTTGAGCAGGCTGGCTTTGAACACAGATACTTTTATGTCTATCTCTCAAATACTTGGGTTAAAGGCGTGTGCCGCCATCGCCCAGCCCTCATACTTCTTTAAAAACAACAAAGAGCCCATTGTTCTGTTGTGTTTATTGAAGGGTCTCTGTGAGGTGTAAATGTGTCAGCTCTGGATTAGGTGACTGGCATACAGGTGTGTCCTCTATGTGTGCTTGCAGCTTGCCTGCGTTTGCTTTTTAAGATGAAATGTTTCCCAGGTGATGATGGTGGTGGGTGCTGCGGCACCGTGTACATCACTGTGCTGAAGTGTCTGCTGTCAGACGGCTCCCTCTACCTGCTGAGTCTTGAGTCAGTGTTCACTCTTCCCTCTGCCGGAATCTGTATTTGAGTGGGTCTTGTAAAATAATGACTGTGGTGCAAGAGAGAGCTCACCACTTCCTGTTCTTCCAGAAGATTGGAGTTTGGTTCCCACCACCCATGTCGGGTGGTTCACAACACTCAGAATGCCATCTCCAGAGGCCCTGACACCTCTTCTGGCTTCTGTGCACATCTGCACACTTATAGCCTATACTCACATAGATACACATGTATAAAACAACTAAAAATATAGTGACCATTGGGGTTGGAGAAGTAGATCAGCTTGAGGTTAAGAGTGTGACTTGCTCTTGAAGAGATCCTGAGTTCTGTTCTCAGCACCCATGTTGGCCAGCTCAACATCTTCTGTAACTCCAGCTCCAGAGAATCCAGGGCCTTCTTTTAGCCTCTGTAGGCACTGTACTAAACTGCCCATACGACCCCACATACATAATTAAAAATGATAAAAATAAATATTTAAAAACATGTCTTTTTAAAGTTTTAGCTTTGAAATGTTTATAAAGACGAACATGTTAACCTGAAGTATTTGACTGAACTCTATTCTTAAATATTTTATATTTTTAATTATGCATACATGTGCATGCATGTGGGTACCTTTGGAGGCCAGAGCCGTCAGATTTTCCACATGGAGCTGGAGTTACAGTAGTTGTAAGCCACCTGATGTGGTTGCTGGGAACCACACTCTGGTGCTCTGTAATACCAGTATGTACTGCTGCTCCATCTCTCCAACCTCCAAATTTTATTTTTTAACAAAGAAGGTGCAGAGTATTTGGATCTTTTTTTGTTGTTGTTTTCTTAATAAAGGTCAAAATAAATGAATGTGGTGGTAGACGCCTGTTCCAGCATGTGGGAGACTTAAGGCAGGAATATTGTTAGTTGGAGGCTAGCCTAGGACATTTGGAGACCTTTATCTAAGGAAATAAATAAATATTTCAAAATATTTGGGAAGATTACTTGTACATATAATTATTAGTTTAGTATTTGTAGCTCACATGTTTACTTATTTAAACATCATGTACAGTCTTAACATAACTGATAAAATGTAACAAAATAAAGTATTTGTATCATAGCTAGGGAGCTCACTTGGCATAGTGAGGGTAGTGCAGTGGGCTGTGCAGGCAGGGCCTGGAGGATGTCACCCGACCACTTACTGGCTGCCTAGTCCAGAGTAAGTTACTTAACCCATCATTCTTGTCTTTTCCAGGTATAAAGGTACTTAGTGTTGGTGTCTTCATTATAAATTGTAAGGATTTAATGGGATGAATCCTAGGAGCACACATGTGTCTATACATATAATATTTTGTTTAGTTTAGCAGTGTGGAAACTTGGATGTGGATAAGCTCTAGATGATACTAAAGTGTATGATGTATACACACAGTGCTCTTTTTTATTTTTAATATTTATTTATTTATTTTTTTTATTTTTCGAGACAGGGTTTCTCTGTGGCTTTGGAGCCTGTCCTGGAACTAGCTCTTGTAGACCAGGCTGGTCTCGAACTCACAGAGATTCACCTGCCTCTGCCTCCCAAGTGCTGGGATTAAATGCGTGCCCCACCACCGCCTGGCCTTATTTATTTATTATGTATACAATATTCTGTCTGTGTGTATGCCTGCAGGCCAGAAGAGGGCACCAGACCTCATCACAGATGGTTGTGAGCCACCATGTGGTTGCTGGGAATTGAACTCAGGACCTTTGGAAGAGCAGGCAATGCTCTCAACCTCTGAGCCATCTCTCCAGCCCCCAGTGCTCTTTTTTTTTTTTTTTTTTTAAAGTGGTTCTGGGGATTGAACCAGTGGCTTTGTATATACTAGGCAAGTGCTGCACTTGTGAGCTGTATTCCAAGACTTATTTTTCATTTACATGTCATTTTTCTTTTAATATGTAAGGAAGTTCATCATTTATCTTTAGTGTACTTTAGTGTAAGATCCACGACCTTCCTATGTAATACCTATATTATCCTGTTGTATCCATGCTATCACATTTAATATAAAATGTTCATAGGAGAAACAGAACATTTCAAAATTATATTTGAATTGATTTGTAGACCAGCGGTGCTAGAGGGGACTGCCCAGCTAGTCCTGGGTTCAGAATAAAGCACCACAAATAAACCAATGACAAGTGTTGTAATGGAATACACGGGATATTTTCAGATGTTTCCATTGTAGGGCAATAGGCCAAAAACTTCTGAGAAAGGAATGTAGTTACCTAAATTATCCTTTTATTCCTTTTTCCTATTGGTATTTAAATTAGTGTGTGCGCGTGCCAGTGTGCATGTGTCTGTGTATCTGTGTGTACATGTGCTGCCATGACATGCTGTGGTCTTCAGAAGACAACGCTGGGCAGTTGGTCCTTGCCTCCCACCTTGGAACATGCCCTTTCTTGTTGCTCTTGCTGCTGCACTGGACCCTTGGCTAGCTTGCCAGCAGCCTCTCACCTGCGCTTCAGTCTTCACCTCCCGTCAGGCTGTGGGGAAGCTGAGGTTACAGATGCACAGCACTGAGAGACTGTGTGTTTTCCAGGATTCAGGCTCAAGGCCTTAGCCTTATACTGCTTGTGCTTAAATGACTAAGACCTCTGCCTAGCACTCAGCTTGTATTTTTATTTTCTTTAATTTTTAATATCTTTCTTAATTTATTTACATACATGTGTGTATGTGTGTGTACACATGTGTACACACGTGTGTGTGTGCATACTTGCACCAGTGGCTTCCATGATGTTCATGTGGAGGCCAGGGAACAACTTGTAGTAATAGGCCTCTCCTTCATAGATTGAACCCAGGTAACTGGGCTTATCAGTAAGTGGCTTTACTTGTTAAGCCATCCGACTATGACTGTGGTTGTATTTTTTTTTTTTTTAAATTTTCCATTTTCTTTACATAAGGACCACAGTTTCCCCTCCCTTCTCTCCTCCTGTTCCCGTCCCCCACCTCCCATCTATCCCTTCCTCCATTCATTTCTCCTCTGTCTCCATTCAGATAGGGGCAGGCCTACCATGGGAGTCAACAAAGTATGGCACATCTAGTTGGGGTAGGACCAAGCTCCTACCCCGGTATCAAGGTTGTTCAAGGTAACCCAGCATGGAGAATTGGTTTCCAAAAGCCAGCTCAAGTACAAGGGACAAGTCTTGATCCAACTGCTAGGGGCCCCACAAACAGACCTGCCACACACTCAGAGGGCCTAGGTGGGTCCCATGCAGGATCCCTAGCTCTATTGGTTCAGAATCTGTGAATTCCCATGAACTCAGGTCAACTGTCTCTGTAGGTTCCCTTGGTCATGACCTTGACCCCCCCAACCCCCAACCCAGCTTGTACAATCCCTCTTCCCTTTCTTTGACTAAACTCCTGGAGCTTGAGCCAGTGCTTGACTGTGGATCTCTGTATTCACCTTCCTCAGTTACTGGATGAAGGCTCTCTGATGACAATTAGGGTAGTCACCAATCTGATTATAGAAGACCAGTCCAGGCGTGCTCCCCACTACTGCTAGGAGTCTCAGCTGGGGTCATCCTTGTGGATTCCTGGGAGTTTCCCTGACAAATTTTTTCTCCCTAACCCTAAACTGCCCCCCCATCATTATTCTCTTTCTCTGTCCCACCCCAATCCACCCAACCCAGTTTATAACCAAACAGAAAAAGACCTGTATGACAAGAACTTTAAGTCTTTGAGGAAAGAAATTGGAGAAGATAGCAGAAAATGTAAAGATCTCTCATGCTTATGGATTGGTAGGGTTAACATAGTAAAAATAGCAATCTTTATTAAAAGCAATGTATAGGTTTAATGAAATACCCATCAAAATTCTAACACAGTTCTTCACAGACTTTGAAAGAACGATACTCAATTTCATATGGGGGAAAAAAAAAGCCCAGGATAGCTAAAAGGATCCTGTATAATAAAGGAACTTCTAGAGGTATCACAGTTCCTGACTTCAAGCTCTACTATAAAGATATAGTAATGACAAACAGCATGGTATCAGCATAAAAACAGATTGATGGATCAGTGGAATCAGGTCGAAGACCCTGATGTAAATCCACATACCTATAGTTTTTGATAAAGTAGCCAAAATTATACAGCGGGGAAAAAAGCATCTTCAACAAATGGTGCTGACATAACTGGATGTCAGCATATGGAAGAATGCAAATAGACCCATATCTATCACCCTGCACAAAACTCAAGTCCAAGTGGATCAAAGACCTCAGTATAAATTCAGTTACAACATACCTGATAGAAGAGAAAGGGGAAAGTTGCCTTGAACTCATTGTCACAGGAGACAGTTTCCTGAATATAACGCCAGTAGCACAATTGATATTGACAATTCATAAACGGGACCTCCTGAAACTGAAAAGCTTCTGTAAGGCAAAGGAAACTGTCAGTAAGACAAAATGACAGTCTACAGAATGGGAATATTCACCAATCCCATATCTGACAGAGGGCTGATATCCAAAATATCTAAAGAACTCAAGAAACCAAACCTCAAAATACCAAATAATCTAATTTAAAAGTGGTATACAGATTTAAACAGAGAATTCTCAACAGAAGAATCTCAAATCACAGAGACACACTTAAAGAATTGTTCAACATCCTTAGCCATCAGGGAAATGCAAATCAAAATGACTCTGAGATACCAGCTTCCATTTGTCAGAATAACTAAAATCAAAAACACTGATGTCAGCTTATGTTGGAGAGGATGTGGAGTAAAGGGAACACTCCTCCACTGCTGATGGGAGTGTATGGCAGTTTCTCAGAAAATTGGGTATCAACCTGTCTCAAGACCCAGCATTACCAATCTTGGGTATATACCCAAAGGATGCTCAGTCATACCTCAAGGACACTTCTCATCTAGGTTCACAGCAGCATTATTCATAATAACCAGAACCTGGAAACAACCTACAAGCTCCTCTATTGAAGAATAAAGAAAATGTGATACATTTACACAGTAGAGTATTACTTAGTGGTAAAAAACAAGGATATCATGAAATTTGCAGGCAAATAGATGGAACTAGAAAAAAATCATCCTGAGTGAGGTAACCCAGACCCAGAAAGACAAACACGGTATGTATTCACTCATAAGTGGATATTAACTGTAAAGGATAATCAGACTACAGTCCACAGCCCCAGAGAAGCTAGGTAACAAGGAGGGCCAAATAGGTATGCATGTCTTTCCCTAGGAAGGGGAAATAGATGAGGTTTCCTCGGTAAGCTCTTCTACAAGGAGAGCAGTCAAGTTGTATTAGGACCCACCTCACATTGAAGGTCATTGCTGGGCTTGACCTCCAACTTAACGTAGGTGTGCTAACTTCATTAACAACTGCTCTCCCTGTTATTTCCTCATTGCTCGTGGACTGCCCTTTGGGTTCTTGTTAGTATTCTTCTGGGTGGAAAATACAAAAATTGGAAAACTATAGGAGAAAGAATAAATATTTGGAAAGTGAGAAACTTTAATCAGTTAACCCAATACGAATCATTCATTTAAAATATGTAAGGATTTTTATAATTTTCATAAATTCATATTTAAGTTTAGTATTTAGAATTTATTTTAGGAATCGACATTGGCTTATTAATGTCACATAGTTTCAGAATTTTATGCTGAAGTTTATACTTTTTCCTTTTATTTTCTTTTTTAAAAAGGAAAACAAATTGTCCTTTTTCATTGTACATACCAATCCAAGTTCCCATTCCCTCCACATACCCTCCCACCCCATCCCATCCAATCCTCAGAGAGGGTAAGGCACATTGCTTTGAGGAAGGCCCAAGGCCCTCCCTACTATATATAGGCTGAGCAAGGTATCATCCAGAGGAAACAGGTTCCCAAAAAGCCAGTACATGCAGTAGGGATAAATCCTGGTGAACCTAAGAAAAACATATGTAGATCCACCTGGAAAGTCGAAACAGACAAGATGGCCTGACAAAATTGGGAGCATGGGGGTTGGGGGAGAAGGGAGAGTGGAAGAGGAAGGGAGGAGGGGAGGGGTGAGGAGAACTTAAGGGAATAGGATAGTCCAGAAGGAGGAAGGACAGAGATGAGAGCAAGGAAAGAGGTTTATTGATTGAGGGATTAGCAAGAAACTTGGCTCTAGAGAAATTCCCAGGAATCTAAAAGAATGATCTCAGTTAAGACCCTAAGTAGTAGAGGAGAGGGTGCTGGAACTGACCTTGTCCTGTAGTCAGACTGATGAATAGCTTAAATATCACCATAGAACCTTCATCCAGCAACTGATGGAAACAGAGGCAGAGACCCATATCGGAGTACTGAGCTGAGCTCCCAAAGTCCAGCTGAAGAGTGGGAGGAATGAGAATATGAGCAAAGAGGTCAAGGCCATGATGAGTACACCCGCTGAAACAGTCTACCTGAACTAATGGGAGATCACCAACTCCAGCCAGACTGGGAAGGAACAAGCCTAGGACCAAACTAGTCCCTCTGAATGTGATTAACAGTTGCATGGCTGGGGCAGACTGAGGGGCCACTGGCAGTGGCACCAAGTTTACACCTTTTGGATAATGTTTTAATAAAAGTTTCAAGATGATTGCAAGCTGCTAATTTCTTTATCTGATGCAGCTGTGGAGGTGAAGCTCAGAGCCACTGGTGCCGGGGCTGTGCGCGCGCTTCAGCTTCTCTCCCTGAAGAAAACAGCTGCCAGCTGGGAGGAAGCCTTTCTCAAGGATTTTACAGTTTGGAATCAAGTTAGCCATTGACTCAATTGAGAGACTGCTCAGTGGTCAACATGTGCTTGCTACTTTGCAAGAGGCTCAGGTCTGGTTCCCATCACCCTTGTTCAGTGGGTCACAACTGCCTGTGGCTCCAATTCCAGGACACCTGCTTCCCTCTTCTGCCCCCACCCCCTTGTAAAGAGTTAGCTAAAGATGAGTAAGTAGTAGCGTTCATTTCATTACATCAGCTTCCCAGGCTGATTTGGTGACTGGAAATGACAGATGTTTACTGTCTCACAGCTGAAGAGCCTGAACGCCCAGTCTCAGATCCTCAACAGGCTGTCCTCTTCTGAAACCGTGGAGAGAGCCTTACTCCTGCCTTCTCAGCAGTTGTGCTGGTTTTCTGGTGATTCTTGAGCCATCCTTGGCAGTCTCAGCTTTGAGCCTTCTGCTTTCATCCTCAGTAGATGGATTCTCTGTGTTTGTCTTAATGTCTTCTTTAAGGGTGTCCTGCGAGCGATAGTAAGAGCCCGCCTACCTGCAGCATGACCTCCTATTAATGGACTTCATCTTCACGGACCCTGTTTCCTGGTGAGGTTAGATCCTGAGGTTGGAGATGTGGAATACAGTTCAGCTTGTAACAGTGAAGAAGTTCATTTCATTTGTTAATAGCTCGTGAAAGTTCTGGTCTTTCGTCACCGTATTGTCAGCTGTCTTCATTGTACCTTGTCCCTTGAAATGTCTTTTATATACTGATTTCTTTCTTTGTACTTGTATCTGAGGTTGCTCTTTCAGGTGGTCATGATAGTATGCAGTAAAAAGTTTGATAGAGAGAATGTTATATTGACATGGCAAGAAATACACAGTAGCACCCTCCTCCTTGATGTAAAGATGCAAAGAATTCAATGGATCTTTTAGCTTTTTATTGTTAAATGCTCAGAGGAATATGTATTTTGTCTGCTTATGTACTAGTCTCCCCCTTGCTAACAGGGATTGAACCTAGGGCCTTGTCCATGATGGTCAGGTGCTCTCCCACAGATCTGTACCCTTCAGTGGTTGTACCACGGTGTAGAGGGATGCATAATAACATAATAAAAGTTAAGATGCCGCAGAGAGTTCTCTTTGATTTCACCCTGCAATATGACACATCCATCTGACATAGCATACTGTCCATCCTCAGGGAGTGAACAGCTAGAGAATAGTTGATGTGTGCAGGTGTACTTCCTTCTAGGCTTGGTAGGTAGAGTTTTGTGTGTCTACTCTATGTCTACAGACCCACAGATTGTTTTTGTTACTTTTAAGGTTATAAGAAGATATGGATTGTAAGAACAGTTTAGTCCATGTTGCTGTTGTTATACACAATCTTTATAATGTGATAACTCCACAGGTTGGGAATTCTCAACATTCCAGAAGGCTGCCAGGCATGCAGACCATTGTGCTTTTAAGCCCTGGGGTATTCTTACAGAATCTCCTTTATTTCTCCATTCTAAAGAGGACTGCAGTGTGTTCCCTGTTTTTGAGGGTAAGATGGTGCTGGTTGGTGAACTCCTGCATAATCTCCTGTAAGAATCATGGCTATCCAGCCCCTACACATCAGACAAGGAACCTTTCTATCAGGCAGGCTCTTGACACATCAGTAATGCATGACTTGCTTCTCAGCATTGCCTGCAGAACAGCAGACAGTCTCCTTTGTTTCCCAGATGTGTCTATTCTGTCTTCCAAATAGACATGTTTTAGACTTGTCCACCACAGCAAGACTGTAGATGAGTGACATGCGGATCCCACTGAATGGTCCTGGCAACCTCGGTGTCTCAAAGGAGAGCCTAGCCCTTGGCATTAACTGCAGGTGGCCATCAGCAACAGCAGCAGCAGCACCTCTTCATGCAAAGTGTTCCATTCCTGACTGATAAACACAGAGGCCTTTGCCCAGACAGGAAGTTCTTACTAGGTGACTGCTTCTGCTGCCTGGCCACCCTGTATGTCCCTGCTTGCTCTTGGGAGCATTGCAGTGGCCACAGTAACCCTTGCTCACCAGTAACCCTTGCTGATTTCTTTAAAGGAACACCTTTCTGATTTTGTAATTGCCTTTATCAACAAGTGACTTTTATTAGTTTAGTTTCCTTATGGGGTTTTTCATGTGTGTTTTGGCATGCTGTAGTTTAGTTTAGATTCTGTAGCTTCCACATCCATGAAACATCCGTTTCTGGTGTAGTTGAGTGATTGTTTCTAGGTTTAACTGTGAGTCAGTATTCATGCATTGCAGACCTTCTGGTCGCTTACCGTCCGTGCGTCTCTTCATCGGGTCACAGTTTCGTCTCTACCACAACATGTGCGCCCGCTGCTTCATCACCGGAGTCTTAATTTCTTAAGTTTTTCATAGATGTGTGCAATCTATTATATAATGTAGACTATAAAATTATCTGTTGTTTTAACTTCTATAAATGAAGGAGTGTGTAGTAGGCATTCAACAAATGCTTAATGGTGAGTGAAATGCTTAATCTTGATAGTACACATATTTTAGTGAAAATTGTAGTTGCTAACATCTTACGAGGAGATATACTATGTAGGGTTGTATTTCTGAAGTTGAAACATTTTCCTCTAGTAACCCACTTTTTATAAACCATTTGATTTACAGGCTTTCTACAGTGATAGATAATGGTGTCTTTGTGGCTGATTATTGACAGCTGATATAATTGTGTGTAACTGAGTATATTCAAGAAAATGTATGTACCTTCAACTTTTAGGACTCTTTCTGTGTCCTTTGAAGGGGTAATAATTAGCTTTGCTTCTAAGTTGCACAGTTTACAGTTATCCCTCATGTCTAAGGATGCTAGCCCATGGCAATGAACAGCCGTTACATAGGAAAGTTAGAGACACCTGTAGCAAGCACCCTGTAGGTCTGAACTAGACCATTATAACTTGTTCTTATTAATTCTTTTGTAACCAGGGCCCCTGAGACATCTCTTTTGCTGTTTGTGTACTCTTAAAAGTCAAATGCAGATACTGTAATTGATTTCATTTATCTAATTTCTCACATAAGACAACGCTAGTTTTATTAAAATTTTACAAGTACTTTGACTATTTTAATTTTATTTAATTAAATAATTTTAAAGTGAGGGGGAGGTAGATGTACACAAGGAAAACACTAGATAATCAGTGCTGTCGCAAGAGTAAATGATTTGGAATGGATAATGGACAAAATGATACCTGACAAGATTGCATGCCTTTATTGTAGATTCATTTCACTAGTTTTGTTGTTGTTTGTGTTTTCTTGTTGTGTTGACAGGGTTGCTTTAGACACTCTTGCTGCATTGCTAAAATCAAGTAAGTTTCTAAATACTAGAAATAATAGTAATTAAACTACTCTAACTATATATCTATGTTCAAGAAGTTGGAAATTAGATTTAGTGTATATACTTAAACTAGTTTCTTGTAGTCAAATTTACAGATATTGTATGAGGTTTATTTCTCAGAAAAATGATGTTTATATGACATTTACTTATTTTATTTTAATGGCAAGGCTTTATGCTTATGTCAGTAAGTTAGAAATATAAAAATGTGCTTGAATAAATTATCCAAATGGATGGAATAAACTAGCTCAATAAACATGTCATTATGATGCATATCTTCATATCACATAAATTAACATAGTCATTTTTATTAGGAATTTTGTTTTTACTAATTTTTGTAAGTTCACATTAATACCATTTAAAAAATGACATGATATAAATTTATAGCAGTGATAAATTTGTTTGCACAGAACTCACTCTGTCTTCAGAGCTGAAACATGGGAGATGTGTCTTCTGATGCTGTTGGGGAACACGTGCTACATGTATTGAGGTTTTTCTCACCAACAGGCTCAGTATGTCTTTGAAACATTGTCATAGTATTCGCCCATATGACCAGTTGCTTAATTAACATTTAATCTTGACTTTTAGTCTTCAAGTTTCTGTTGATAAATTTTTATATGCCCGCTCTCCCAGTACATAACAGGCAGTTGTTCAGAAACTATTGTCCGGGGTGGGGCCACCTTGTTTGCTGTTTCTATGGCTATATATTTTTAATAGTAACATGATTAAAGTGTGATCTTGCTGGCACAGTGGTGGGAGTCAGAGGCAGGGTCATTGATGTCAGGTTCAAGGCTAACTTATCAGCATAGTGAGCTTCAGGTCAGTCATGGCTACATAGTAAGATTCTGTGTTTTTATAAAAAAAAAAAAGAGCTAAATTAAGTTTAAAAATATGTTTTTTGTTGTTTACCAGAATTCTTATTGACACTTTCATCCTTGGGATGGAATGGACGTGTCTCAGTGGGGTAACTTCTCTTGTCTGTGATGTGAGAAACTTAGACCATGGTTACACTTGATGAAGCCAGGCATCTGATGAATAGTTTGTATTTAATATCTCTTCCAATTGCACTGCACACACGGGGTACACAACACAGGACCCTAATAATGCAAAATAGCATGTAGCAGGCCGCATAGTTTGAAATGGACCAGTACATTTTGGAGTATCCTCTCTTACATTAAAACTTGCTTATTGTGGGCACTTATCTCAGAGAATAGATTTGCTCTCTGAACTAAATGTGGTAAGGGAAGTGTGTATAGGAGGAGTGAGTGTAACAGTAGTGTGAGCAGGGCCTCACTGGGACACACTTCACATGATGCAGCTTAATGGGAAGCTTGAGGGTTTTGTGCTTTGAGAGGAAAGGACAGACAAACTCCTAGGGACTTTTGTACCCTGAGTTTGAGTAAAACTCTTTCATTGATTTGTTTTAATTGTGCTCAGTGAAGATTGTAGATAGCTCTCATCATTTTTTTAAGGGCCAGTGCAGCACCCATGTTTGAATGATAATGAATCCTTTATTTGGCATTTCATTTTAAAATATAAACATTCCCCCTAAGTATCATTTAGGCTGTTGCAGATTCTAGCAGAAACAAAATTGTAAATATTGCAGTGGCCAAAAAGTTGTTAACTAAGTCTTCTTCATGGCTACTAAAGGCATGTGAATTTCAAGTGGTGTGAGCAAAAGTGTGCACTCACTTAAAACTCTCGGTTGTTGTTGTTGAGACAATGTCTGGTCCATCCCAGGCTGGCCTGACCTTGCTGTGTGGAAAAGGATGACTTTGAACCCCTGATCTTCCTGCCTGTATTTCCTGAGTGCCAACATTAAGATGTGCACCAGCTTGCCCAGTTTATGTGGTGAACCCCTGAACCCAGGACTTTGTGCCTGATAGGCAAGCACTGTCAACTAAGTTAGATCCCTAGTCTAAAATACAAGAAAATTTTGTTGATCAAATCAAGAAATTGAACTAATAATATAAATAACAGCCTCGTAGGAAATTAGCTATTGTAGATACAGTAGAGGGTCTTTTTTGTTTGATTTTATTTTTCTCTCTTGCCTGAGACAATCCTCCTGTTTCCACCACCCCGGTGCTGATGTCAGATGTGCACTACACATCGAGTTTACAGTAAGCTTTGACAATGCTCTCCTCAGAAACCACCTCCTCCTTAGAGCATTCAGAGCATCGTTACCAGCGTACGAGTTACACAAGCATGTGCAGGAACTGATGATCCTGTTAGGCAGTTAAAGGCAGCAGCATCTTGGGGTCCATAACATAAGCAAGGCTGCTTAGTAAATCTGAGGTTAAGAAGAGATTAGAGTTTGTAACTCAGCAGCCCTAGGTGGGTCGGCTCCACTCCTCTGCTCCTGCGGTTCTCATAGACCTGCCACAGCAGTTCTGGTAGCGCTGTGTGGTGCTGTGGAGGTGTTCCATGGCTGCTGCTTTAGTAGGTGTGTTCTTCTGGGTAGTAATCTTAAGTGTAAGAAGGTCAGTTCAAATTTAGGGTTTCTTATAGTTGTAGTCCATTAAGATTGACTTACTTCAGAAAACTTATAGTTTTTTTATGTTAAGATTTTAGTACCTAGAAAGAACTATTTTCTAATCACACACTATTACCTCTTATATAAAACAAGTTGTATTTTAATTTTTGTGTTTTAAGGAGTGGATATTTATACAGTTGTGAAATATCTAGAACAGCTAATTTCACTGGGAAGATAAATTTTCTAAGCAATGAGCTATAATCCAATAGGGTTAGTTTTGTAGTAAAAATAAGCAAGAGTGGCAGTTGCTTTAAGCACAGTCACACTCAGAGCCAGTGAATAAAAGCGTTATGCTTTTGTCTTATGAAAAAGGCCCATATAAGTTTCAAAATATATGGAGTTTTAAAATCAGTATAACATTTAAAAAGTTATAGACGTTGTCTTAGTAAATGCACTCATTTTTCAGTTTTTTTGTTTGAGACAGTCTCACACTTGTGATCTTGCCTTTGCCTCATGAGCTCTGCAGGTGTGCCCCCAAGCCTGGCTAGGAAGGAGGCTCAGCTGTGGACTGTAATAACATAATTAGGCAAGGATGTGTGTAGAAATTGGAATGATTTCTGGAACTTGCTGTAATTATTTTGTTAGAAAAAATTTAAATATGTGGTTGTTCTTTTTCAAAGGCTAGGAACTTATCACAATACTGATATTTTACTTTTTGTTCGATTCATTTTAAAGTTTTCTCCTGTCATATAAAATAACCTTTCCTAATTTTCTCTTGTTAAAGAAACAAATGCCAGGAGAGCCGTAGACAGAGGATATGTTCAAGTGCTTTTAACAATTTATGTAGATTGGCACCGCCATGATAACCGGCACAGAAACATGCTTATTCGGAAAGGAATTTTACAGAGCTTAAAAAGTGTCACAAACATCAAATTGGGAAGGAAAGCATTTATTGATGCGAATGGGATGAAAATTCTGTACAACACTTCACAAGTAAGTCACTTTTATTCGCAATTCTGCTTATGCACTAATGATATTGTTTTGGCTCTTAGAAAAATGAACTATTATGTCAGGAAAGTGTACATATATTTTAAAATTTTGTAAAACCAATAATCCCAATTGTTTTTCACATGTGACCTCAGAGATGATTGGAGAGCATGGCAAGTGCTCATGCCTGGAGCATGGGTCTCACACCGCAGCTGTATAAACCGTGCACACAGTGGGAGGGCTCCGTAGAGCTGTGCTGCAGGGGAGACTAGATGGGCTTAGCTTTGTGCACTCTCACCAGGTATCTGAGGATGCTCTAGCTTCAGGGCAGTTCTGCTGTGAGCGTGGGCCCTGACCATGGCCAGTTTTCAATACAGGGTACAGAGAGAGATGAGAGCTACAAGTAGCATGCCAGCCCTGCTAGCATCCTAGCTGCACACAGCCCTGACAGCACGTCGGTGACCCTGTAGGAGATGCCATCAGGGGGTGGAGGGCACGCAGCCCCGAGAGCAGGCCAGTGACCCTGTAGGAGACACCATCAGGGGGTGGAGGGCAGTTGCAGGGCAGCCATATTCTGCCCTTTGAAATGACAGGATACCTGTTTAAGTTGCACTCTCTTGGTTTTCCACACAATAAATAACCTTTCTGCATGATGGTGCTTAAGGTTTCTAAACACTTGGCATGTATAAATCTGAGTGTTTTCATTTTTCTGGAACAATCCTAGATGCCTGCTTTTATCACCTGGATGCATACAGTAATCATTATTTGATGTATGTTGATGAATCAGGTGGTTTTAACACTTTCGAGCCTTAATTTGACTGTTTAATTAAGTCAGTCATGTATTGAAGATTGTGTAGTATGTCAAAGTACCACTGAAAGGCCAGTTGTCACTGGCAATAGTATCAGATCACCTGTACTTGACAATTGGCCAACCAGCCAGGCTCCTAGCAGTGGAAGTGGTGTCTGCTCCCGCTGCTGCCTTACGGCTCTGAGAGGCACAATCAGTACACACGATGCTTTAGTTCTTACCAGTTCCCAGTGCCTCTGTATTCTGAGTGACTCTACTTGATGACTTTCATTGCCAAAGATAAGTACTGATTTTTGCCTAGTGAACATTTAAGGAAATATCCTACTGAGTCAGTCACGTGACTCCAGAGTACAGCTATGTCTTAAGAGTAACGCCATTCTATAACTACATTATGTTACAGTATTACTTTATGTGATATCTGTGCTAGGAGATCATTATTGTATTACATTTTGAGTATAGTGGTGTTGAGCTGTTCACTAACTCACATATTCTGGATTGAACAGGAATGCTTGGCTGTCAGGACCCTTGATCCTCTTGTCAACACTTCTAGTCTGATAATGAGGAAGTGTTTCCCAAAAAACCGCTTGCCACTACCAACCATTAAAAGCTCTTTCCACTTCGAGTTGCCGGTCATCCCTGTGACTGGACCTGTGGCTCAGCTCTACAGCTTACCCCCTGAAGGTAGGGCCTTGGCTGCTCGTGGGGCTCTTGACATGGGTGTGAATGTGAGCAGGATAAATCTGCATTTCTTTATAAGTAAGAAATGTAGTCTATTAAGAGAAGTACTGTGTTGCATGTATATGTCAGAGAGACTTGTGAAAACAGGAAATCAGTCAATAAATCAGTGTAAATTTTCAGAGTGTAAGATGGTGACTCAGGCCGGGCGGTGGTGGCGCACGCCTTTAATCCCAGCACTTGGGAGGCAGAGGCAGGTGGATCTCTGTGAGTTCGAGACCAGCCTGGCCTACAAGAGCTAGTTCCAGGACAGGCTCCAAAACCACAGAGAAACCCTGTCTCGAAAAACCAAAAAAAAAAAAAAAAGATGGTGACTCAGATACTTAGGTCCTTCATTATGTTCGTATGTGTAACTTATGATGATGATGATGAGGGTGATGATGAGCATGTGTGTTGTGTGCCACCTGCATTCACGCTTGTGCTAAGTGAACATGTGAAGGTCAGAGGACAGCGTCCAGAAGCTGGTTCTTTGCCCACACAGGCCCTAGGGGTCAACCATTGTTGAAGGAGCTGCGGGCTGCGTTCCTGCCGCACGGCTCCCAGCCACCTGGCTAGTTTATGCCCCGAAATAACAACACACAAACTGTATTCATTTAAATACTGCTTGGCCCATTTCTATTAATGTGTGTAGCACCACGAGGTGCGCTTACCGGGAAGATTCTAGCCTATATCCATCCTGGGTCAGAGCTTCATCATGTCTGCCCCGGAGAGCAGAGGCATGGCGTCTGACCTTACTTCCTTCTACCCAGCATCCTGTTCTGTTTACTCCACCCACCTATGTTCTAACCTATCAGGCCAAGCAGTTTCTTTATTAATTAACCAATGAAACAACAGATAGATAAAGACCCTTCTACATCAAACCATGACATCAGGCTACTGGCAGCCCCACTGAGTAACATTGCTGGCCTGATTGCTACTCCCATAAGCTAAAAACCTAATTATCACAATTAACAAAAATTGAACAAATAACTTACTTGGAAAAAAAGTGAAATGACTTGAGGTAGGCTGTTTTTCACTTTTAGTGTAACACTGTAGGTATGTAATATGGGAGAATTTTAACTCCAATGTGGTTTTTACTGGTGGTGGTTTTTGGTGGTATCTACTGAAATGGAAAAGAAGTAGTAGTTAAGAATTGCATGGTAAAAAGGACCAAGGGAAAAAATGCCTAGACCCAAGGCCAAAGGAAAACACTCTGACCCTGAGTTGACCCCAGGACCAGGACTTGAAATCCCACCAAACCTTGAACTTGTCCCCTTGTCAGGTTGCAGAATCCCACCAATTCCTGAAGTCCTTGAGCTGGAAATGCCACCAATCTCTGAGTTTGCCTCAGAATCCTACCACAAAAATCCACCCCCACCCCAAGAAGCCCTATATAAGGCCTATACCTTGTTCAGTTTGCTGCTGTTTCTCACTCGAGGCAGTCACCCTGCTGGATTCCTCCTTCTCAATAAATCTCTTTAGTGAGGTTTGTTGTGCAGTGTGATGTTTTTGCCAGAGTGGAGCCCAGCTGTAAAGAACCTGCAACACTTTTGCTGGGGAAGCTTTCCCCTAGTGGAGCGGAGCTGTTAGAAACTTTTCCCTGGAGCAGGGCTGTAAGCTGCTACACTTAAGGTAACTTTGTGGTCTTCCTTGGCTCCCTACTGCCAGGTTCCCTTTTCATCCCAGATGCAATGCTTACATGGATATTCATAGAATTTTTTCTTACTATGTTATTGAAAAAGTTATTTTTATAAGGTTTATTATTATTCAATAATAAGATCTAATTATCTAAATAGAGATTTAATTGACATAAAATATCAAAATACCTCATTTAGAAAAATACCTTTCAAAAATCAGGCTGGTGAGCTAGCTTGTAGGTAATGGCATGTTGTGCCAAGCCTGGTGAATCGAGTTCAATCCTCAGGACCCACATGGTAAAAGGAGATGGTGGACTCTGGCAAATTATTCCCTGACCTCTATAGGGGTGTGTGTGTACGTGTGTGTGTTTGATAAAAATTTAAAACTCACAAAGTTTAAAAGTCAGCAAGATTGAGTCTAGAGAGTTCTGAGTAAGACAGTTGAGTGAAATAGTTTTCTAATTTCTTCTTTCTGTTCCTTTGAAATTTCCCACAGACTTTGAAAGTGAGGACATTTGTAGCAGTTATGAAAGGCAGGCAGAGGAGTCTTTATAACAGCTATGCTGCAGTGGTAGAGACAGGCCCAGGATGAGCACAGTCCTCCTCCTCTGACGCGTGGCATCTCTGACTCCAGTAATGCCACTAGCGTTTAATTTGGAGGGACAATCAAAGAGTTTTGGACTCTGTCTTTCCTCTGTCTAAATACAGGATTGTGGAGGTGTGAGCTGTAGGAGTTAGATGCTGGTCCTGCAGCAGAGAGTAACTACAGGGAGGAAATGGAATATGTCCTGATGTTTAGTCAGAGTTCAGATTATGGGATAGCAGAAGTTTATCTGCAATGTAGTGAGTTCACCAGGCATGGAGAACATGAGAAAGGTGATACCCTCCTATGGGCTCCTTTCCGATGTGTGTCTCAGACTTGACGAATCACTAAACTAGAAATGCATTTATTTGTTAGCTCACAAGCCTTCAAAGTGGAATGGGAAGAGTCTGATGGAGAGTCTTGGGCCAAGGAGGATGTTCTCATTTTGTTTTCCATTACTTTCTAGTGTGTCAGAATTACTTTTTTTAGCCTCCCTAGCTAAAATGTGACCTCCTCTGGGACAGGTCTGGACTGTTTCTTGTCTATAATAATCAACAGATTTGATACTCTGGACGCTGAGATGGCATTCTCATTTTCTCACTTTATTGACTACTGTTTGACTTAGTATGGACACCACAGAATTAGAGCTCCATCTCACAAGACACTCTCCACTTCAGACAGCTGCTACGTGCCCAGGCTTCCTCTGTTTTGGAGTGACTGTAAAGATGTTAGGGCATTACCACACCGCTGGCAGTATTGGTAAGCTGCTAGGACAGCTCACATCAGTCAGGAACAGTCTGTACGTTATTTGTTATAAAGGACATAACTCAGGTACATCAGCAGGAAGCGCAGCACAGGAGCCATGCTCTTGCAGATACATCCTCCTCCTAATGTCTTCTGTGTCCACAGCTCAGGAGCTCTCAGAGCCACATTCTTTAGAAAGTTTATGGAGGTCTCATAAAATAGGCATGGTCAATTAAACCATTGGATGTTGATGACTAATTCGTTTGTAGGTCCTCCTTCCTCCGTAGAGGCTGAGAAACAGATGTGACATTCCCAGCCTCCATCCTGAAGCTACCTAGGGTTCTACCAAGGGTCCTCTCATTAGAACAGAAGACATTCCTGCCACCCAGGAAATCCCAGGGGCTTGGGAACTGTCATGACCTCAGGACAAAATGGAATAGCTCGGTATCACAAGAGCACTGCTTTAGCTCCTGTTTTCCTCCTTAGCGCCCTTTGAATTGCATGGGTGGTTATGAGGGTACACCTTTGTTGAGTGGCTGGAGCTGGACTCAGGACTTGCCTTCTTGATTAGTAAGTACCAAAAAGGTAGTGAAGTACCATCTATGGAGACCTTTCTGAAGGATCAGTTCTCATTTGAGGTTTCTGAACCTTAATAGCTTCCATCACGAAGGTGGTGTGCTCTTAGATATGTGGGTATGGAGCTGTGCATCTTAAGCCCTTCCTGACATGATTACTGGAGTATACTGCAGCCAGTCGAGTGATGAGTTTAGATGTTGAGGATGCAGAGGACCCTGCAGAAGAGCAGCTGTACTAAATGCTACAAGCTGCCCACTCTGTAACACCTGACAGCGGCTACCTTGTCACCATGACATAATAACCACTTTTAGTACAAGGCTCACAATGCATGTCGTTACCATAAACGGAGCTTCTACATGAACAAATCCATTTCATGTTGATAGATTTCCTAATAACAATTCTTACATTTCTAAAATGGTAATTGCAGAAATGTACATTTTCATATGTAACCTCCTCAACAGAGGTGTTTATGCTGACCTCATTGGTCCAAAGGAACACACAGGTATTTTAGAGCCTGCCCCTGTGTCATTCTCAGTAAAAACTTTGGGAGCTTTTGTTTTTCTTGAATGAACCCACCACTGCTATGTAAAAGCAAGGGAGTTTCAGAGATGAATAACAAACCCTTGAGAGATCTGACTGTGACACATGAGCAAGCATGTCCTTTCCGATAGTAAATCTAAACAGGTTAAGTACTCCTTATTAAAGGCTGCCGTTTTGGGGCTTTGAATCCCAGCATTTGGGAGGGGCAGATAGGCAGATCTTTGCATTTGATGCCAGCCAGGTCTACACAGTGGTTTCTGGGCCAACGAGACCTGTATAATGAAACACTGTCTTAAATAAAAAGTCAACAACAACAACAACACCAAAATTTTATGAAAAGATCAGGACCTTACATCGAGTGAAAGGGCAGATACTGTCTGGAGATTAAAGCAGTAGGTTAGACAGCTTGAAAGGAAACTAGGAAATGTGTACATTTCTCCAAAGAGGTGCAGAAGCACTGTTTACACAGAGTATAGACCCAGGAGGAAGCGAGTGTAAGACAGGACAGCCATGCTGTTGTATCTGTGCTGGAACACAGGCGCTGCTCCATCCAGTCAAGTTCAACCTGCCCTCCATGAGTAGTCAATGGATGGGTAAATGTGCCCTTAAGTCCCTGGTTACGTAAATCAGAATGCTACTGGAGAGAACACTCTTAAGAATACATTTGAATATATAATTGAAATAGTATTTTAGGGACATGTAATTGACTAAAACTGACTGGAATAGTAAAAAGCCTAAAACGGAGTATGTAGTCAAGTTTGTTTGGTGATATCAACTGTTGATGATGTCATAGGTTAGTTCTCTCAACTTTCAAGGGATTTTCCTATGCTTTATTTTCCAGAGCATAGAAAAAAAAGAAAATTTTAGAAGCTAGCATGATGCTGAAAGCAAAACCTGGTAAGGATTACCGGAAACAATCCACAGCTAAATCTCACTAATCAAAACAAATGTGAAAATTCTAAAATAGAGCAAATTGAACTGGGCTGTGTTTATTTATGATTATTTTTAAGAAACGAAGTTCACTCTAATATTAAAATGGGTGACATATATTATTAATAGGTCAAAATAAGGGAACCAGTTGTTTCAGTAAGTATCATGAATAGATTCCAGATGAAGATTATTAAGGAAATTGAGTTATTTTGAACAGTATTACTAAATTTTATCTATCCCATGCCTCAGAAATAGTAATTAAATATTAAAAGATGTATCTCAAATCATTAGCTAAGTCAGTAGAGAAAGATAGAGAAAGAAAGGACTACCTATTGAGAGGGTAAGATGTATGAATTGTGGTAGGTATTGTTACAGTGTTACCTAGGGAACCATGACAAACAAAAAATTTAATAGCACCAGGTACACAAGAAAAATGAGTAAAATATAGTAGTTTTCCCGTGTCTGTATCTCATGTATATAGAATCAAACCTGTGTGTGCAGTACACACAGCATATAATATGCTACCTAACAATGTATTTGTATACACAAATATATCCATATCTGTAGATCTAATACACAATGCAAGAGGGGAAGAGGACCATGTTTATAGGCACAATGTTTATAGTTTCTAAGTCCTTTAGGAGCTGCTGGCTCATTCCCTTAGTGGAGGCATCCCAGGGATGCCCTGTATTTGCCTTACTAAGCTATCAGAGAGACATATAGAAATTGTTCCCTGCAGTGCTGTTGTTAATATAGACAAGAAAGCAGATGACAGTTTTGATTTCTAGCCACTGGTTTTGATTGTATGCTGAAGGTGTAGTTAGTCCTTACCAGTGCAACACCGTGAGAAAGCCTCAGATGCTCTGAAGCTGTGTGAGGTTTCACATTGGAGCATGTACCTAAAGGAAAATACTTGGAACATTTGGCCCCAAATTAAAGACATTTTTTTTTCTCCAGCTCTGAACTGTTGAAGTGGTATTTTTCCTGTTTGCGATAGGCTTTTGTTGATTTAGTGCATATTTTCCTGAAGAGCGTTTGCTCCTGTTCTTTTTCCGTATATCAGCTCTTTCCACTGCATCCATGAGAGACTGCTGTTAGGTCTCAGGGTAAATAGATCCAGGTTGTTGCATGTGCTGTGTTACCTTCTTTTTTAGTTTTTATTTTTATAAAACCTCTCTGCATCCCCCAAATTTAAGTCATTTGATACCAGTGTTAGTGAAGATAGACTGAGCTGCTGTTAGAGTCCCATGCCAGACCGGTGCCCACACTTCACAGAGTAGAAGATGGAGATGGACACCTTAGCTGAGCAGGCCTAGGGCAGGGAGCAAGGCTTTCACTCATTTGCTCGATTGGCGAGTGGTTTGTGCCTAGTAGATCTCAGTGGAGTAGGTCTCAGAGATCATTTGTAGCTTATTGTAAGAAAGTACGCAACAAGGGATGACTTTCTCCTCTCTTCCAGAGAATACGACTTATTTTGGGGGTGTATGTTTATCAATTTGCATCACATTACACTGGTCTGGAATTATCCTGAGGAGCTGATGTCACTGTTGAGTGAAGGCTGGAATTCCTCCGCTAAAATGCAAGGGTTCTGTTACTAACATTAGGCGAAGCAGGATGGTACTGCTGGGGGCAGTCAGTAATCTCTGTCTAGGCCACACTGGGTACAGATGCCAGGGAGCTTAGGAAAGTGGCTCTTAGTACTTCCCTTACTCTGTGAGCAGCCTGATGCTTTTCTCCTGTCTCCCCGCAGCTACGCTCCATGCATGCCCTTTTCATGGAACTCCCTGAGTGTTTCTTGAAGCCTTTTCTTTCATTCCCTAGTCTTGCATTGGCCTAGACACTTACCTGTCCATCGTGATTGGCCTTGCTTCACTCATGTTCTCCTCTCAAACCAGAAAATGCAAGTTGTATGAAGCCATTCTTTTTCTGGAAATCCCATCTGTATTCTGTAGGTTCAAGTCTCACTGCCTTAGCTGACGTGTAATCTTCATCTCATCTCATTCTTACTTAAATTTACCAAGCACACTCTACATGCCAGTCATATTTATTTTCCCGATTGCCTGTCATCTCACTTTCTTACTTCCTCTTATAAGGTCACTACCTTGCCCCTAGGTCTCCTTTAGGTGCTGCCCTGTGAAATGGCAGTGGTCATCTCTTGGCTCTATGAGGTTTGCAGCCACGTACTGTCTGCCTGGTTTTCCCATGGTATTCCTCCTTTAGGGTAGGAATTATATCTTTAAAAAATTCCTAGTTTGTAACACATGGTCATGGAAATAAGTGAGTCATTCAGGTTTATCATAATGCTTCATCTGGGCTACTGTAACATAGGGCATTATTATATTTGTAACTGAGAACATTAGCAGTGAAATGTTTAATTTGTAGTGTTTCCAACTTTTAGGGCTCGGAAACACATACTTTCCACATACTTTCTCAGGTTTCTAGAGCTGAGCTATCTTTATGGATGTTGTTAGTAAGGCATCTAAAAAGGAAACATCAACAACAAAAAACCAAATATATGTAATTGTCAAAGAATAAAAAAGAAGTTTGTGTTGAGTAGATGAACATAATAATTCAATTATAAAAAGAAATCACCTTGCTTTTTCTTGATGATTGGAATTCTGTGTGCGCTGTGCGCATCTGCCTTGTACACCCTGGCCTCTGACTGACTCGCAGTGTGTTTCCACCGCAGTGGATGACGTAGTAGATGAAAGTGATGACAATGATGATGCTGATTTAGAAGCTGAAAATGAAGTCGAAAATGAAGATGACCTAGATCAAAGTTTTAAGGTTGGTTCATTCTTACCATTAGTAAACTTTATTAATTGTGTATATCAGCTTTCAAATAGATTTTCTGGTGCATAGGTTTACAGATAAAATGTTTTATCCATGTCTTTCTCTTGTAGCTGAATCTATTGGTCTGAAAACAGCCCTAATGTAATGTTCATTGTTCCTGAGGAAAAGTTTTTAAGCTTTCTACTTAGTTTTAGGAACGTAAGGGCTCTGAGGAAAGCAACCTGAGAATGCTATGGTGGTTTATTCCAGAAGGCCTTTTCTTCTGTCAGCAATCTTTTGGGGTTGTAAAGACACTGGGAGTGTAGTCTGTGGTGGAGGTGCTTAGTATTGACATCATGATTCTTAGGAGGAGAGTGCTGAACTGAGGGACTATAAAGCTAATGCTGTGCTCCCCGAGCTGTGCAACTGAAGAGTCTGCACTCTCGGAGCTGTGCCGTGTCTGGCAGCTCAGAGACGTGTCTCTGCTTATTTGCTGCAAAAGGGCCATTGCAGCATCTTTAGAAAAGAGGTCCCTTTGATTGTCAGTGGCTTAGCCTGTTTACTGCCTGCTCAGAACTTTTGTCTGGTTCTGGTTTTGTTTTGTTTTGTTTTTTAAATCTTGGACAATTGGGGTTGGAAAGATGCTGGCTGAGCAGTTAAGAGAACTGGCAGCTTTTGCAGAGGATCAGATTCGATGCCCAGCATCCACTTGGCGGTTCATAAACATTTGTAACTCCAGCTCCATGGGACTTGACACTGCTTATGGCCTCTGCAAGCACCAGGCACACATGAAAAACATTCATATACATGACTTAAAATAACACTTTTAATACTTGAAATCTTGAAATACTACCTAAAATTGGGATACACTATATATTTCACCTTTCAGAGTATAGAATACTGGAAGCTGTATCTTATTAATAATATAGAACCAATTTTATTACCACCAGTGTGATCACAAAGAAAAATAGGTCAGACTTTGATGTTAAGACACAAATCTGGGGTAGCGGGGTATTTGGACCTGACATGAGAAATGGAGTTGGTAGGTTCCCAGCTGTGAAGACTTTAGTAATGAACATTGCAAAGTGTCTGGTAGCGTTTATTCTTCACATTCCACACTTGTGATTAACAATACCTGTGATGATTAAGAGTATAAAGATTAGTGAGGAGAATTGGAACAGTGACTGATTTGGCTGCTGGAAACTGTGTGCATGAGTGCACGTGTTAAAAAGTAGGTGTTTGAGCGTGGGCTAGATATGTCAGCTCTTTTGGTCCTTCGCCAGCCACCATAACTGCAGCTCAGCTGTTAGCATTCTACCAACTTGCCGTCTGTGTCCAGTTGATCATTTGCTCCTGTAATGCCCTTTGTGAGCTGTTTTACCCTCTCTGCTGCAGGATCTAGCCTCAGATACTGCATTTTATCGGCTCTTGCTTGGTCCATTCATTCATCTGAAACATTTCCACCGATTTCTTTGTTCTTGACATTGGTGTTTTTGAAGAACCGTTCCATTTTACTCTGACTTACCAGTGACAGTTATTGCTGTCTGCAGTTATACTGTCTACTTTGCCTTAACAAAACAGTGATAGTTATGAGAAAAAATAGTACTTATTGAGCACTTAACCATGTTCCAGTCCAAGCTCTTTATGCACTGTGACCATCAAACCCTCCCAGCAGTGTAGACAAGGCACCAGTGGCTGTGTATGCGCAGGGCCAGGCAGTGTGGTGGAGATCCACCTCCTCACCACTGCTGTGTGCTCTGTTGAAATGTCTTCTGCATGCCCATGGTGCATTGGCTGAGACTGCGAGCTGTAACTGCATGAGCCTCTTTTGCCTGCACGGCTGTCTGCCTTTGACTTTGTTGGCTGTTACCCTTGGGCGTCCTCAGTGCACAGTGTCTTAGAGAATGGCTGTGTTGTAGAGAACTGGGGCTGCTCTGTTGTGCTCTTCCAGCCTGCATTGCCCTCACTAGCATGTGGCTTTTTTCTTTTTTTCTGCAGAGATTTTAGTCTAGGCTCTCTTTAGGTTCTAAACAACTCAACTGCAGGTTCCCTTCCTGAGGCTAAAGTGGCCCTTCCTAACAGTGAGCCGTGTACCTCTGTGTAGTCCTGGTTGTTCTGGAACTCACTGTGTAGACCAGGCTGGCCTGAAACTCAGAGAGCCACTTGCTTCTGCCTCCCTAGTACTGGGATTAAAGGTATGTGCCACTACCATCTGGCAAAACCAATCTGTTATCAATAGTAATTACAAAATCTTATTTATTGATTATGTAAATAAAAGTGAATTCCCAAATATAGAATGTTTGGAAATGTCATATATTTTTCCTTAAGATTACTCATTAATGTTCATATATAGTTAGGTACTATATAGGAAGGATTTAAATATAGTAAAATAAATTTGCTTTAGGATTGAAATTAAGTAGTTTATTGCGACAGTATGATAAAGAGGGAAAATTAGTAACTGGTCTTTCTATGTCTCCTTACCCATATGTGGAAGTTATGAGTTTGTGTGCGGTCAGTTGTTAAGATTCTTTGAGGGCACTGAGGGTGCTAGGTGAGCTGACGCTTGCCCTCCTGCCATGAAGCACACTCGTCCGTCTGAGGACACGCCTGCAGCACTCTCTCCTTTCCTAGAGTTGGGCTTTGGGCACTCGCACCACTTCTTTATTTCCCGGCCTACAGGAAGCAGTGTGCACGGTGACGGTGGGGTGTGCAGAGGGTCTGCTGAGTGTGCTGGTCTTTCTCTACTCAAGAGTCACACTGGCTAGAATGTAAACTTCGGAACATCCGGAACTAATTCTTCATGCCAGGCTGTCTGATTACCTGCTCCTTATCATTTGGCGCTCCACTCCCATCCTCAGTCAGATGGTGGAGATGAAATGAGCCTATTTCAGGGGGTGTGCAGAGTGACTTAGAGGGTAGTGTAGTTCCTGCCAGCCAATGCTAGCTACTTTGATTGTCACCATTTTTGTTATGTATAAAGGTTTTCAATTTAATTTTCTTGAGTTTTACTTCACAGACTAATAATAGGGGCATTAAGGAGAACAAACGTGATCTTTATTTTTATTTTACTTTTTTCTTGATGAGCCTGAAAACTGTCTGCTGTATTAAGATTAATCATGGCCAAACAACAAAATCAGCAGCAGTGATAATCTATAACTAATTAAAAGAACCGATTTGCCATTAAATTGAATATAAATTTTATTAGTGATTATTTACTAATCATAAATAATAATATTATCTTGGGACACTTTAAATATAAAATATATTCTCTAACATTTTTGTGTTTTTATACTAATTACATGTTTTATTATTTCAGAATGATGATATTGAAACAGATATTAACAAGTTAAAGCCCCAGCAAGTACCAGGACGCACAGTAGAAGAACTGAAGATGTACGAGCACCTCTTTCCTGAGCTTGTTGATGATTTCCAGGTATAAATACAGATCATTTCTGGAAAGTCACACTCATCTTCCTTTCCTGGATGACACTGGGTCGTGATAGTGACATTTTGGGCTGAGTTAATGACCTGTAGGAAGGAAGAGCGTTGGGCTAGTCTTTACATTTTATAGTCACTTTAATTCATCACTTTGATTTGCTTTTTTAAATTTTGTCTTCTATTCTTAAAATTGCATTGTAAAATCACGCTATAGTCTTCCTTGTTAGTTCTGCCCATTTTAGCAGTGCTGAGGAGTTCTGCAGCTCTGCCTTTCCCTGGGTACCTACTGTGTAACATGGCAGTGGTCAGGACAGGGAGAGGGCAAACGTAGCCCTGAAATCTGGGTCGTCAGTGTTAGCGTTCCTCATTCTCATTTACTGAGATAGAGTTATTCAGCTTGAGTTACACAACCAGCCAGGGTGACTGAGCTGTAGTTTTTATTCTCTCTGTAGTGACTGTGCTGCTCTGAAATCTGATGTTAGAGTGTGGGTTTGGCAGGGCATGGTAGCATGCATCTGTAATTCAGCACCAGGAAAACAGAGCCAGGGGGATCTTGTGAGTTCAGAGGCCAGCTTTACACAGTGAGCTCCAGGCCAGAAAGTGTGTGTTTGGGCTAGCTAGCCGCTAAGCCTTGAGTAACTTTTGCTATAAATGTTGTTGTTCTCCAAATCCCATATTCTTAATCACAGTAGATGAAAGAAAAAGATTGCAGTGAGTTTATGAGACATAAATGAGAACTATTTACCAGGTTTTTATTTGTCTTTGGGAGTAAACTTAGGACCTTGGAGTACAGTGAAAAAGATGACCTCCTGCTTCCTCTTTCTCTGCTCTTCCTGTAGGTTTGCAGTCCATTGGAACTTTGAAGCTGAGAATAGTGGAAGGAGGTCAGGGGTCAGGGAGAAAATAGTGGGGGTGGGCCAGGGAGGTCAAGTGGGAAGCAGTGGGGGAAGAGGTATTTGGGGCAGAGTGTGGAGTGGGTAAGTTTCCTTTCATTTAACCTAGAACAACTGTTGAGTTAGGCAGACAAGTAGTGTTATAGTGGTTTTGAGTAGGAATTGATTAGCATATGATGATTTCACCTATTTTCCTATAATTATATGCACATAGGAATATATAATGCTATACAAATTACTGCTTTGGTGTAGGAGTACAGTATAATAATTTTATAATTGGTGTCAGGGTTAGGATTTAGATCAGTAGTTCTCAGCCTGTGGGGTGCAACTTCTTTTGGGGTGTTGAGAGGCCCTTTCACAGGGGTTCTATTTTGGGTCTGAGTAAGGATAGCAAGGACAGTTAATGTAGCAAGTAAAGATACATGTGTCTAGAGTCAGAGCACTTGAATTGTTATTTCAAGTAAATAAGGCAATGCAAATTTATTAGTGTGTTGTGTATTTTGCCATTAAGTTATAGGTTGTAAATTAATTTAGTCCTATATGTTAGGAAAATAGCACTTTGTTTTTATTTACGTAACTGAATTTATTGCCAAAGGAGTTAGTTGTTCTGGCATTTGGTTGTCTTTCTCGCTTTAAATTTCAGAGTTTGAAATATATGTATGAATAGTAAGAAGAAATATTGAGGATTATAAAAGTTTATTGGTTCTATTAATAGTGTTTGAAAGAATTTTATTCAACCATCATTGAGTCAATTCCTGGTATATCATATGATATTAATTATATGTGAAATTAGTTGCTTTCAGTATTAACCATTGAAGTCTGTGACAGCTAGATGTGTCTGCACCTGACCAACATGCACCTTGTTCCAATGTGTAAAGTCTGGCTATTCAGTTGCTGGGTGGAAGTAAAACGAATGTCATTTGTAGGTGGCATTCGGAAGCTACTTTTTGCAGGGCAAGAGAGAATTGAACTTAGGTTCTTATGCCCACTAAGCAGGCATTCTATTGTTGTGTGGTCTCCCAGCCTCTGTTTGTTTGTTTATTCATTTAACCCTCCCTCCCTCCCTTCCATGTGTGTGAGTGTTGTGCCTGTATGTATGTATATGTGCACCATATGCATGCCTGGAGTTTATGGAGATGAGAAAAAGGTTTCTGAAGTAGTATGTGAAACAAATATGCTCTTACTTTTATTAGCATACTGACAGATAACAGGTTAAACTTATTTTTTCTTAAATAGGACTATGAATTAATCTCTAAAGAACCCAAACCTCTTGTGTTTGAGGGGAAAGTCCGAGGCCCTATTGTTGTTCCCACGGCTGGAGAGGAAGTGTCTGGAAACTCAGGTGGTGTAAGGAAAGCAGCTGTACTGAAGGAGAAGATGTCTCCCAAAGGCGAGGAAGCCAAGGAAGATGGCAAGGGCAGTGGTGGTCAGAACAGAACTGCTTCCTCAGCTCACAGCTTCAGCAGTGACATTGTGAAGGCCTTGGACCGGATCACCTTGCAGAACAGTCCTTCACAAGTAGGCACGAGGAAGGACTGTGGTCTCCCTCTCACGGTCCTCTCGTGCACGAAAGCATGCCCACAGGTGGCTACGTGCGGAAGTACTCTTTTTGAAGGGCGGACGGTCCAGCTTGGGAAGCTTTGTTGTACTGGAGTTGAAACTGAAGATGATGAAGATAGCGAGTCCAACTCGTCAGTCGAGCAGGCCTCCTCTGTGGAAGTCCCCGATGGACCAACGCTTCACGACCCAGACCTCTACATTGAGATCGTGAAAAGCACAAAGTCTGTTCCAGAGTACTCAGAGGTGGCTTATCCTGACTATTTCGGTCACATTCCACCTCCATTCAAAGAGCCCATTTTAGAAAGGCCTTATGGTGTACAAAGGTGAGCTGCAGATCTCTTCCTCCTCCTAAGGCATACTCAAATTCTATCTGGGGTCTCTAGGAAAAAGATTGCTGCAAGTTAAAGGTACATTGGTTGGGATGCTTTGTGTTGCTTTGAAATTGCCCGTTTTCTCTAGACACAATTGATAGTTGTGTCTGGAGAATCAGCTATGATTGCTATACTTTGGATTTTGAATGACTAAGTTCACTGGGTGTATAGCAAGAAAAAGAACACATAGCAGGTAGCAGATAGATAACATCAAATCAGGCACTTAGAACATCCATCAGAAATGGCCAGAGAGGCCTTGCTGAAACAGTGAGCTGTAGGACCAATTTAGAGTCCCAGGTAGTGTCCTCCTTCTAGTGACCTCAGGCACTCTGTAGTCTGGGGCACACAGTAGTGACCTATTGGAAGTGTCTTCCCTACAGCTGCTCTCAAGGGTGCAGTTCTTACTGCCCTTGAGTTATCTGCTAGTCCCCTTTTCTCTTGTCACAGGGTCAGGGTATCAATCTGCTCCAGGACAAGGGATCTCTGAGGGCGCTTGAGTCTGAGACAAGGGGCTTACTCCTTCCTCTGCCAGTTCTCAGCAAGTGCAGAGGACACAATGATACTTAATTAATGTAATTTTATGAACTTACTTTATTTTGTCAGCATATTACGCGTTTGAATGAAAGAATAATAAGTACCTGTTATAATGTAGAAGCTTGGTTTAGATTGCACCTAAAAGTATGAAGGATTATTTAATGATGTTTGAATAAATACTATCTTAGCAACATTTAGTAATTTTTTATTCATACTTTGTTTAGATATACTTTTAAAATATGCTGTAAATGAAGCAATAAGGATCCATTCTTTTGTTTGGAAGTTTAGCTGGAAATAAAGAGCGAGAATTCGGTATTCACAAAGGCACTAAGTGAGGTGATATTTCATGTGCCAAAAATACATATAGAAATCGTTGCTAGCAGTCAGTACATACTCGGCATGCAAAAAACCTTCATAAATCTTTTTAGTGTCTCTGAACTGTTTCTGGTGATTTTTAAAAGATGACGTCTGGTCAGTTTTTGATATACCATTGTTAGAAGTGTAGTATGTCCTGAAAAGGAGGCCTTGCTGTTGCCTCCGAACATCCTGGAATACAAGCGTCTTTAAGCCCCAGCTGTGCATTTTACCGTAGCATGTGCTACCACTTAATGCTTCACTTGATAGCCTTGGGACCTCCCCTCCAGTGACGGAACTGGAGGATTGTGACAGAAATCCCGTGGCTTTCCAGCCTAAAATACACACTCTCCTTTCTTTATAGGAGATATTCGCTGGCCCTTATAGCTCGGTAGTCTTACGGCTTTGAAGTTTTACGTTCAAGTCAGAAATACCAAATGTGGTTAGCGAGCAGCTGTTTAGAAAGCTTTCAGAAATGCTTATTCCTGAAATGCATTGAGGATGCTGACCTTAGTTAGCTCATACCAGTTGCCTTGTCTCTTTCAGCCTGCTCTAAGCAAGTGATGGATTCCCTATCTGAATCTAGTAACACTATAAACGAAAGGTGTCAAATTAATGAAGCTTTATTGGTTTGTTACTTTCAGAAGAAAGAAGCAAGCCATTCCTTTAAATTTACTTAGTAGTAAGCTAGGCATGATAATGCTTACCTGTATGGTCCCAGCCACTTGGGAGGCTGAGCCAAGCTAACCTGGGCAGCATAGCAAGACCCCATGCTCAAAAAATTATCCTGTGCCAAAAAAAAAAAAAAAAAAAAAAAAAGTAAAAAGCAAAAAAAAGTAAAAAGCCGGGCGTGGTGGCGCACGCCTTTAATCCCAGCACTTGGGAGGCAGAGGCAGGCGGATCTCTGTGAGTTCGAGACCAGCCTGGTCTACAAGAGCTAGTTCCAGGACAGGCTCCAAAACCACAGAGAAACCCTGTCTCGAAAAACCAAAAAAAAAAAAAAAAAAAAAAAAATTATCCTGTGGAATGTTTTAGTGTTATTTGTAGTTCTGTTGTTTTCTTGCCTTTGTAGTATTGATCCTAATCTTTTAAAAACAAAAATTAAGTATAGAATAAATTCAGTTGAAAAGTCTCTGACCCAATTGCAAAATAAAAAATCTGTTATAAGATTTGCTTATATATATATATTTGCTCAATGTAAATGATAAAATAACAGTAAAATTAAATATGGTGTATTTTTAAAAAATATTTATTTATTTATTTATTATGTATGCAATATTCTTTCTGTGTGTATGCCTGAAGGCCAGAAGAGGGCACCAGATCTCATTACAGATGGTTGTGAGCCACCATGTGGTTGCTGGGAATTGAACTCAGGACCTTTGGAAGAGCAGGCAATGCTCTTGACCGCTGAGCCATCTCTCCAGCCCCAAATATGGTGTATTTATCATTTCATTTTATCAGGCAGTGTAACAGTTATGAATTCTCATGCAGACTGCTTCCTTCTTCCCATGAGCCTTACTGTCCTCTCCCACTGCTCCTCCGGGTCCCTTCCTCAGGCTCAGGGAACATTGTGGAAAAGGGGGTAGAGATAGTATGAGGTCAGAGGGTAGGAAGCTGGACTTCCAGATATCATTCATCTGGGCAAGATACAGCTGAGCCATTTGTACTGATAGATTTAGACAGGGGCAGTATTATCTTCAGCTGTATCCATTGCTGACCCTGCAGGCTCCTGCAGGCACTTCCAATCCCATACAGATGCTCACCGGTAAACTAGCTGGGTTATGAAATAAAACTATAATTGAATCTTTGAAACTAGATGTGATGGCAAATATTGTCAACCTGATAGAGTCTATAACCTCTTAGGACAGGCTGAGGAGATGGCTCAGTGGTTAAAGTACTTGTCATGGAAATTAAAGAACTGGAGTTGAGATCCCACATAAATGCTGAGTGGTGTGGTGGCCTGCTTGTAATTCCAGTGGTCAGAAGGAGACGCAGATCCCTAGAGCAAGCTGGCCTACCTAGACTAGCTGTATTGGTAAACTTTCAACAAATAGGGCGGGAGAGCATCATGGAAAGTTCGCAGTGTCAGATGAACATGCATGGACATTTGTGTGGCTGTTATACAAAACCACGTGTGCAACTCACCCCACCCGACGGAGGAGAGCCTGCTCTGGAGGAATTATCTACATTCGATTAGTTTGCCTGTGAGATATATTTACATTAAGTTAGCCTGTGGGCATGTCTGTGAGATTAGATTAAGTTAATTGAGGGAGACTCACCTCTGCTGTGGGTAGTGTCTTTCCAAGGCCTGGGGCCTGGGCTGCAGAGAAAGAGGTGAGCAGCAGCCTTCACCTCTCTGCTTCCCAACTGCAGGTGCAGGGTGGCAGCACCTCACCTTCCTGCTGTCGTGATGGACGATCCCCTGGACTGTGAGCCGCTAAGCCCTTCCTGCTTAAAGTGCTTTATTCCAGCAGCAGGAAGAGGGACTACCAGACTGCTTTTTTCCCTTGTAGACTATTTTGTATGTGTTGAGTTATTTTTCTTTTCTTTTTTCTTTTCTTTTCTTTTTGAAGCTCTTCCCTCACTCTTTTATTTTTATTGATCGTCCGTGGGGGTTACATCACCTGCTTTGCCAGGTCTCTCAGAGATACTCTAAGGCCCAACTGACAGAAGCATGGGACAGGCCTTGCAATACTGAGAAGTATGCTAACTCAGAAGCTGTTACCATTTGCATGGCTGTTAATCTTCCATCTCTCCAGAGTCATGAAGCATTCTTGGTCAGGCCCTTGACAACCATTAAGTAGGATTTTCTGGTCATGAAAGTTTATAGATCCTCCAGGGTTCATTGCTAAGGGTTTTAGCTGACAGCTTCTTACCCAATCAGCTCAGAGGGACAACCAAGGAGCAACACTGTCACACAGCCAAGAAAGACCCTGGAGAAGCTGGGAAGCCTGAGGGAGAGGGGACTCCTGAACATCTGCGGGAAGCTCCCTTTCCCTTCCTGACCGTTTGAGGAAGAGTTAAGGTTGTGTTACCAGGCTGCCCTTTGCCGGACCTTCAGTAGGAGGTCTTAAAAAAACACAAGCAGTCCAAACAGCCAGCACTGTCCCTTTGACTGTTGCACTCAGAGACATTGCCAGGGCTCCCTTTTTTTTTTTTATTGATTTTTATTGAGCTCTACATTTTTCTCTGATCCCCTCCCTGTCTCTCCCCTCCCCTTCAACCCTCTCCCAAGGTCCCCATGCTCCAAATTTACTCAGGAGATCTTGTCTTTTTCTATTACCCATGTAGATTAGATCTATGTATATGTCTCTCTTAGGGTCCTCATTGTTGTCTAAGTTCTCTGGGATTGTGATTTGTAGGCTGGTTTTCTTTGCTTTATGTTTAAAATCCACTTATGAGTGAGTACCTGTAACTATTGTCTTTCTGGGTCTGGGTTACCTCACTCAAAATGATGTTTTCTAGCTCCATCCATTTGCCTACAAAATTCAAGATGTCGTTATTTTTTTCTGCTGTGTAGTACTCCATTGTGTAAATGTACCACATTTTCCTTATCCATTCTTCGGTTGAGGGGTATTTAGGTTGTTTTCAGGTTGTGGCTATGACAAATAATGCTGCTATGAACATTGTTGAACACATGTCCTTGTGGCACAATTGAGTATCCTTTGGATATAGACCCAAAAGTGGTATTACTGGGTCTTGAGGAAGGTTATTTTCTAATTTTCTGAGAAATCGCCACACTGACACAGCCAAAGGGGCTGTGTTCTATAGAGTAAATCGAAAAGTTAATTGTGTTTAACTGTTGAGTAGATAAAGAAATTTTTGCTTTACACTTTTCTCATGTTTTAGTTTCTTTTTATGTTTAACTGTCACACCTTTTAATATTTTCTTCATAATGCCCAGGTCTTCATTTAGGACAAGTTCTGAGCATGTGTAGAGCTTAAGGTTGTATTGTTGTTACAGTGTTCTGTCACTGTGACCGATGTCTGATCAACAGCGAATTCAGAGAAGGGCTTATTCTGGCTTGTGTCTTCAGGGGTTTTAGTCGTGGTGGGCTGACTGTTCTGGGCCTGTGGTAAGGCGGACACAGTGCCAGTGAGTGCAGGTAGAGCATGCTATTTATCTCATGGTGGCAGGGAAGGAGAGCTGGAAGGGGTGGGAGAGGGAGGGGTGGGGTTCTCAGTATCCTCTTGAGGCGTTTCCCCCAGTGACCTAGCTTCCTTCCTCGAGGCCCTATCTCCAGTGGTTCTCCAGCCTCTGAATGGTGGCCTTCAGCTTTGGGTCTCTGGGTGACACTTGAAGACTAAGGATGTCACTGACATTCTTCAAGTGTAGGAAAGTGTCCTTGTGTAGGTGGCAGTTTCAGCTTTCTAAGCTAAAGAGTCTTTAAATTTGGATTTCTCATGCTGCTTTTCATAGATCTATAACCACGGTTCTAATTTCTACTGTTTGCCTTTAGCTAATGTGAACAAAGTTAGGGGTTAAATCAATTCACTTAGTGAACTTCCTCTCTAAGAAGAGATGGTTCAGTGGTTAAAGTACATGCTACTCTTGCAAGGGCCCCAACTTCAGTTCCCAGCACCCACATCAGGCGGTTTATAGTTACTAGTAATCCTAGTTACTGGGGGGATTTAACATATTGGGTGCGCACACATACACACAATTTAATAATAAAAATAAATCTTAAAATCGATTGGAGAGATGGCTTTGTATTAATGCTGCCAGGACTTGGTGTCCAGTTTGCCTGGAATCTTCATCTGTGCTAAGGTCTGAATTTCTGTCCCAGCTGTACCTTGGTTCCTTCTGGTGCTTCCCTCCTTCCCACTTTTCTTCTCCCCCTCCCCCCTCACAGGAAGGGGATTCTGCAGAACATGCAAGCATACTGTTATCGTTGGTTCGTATATTTATTTATCTATAATTAATTAATTCTCTTTGGGGGTCTGCCACCCAGCTCCCAAAAACATACACAGAGACTTGTTTTTACTTATGTATGCTTGGCCTTAGCTTGGCTTGTTTCTAGCCAGCTTTTCTAACTTAAATTTTCCAGTTTCTCTTTAACTACATTTTGCTTCTGGGACTTTTACCTTTCTCTATTTTAGGTATCTTTCTTCCTTCTTACTCAGCGACTGACTGTATGCTTGAGTGGCTGACCCCTGGCATCCTCCACACCTCCTTTTCTCACTCCTCACTCTTGTCCCTAGATTTCTTCCTGTCTATTCTCTCTGCCTACCAGACCTGTCTTTTTCTCTCTCGCGTCTAGCTATTGGCCAATCAGCTCTTTATTAGATCAGTCAGGTCTTTTAGACAGGCAAAGTAACACAGCTTCACAGAGTTAAACAAATGCAACATAAACGAATGCAGCACATCTTTGCACCATTAAACAGATGTTCCACAGCATAAACACATGTAACACATCTTCAACTAATATTCCATAACATTCTGCTAGTTGTATTCTTGGGCTAAATTCCTAGATACATGTGTTTCAAAATCTTGCAGGATGTCTTAACTCTCTGGTTCTGTCCTACCTCCACTCATGCACACAGAATTACGTGCCTAACGGTTAGTCCATAGTCCATAGTCAGAGAGGCCCAATAGATACTCTAGGCTTGCTTCCCTCCCACCCTCTGTCTTTATAAGGTTTGACTGTGGCTGTATTTTATGTGGTTAGCTTTTAAAGATCAAGCTTTGATATGTACTGATTTTTACTTTTTATATTTTTGTGTTAACTTTTTGTATACAAGTAAAATAATGATTATTTTTATTTTACACAGTTATTTTATACCCTTTCATTCCAAACTCACTCTGGAGAAAGTTGTGCATTGGTATCCTTGGCATATAATTGTAAATTTTGTCAAGTTTGTCTTTTATGTTTTCAGGACAAAAATTGCCCAAGACATTGAGAGGCTGATCCACCAGTGTGACATCATAGACCGGGTGGTGTATGACCTGGACAACCCCAAGTGAGTCTGAGCCCTAAAGTTCTTATGACACGTTGTTGTAGGAGCTGCGGGCCTCTTCCCATAGCCTGGCTCCCGCATGGTTAGCTTTATACCCGAAATAACAACACACAAACTATATTCTTTTAAACACTGCTTGGCCCATTTCTATTCATGTGTGTAGCACCCCAAGGTGCGCTTACCAGGAAGATTCTAGCCTACGTCCATCCTGGGTCGGAGCTTCATCGCATCTGCTCTGGAGAGGAGAGCATGGTGGCTGTCTCTCAGAGGAGCTGCCCTGCATCTCGTGTGCCCCCAAGAGGAGAAGAAATGGCATCTGAGCTCACTTCCTCTTCCTCCCAGCATTCTGTCCTGTTTACTCCGCCCACCTAAATTCTGCCCTATCAGATGGGCCAAAGCAGTTTCTTTATTACTTAACCAATGAAATCAACAGATTGATATATGACACTCCCACATCAACATGTTATCCTTTATCATATCCTCCCTCTTATTTTTGCTGTTTTTATCCAACGATCATGGTAAAACTTGTTCATTTTTCCTTTAAGTTGAAAGACAACCCCCCCCCCCTTTTTAGGTAAAAATTAAAGGTAAGCTAATACCATGTTTTTGGTTTTTGTCATTTAATGGGATTTTTTCTTTTTATTAAGATTTTTTTAATACAATCTTTTCTCATTTTACATAGCTATCCTTGTACACACACACACACACACACACACACACACACACCTGCACCTTGTCATCCTCTCCTCAGAAAGGATAAGGCTTCCCATGGGAAGTGAGCAAATTCTGACACTTCACTATGAGGCAAGACCAAGGGCCTCAACAGAAAAGACCTACTGAGAAAACTAGGAGGAGGTGAGAAGGGGAGGTGGTAGGGAAGGGAGGAGGAGAACGAGGTTTTGGAAAAATGAAACTACCTCCACTTAAAAGAGTGGGGTTTTCACGGGAAATGCTGTCCTTTATTGCCATAGCACTAGACCAGTCACTGGAGTTTCCGTCCTGGCCTTACGGCTTGGCAGCCCAGCCATTTGCTATTTTTGAATTATCACTGATAGTATGTATGTGTCAGGACCTAACTGCAGTAAATACATGGAAATCCCAGCTACTCAAAGAAGTCGAGTGAAGTCTATGGGTCTCTCCTCTCCTTGTTGCTCTGAGGAAATCCAACATCTTACCTTTCATGATTGGAGGAAACAAACTTAAGACCTATGAGTTAAAGCTTCGTCAAAGGTGGTGCCTGAGTCTAGAATAGTCTTTGCCGTTGTTTATGGCAGAGTTCCCCACTGTAGTTTAGGCTGATGTGGAACTCACTGTGTAGCCCAGGCTGACCTTCAACTTAAAATAGTCTTCCTGGTTTAGGAGGCATATGCCACCATTCTTGACTTTAAAATATTCTTACCCAAGGAAAGAATAACACCCTATTAAACATGTAGCTGTTTCATTGTTCATGCTTCCATGTTAGATGTGGAAAACAAACCTCAGAACCCCAAGCAAGGGCATGTCCAGCTTGTTCCTAACAGATGTGACGATGCACAAAAATACCGAGATTCTTGGAGTTTATTCGTTCTTGTTTTGGAATAGAATTTTCAGAAAAGTAGGGGTTTTCATTCTCTGAGGGTTAGGCAGGCAGACAACAGAAGTGCCCAGCAAGTAGGTATTCAACCAGATGATAGTAAATCCCTTAAACCGTCCATGTTAGTGAAAAGCAAAAACTGTATAATTTGTTAAAATTATGGCTACTTGGACTGGAGAGATGGCTCAGTGGTTAAGAGCATTGCCTGCTCTTCCAAAGGTCCTGAGTTCAATTCCCGGCAACCACATGGTGGTGGCTCACAACCATCTGTAATGAGGTCTGGTGCCCTCTTCTGGTCTGCATACATACACACAGATAGAATATTGTATATATAATAAATAAATATTTAAAAAAAAATTATGGCTACTTACCAGGCGGTTCTAAAAATAAGTCTCTTTTTTCCTATGTGATAATCAGTATTTTAGACATTTATTCAGCAAGGCAAAGTCCTTATTATGGGTATAAATGTAGTAACAAGACTCTTATGATTATAATTTGACTATAAATGGACATCAGAATTTTCTTGTTTTCTATAGTCTTTGTTTTAAAAGGGGGGAGGGAAGCAATGTCTTCTAGTTTTAGTCTTTGCTTCTCTGTTTAAGTGTGATATATTTTAATATATTTATTTTAAAATTTTCATTTAGCTATGCCACTCCAGAAGAAGGAGATATTTTGAAGTTTAACTCAAAATTTGAATCTGGGAATCTGCGCAAAGTAATTCAAATTAGAAAGTAAGCCGTTTAAACATTCCCATTTTGTGTGTGCTCAGACACTCCAGACTTGCCATCAGGTGTCTTTGTCTTGTGTTTTAGAAACGAGTATGACCTCATTCTGAACTCGGATATAAACAGTAATCATTATCACCAGTGGTTCTACTTTGAAGTCAGCGGGATGCGGCCTGGCGTTGCATACAGGTTCAACATCATCAACTGTGAGAAGTCCAACAGCCAGTTTAATTATGGTGAGCCTCTTGTTCTTTCCTGTGAGGCGGTTACCTGCAGGACCAGAGATCAGCACGGAAGCACTGCCTTAGATGTATTCAGTCTCTGATTTCCAAACCTTAGCTGTTCATCGTGCACAGTTTGAAATAGCTTAATGTCTGGTTGGTTGGTAAGAAGGGCTACCTTCTTGTAGACATTCCTTTAGGCTGCAGTAGCTGTTGGTGATCTCATCCAAATGGAACACAATTCAGATATTGCCTGGGCAGCAGCAGCAGCAGTAGGTCAGGGGTTTCTTCTTTACGTAGCCTGTTAATATTCTGCATAGGTTTTATTTTAGGGTATTAAATTAGCCCTTTTTCATTTATATATTAAATCATAGAATTGTTAATGTTTTGTTAATTTTTTTTTTCCATTTTAAGCTGGTCCCAGGGCTGTGATCCTAGTCCTACCCGATAAGGCACATGTGGAGAAAATGTGTGGAGGGCGTGTGCATTTTAGACAAGCTGCAGTTCAGTGGTGGTTCAGTCCAGAAAGCTCTGGACTCCATTCTCAGCTCCAGAAGAGAGGAAAAAAGCAAAGAAAAATATTTTTACATTTGTGCTTAGGAAGCTGTACTTCCCTCTCCCTAACTGCCCCCACCATACCTACTTTTGGTATCATGGTCGTACTGACTTGGTACAACATGGCACGTCTTCCATCTTTTGGAAGTCCTTGTGTAGAACTGGCGCTAATTCTGCAAGGCATGATGGACTTTTCTAGTGAAACCATCCGGGCTTTGCAGTTCTCTCTTGTTGGCATCATTTCCTTACTGGATGAGAATTGTTGGTGCTCTGTTATGTGGGGACTGAGCTGCTGTAGCCTCTGCTTTTACTAGTGGGTCCATTTCTTCCAAGGGGTCACTGGTCACTGTTCCTGTGTTGCTGTTTCTGTTTGCACGGCCTGTGCTGATAACCCCAGTTTCATTTTCTGTAATCGTAGCTGTGACTCCAGATCTTGTTTAGCTGCCCACACAGAACTCGTGCTTCGCTTCCCTTGTGTTCACTGGGTACCTGCCGCGGGACAGATGTGTGTCTGTTCTTGGCCAGTTTCATCCCTTGCAGAATGAGTCCCTACTGCACAGTTTATTGACAGTGTTGAAGAAGGAGTGTTGTGTTTATTGCCTTCCTTACTGCTGCTCTCTGAATAATTTTCTTTTATCTTTTTAAATAAAACTCTAGTGTTTTGGAATAGGAATCTGAAGTATAGCTTGTCATTTAAGGCTGCTGTGTTCTAAACCTTAAATACGAAACTTGAGGATTATTTGTTCAGCATCTGGTCAGTAATCAAGGACTATATCTATGGAGGCTAATTACATAAACTCAGCATTTGTATTTAAAAATAAAAACTTCAAATATCGAATCTAGCAAGTTTTTTATATAGTACACGCATACTCTCTAACATACAAAGCATCCTTTTATTGAGGAGAAATTTGTTGCAAAATGATAGTGGTCTCAATAATTGGTTACGAAGATTAGAAAGCTTTAAACAGGAGGTCTGAGACACTGGTGTCCTGTATTTCAAGTCATTTCCCTAAGTTGTTAAAAGCCTGTGGTGATGATGTTCTTCAAAGAAACAGTTCTGAAAATTAAAGCTTTTGGTAGTTGAAGAGGTTGCTGCCAGCTGCTGTGTGGAAGTAGGAAATAATGTATTCTAGAATGACCCACTTGTATGAGATAAAAGCTTTGTCATTTAATGAAATATTGGGATGAATAGATATTTTAATATCTGGCATGGTTATAAATACTTTTTAAGAGATGTGAAGTCATATTTAATTTTTAAACAATCTTGTAAATGTGTATATTTTGTTGAAAACATCCATAGTGTCCTTGGTTTGCATGACTGGTGATGGGACTATCTTTGTGTAGTCTGTTCCATACTCTTGTTCTCCGTGATGCTAGTGCAGAGCACAATCATTTCCCCTGGACGTGCTTGTGTGTGTTTCTCCCTGGATGTGCCTGCGTGCGTTTCTCCCTGGATGTGCCTGCGTGCGTTTCCCCCTGGATGTGCTTGTGTGTATTTCTCTCCCTGGAAGTGCTTGTGTGTGTTTCCCCCTGGACGTGCTTGTGTGCGTTTCCCCCTGGATGTGCGTGCGTGCATTTCCCCCTAGATGTACGTGCTTGCATTTCCCCCTGGATGTACGTGCGTGCATCTCTCCCTGGACGTGCTTGTGTGTATTTCGCACTTCCAGTCTCACACAGTGGTGTTCAGAAGGAGATAAAACCGATGCTGCCCTGTGTGGAGACAGTCCCCTTGACGCAGTTTTCTATAGCCTTTACCACAGTGCTGACATTTCCGACACATAACTGTGCCTCATTTTAAAAAAATAAAGCCATAACCATGCTGTTTCATTCTCTATATTTTAATTAAAAATTACATTGCTGACATTTTCTCTGGCCCTCAAATATTCCTTTGAAATAATTTTAATGAGGGTTATCCAAACTTTTATTATCACACATTATTGGCCATAGTTTATCAGGTTTTTAAAAATTATTCTGGCATTTGAATTGTTTTATATGTCTCCTTTGAGTTAAAAACATTATTTCTCATAAGCTTGGGCCTCAGCTACACACCAGCATTTGTTTGGAGAATATTGATTGTAGTATGATAGTTTAACATTTTACCATTTTCAAAAAAATTAAAAATCTTTGTTTCTCTGAATATTTATTTATTTTTTTGAGTCTCAACATAGTCCTAACTAGTCTTGACCTCATCATCTTAAATGACCTTGATCACCTGATCCTCCTGTGCCCACCTCAAGTGGGGGATGGAAGGAAGGTGTGCACCACTACCGCTCATGGACATCTATTATAAATACTGCAATTTTGTCAGGTGCCAGAAACTTTTAATTAATTATAGGATAATTTAGATTTTTATTTACATGGTCTTGTGTAAGGTAAATATCAGTAGCATTCCCATTAAAGTCAAAATAAAACATGCTGTCCAGTGTCTTCCTCTGAGTGGCTGTTCAGTTTTGGACAGTGCTGACATGGAGTGTTTTCTTGTGTGAGTGACGTTTAGATTTTCATCAATAGCACAGAGTTGTGAACAGAAACTACAGTTGTGTGTATGTCTTTGTGCTCAGGCTTTTCTTTTGTATGTATTTAAAATATTCTGTTTTTATATAAAAAACACAGCTGCTGGTCTGTTCATCTTCTTTAGAAGTTTTCTTTAATTTTGATCATTACCTCCCTGTAAATTAGTACTTTTCTTTGATTTGTAGAAATCAAAACTTTAAAATTTTCTCTTTATTACAACTTAATTTTGTATTCCTCCCTGATTTTAATATTTGTCGTTTTGTATATTTTTGGTTTTGTTTTCTATTTTTTGTTTGTTTTATTTTTTGAGACAGGGTTTCTCTGTGTAGCCATGGCTGTCCTGGAAATCCCTCTGTGGATTAGACTGGCATGAACTCACAGATCTCCCCTGCCTCTGCCTCCTGAGTGCTGGGATTAAAGGTGTGCCCTTTCCCCCACTTTGTGAGGAAGCTTGGGCATTTTGTCTGGGGGATGCTGAGAGATGGGCACTTGGAAGTGGACTCAGGAGGCATAGGGGTCCATTGATATTGATAGCCTCACCAAAATGGGCAGCCTTACCATTGCTTTCATTTAGAGAAATTGCCACCCCTGCTCCACTTTTGGGGACTTTTTTTTTTCTGATTCTGTTATTATTATTATTTTTTTTTACAAATGATTCTAAGGCAGTTTTACAACATATTTCTGAGAATAATACTCGGCTAAATTTGAGAATCTGTGTCACTATCTCCATACCCTCTTTGTTACTTGAAATGGATTGTCTTAAATTGCCACTAGATGGCAGTTTTACATTTAATAAGTCAGCTTTAGTTTCAGGCTGTGTTTTATTCTCTCCCCGCATCAGTCTCTACCTTCTTTTTTTTTTTTGTATTATTGTTTTTCATTTTATTATTTTTTAATTAAAATTTCCGCTTCCTCCCCGTTTCCCATTTCCCTCCCCCTCCTCCCACATATTGCCCCCTCCCCCACTCCCCTCCCCCTATCCCCACTCCTCTTCTCCTCCCCCCACTCCATTCCCCCTCACTCTCGATACTGAAGAGCAGTCCAAATTCCCTGCCCTGCAGGAAGACCAAGGTCCTCCCACTTCTATCTAGGTCCAGGAAGGTGAGCATCCAAACAGGCTAAGCTCCCACAAAGCCAGTTCATGTATTAGGATCGAAACCTAGTGCCATTGCCCTTGGCTTCATATCAGCCTTCATTGTCTGCCATGTTCAGAGCGTCCAGTTTCAACCCATGCTTATTCAGTCCCAGTCCAGCTGGCCTTGGTGGGCTCCCAATAAATCAGTTCCACTGTCACAGTGGGTGGGTGCACCCCTTGTGGTCCTGACTTCCTTGCTCATGTTATCCCTCCTTCTGCTCCTCATTTGGACCTTAAGAGCTCAGTCCATTGCTCCAAATTGGGTCTCTGTCTCTATCTCGATCCATCGCCAGATGAAGGTCCTAAGGTTCAGTCTCTACCTTCTTAAGTGAATCAAGCATGCACACAGCTGGGGATCTACGCCCCATGCCCTGGAGGTTAGCTGGGGCTGTCTGGGTTGTGACCTTTCCCTCTGCTGCTACGGGGGCTTTATGTTAGTTAGCTGTGTTACTAATACTTCCCCTGCTGTTTCAACGTGTATGTGACTCCTTTGAGATAGGAACATAGGACTGTTCTGTACATTGATAATATGGCTCTTAGTAGCTGTTTGGTAAGTGTTTGTTGATTGATGCAGTGAATGTGAGGACCATAACGTTCATGCTGGTAGCATAAAACAAGCATGCACAAGATACTTGTCAAAGACCCTAGTCTAGTTAGGATAATCGACTTTGTGTGTATGTTATATGAGTTTATGTGTTTGTATGTATATATGTGTGTATGGTGTGTAAGAGTGTGAAGTGTGTTGTGTTGTGTGTATATGACGTATATGTGCACGCATGTTATGACATGAATGTTGTCTGTGTATGTCTGTATATGATGTATATGTGCATGCATGTTATGACATGTTGAGGTGAGTGAGGATCTCTGCTGTGTACAGCTGTGTACAGTGCACTACCTCCCTGGCTCAAGAGCTTCCAGAAAACCCGTTTTCTCTTCCCATCTCCTGGTAGCTAGGGTCCCGGGGCTCAAACTCAGGTCCTCGGGCTTGTAAGGCAAAAACCTTACGCACTGAGCCATCTCCCATGGCTCCCAACTCTTTCTAAAAGCTTTATTTTGAAATAACTTGAGGTGTGAGGAGAGTTGCATATTTTGTCAAGATGTTGCCCCTCTGAAGTGATGCCCCAGCACTCTGGATTACTTTGTATTCCTACAGACCATGGCCCTTTTTGTTAGTTTTGGGATCATGAAATTGTCATTAGCTCATGAAATACATACTAGTCCTTGGATCCCCATTTAAGTTGGACTTTTTTTTTTAAAATCAATAAAAGGGTTTAGCTCAAAGCCACATTTCCAGTCTCTCAGTTATTCATACAGTCAAGTGATTATCGAATTGAAAGATCTCTGTTGAAGTCTGCCATCAACAGTGTGCTTATTCCCTGTTTCTTGTGGTCTGTTCTTCACTCAGGGTGCTGACCTTGCTCTGCGCATAAATAATAAATTCAGTGTGAAGTGTGACTTACAGAAAGAGACAGCTCACACACACACACACACACACACACACAGTGTTTTCTTTTAAACACCTCTTTGTTGCGTTTAGTATATTTTGGCTTGATATCTACTTTGTTCTACATTATTGTCTCTTTTTGGCACCTGTACCTTTGCCTGTTTCTGGACTTACAGGTAACAGATTGGAAGTGCCAATAGTCTGGATAGTATCTAGTTTTGAATTATTTGTTGAATTGATTCATCTGTTGGTGAGAAAGGCCTATGCCAGTGGCTTCCTCTTCTCTTTAGTGTCATGCCCTGATGTCCCTGTGAGATGCTGAAGAGTTAGCCCTTCTCTATTTTAAGTTTTTTTGTCCCCATCTGTTAATGTTACCTTTATGCCTGTATATTATGGCATGTGATGGTTGGAGCCAGAGACACCTCATCTCCCTTCATGTTTGTAGTTATTACTGACCCTGGCCTTTGTTTTTGTTAAAGGCTAGTGCCATTGGATGTTACCATGGCAACTTAAAATGGACAGTTTGTTAATATATTTGTTTCATGAAAATAAAAAGATTTATCCTTTTGGCTGATGAATTAATCAGTTACTAAAATACAACCTCTCTGAAGTATGTTGAGTAGATTATAGCTGATAGGATCCAAGTTACCTCATTAGATTAATTCTGGTGTTGCAGCCTATTTTTGTTTCCAAATATATTCAGTTAGAACTTCTAAAATATTTTATCAAAATTAGTACTATAATTTAAAAAGTAATATCAGAATACATTCTTTAAAAAGAAATTAGAGCATTTTAGATAAGTCTAAAGTTCCCCTTCACCTCAGCCTGGACCTTTTTCTACTTCTTGTAGTTAGCTGTTAGGATGAGTTTTGTGTGTCTGTAGGAGGGTGAAACGAGATCTAAATGGCTCACCCAGTTGCCTGGGTGCAGTGAGGTCAGGAAATTAGAGATGATGTAGTGTGTCCGTAACACTGCTGAGGTGTTACTTACCGAGAGGGTCTCATTTCCCCTTTAAAGGACATGCCAGCACTGTGGGCAGGCGGTGGTCAGTGCTGACCTTGTGCAGGCCTTGGTGTGTCTTAGCACAGTCTACTCTAAGCGCTCATTTTACTCAGAGGTCACAGCGCAGTCAGTGCTCAGCAATCCTGTGAGAGCTGATTGGGAGTTTAAGCCCTGGTTGCAGATCATGTACTCGAAACTACTGTGTTTTTCTGCATATAGAAGATCAGCCCAACACTGGACATGTCATTGTGACTCTAGAAGCTTGGGGACAGCCAGGTGCCTTCTGTAGAGTCTGTCATTTGTCGCTGCCAGCACACAGTGTAGCATACCTAAGAATTCAGGAATCAGTCCATGAGGAGGTCAGGACACAGAACTAAGAATCACACGAGGTGCCCAGCAGCGTTCTTTGAAAGGAGAGGGCATGGAAGATGTGAGACTAGTCCTGGTCTGCGGCTTATTCATCCCTTTATTTATCCCTTTGATAGAACCTAGGGAAAATAACAGCTAGTCTAGACCATTAAAGAATGGGAATGAAAACTAAGAAGAAATCAGCTGAAATTAGTTAAAGAAGAAAGAAGTGTTTGATAAATAGGAGAAAGGAAGTGGGTTAAAGGGGCTGAGGTGGGACAGGGCATCACTGGGTAGGAGGAGGTGGGTGCTCTCAAAAGTCAGTTACAGCTTGGTGCTGTGTGTTCCTTCAGTGACCCAACACTTGTGATTGAATAAATTGATAAAGTTGCAAGCAAAATGAAGCAGAAGTTGTAGTATTAATGTCAGAGAAATTTAATGGTTTAAAAAGAAAACCAGAATACCAAGAGACAGGTGTGTTGTCAGAGGCTTCTCAGAAACGAAATAATCACACAGAAATTATATTATTTGCAATATTGTTTGGCCAATAGCTTAAGCATATTTTTAGCTAGCTCTTATATTCTTTCTTTCTTTCTTTTTTTTTTTTTTTTTTTTTTTTTTTTTTTTTTTGAGACAGGGCTTCTCTGTAGCTTTAGAGCCTGTCCTGGAACTAGCTCTTGTAGACCAGACTTAGCTCGTGTATTCTAAACTAACCCATCTCCATTAATCTGCGCATCACCATGAGGTCGTGGCCTACCAGGAAAGTTCCAGTGGGCTCCAGTGGAAGCATCTGTCTCCTGTCTTCTGCATGACTTCTCACTGACTTGCCTTCTTTCTCCCAGAATTCAGTTTAGTTTTACCACCTAGCTCTATTCTGCTCTGTCACAGGCCAAAGCTGCTTCTTTATTCATTAACCAATAAAAGCAACACATACAGAAGGACCTTGCACGCTGCAGGTGCAGCTCTCAAGCTGCAGCCCTTAAGGGGCCATAGACCTTTATGGAGTAAAGTGATCATGGAGACCACAGAAAGAAAACAAAGCTCCAATAATTACTTTTACTAAAGATCACTGTTATTAAAATAGAATTTGACACAGCAAGAATTACAACATAAGAAAGAATGTAAAGATTGTGAACAGTGTAGCCAAACTTGGCTTTGGAATTTTGAGGATCCATTTTTGAGGACTGTTTGAGGATGTACTTCAGCGTCTGAGAGTAATGTTTAAGAAAGAGAAAAGCATTAGAGATGAGAAATGATGGAACTCATGCAGGTCCAGCCAAGAACAAGACGATAAAAGCTGATGAAGCTCTAGAAAGTCGGCCTTCCCTTCCAGAGCCTGAAGTTAAAGAGCAATATATGCCTCATTATAAAGTGGAGTATAGTCTTAAACATGTAAGAAACCATGAGGGCATGAGGGGGAACACGCTGCCTTCTTCTGTCAGAAAGATGAAATAAAGACAAACATGGTAAACTAAAAATGTTGGGCTTCAAATATGAGACAAACATATTTCATATAAGGTTGCATTTTTGGCAAAGACATGAGGAAGCATTTGAACTGGACCCTGGAAGCATCTTGGGGCGTACATGTCTTGGCTTTCCAGGAAGTGACACCCACAGAATCTTAGCCAGGAAGTGCAACTGCTTTTCAGTTCCGACTGTCTGCATAAAGAGGCACAGGAGGCTCATGAAACAGCAGGGAACCTTGCATCTTATTACTGGGAAACTTACTGATGTAAGAAGATAGCTGCAGTTTTTAGTGTGATATGACTATTGTTAGAAATCAAGAGAAAAGTGATTAAGGTAAAGAATATATCAGCTCTTGGAAATCATATGATAGTTATTCTTAAATATCTTTTTAAAAAAGAAGAGATTTGAATTTGATGCTAGAAATTATTTAGAACTATCTGTCAAGCAGAATAAACTACCAGCTATATGAAGCTATTAAAATTAAATATTTGAGTTCTCCTGTAGAACCAGACTCATTGCTAGTATTTAATCAATGCCCCATTATATAATACATTTTATTTTAGGAGAAGACTGGCTATCAGAGACTTAGCATAACTAAACCAGTATTAACTTGTAAACCGAAATGGTTACATTCTTTTAAATAAGAAATAACTGAAAGTAAGTATTGAGTGTAAGGAACTGGAGGACATAAATCAAAGGAAAGGAAGACAGTTAATGAAAACAAATGATAGATATTTAGACCAAAATAAAGCAAAATATAGAAGTCAATGTTTAGATGAAAGGAGGTGTGTGTGTGTTATGCATGGTATATGTGGTGTGTGTGGTGTGGTATGTGTGCATGTTGTATGTATGGTGTGTGGTGTGCGTCTGGTGTGTGTGTGTGTGTATGATGTGTGTGGTGTGTTTATGTGTGGTGTGTATCTGGTGTGGTATGTGTGTGGTATGTATATGTGTGGTGTTTGTGTATGTATGGTATGATGTGTGTGTATGTGTGGTATGTATGATATGTGTGGTGTGTGTGTGTGGTGTGTATGATGTGGTATGGTATGTATGGTGTGGTTGTGTGTATGGGATACGTATGTGTGTGTGGTGTGTATGGTGTGTGTGGTGTGTGTGGTGTGTGTGGTGTGGTATGTGTGTGTATGGTGTGTGTATGTGTGGTGTGTATGTGTGGTGTGTATGTGGTGTATGTATGGGTGTGTGATGTGTGTATGGTGTAGTGTGTGTATGTGTGGTGTGTGTTTGGTGTGTATGAGGCGTGTGAGTTTGGTATGTTTGGTGTGTATGTGGTGTGTGTGTGTGTGTATGTGGTGTTTGCTATGTGCTTGGTATGTGTGGTGTGTGTGTTTGGTGTGTGTGGGTGCAGAGGTTGGAGGAGGATGTTACCATGCCCTATCTGTCTCTGCTTTATTTGCTTGAGACAGGATTCTTACTGAACCTGGAGCTAGGCTGACCAACAGTAAGCCCCAGGGATCCTCTCTGTGTCCTATTTAGTGCTGGGATTATAGGCATACGTATAACCACACCCAGCTTTTCACATGTGTTCTGGGGATTTGAACTCAGGTCTTCATGCTTGTATAAAAAAGTGCACTTTGCGGGCGGTGGTGGCGCACGCCTTTAATCCCAGCACTCGGGAGGCAGAGGAAAGCATATCTCTGTGAGTTTGAGACCAGCCTGGTCTACAAGAGCTAGTTCCAGGACAGGCTCCAAAACCACAGAGAAACCCTGTCTCGAAGAAAAAAAAATGCACTTTGCCACCGAGCCATCTAACTAGTCCCCCAAAGTAGATTTATGATTTTAAAATTGAATGTGATTGAGTGTCTTGCCTGCATGTATGTGTGTTAGGTACTGCTGGTTGGTAGAGGACCATCTCCGGGACCTAGAGTTAGAGATAGTTGTGAGTGACCGTGTGTTGGGACTCAAACCTGGGTCCTGGAGAGGAGCGATCAGTGCTCTCATCTGAGCTGTCTGTTCAGCCTCCCGAGGTGGAAATTTAGACAGGCTGTGAACTCTTGAAAGCTGAGAGCTAAGCATAGTGTGCATGCCTGCATCTCAGCCCCTGGGAGGTGGAGAGTAGAAGAATCATGAGTTCAAGGCCAGCTTCAGCTGTGTAGTGAATTTAAACCACCTTGGGCACCTGCTTCAAAACAACAAAACAAAAAAAAAAAAATGAGAAAAAAAGAATACATTAGGTTTTTAACCCTGTAAAACTAAATTATACTTTTGTTGTTTATTTTAGCAAATGGTGAAAAAATCAAATGGTTTTAAGTTTTCTTTTCTGAACCTAGTGTGATCTCCACACTTATTTTTAAAAGAGCCAAGTTAAGGGGCTGGAGAGCTGGCTTATGGCTGAGAGTGCAAGCTGCTTTTGCAGAGACTGCTGTTCGATTGCCAGCATCTGTGCCGGGAGGCTCACAACTGACTGTGACTTCAGCTCCAGGGAACCCTACCCCTCCATCCTGTGTGGTTACCTGCACTCAAATGCACATAAGCATAATTTTTAAAATAATAAATCTAAGAAATAAGAAACCTAAGAATCTAGGTGCAGGATTCCAAATAATAGCTGGTATAACAACTTATTGCCAAAAGAATAGCAATTTGTCAGAACTAGGACAGCCCACAGTAAGAAGCCTCCAGCATACAGTGTGCCCATCAGGGGTGTGAGAAGCAGCCACGGTGTTCTGTTGTGGGTAATGAGAGGCCCAGAGTAAAATGATCCTGACTTTTAAACGCAGTAATAGTTTTTGTGAAATATGTGAATTGTGGCGTTAAAAGCACTTGACATCTAGGGCAGGTGGTTGGGAGAGTATACTGACCATTATCTGCCTAAGACCAGCAGTGTTGGGCACACAGACGTTATTCACTGTAGCTTGGATTATACAGAATAGAACTGAGAAATTTGACCAATATTGGATCAAGTAGTATGTAACATTTTGATTAAAATTAAGAGAAAACAATTGTTTATTCTTACCAGTATATTCACCGTCAACATTTGAGGTTGTGATCTCCTGAAATGCAATGAAAATAGAAAATAACAGTAACTTCCATATGAGGGGCTAGGTGGATAAGGAGCTCGCAGTAGAATGTTATTCCTTCGGAGATCCAGGAGGCAGCATCGCTGCTGTGGGCTGGTGTGTGTCAGGCAACACACTTTGAAGGTGAGCAACAAATAGCTTTGAAAGAGCCAGTTGGAAAGGGAGAGGAAAAAACTTATAAAATGCAAATACATTTAGTGAAATATTCCTGCACCAGGAAAGTAATTATGTACTGAAAGTAGAATTTAAAGTCAAACTTGATCTCAGTAAAAGCTGTCAGTATTTCTAAAATTAACACGTGAATTTAATTCAATTCCAGTTTAAAAGTCTACTGTATCAGGTTAGGGAATGAAATGAGGTGATTTTATGTTTTTTTTTTTTTTGTGGGGGGGGCGAGAAGGGGAAGATAAGATCTCACTGTGTAGGCTGCGATGAGACACCATGACCAAAAACAACTTGGGAAGGAAGGGTTTATTCAGCTCACACTTCCACATCATTGTTCATCACCAAAGGAAGCCAGAACAGGAACTCAAATGGCAGAAACCTGGAGGCTGGAGCTGATGCTGCCTACTAGGCTAGCTTGCTCTCCATGGCTTGCTCAGGCTCAGCCTGCTTTCTTATGGAACCTAGGACCACCAAGCCCAGGGCTGACATCACCTACCATGTACTGGGCCCTCACATGTCAATCACTAATTAAGAAAATGCCCTACAGCTTGATCTTAATTGAGGTTCCCTTCTGTCAGATGATTCTAGCTTGTATCAAATTGAAATAAAGCGAGCCAGGATACCACCCTATGTTAACACTCAAGTGGAGAGAGAGTGACAGCAAACACAGATTGTTCGGCCTTTCTCACGGCGTATGAGACACTGTGGAGAGTTAGAGGAGTGATACTCATCTGTGTGTGTGTGTTGTTTGGGCTGCTGCCTCAGCCAGGCTAGCTGGATGAGCCTCTCCCTGTCCTCTAAGAGCACTGCATTACAGACGTGTGCTGCTGCCTCCACCTTCTTATATGTGGGTTCTGGGGCCTGGAACACAGCCTCATACTTGGGTGATGAGTTTTACCTTCAGGGCCATCTCCCTAGATTCTCACATCTTTATGTATGGCTGTTTTACTTTCTTCAAGGAGTACATTATCTTTAATCGATCGAATACATACAATTTAACAGAAAAATGGTAGCCATTCACTCTGAAGTTATTCCATTTTAGTTAAAATTTAAAAGGGGTTATTATTGGTAAATTATAATTGAAGAACTCTCAGATTTCTTTAATACATCTTAAAATAATGACACGCACTGTACCTCAGCTTTCCTGGATTTTTGGTGCTTTCTAGAAATACAAGATTCATTTTTACATCAACAGTTCTGAAAAAAATATTTTCTTCCCTTTCCTCTTCTTTCAAAGGTATGCAGCCACTTATGTATTCAGTTCAGGAAGCTCTAAACGCCAGACCATGGTGGATTCGGATGGGGACTGACATTTGTTACTACAAGTAAGTATTCTTACAGAAGTTTATCGAAAACAGTGAAAACAGGCTTAGTATGTTTGCTGGCTAGTTTTATATCAACTCGACAGAAGCTAGAGTCACTGGAAAAGAGGGAGCCTCAATCGAGAAAACGCTTCCACTAGACTGGGCTGTAGGCAGACTGTAGTATGTTTTCTTAGTTAGTGATTTGGTGTGGGAGGCCCAGCCCGCTGTGGGTAGTATCATTGCTCTGGTCTCCAGGCTTCTGTCCTGATGTCCTTCCATGATGAACCGTGATGTGGAAGCGCAAGCCAAATAAGCCCCCCCCCCCCCACCTCTCTTTCTCTTTCTGTGACAGGGTTTCTGTGTAGTTTTGGAGCCTGTCCTGGAATTCACTCTGTAGACCAGGCTGTCCATGAACTCATGGAGATCCATCTGTCTCTGCCTCCCGAGTGCTGGGATTAAAGGCATGTGCCACCACTACCCAGTGGTCATGTTTTATTTCACACAGCAATGGTAGCCATAATTTTTGTTAACTCTGGGAATTTCATACAATATATTTTTTAATTCTAGTCAACCCCCACTCTTTCTTCTCAACTCCACTCCTGCCTCCCTAACACCCCAACTTGATCTCTTTCTTTTTTCCCTCTTCTTCCTCTTTTAAAATAACTCATGGAGGCCAGTTTGTGCTGCCCATATACCTGTGTGTGTGGGCATCCACTGGGGGAATGGTGGACCTGCCAGGGGTCACACCCTTAAAGAGAACTGACTCTCTCCCCTTCAGAAGCCGTCAGCTGTCCATGGCTCCCTGGCCAGCCTGGACACCTGTTAACCGTGTGCAGGTACCCTCAGCTGCTGTGGATTCCTGAGCACAGCAGCCCTGTCATGTCCAGTGGTCACTGTTTGAGACGGGTCCTCCCAGACATTAGACTGCGAATGTTGTTCTTCCTTCTCCTCTGAAGTGGTCCCTGAGCCTGTGTGGGAGGGTGGGTGGTGTGTATGATACAGATGTCCTGTTTGTGACTGTAGCTTTGCTGCTAAACAACCTAAACTCCGTAGAGTCCTTGCTTCCCATTTTACTCTAATGTTCCAGGTAACCTCCACTCTGTATATTTAATGCTTATTTTATTTACTATGACAATATATGACTCCTGCATAGTTGTCAGCAGTTCTTTGCATCATTTATCACTTAGTCTGGTTTCCTCGTGACCCCTTCATCCCGAAGTGCTTGTGCTGGACGCCTGAGGGCACTTGGTGCTCCTTTATGTGCATCCGTGTTTGGAAAGCTAGAAGGTATGGCTTGCTGTCTCACCGCTGGAAAGGGCGATTTTGTAAGTCAGTCACACCTTCCCTTGGCAGAAGGACAGCTTGCTGCTGTCTTTTCAGAGGTGTTTTAGTAATGCATACAGACTTTCAGATTAAACTCTTAAAATTTAAACTACACAAGTGTCTGACTCACAGTTCTGATCACAGCCTTGCACGTTCACAGCGTGGATTCGGCCTTCTCCTCTTTCTTTACTAATAGAATACCCTCTTCATGCTCGTAAGGATCCCCTCTACCGTTTAACTAGAGCCCACTGGATGTTCCACGTGAGATTCTGCTTTCCCTGTGGTTTTCTGTTGGAACATGAATGCTAAACAGTAGGGGACGTGCTCAGGTTTGAAAAACTCTGCATCCAAACTAACCATTTAACATTCTAGTTTTTAATGATCATTTCCCATCAGTCACACAGAGTTTTATATGCTCATAATTTTGGCCTTGGTGTTTTATCTCTGTTAGATGCTGGCTTCTGTCCTGTTAGTTTTGAGTTTTCCATAAGTGGATTTTGACTTTAATGTAGTCCTTAACAGCGCAGATATCTCATCCTTCTTAGCTTTATCAGAAGATGATGGCTTCTAGAATTTACACAGATTTAACAGCTGCTGCCGTCCCTTTGGAAAAACCCAGGTCTTGCCGGGCGATGGTGGCACACACCTTTAATCCCAGTACTTGGGAGGTAGAGGCAGGCAGATCTCCATGAGTTCGAAGCCAGCCTGGTCTACAAGAGCTAGTTCCAGGACAGGCACCAAAAACTACAGAGAAACCCTGTCCTGAAAATCAAATCAATCAATAGATAGATAGATAGATAGATAGATAGATAGATAGATAGATAGATAGAAAAATCCAGGTTTTAAGTGCTGTTACTTTCTGGGAAAGAAACAGGCTTCCTCTCAGTAAGGTTCTATACACCCTGTTTGTTAGCAAAATAAGTGGCAAATAAATGAGGAGCAGACACAAAGGAAATGTGTACCCTAATCTCCACTTTGCAGTGCTTGTAGTGTTTTTAATGACAGCTCAATAGAAAGGTGCTCCTGGACCACCCTTTCTGTTCTTAATGTTGGAGTAAAAGAGGGGACCTAGGCATTGGTGGGCAAGGTTTTGGAAGACCTGCTCAGGCTATTAAATGTTAAAACATCCATATTTCTTTACATTTCAAATCCTTTCATATGCAAAGTGTGTGACCATAGCATGATTAAGTTTTTCTGTATAAGGGATGATAACAGGCATTTTCATTTTCATTTTTGCTTTTTCTCTGGCTGTTTTGGGGTCAAATTGGAATTCAGCCCATTTTAGCATACAATGCTAAACTATTTTTTATGTTGTATGTGTTGTTGGGGTTGCTTTCCAGAAGCCTGCATTCAGTCAGGATTGGACACTGTTATGTCAGCTATAAATAGAACAAAGTTCTCTTCTGTCAACTGTTGTAATATGAGTGGCAGGGCTGCTTCCCACCGCCACCCGGCTAGCTTTACCCGAAATAATTACACGGAAACTGTATTCTTTTAATCACTGCCTGGCCCATTAGTTCCAGCCTCTTATTGGCTAGCTCTTACATATTGATCTAACCCATTTCTAATATTCTGTGTAGCACCACGAGCTGGCTTACCAGGAAAGATCTTAACCTGCGTCTGTCTGGAGTGGGAGAATCATGGCGACTCCTGACTCGGCTTCTTTCTCCCAGCATTCTCTTCTGTTTACTCCACCCACCTAAGGTTTGGCCTATCAAATGGGCTAAGGCAGTTTTCTTTATTAGTTAACCAATGAAAGCAACAGATAAAATACAAGAACCACCCCCATCATTTCCCCTTTTTCTGTTTAAACAAAAAAGAAAGGCTTTCACTTTAACATAGTAAGATTACATATAGCAAAACAGTTATCAAGCAAGAATTACAGTTACAATATTTATATCTATTTTATCTCTTATCATAACTAAGGAAAACTATAACTATCTATCCATTCTTCAACTCCATCAAAGACTCCAGAAGGATATAATATTACCTGAGTAAACAAGAAATCCAAAACTCTAGAAATGACAGAAACATTTCGCTGCCTGGACAGTCACCCAAAGTTCTTTTGTACCGTTGGGGCATCCATCTTCGGCCTACAGGCCCATAGTTTTCAGCAGACATTTCCATGAAGCAGGAAATTCCAAAGACAGTTCAGTCACTTTTTGCTGTGTCCTGTAGAATGTCTCGCAGACTCTTTCATGAATCAGGAACCCCGAAAGACCATCTCACCTTTAGGCAAGTTCAGCAGTCCTTTTTCTGCGGGTTTTTTGTGTCCAGTTTATGCAACAGTCCAGCCATGAGCAGTTTCATGTCCAAATGGCTATCAAACTCCATAAGGAGCCTCTTCGCTGCCCATCTTCCTCTTGAAGTAGCTGGTGCTGCCAGAAGCAGACGTGTCTCATTGTCATGAAAAGCCCTAAATTATAAAAACATTTAAAATGCCATATTCTGTAGTCTTTGAAAGATATGAAGAATGCCTATCTAACTGAAATATATCTCTATATATCTAGAAAATCTAACTAACATGACTACAAGCTTGACTATTATTGATGATTGTCCATTAACAACCTATATTTCCTAATTATACATTACATTTTAAATGAACTATACAATCACAATACAGTAATCAAGATCAGAAATACATATACATATAACAAAATTGACCTTAAAATCCATACCAATGCAAATTATTCATATCTATATCATATCCCCCTTTAAATGTAAAAGAACATTTATAAACAATATTTGGGAACATGGGCGCAGTTTTTTCTCTCCAAACTGCTTCCTGCTGAATGGGGGCGCTGTATTCAGATCTTTCATGGTATAACCTGTGTGTCAGGGTCATCTCAGTCGGCAGTTGAGTGAAGTAATTTTCTGAAGGTGTTCACAGCAACCTTTCAGGAGGGCGTGGTCTATCATACCATATTGGGATAGACGCAATCCATAGAGTCTCATCCTCTGTGAAAACAAAAGAAGACCCTCTCCAAAGCATCATATCCTTGGACCCATATTCTGAAATCATAATACCCTTATATCCATTCTGGTTTAGCTTGGCAGCCCATGTAATGAAATGTCTCTCTGCATTTAGCTCCTTTACAGTCAAAAATTTTAAAGAAAACACAATAATACAAAGAATCCAGACTCTCTGTGAATTTTCCATTTTTACGTGGCTTAATTTTTCTTTATTTCTTTTAATCTACAACTACCTGTACTCTGTCTCTTTAAAGACTTTACCTTTTTTTTTAAGACATTAACTTTGTTCTTTATATATATTTTTTTCTCTCTCTCAAGCCTACGTACATTCATCCAACAGTGTCTGAATCAGTTCTATTGTGAATCTAATTTTTTTACTATCCAGGAGCACTTTGTTTTGCGCTTTTAAATCGCTAAGCACTTAAGAATCTAAGCTGTGACATTCCTAGGTCAAAAACAGGTACTGCCTGCTTGCCCCGCCCAGTCCAACATGGCGGAGCCGCTCGTGCCTCTGATCCTTGCACATTGCACCAGTAGCATGGTGGAGCTGTTTGTGCCTCTGAGCCGCAGCACAAAATGACTTCCTTTTAGGCACACAGTGAGTCTAGTTGCCATCAAACAAATCGTAGCACTTTACTCCAAATGCTCCATTCAAAAGCTCTGTCTCCTGCAGGAGCCAGACAGAGATCGCGATGGCGGCACAGCCCAGAAAGCCGGCATTTTAAAACAGCCAGTTTTTTCCTGTTGCTGAGTCAGGACAATTTCTTTGCCGCACGCAACCCACAAACAGCAAAAAGCTGTCTTAAATTTTCTCTGTGTCCTTTTTAAGCCCTCTCAGGTTTTACGTGGAGTTCATTAGCACGTTGGGTGCCACTCTGTTGAAGATGAGTGGCGGGGCTGCGTCCCCGGCACCCGGCCGCCCGCATGGCTAGCTTATGCCCCGAAATAATTACACGGAAACTATATTCTTTTAATCACTGCCTGGCCCATTAGTTCCAGCCTCTTATTGGCTAGCTCTTACATATTGATCTAACCCATTTCTAATATTCTGTGTAGCACCACGAGCTGGCTTACCAGGAAAGATCTTAACCTGCGTCTGTCTGGAGTGGGAGAATCATGGTGACTCCTGACTCGGCTTCTTTCTCCCAGCATTCTCTTCTGTTTACTCCACCCATGGGCTAAGGCAGTTTTCTTTATTAGTTAACCAATGAAAGCAACAGATAAAATACAAGAACCACCCCCATCAGTCAACATGTGTGTATGTTTGTTTATAGCCTGTGACTTCCATGGGACTACGTATGATGGCATAAATGCCTCTTCAGTTAGCTGTCACCTCAGGGAAGAAACAACTGCCAGGCTCCTTCTTGGACCTGTTTTGTGTGTTCTTTAGCTCTTAGTGCTTGCCATTGTCTGTGTACTGAAGACACAGAGACGGAGTTAATGAGGAGCAGTGTGAATATGTAAGTGTGGGAATAAATGACCTGTAAGCCCTGTTTTTCCAAGAATTTTAGAACTTTAGAAATTAAGTTGATAGTGTATCCTTAAATACCAATGTCAGCAAAACTTAAAAACTTTAAAGCTTATAACAGCCATGGACAGGGTGATATCCCACGTGTGCACTGCCCACTTTAAACTTATAACAGCCACGGACAGGGTGGCACCCCACGTGTGCACTGCCCACTTTAAACTTATGACAGCCACGGACAGGGTGGTACCCCACGTGTGCACTGCCCACTTTAAAGCTAATAACAGCCATGGACAGGGTGGTACCCCACGTGTCCACTGCCCACTTTGAACATTTACCATCATGTTGTCAGTTTTGTTTGTGTATTTCATAACCACCTGCTTCCAAGTTGATTTATGTAAGTTCCTTCCTATTTATTTATTTACATTGTGGGCTGAGTTTTGGAGGGTGGGTGTACCTGCTTGAGTGTAGAGGCCGAAGGACAGCTTTTGGGATTTGATTCTTTCTTCTAAGACATGTTTCTGGGCACTGAATTTGTGTCATCAGTTCTGACATCAAGTACCGTTCTCCACTGAGCAATCGTGTGGGCCCCCATGCTGAATTTTTAAAGCAATTGTCAAATACACATATTTTGTCCAGAAATACTTACCACTAAAACACAAAGATCCCTTAAGACCATCTAACCACCTTGCCATTATCATACATAAGAAAAGTCCTTAATGTCATCTAGCCAGTGTTCACATTCTTCCAGGGGCTATGTAAATGCTGCTTGTTGCTTCCCCCATTAGATTTGATGTTTCAAGTATAAAAGGCTGGAAAGTGATGTATTTCTACGACTGCTAGCAGGGAAGAGCAGTCATTGGAAAATACCCTTCAGAATGTTCCGTGTTAAAATTATCTGAGGATGCTGCTGACTGCCCCTGCTCATCACACATCACTCAGTGTGGGTAGTGTGTTTCTTTATCAGTGTGCTCGCCCTTCTCTCCCAGCGCCCTGTTAAACTGGCTCATTTGTCATATAGGAGTTTGGTGTTTGTCTTGCTGATTGCACCTTTGCTATTAATAAGTATATCTTACTGATTTCTTGTACATTGTCAGTTAGATATAAAAGCTTAACTTTAGGTTTATTTTTGGCAAGAGCACTGCAGCCGTGATGCTGCCAATTTCCCTTACACCACATTAGGAAGGATTAGGAAGCAGCATCTTTCCTGGCTATGTCCCTGTGGTAATCTCAACACTAACTATGGTGAAGTGCTAGTACCGTGTACCGTGAACGCAGTCCTCAGCCCGTTGTCTGATGGAGGGAGGGAGCTGCCTTTGATGAGCAGTGTCGAGATCTAACCGCATGAGATCTGAAGAACAAGCTGGAAATTACTGGACGGCATGGACTGGACGGCCTGCTCAGGGTGGCCTCCAAAGGCTCAGATGTGTGAACATGCGCTCTGTAGTTGATGGAGCTGTTAGGGAAGGGTCAGGAGGTGTGGCCTTGTTGGAGGAGATGTGTCACTGGGGGGAGGCTTTGAAGTTTCCAAAGCCCCCAATATCCCCCGTGTGTTCTTTCCTGCCTCGTGCTTATGGGTCAAGGCATTAATGCTGAGCTACTCTTCAGTGACTGCCTGCCTGCTACTGTGCTCCCTGCTATGATGGTCACAGTGAGGTGAACGCTAACCTGAAACTGTAACCCCAGTAAATGCCTCTTCCATAAGGTGCCCTGGCCATGGTGCTTATCAAGGCAGTAGAAGAGTAATATCTGTGGAATAAAGCAGTTACCACTGGGGATTTTCTCTTTCTCTTTGAAATTCCACTTAATAAAATTAGCAAAGGAGAATCAGAACATCTATGCCTTATGCTTTTTAATTGCAGAAATCACTTCTCAAGAAGTTCAGTTGCTGCAGGTGGACAGAAGGGAAAGTCTTACTATACAATTACATTTACTGTGAACTTCCCACATAAAGATGATGTCTGCTATTTTGCCTATCACTATCCATATACATATTCAACTCTGCAGGTGAGAGATGCTGATTGTAAACTTTCGAATATCACTCTGTATTGTGGGTAAGTATCGGACAGTTGGAGATAAGTTGCTTTTGGTTGAATAAATAATCAGAGCAGGGGAAGGCTCGGGCTCAGCAAACATTACAGGTGGAAATGAGACGATGCAATGACTATGAAAGCCTGGGGCTGGCGGAGCTAGGCCGCTCACTGCACAAGCGCGAGGTCCCAGCTTTAGGTCTGTAGCTCCCACACAGGAAAAAGCTTTGTGTAGTGAGCTCCTGAACCCCAGCGCTGGGAGCAAAAGCAGCAGGGTCCTGGGTTCTTGGCTCTGGTCTAGTCAGAGACCTTATCTCAGAAAAGAAAATGAAAAATATAGAGAAGCAATGAATGCTTGACACTACGTGGCAGCTTTTGCTTTCACATGTACCCACATGGGTAAGCATATCTGCACACGTGTGCCCACAACCCACTCCCATGCTTGCACACGTGTGCACACATACCCACTCCATGCTTCCACACATCTGCACACGTGTGCACACATGCCCACTCCCATGCTTCCACACATCTGCACACGTGTACACACATGCCCACTCCATGCTTCCACACATCTGCACACGTGTAGATGGAAGGAACATTTATGTATTTCACATATCATTTGTAGAAATTGATATTTCTCCAAACTTTCTGTGAGCAAATTTTTACTAAATGGGATTTCAGTTTTCTTAATTAAAAGCACTAAATCTTTTTTTTTTTTTTTTAAATTTAACAGTAGGAAAGTATGGCCGCATTGTGAATTTTTTTCTGCAGGAAGATTAATTTTTTGGCATAAGAACTAGGTTTATTCTGTAATTCAAGACTCCAGTTTCTTAGAATGTGGATATAAACTGTGAGATTGCTGAATGTTTGCATTGTATATCAAAACTAAACAAGATAAATCAAGCCAGGTGTGGTAGATTTATCCTCACTGCAGAGTATCTGGTCTAATGGCAAGGGTGCTGAAGGGGTGGTCACATACAGGAAGGGAACTGGAAGATGTGACTGTACATCCTGGCCTGTAGAACAGAGGGGAAGGGCTGATGGCTCCAAGCTTGGCTGCTTTTCAGTAGAGGGTGGCGTAGGAGCCTTCCCGGCCCAAGTGACATTAAGTTCTGTTTCAAAGTTCTTTCCCCAAGGAAAGTAAATATGTGTGTGTGTGTGTGTGTGTGTGTGTATGTATATGTATGTATATATACACACACATATATACACACATACACACGCATATATATGTATATATGTGTGCATATTATATATATTCATTATATATAATATATTGTATATATTCATTATTGCACATATATATTACTAACTTTGAAATCAGAAGGAATTGTTCATAATTTGTGTTATGTAGTTTTAGCTTGCTATTACGTGACCTTAGTTATAATTCCAACATTCTAAATGCTTTGCAAACCAGATGTTTTTCACGGATCAGATTGGCAGCTGAGCTTGTGTGAACTGATTTAGAATATTGGTTCCACTGAGGGAAACCCTGCTGCTGTGATGTGTAGCTAGCAGACGACACCTTTCTCCTGTCCTGCACAGGTTGAGGCCTATATTTGGCCTTGAGGGTTTTAGAGAAGAGTTTTAGGAACCAGATTTACTTCTGGTTCTGTGGATATCTAGATGCATTACTTATGTATATCAATAGGGAGTTTTGAAATGATTATATACTTTGCTTTTAAATTTTTGTCAAGATGCATCTTCAAAAATTGGAATCAGCACATAATCCTCAACAAATTTATTTTCGAAAAGATGTGCTGTGTGAAACCTTGTCTGGAAACAGCTGTCCCCTGGTGACCATTACAGCAATGCCAGAGTCCAGTTATTATGAGCACATCTGTCAATTCAGTAAGTCCATCTTCTTCACTCAAAATGTCACGCACTCTCACTTGTGTTTGCTTTCTATGTATTTATATAGAAATAATACTAAGAGCCACCTGAGAAGATTAGGGCTCTAGTCTCGGTCCTCACCTAGTTGTAGACCTACCTCTGTGTCTCCCATGTCTCCTCTGCAGAGTGAGAGTCAGCTGAGATCTCCTCTCAGCACTCCTTCGACAGCCATGCTTTTAGTTCTCATGCCAGGTGCTGAAGCAGAAGGGCAGCGGTATTTTAGAGTTGAGACATTTGATAGCTGGCATATTAAATAGCTGCTTGTTTTTCTCCATCATTTAAGATTTTAACATTACTTCAGTTTTACAGCTGAGGTAATAAAAATAAGATCATAGTTCAATTTTTGATAAGTATTTCAAATGACCAACAGCAAAAAGAGATGCTGTGCATGGATGCAGGGGTGGCGAGTTGTGTGATTGTGGGCTAAGTGCACAGTGTTGGTAGATTGTGCCAGTGCGTAGTGACTGCTCTGCCAGTCTGTGCATGCTGTCCCACTGTGCTGTCATGCAGAGTTAGTGAAGGGGTGAAATACAATTTTATATTTTAAGCTTTACCAGGTGATAGTCCTTGTAAAACTGTTTCCCCTCAAGTTTTTTTAATCATTAGAAAATAGGAAAGTGATTTCAACAGTGTACATTATTGCGCTGTGTGTGTTCACATTGCAAGTTCCTTCATGTGGCAGCTTGCTTGTGTTTCCTACTGTAGGGTCTAGTGTAGTGTGTGTGTGTGCATAGTGAATTACCCTGAGTTTACATTAGAATTCACAACTGAGGAGAGTTCTGGACCCCAAAGTGATAAGTCGTTCAGGTTTTTAGCATGCTAGCTGTTCATTTTAATTGAGATTTTATGTGCACTTTAGGAAATCGTCCTTATATTTTCCTGTCTGCTCGGGTCCATCCTGGAGAAACTAATGCAAGCTGGGTCATGAAAGGAACACTGGAATACCTCATGGGTAATAGCCCTACTGCCCAGAGCTTACGGGAGTCCTACATCTTTAAAATCGTCCCTATGCTAAATCCAGACGGTGTCATCAGTGGAAAGTGAGTGGAGCAATAGTTCTAGCCGTGTCGTAGTTCTTAGGGTGGCTGTTATGTGAGTTCACTGAGCTGGTAGCTTTCAAGTTAATTCAAAAAATGGATTTGATGATTGTTTTCTAGAAGAAAGCAAGCTTTGGTGAGTAATTTATCGATAGACTTTTAAATGGCTGTGCTAGTGTTCTTCCTATGGAATGTCATTTCATGAAATCTTGAGTTGTTTTGGGGAAGCTGTGCCAGGTATGAGGAAGGCCTTTCATGCTTTAGTCTTGCCTTCTTCATAACAGTGTGGCCAGAGATTGTGCTGTGCCTGGTGACATTAGTACATCGCTCCTGTGGACAAAGGACAGCACATTGACATTTTCAAGACTACATAGTTTTCATGTGTTTGCCCTTCTCTGGTGGAGGACTCCGATTGCACGTCTACAAGGCAGCTAATGCACTCAGCATATAGAGTTAGTATTGCAGATGGCTGCTAGTTAGTCAGTAGAGAGTGTGTCCAGTGATGTGTTTATAAAGTACAGAAGAAAAGCAAAGAATTCACAATTTAACTTTTTTATAACTTAAAAAACTTTATTTAAAATTTAAAACTTTATTTTAAAATTTGAAATCACCATTGTTACATTAATATGACATAAGATTTTACATAGCAAAATGATGAATGTGTGTTTACTTAATGAATACTATATATGTTCAGTTGAGCGCCATCTGCATTTACTTGACTACTTACTGGAATAAGTCATAAAGTTGAATCAGAAGGGTATGTGACGGTCTGTGGCAATTGTATTTTCTGTTTTGTGTAGTCACCGCTGCTCTTTAAGTGGAGAGGATTTGAACAGACAGTGGCAAAGTCCAAACCCAGACTTGCATCCTACGATTTACCATGCGAAGGGGTTACTACAGTACCTGGCTGCAGTGAAGCGCTTACCGCTGGTACGTGGCTGTATTTGTTTGCCCTTGAATACACAAGTGCACTTACTGATTGATAGTCTATATTAAGTTATATTTTTAGGTTGGCGTGCAAAGTGACATCTTTACACCTGTGTCCTTAGATCTTGCTCTCTCTTGTCCTCACCTCCCACCCCAGCAGGTTCCACTACTCTCTTCAGCTGTGTCCCGTCCCCCTTTCTAGATCGTGACCTGCATACACGTGCATATATTAATCGTACATCTACACACACAGTTTTAAACCTAGGTCCCACATATACTGGTAGTTGTTTTTCTGTGTTTACTTAATTGTACTTAATGTAATCATTTCCCGTTACATCTGTTTCTACAGATGCATACAATTCTCATCAAGAGTGTTGATTTAGGTCGGATCTTCCAGGAGCTCTGTTTTTAGTTGTGTTGAGAAGTTCCCATCCTGACTTCCACAGTTGCTCCACACGTCTCTTTCTGAACAGTGAGAAGGGTTCCTCTTTCCTCCCTCCTGGTCAGCACCTGTTACTTGGATTTTAATGACAACTACCCTGTTTGGTATGAGATAAAATCTCAGAGCAGTTTTAATTTACATTTCTCTGGTGGTTGGCTAAGGATGCCAAATAGTTTTTTAAAAAATTATATTTATTTATCTTTTTTTGTGGGAGGGTTGGCATTCCTGTCCACAGTGCAAGCGTGGAGGTCAAAGGGCAACTCTAGGAGTTGGTTCTCTCCCTCTACTGTGTGGGTTCCCAGGCACCTTTTCAAGTATTTATTAGCCATTAATATTCCTTCTTTTGAGAACTCTCTTTTTGATTCATTATACCATTTACTGAGTGGGTGATTCTATTTTTTAGTAATTTAAAAAAAAATTCTTTATAGTGTTTAGATATTAGTCCTCTGATGTGTAGTTGTCAAAGATTTCCTCCCTCCAAACAAAAAACAAAAACCCAAACCTTAGGGTTGGAGGGATGTGTCAGTGTTTAAGACCACTGGCTGCTCTTCCAGAAGATCCAGTTTGATTCCCACACCCACACGACTGCTCAGAATGATCTGTAACTCCAGTTTCAGGGCATCCAACACTTCTGGCCTTTGAAGGCACCAGGCCCACCCTTGGTGTAAATACGTATATACAAGGTAAAACATTTGTAAACATTAAATAATTTTTTTTTTTGAGACAGGGTTTCTCTGTAGCTTTGGAGGCTGTCCTGGAACTAGCTTTTGTAGACCAGGCTGGTCTCGAACTCACAGAGATCTGAGTGCTAGGATTAAAGGTGTGTACCACCACTGCCTGGCTAAATAAAATAATTTTTATAGCTTTAAAGAATAAAAAATTATGTGTTTCTGTGAATATATGACGCATGTGTTCAGGGTCCTGAGCAGCTCTGAAGAGAGCCTGAGTCCCTTGGAGGCCAACATGGATGCTGGGCACTGAGCCCAGAGCCTCTCAGAAGAACAGCTAGTGCTCTTGAGCCTTCTTTCCAGCCATCTTCCTCCTTTTTCATGCAGACACTTTGATTTCATGTAACCCCGTTTGCCAGTTGGAATTGTTTCCTGTACTGTGCAGGCTTCTTGAAGTGCTTTCCTCTACCACTGTGAAAGCTTCAGGTCTCATGCAGGTCATGATCTGTTTTGATGGATTCTGTGCCAGGTGTGAGATGCAGATTGGTCTTTCTAGAGGTGTGGAAACCCAGATTCTCCAGACCATTGTTAAGGAGGCTATTGTCTTGGTTACTTTTCTGTTATGGTGAAAAGACATCACAATCCAGATCAGTTTTAGGAGACAGTTGATGGAGGTTTTCTGTCCCACCTGGTCCTGCAGTGGTTAAGTCCCAAAGAATGACACAGAGGTCTATGTTAGTTATAAACTGATTGGCCCATTAGCTCAGGCTTCTTATTAACTAATTCTTATAACTTACATTAGCCCATTATTCTTATCTGTGTTAGCCACGTACCTTTTTTGGCAAGACAGTCACATCTTGCTTCCTCTGCAGCTGGGTCTGCGACTGCAGACTTAAACTTTCCTGTTTTCAGAATTCTCATTGCCCTGCTTATACTTCCTTGCCTGGCTACTGGCCAATCAGCATTTATTAAACAAGTACAAGAAACAAATCTTTACAGGGTAAAAATCGTCCTACAGCATGTGAGATCTTCGAGGATTTAGCAATTCAAACATTAATTATAAATCCTTGACAAAACTTGGTTTTACTTTTTATTGAATGATGATTTTTCTAAATTTAAAGACCAAAGAAGACAGAGCTGTTGGTTGGCTTGATATATCTGCATTTATTTGGTAATATATAAGTCTAAAGATTAAAATTTTTGTTTTGGCAACAGTGTAGTTTTAATTCATCCTAAAGTTACTAAAGATCATAATAAAGCATTCTTTCACAACTTTGAGCACAATAAGCTGTGTATAGGGAAAATGATTTTGTACATGGAATGGAGTTGAGTAAATTCAGAGCCTGCAGTTAAGGGTTCACATCATCACTCATGTCTTTAATATGTGAGCATGCTGGGTCAGCCAGCAGACGTGTCTTTTGGAATGTGACATGTGTACACCTAAGGCTTTAATTGTGAAAACATATGCTCTTTTTAAGGTGTATTGTGACTACCATGGCCATTCTCGAAAAAAGAATGTGTTTATGTATGGCTGCAGCATCAAAGAGACAGTGTGGCATACCCATGACAACTCAGCTCCCTGTGATGTTGTGGAAGACATGGGATACAGGGTAATATACAGTTCATGAATATTTGAATTTCAAATGCATGTAAGCTATCAGAAAATTTTAATACACGTGAATTGATCAGATTCGATGTCTGCATCTTGCTATTTTTGTTTAAAGTTTTTATTTTTACGTTTGCTTTCATATTGATCTTTGCTATCCATTTAGAATTTATTTTTGTATTTAGTATGGATATGTGCCTTAGGTAGGGTTTTTATATTGCTGTGAAGAGATATTAGAGCACCCACATGTATTTCTTGAATAGTCTCTTGTAGATGGCCATTTGAATACTATTGCCAAATTCTCCATAATACAGATGAAAGCAGTTAATGCTCAGAATGCCACGAGAGGTGCTACTGTGACCCACATCCTTTTTACTGCAGCATCTTTCCTAGGGAAACCAGTGTCTGGTTCTTTGAGTTTACATAGTGACAGTTGGAAGTGAGGTTGAGGTTTTCATGTTTGCACATCACACTGTCCTTTGGAAGTACTTTATCATAAGTCTGGCTTTTGTAATGTTCATCTAATTATTAGTATTTTAAAAATAAGAATGTTTCATATGTATTACAAACACATTTTATAGGGCTGGAGAGATGACTCAAAGGTTAAGAGCACTGGCTGTTTTTCAGAGGTCCTGAATTCAATTCTCAGTAACCATATGGTGGCTCACAACCATCTGCAATGCAATCTGGTGCCCTCTTCTGGAGTGCAAGCACCAGAACAGTGTATACATAATAAATAATTAAATCTTTTTTTATAAAAAAAAACTCCCACATTTTCTAATTTTTTTCTGGTGTGTAATAATTTAGAAATGATATTTGTTGCCTTTTCCCCTCTTTTTGATAGCAATGGGCTGAGAACGTAGGGCCTTCTGTGTGCTTAGCAAGTCCTGTGGACTCCTGAACCACATTCTCATCCCTGCAGATTTTTAAAAGTTGCTTCATGTTTAATTTAACTGGTGAAGAGTGACTTCAAGTCTTTCTCACTGACAACAGCTGAGCCCATGTTAGTGATGGTTGGCTCTTTCTAGTGCAGAGCTCAGTGTTTCCTGCATTTCTATGCACATGTGGGTCAATTTAGACATAGAGGCCACATTGACATGGATGAGATTGTTTCTCCAAACACAGTCATTCTTTTTGTCTGTGATGTTTTTTTAGAGTTTGTTCACATATTTACAATATTAGGTGAGCTTGATAATTTGAGTTAGAAAAAGTATTGGTACTGCTTAGATTATGATTTCATTAGTTGGGCTTTTTTTTTTTTTAAATCTTGAGGTCATTGACATTTAGTGTTAAATCAGTTGACCTTTTCTGGGTTAATTTGTTTTAAATTTTAAGCATGTTTTTCTTTATATTTTATTGCTTATTATTTACTTGTGCATTGTCTATGCATGTGTGTCTGTGTGAAAGTTTTCACACATGCTTGTGGGTGCCTATAGGAACCAGAAGAGAGAATTAGATGGCTGGAGCTTCAGTTACCAATGTGAGTTTTCAGTACTGAACTCAGGCCCTTCGCATGAGCAGCAAGTGGTCTTAGCCTCAGAGCCATCTCTCAAGTCCCTTTCTTTATATTTTTAGCCATGTTTATTGTAGACACTTTTAAATGTGTACTTTGTACATTGCTTGCTGCTATAAATGTGTTTCCTCACTGGTTACCATTTGGAACAGCAGAAGACTCTAAATTAGCTAAGGTTGAGTGAGGGGGAGGAGCATAGATACTTAAAAACAAAGCAGTGTTTGAATTAATAACTCCTGGGTTACAATTTTATTTTTACAGACTCTGCCTAAGATACTGAGCCACATTGCTCCAGCATTTTGCATGAGCAGCTGTAGCTTTGTCGTGGAGAAATCCAAAGAGTCCACAGCTCGGGTTGTGGTGTGGCGGGAAATCGGCGTTCAAAGGAGCTACACCATGGAGAGCACCCTGTGTGGCTGCGACCAGGGGAGATACAAGGTAGCGCACCTGGAGATTCTTGTGTGTCTGTGCGCACACGCGCTCGAGAGCGCAACTCCCGAGGAGGCTCTGGAGCTGAAGTTCCAGGCAGTGTAAGCTGTGCGTGTGACTGCTGGGACCTGTGCCCTGGTCCTCTGCACTCGTAACCACTGAGCTGTCTCTCCTACCACAGGTGCTAGACGTAAAGATGCTCGATGCTTCCTTTCATATACGCTCTTTCGGTTTTCAAGTATTTGTTAAATGTACATCTGCCTTATTGAGCTATGTGTGTAACATATAGTAATGGGACCGAGTGGCACAGCATGACAGTTTCTGGGTCAGAGGGTCAGAGTGAGGACTGCATGTGTGTGGGTGTGTAAGGGTACACACCTGTCTATGTGGAACATCTTCCTCTAAGGCAGTGGTTCTGAACCTTCCTGTTGCCGTGGCCTTTAACACAGCTCCTCATGTCGTGGTGACTCCCAGTCGTAAAACTATTCATTGCTACTTCATAACTATAATTTGCTACTGATAATGAATTGTAATTAAATCTGTTTTTCAATGGTCTTAGGCAACCCCTGTAAAAGCGTCTCTCAGCCCCCAGGTTGAGAGCGCTGCTGTTATGTTACTGTCCACTTTGTTCTCTGACATAGGATCTCTCTGAAGTGTACACAAACCTTCTATTTATAGAACTAGAAATGCCCTTGGCTGGCCAGCCAATGAGTTCCTAGAATCTACCAGTTCCTCTTACTTGCTCCGGGCATACACAGCTGTGCATAGGATTTGAACTCAAGTCGTTGTGCTTGAAGATAAGTCAATTTTACCCACTGAACCATCTTCCTGACCCTGCTTTTTGTTGCTTTTAATTTCTTTAAACTAGATCACTTGCTTAGGAAACTTTAAGAATTTTAATTATTCAACTCTACCTCAGATCCATGATTTTAAGGAAAGTACATTGGTGCATTGGATCACACATTTATTTAGTAATTTATAAGAAGCTACACAAGTAACACTCTATTATAAAAATTCCTGTCAATTTAGTATTTAGATTTGTGTGTGTGACCTTTTTGTATGTGTACATACATGGCTGTGTGTGTGTGTGTGTGTGTATGAGAGAGAGAGAGAGAGACAGACAGACAGACAGACAGACAGACAGACAGACAGACATGGAGGCCAGAGGACAATGTGTAGGAGTTAGTTTTTTTCTCTTATCAAGTGGGTCTCAGGATGAACTTAGGTGGTCAGGCTTGGTAGCAAATGCCTTTACTGGATGAGCCATCCCATCAGACCCATTTGTTTTTTTAATGTATAAATATGTAAGCTTTTAAAAAAAAAGTTGAATATCCTATGGAGGGAAATGCTTCTCCTTCTGCAGTCTTACATGTTTGCTGTGCGGGTCAGGAGGACAGGTCATTCCCAGGTAAACTGCCTGCTGTGCTAGCTGTGCCTCTTTGCACTTGCAGTGGACTCCTGCAGGCCGACGACTGCAGCCAGCTGCAGTCCATCCTTGCTAGGCTACGCTCTCCTCCACACCCACAGCTCTTGATAGCCTGAAGCCTTTAGTTGTTTTGGTTCATTTTGTATCTGGAAAATAAATGATAAGCTCTATAGTTTGCAGTCAGTATTTGTGGTTTTATATGGTGACATTTAACATTTGATAACCTTATATTTGGGGAGCAGTTAAAGAAGGTGATGGGAATCATGTGTAATTTTCTTTTTGATGGAGCAGAAAAATTAAAACAAGCACTCTCACTTGACGTGGAACATAAAAATGATTTGCTACTTTTGTTGAATTCATTCTCTTTTGTTTAGGTACTTACTTTCATTTCTTTTTACCAACTTAGACACTGTCTGAGTATCTGTAAGGCAGTGTTCAGAAGTGCACAACGCTTCAACTTAGACACTGTCTGAGTATCTGTAAGGCAGTGTTCAGAAGTGCACAATGCTTCAACTTAGACACTGTCTGAGTATCTGTAAGGCAGTGTTGAGAAGTGCACAACGCTTCAACTTAGACACTGTCTGAGTATCTGTAAGGCAGTGTTCAGAAGCGCACAATGCTTCAACTTCAGTACGAGTGTCAGCCCTGGCAGTCAGACCCATGGCTCACACGGTGTGTGAGAGGCCAAGCAGACGCCGCAACAGTTTGCGCGGTCTTCTCTCAGTTTCCTGAGACCGGACAAGCAGTTTCTGAGGAAAAGCCACGAATAAAGGACAGTCAATGTGTAACACCCTCAACAGCCAGGAGGAGGCCTGGTCTGTGCAGTGCGGGGCCAGGCCAGGCTCGAGTCATCTCCACATCAGCTCGAGGACCAGGCTTGCCCCAAATGGAAACTGTAGCCCTGGCTAACCCCTGACTAGCCCTAGCCAATTAAAATATACTAATATGATTTTTACACGATTAAGCCAATCATAGCTAAAATGACCTACCTTCCTTAGATACTCCCCTCAGTAAGGCTGAAAAGAAGCCCCCCCCCCCATGTCCTTCTTGGGGTCATAGTCATCTTTCCATTGTGTAGGATGGTCAGCCCCAGCATGCTGGAATAATCATCATCATCATCATCATCATCATCATCATCATCATCATCACTCTGCCTTTGTGTTAGATGTGGTCTCTTGGTGGTCTTTGGAGGTCCAGACTCAGTACAATGTTAGGAAGACTTCATCATTGACAGTCAGAACCACTGCTCACAAGAAGTATTAGGAAGATTTTGTTTCGCACATGAACAAGAGTAATGTTAGTCAGAAAATTCTCTGCTCATGTATTATGTTCCCTCAGATTGTTGGTAACGTGATTTGCGTTCTGGTTAGTGGCAGTATGTGTTTTATTGCAGAGTTCAGGTTAGTCCCGCAGAAGCCAGAGCTGAGTCCAGATTTCAGGATATTCTTTTAGAGCTGTGGGGTTGTTGGGGGTGGGCAGGGGAAGGAAGATGAAAATTTGGGGTGCATGGCAAGACCCTCTCTCTAAAACAACCCCAGAGAGCCACAGTAAGATGCCATGCTGTAGGGCAGTTTGCTGTGTTTCCTAGAACACTGCGTGCCCACCATGTCACAGAGCAGTTCTTCCGCAGCAGTGGTTTAGCTTTGCTAGTGCATCAACGTTCTTTGGATGTGACTTCAATGACTTCAGTGAGCTGCAGCCGAAGGAAACCAAAGGTTCTGAGAATCTGTGTGTTTACTTTATTTCTAGGGTTTACAGATTGGGACTCGAGAATTGGAAGAAATGGGAGCGAAATTTTGTGTTGGTTTAATGCGTTTGAAAAGACTGACTTCTTCATTGGAATATAATCTGCCCTCCCAAATGCTTGACTTTGAAAATGACTTAATGGAATCCACCTGTAAAGTGACGAGGTAAGACACTCTTCTCTTTCCCCTGTGTGCTATCTGCTAGTAAGACCTCTCCGGGACAGTCAGTGGGCGAGCGTGACAACGGCAATAGCCAAGAACACATGTACAGTTAACAGGATTAGGTCACGTGTCTAATACTTGCTTCTAGCTGTAGTGGCTGATTCATTTATTAATGTTTAAGTAATGCTGCCATGAAAGAGCCTTCTGCATTGAGTTTTGCTTTTATAACTGCAATACTTCACTTTGAACCTGAAAACAAGTAGCAGAGAAATACGGCATTTAGATAATCTCTAACTTAAGAAGACTTGGAGTTGTGTTTTATATTTCAGAAGAGATTTTATTTTATTAATGTATACATACTTGAGATGGTTGTCCAGTAACCTGATTTTATGTTGAAAACAGCTGAATTTAGCATACATTTGACAATTTATTTCTGTCAAATGGTTTTAAAAATAATATTCACTTTTAAAATTCATTGAGTATGACATTTGAACCATTTGTAAGCATAGAGTTCAGTGCTAAAGTTGTTAGTCGTAGTGTCAGACTGTAGCCTTCTCTTGTGTGGTGTGCGAGTGTGGTAAGAATAGTCCCATTCTCTAGCACCGTGATGACTTGTGTTACTAAGTACCAGTTTGCCATTGTGTTAATCCGTCACTGCACTGTTAGGTGAATCAGTACAGCAGCCTCAAGTGTAGTGAGACAGGAAACCGGGCTCTTTGTGGACGTGGTCATTAGACAGTGATCTCTGGCAGCCATTGTTCTTTAACATACTGCCCAACCCCTGTGCAAGCAAATGCAGAGTTCACCATGGTGTTGCTAGGCAGGTGAATAACTCAGTGGGTAGAGCATTTGCCATGCAAGCCAGATGACCTGAGTTCAGGTCCAGAACCCATATAAGGTGGAGGCAGAGACCTGACTCCTCAGTTCTCCTCTGGTGTCCACACATGCATGCCCACATGTGGTGCTAATACAAAATGTGGAGGGTGGTCAGCTTTCCCTGAAGTCAGACACTGACTTGGAGTCACAATGTTACCATGCCCATGGAAGGAGGATGCTTGCCTCCAATAGTCCAGAGGACCAGCTTTGTTTATTAGTGATTTACACAGATGGTCACCATTTGTGCCTTCCTCCCAACACACTCATTCATTCAAAAGGAAGAAATGTATATTTGAAAAGTCTGTTCAGAAGAATTATACTGCTAACTACTTCCATATATTTAACATTTCAAGTTATTTATCAGTATAACTGTTTCCTCTTGTAAGTGTGTTTGTTTCCTTCTGTGTCATGGGGAGTCCATCCTGTAGCAGACTCTCTGGAGAGGGTGTAGTACAAGAACAGGTTGAGCACATCTGATTCTCACCACTATATAAACATCTGTATATCTACTATAAAAATATCCAGCAATCTTCAGTTAAGATGGGCTGTTTTCTCTGACAGTCTGCAGCTGAGATGCAGTGATTTTGTGTGTATTTTCACCCTTTTTCTGCCCTTAAGAACTCAGCTACCTCTTTCCCTGGCTATCATTCTTAGTCTGTCTCAGATTAGTTTTCCCTTAACTTCTGATTTTTTCCCTTGACTTTTATACCTTAAGGCTTCCATAGTTTTCAGGTCCTCGGTCTGAATTTTCCTCCATCTCTTAATGTACCTAGGCCATTCATTTTAGGCAAGCGTACTGCGGATGCTGGGTTCTCCTGTGGCATCCTGGTCTGCTGTGTAGCTTTGCTCTCTCCTGTTGCTCAGAACCTTCCCTCTGCTCGCCTGTGAGGATGGATTGCTGAAGTTTCCCATTGCAAATGTAGTTTTTCCCTGTTAGGAATTAGAAAGTTTTTTTCATTGGGATTACTTTACAGCTATGCCTGTGAATGTGTGTGCAGAATATAAGTGTGTGGTTTATTACTTGTTCTGTTGTCTTCATGCAATGGTATATTCATTCTGTTTCCATTTAGTGAATTACTGATAAAATTAAAGAGTTTTAATTTTTGGTTTTTTTTTTTACATCTGATATTCTATTTTATTTAATTTTTTTTTTAACCTTATTTTGGGGATGATTTTGTTATTCACTTTTGTCTCTGCATAAGCCTGTTTTATTTTCTTTTGTTATTCTTTCATTGGTACCCTAGAGGTTTATCAGTGCATAATGGACCCTTAATTTACTAGTGCACAGTATAAATTGCTGTGTCTGCTTCCTCAGACAATGAATGCTGAGACCTTAGGACACATTAATTTTATGATCTTCCCACTTTTAATACTATTGTTATGTATTTAATTGAACTGTTTATACTTTAAGCCATATTATGCATATAACTGCTTTGGCCATCCATTATTCATTAAGATTTGCTTTTTAGCTCCTCATTGGTTCCCACCCCACTGCTGGTCTTTCCTCTCTGTTGAGGGTCTCTTTCTGTAACCCAGGCTGGACTCCTCTGCGTCTGCTCCAGGTTAGGGTCATGTAGTGTGCTCTTAAACTGGTGTGTGTGTGTGTGTGTGTGTGTGTATGCATATCTGTATTGTCTATGTGTCTATGTGTACATTTGTTTATATGTCTGTATCTCTGTGTGTATATCTGCTTGTATGTGTGTTTGTGTCTCTGTGTGTGTGTATGTGTCTCTGTGTGTCTGTTTGTGTGTCTGTGTGTATATGTATGTGTCTGTCTCTCTGTGTGTTTGTGTATGTGTGTCTATTTATATGTGTGTCTTTGTATGTATCTTTTTATGTGTCTGTCTCTGTGTATGTATTTGTTTATGTGTCAGTGTGCATGTATGTATCTGTTTTTGTGTGTGTCTGTGTGCTTTTGTCTGTGTCTCTGTGTATGTTTGTATGTCTGTGTGTGTATGTCTATATGTGTATGTCTGCTGGGAATAGATTATTTCAGTTACTACATTTTCTCATTTTTCCCTTTTATTGGGATCACAGTTATTTTAGAGCTCCCATGTGATAATTAGCACACTAGAGCTGTTTCTGTTGGGGTTTTCTCTAGTTGTGTTTCTTGGCATGTCTGGCAGTTTACCAAATGCCAGCGGGGTGTCATGTAAAGATCAGAGGATTCCTCTGTCCTCAGCTGAGCTTCAAGGAGTAGGGTTTGGTGCCCCAACTCAGTGTGCTACTGAGCTGGCTTGAGGTAATATCAAACACAAATGTGAACGTGTGAAATGTAGTTGACTCCTGGTTCAGTCCTCCTGACTCTCCAAGTGGCAGCCCCAGGGGTCACAGTGCAGGTCCAGGACCCTCTTCTCCTTGGCCACATAGCTGCCAGAGCGCTCCTGTGGCTCTGTCTGCGTTTGCTCCTGTGCCGCTTAGCTTCTTGTGCTATCATTTAACAGTTTGTCAAATGCCTCTGGGAAACTGGAATGTTGGGGTCACCTCTCTGCAATTCCCTTTTTTCAGGGATCCTGACAGCTCTGCGCCCCAGCTTTCCCCTGCAGTCCCTTGAGATGGCTGGCGCTCTGATGACACCCTGCCCTGGGCCGCTGCCTCCTTTGCCCTGCTTCCCACTGGACTTTGCCCCGCACTTTCCCTTGCCGACTTTGCTCCGTATCCTTTCAGTGCAATAAGCCATGAGTGTGGACCCCGCTCTGTGCTCCTCTTCCTCTCAACCTGCTGCTCCATTGAGTTTCTTCCTTGCTTGGTTGTCACAGAGATGCTAGTGTTTTTGCTGAGAACAACTGGAGCTAGATCATACTGTACAGCAGTAGCTCAGCACTGCCAGTGTCGTCATGGGCTGGTTCCTGCAGACGGTCTCCTCTAAACTCCACCATCTTCATTGTAGCTGATTCTCTCTGTGTACAAGATGGTGCCATTGGTGTGTTATGACTCTGTGCATGATGGGTGACCTGACCGTCTGGCTCCCTCCTCTGAGGACTGACTTTTGGCTCATAGCTGGAGCTTAGTGGTGTCTCCTTCATTCCTTCTATTCCTCCCTTCCCTTCTCTCTTTTTCTTTCTTTCTTTCTCTTTTTCCAAATAGATGTCCTTTGGGCAGCCATATTGTCCAGTAGCTCAGCTGACCTCTGTGTGTGCTTGCACATGCTTGTAAGTATGTCATAGTCATTTCAGAGTGACACATATATTTCCTATGAGAAGGAAGGTGGTTGTGACTGTGTTAGGTAATGTATGTGAAGGTTCTTCTTAAGTTGTCAAGTACACAGGACATATACCAGAGTTCAGCAGATGAAAATTAATTGGTGCGATTGGCCTTGTGTTCTAAATCTTTCCCACTGAAGTAAAATAGTGTGTGTGGGGGTAGGAGCATTGATGACTGTGTCAGCCGCCTTGCTCCTCCCTGAAACGGCTGAGGTGGAGGGTCGGGGAGATCAAGTGGAAGAGTGGAATGCCATGCCAGGTAGACAGACAATAGCACAGTGCTTTAGTCTGGGCCTAATTCCCAGAGGCAGTCATTATAGTGGGGCTCTGCAGAAGATAAGGGCTCATGATGGAAGTGGTTTCACAACACAAGCCTGCAGCTAGGCTGATTCCCAGGGAGGAACTAGCAGATGGGGTTGGGAGCAGGAAGGGGAGCCACCAGTAAATAACCCTCCGGTGTAAACTCACTTGAGCCTGGCAGGGCGAGAGAATGGCTGTGTTTGAGTAAGGTGCCTGTTGGTGCCTGGAGGAGAAGGGCTGCTGTAGGTCGGATCCTGACATCACATTCTTACATTCATAAAGTATACAACAAACCTTTATTGAAGCACCTGAAAAGTGCTTCTAGACCTTTCTGGGGGCACAGGAAGTGGGTGAGTGGAGTCATAGTTCCTGACCTTTGGCTTAGTATTGAGAAAACAGGCATGAGAACAGGCAGCTTCAGCTGTGTATGATGGTCAGATGGAATGTCTGTGTAGGGAACTCATGCCAAGGAGTTTAGGAGAACTGAGGATGAAGTCAAGCTGTACTTTGAAAAGAAACACGAGCCATTGGTAGAAGAAAGTGCGATGTACATCCAGTGCAGAGAAAACAGGTATGACCAAAGTGTGCCAAAGATCACGTAGGGCTTGGTATTGTCTGGAGATTAAGGCTAGCTTCCTTCTGGAGAATTTTGAGTTGTGTGACTTCCTGAGTGTATAGATTTGAGAATACAGAGGAGGAATAGATTTAGTGGGGGAAACAATGAGTTCTCAGCATGTAGTGTCTGTGGTGTAGGTCAGATAGCTATGTAACATCTCTAGAACTCCATGCAGGTACAAGAGGGTTAGGTGAAGTCAGGTTACATGCTTGCTCTTGGAACTTAAGAGAATGCATGAATGGAGAGCTGGGAACCAAGAGCATCTTTGTCAGACCGCATGCTCTGTAGGGCAGCAACAGAGAGGAGAGAGAGCAAACCAGAGTGGAAGAGTCAGAATTCTCTCCACAGTGAGTGCAGCCGAGCGGCTGGTGGAAATGGCAGTGGAATTGGATTGTGAGGGCTGTGCATGTGCAGTGTGGAGAAGTGCATGCCTTCCCTTCCTCTCCTTCCTTAAGCCTGGCTCATAGACATGTCTGCTCTGCTCTCTCTCCTCTCTGATCCCTGCCCGCCTTCCTGGCAGACTCCCAGCAGTGGTGACCGTGTTGCAGGGCCAGTGCTGCTGTGAGCTAGGAGCAGAGCGTTCTGAGGATCTGGAGAGACAAGGGTCTGAGTGACCATGGTGGGTACAGTGTGAACTAAGAGAAGGGCTTTGTTTCCTACTCTTTCCATTCTCCTTACCAGGACAGGTGGCACCATGAGCAGGGTGCTTGGTGAATGAAGCAGGTGTGGTTTGTTCATGCCAAACTGACAAGTAAACCATGACTTGCCACGAGGGAAACAGCCTCTGGTACAGCCCTGCCCGTCTCTTGCTGCACTCCCCTGGAGCTTGCTCTCTTGGTCTGAGGCTCCCAAGTCTTTGCTGTCCTTACTCTGGCACCTCTCTTGTTCTGTTTCTTACTGGTGTGCAGCTTTAGGAGATGGTCTTCGGACCCTTTTCTGATTTCCTGTTAATGAACTTTGTATCCACTTGTACACACACAATCAATCCTTATTTTGACCCTGCTCCTTGTAACCGACCTGGTTCCAGCCTCTGCTCTCCCAGTGGCCATTGAGCTACATCTGCTGGCTCAGGGTCTCTTCAGCGCTGCCCCTAACGTGTGGGGTCTGTCGCCTTGCTCCCTCTTGCCAAGCACTGTCTCTGCCTTTGTGCCTCACCTGCCTGGAGCTGCCCTGTCCTCCACCCTCTAGCTGCCTCTCTGATGGGCCTGCCGTGCTCCTCTCTGGCTGTCAGTCCGCAGCCAGGACTAAGCAAATATGTGCCAGGGAGTTTGCCTGTTCTCTTCATTTGTTCCCGTCTCAGCCTCGTAAGACTCACCTACAATTTTAGGAGTGTCTGAAACACTGAGGTCAAAGGTGAACCAATATTTCAAAAGCAAGAGAGATAGTAACAACCATGCCAAAAAACAGACAATCTTTTTTTACAGTCTTTCTGCCCATGAATTTTTAACTATGTGTTTAAATTTCATAGTAAGTTGTCCTTGTAAATGTTGGATCTACTAAGTCTTGTTCATTTTCCAAGCCAGTCAACATCTTTATCTGAACTGTGGTATGCTGTGTAAGCTATGAACATTTTTGTTGTCGTTGTTGTTTGTTTGTTTCAAGACAAGGTTTCTTTCTGTAGTCCTGACCATCCTGAAATTTGCTCTGAAGACTAGTCTGGCCTGGAACTCAGAGAGCCATCTGCTTCTGCCTCCCAAGTGCTGGGATTGAAGGTGTGCTCCACAACCACTGGGCAAGAAAGCTCTGAGCTTCTAAGAGAAAAATCATTATGTGTCAGAGTAAGATGGCTTGCAGTCCTATCCCCACTCCCAACACAGACACAGACATATGTGCACGCATGTGCACACACACTCTCCACACTTTCCTCTGCAAGGGCAAAGCTCACTAGAGGAAGAAGTGCTTTTTCAAACAGAATTGACTTTTTCCATCACAGTTGAACTCTAGGATCCCCTTGCCTTCTGCTCCAGCGTGCTGGCCTGGGGTTTTGTGCTCAGCTGTGCATTCTCTCATCTCCAGGGTCGACTGACTCTACACTTCTTATTTTAACAGACTGTTTTCTCTTTTGTATAGTTGTATAGCTTTTGGTTGTTTCACCTATCAGAAATAGTTGTTTGGAAGTGGCCTGTAAGCAAACATACATATGAAATTTGTGTTCATTTGGACACAACTGCGGGGTGTGTAGATTGTCCCAGCAGTGTGTCCTTGATGTGAGTGTGTAATTCCCACCACTGGGAAGCAGTCATGGGAGAGCTGTTTTCATCCCTCACACACTTCCTGAAGAAATATGCACAGACATCTTATTCTCTACCCGGTGGGAAGTAGTCAGTCTGTGTGTTGAGTAGTCACATTGTGGGGATATGGCTGTGACCATTTCACAGCAGCGAGTCACTGTAGACATCAATGGTTCTAACTCCCTGTTGCCTGATTTGCAGGGATTAAAATAGGATTTTAAGATAAATCTTCAAAATGTGTGTGTTGATGAAATCCTTGAACTAATAACCCTTGAGTGAATCTTCTTCCCTTGTGCCTATGATGTACCGTGTGTGGACCCTTCAGTGTCACTAAAGACGGCCGGCCATGTCACCCCACTACTGGGGCAGGTGGCTTTCAGCTGTTATGAACACCTTGTTCATTTGTGTGAAGTCTCCAGTTAATCCGAGCTGCTTGTATTACTGAGGTCCAGGTTGATACCTGTGAGTGGGGTGTCCAAGTCTGGGTCTCACGAAGCCTTGTGTGTTCTGTGCTTTGGCTGCAGCCCTACCACTTATGTTTTGGATGAAGATGAACCTCGATTCCTTGAAGAAGTTGATTACAGTGCAGAAAGCAATGACGAGTTAGAGGTTGAATTAGCGGAAAACACAGGTGATTATGAGCCTTCTGCCCAAGAAGAAGCCCTTTCCGACTCCGAGGTATCAAGAGCTCACCTGTCTTGAACTTTCTGCCATCTTTGTTAATTGCCAAGAAGAAATGAAATGTCTTGGTTTTCATTACACAGGAAATTTGAGAGGGACAAGCTTTTAGACAGCTGACTCAAAGAAGACAAAAAGGAACTTGGGCCTGTTTGGTTTCAAGAGAATAAATATATTATTAATTAATGATATAATTGGCATTTGTTTTATTTTAGATATTCAATGTACTTTATATAGCATTGAATTATCAAATGATAGATTTACTTTTAAAAAGAACCCAAATATCATTGCATGAATTTTTATCTCCTGTGGCACCTGCATCAAGTAGATAAATTTGAAGTGTGTCCAAGTACAAAGTCTAAATGATAGTGTTGAAAGCTAATATCCCTGTACGTGGGTTTCTCCAGAGATGCTTGTGTTGAGGTGGGTAGCTCCTGAAGATAAGACTGCTCTTCAGAATAATGTGAATTGTGGACCGTGGCCTTGAAACCGTCCGTTAAATAAAAAACGTATCAAATACCGTGTTTATTTTGTCATCTTTTTAGCCAGCTCAGGTTCTTAGTTTGAAGAACTTGTAAAAATCCTATGTCTGACACTTGATGAGAGCTTCCCTAAACAACCTAGCTTCCCAGGCTTGAGAATGATGCTGTGGGTGCCCGTGCCTCCCACTGAGCTGCACCATTGTTGGCTGTGTTGTATGGATGTCCTGCAAGACCCTCACTGCAGTCCCGTGCATGAGCTGAGCTGAGCTGAGCTGTGTGCCTGGGCTTGTGAGGTTTCTTCAGAGCATGCCAGTAGTAGCAGGAGCCCTAAGTGACCCCAGTCAATTTGAATTGTTCTTGCAGTGATGTTTTGCTGAGGGTTAGCCATCCTGTGGCAAGGGTAACCATTATCACCAAATAAAACAAACTCAGTGACTAGATACTTGCTTTATGTGCTGAATTTTGCTGTTGTAAATGAAACTCCTCTGTGGCTCATGTGCTTAGGTGCCGCTGTGTGTCTGTCTCCTGGGTTACTCCTAGGTTAGAGCCATTTTTAAACCTTTTAAAATGGAAAATAAATGACTAAAATATACTTTGGATATATGCGTTTTCCCAAATCAGTGCTTTTTTTTTATCATCTTATTTAAGATAAATATAGGTTCTCTTTGGTGTCTTGGGAGCCATGTTAAAAATATAGCAGAGATGCTGTAAAATGAGGCTGGCCAGGCTGATGGTGCACACCAGGATTTTAGGAAGTGGGGCCAGGAAGATCCAGAGTCAAGGCTAGCCTGGGCTACAAGGACCCTGTTGTAAAATAAAAGAAAAAAGTTGTTGTTGTTATCATTTTCGTTGTTGTTTTCTCCAGATTGTCTACTTCTTGCTTAGTCTCAGAAAATAAAATGAGATAGATGGTGACACTGAGCCGGTCCTGCTCTCAGGTCCTGCTCTCAGGCCGTCAAATCCTGGAGAGGGTGGTGGTTGTCTCAGTCAGCGTTCTGTTGCTGTGAGGAGACACCATGACCACAACTACTCTTATAAAGAAAACATTGACAGTTCAGAGGTTCATTTCATCATGGTGGGGAGCATGGTGGCAAGCAGGCAGGAACAGACGAGTATACTACATCCTACACGCAGCAGGAAGTCAACACACCTTTTCCAGTAAGACCACACCTCTTAATAGTGCCACAACTTTTGGGGGCCATTTTCTTTCAAACTTCTGCATTCCACTCCCTGGCCGCCAAAGGCTTACAGCCATATCATAGTGCAAAAAATGCATTCAATCCAACTTCAGAAGTTCCCAGAGTTAATAGCCGTCTCGAACTTGTTTCAAAATCCAGTCTCTTCTGAGATGCATGACACTCTCTTAACGTAATCACCTGTAAAAAAAAAAAATAAAAAAACAGATCATATATCAACATGTAATGGCACAGGATATACATTACTGTTCCAAAGTGCAGGGAAAGGAGCGTAGTGAGGAAATGCTGGACCAGTGCAAGACTGAAAACCAGCTGGGCACACTCCAAACTCTGCATCTCCAGTCTCCACATCGCCAGTTCCACTCAGCTTTGTTGACTGACTGGAACACACTTCTTTCTCTTGGGCTGTTTGCAGTCTTTGTTAGAGCTCTCCTCAGCAGGGATCCCATGACTCTGGCATCTATAACGTCTTGGGTAGTTACAGAATTCCAATTGTCAAGGATCTGGTTTAATACAAGCCTTTCTCCATCTGTCTTTTATTTTTTGTATTTTCTTATGCTCATAAAAGCTGCTTTTATTTCTGCCGGTGGGGGAAGAGGGGGAGCATTTTGTCTAATGTTCTTACCCAGAGTATCTTTCCTCTATCAAAGCTGTTAAATTTTGCTTCTCTTTCTCTAAAGATTCTAACTTTACAAGAAAGGTTTATTCTGTAGCCTCAGTGTCACCTTTGAGTGGCCAAGCGAGAAGTTCAGAATTACCTGTTTTCAAGTTCAGTGAGAGTTACAAAAGCATCTTCATATCACCGAAAAAGAGAAGCTGACCTGAGCATGCATGCAGGCTTCGCGTTTGGGTGTTGTGTTCCTTGACAGGCTGAGCTTAGCCCACACCGTCTCCTGAGTTATCCAGGTGTGAGGACCACACACGTGTGAGCGTGAGTACCACAGAGAAGAGCTGGAGGGACAGCACTAATTGTCCGGAGCCCTCTGACCAGCTACTGCCCACAGGTCCCCAAGCAATCAGTGACAACACGTTGGGCTCCCCCTGCTTCTGTTTCTGTATCATTTGATAGGGGAATCTTACAGAGGTCACATCAAACGAATGGAACAGTAAGCCTGCCAGTCAGTTCTGGATTGAGTGTGCAGCAAAGAGGCCTTTCTGTTCGGATGTCTACAGAGAAAATGAGCAGAGTGTCCATTGTGTTACATTGATCTGTGAACTATGTGTGGAAATAACATGCATATGTTCCTATACACATATACGACATATATGTACCTATACACATATATGACATATATGTACCAATACACACATACGACGTATATGTACCTATACACATACAGCATTATGTACCTATACAACACACGACATATGTGTGCCTATACACATATACGACATATATGTACCTATACACATATATGACATATTTGTGCCAATACACATATACGACATGTATGTACCTATACACATATACGACATATATGTGCCAATACACATATACAACATATATGTACCTATACACATAAACGACAATCCCCAATGCAAACCTGTGATGAGCATTATCCCCACTAGAAAAATGCAGAAATGAAGCAAAAGTCACACGCAATGGGCATTAGGAAATCAGTTGAACGTCAGCAGCACTACAGATCACTGCCTCAGCTTTTACGGCCCACTGTTTCACTGGAGGAGGACTGAAGTCCCATGAAGCAATGGGATATGTGCCTTAGTCCTTCCTGTGGCCCCGAGCTTGGCAGTTTTATCAGGATGGTATGTTTCATGCCACATGCTTTCTCAGGCAGAGCATATGGGTCTCTCTCTCTCATCACATGTGTGCACCAATGATAGCTAGACACCACATAAGTGCGTCCCCCAACTATGCCCACCAGAAATACTTTGGTTGTTAAAACAGAAAAGTGCCCTGTGTCTAGACTGAGATAAAGACAAAGTGCTTATTGGGAAAAGGTTCACGGATCAAGGAAAAGATGGTAAAATTGTAGTTTGAGAATAAATATCTCTTGTGCTATTTGTTTAGGGTTCAGTGTGCTGAGATATCACTAACCAGCTTTGCTGGACTGTTGAGTGTTCCTTTTTAGGGGAAGTACCCCATGCTAAGCATGTCCCATTATACCTGCCATGAGGGTGCCCTGGAGAGGGACCCGTAAGAAGTTTGGCTTGGCTGTGAACCCCTAGCATCTAGGAACACTTGATGGTCCTATAGGCACAATACAGTCTGTGAGTGGAGCCTGGGAGCTGAGTAGTCAAACACAGGAGCACTCAGGGCTCAGACAGGAAAATTGAATGTGCTGTAACAGAGATTGAACTGGCAGATCATGACAGGGCCCTGATGGCTTGAGACAGCCCATGCCCAAGAAGTCAGAAGTTTTGGACAAAATAGGAATGTCAGTTTTCACACACAGATAAGGATGTATGTCTATTATTACAGATCTCATCAAGTTCAACATTATTTAAGAAATGCCAGCATTTCATAGGACCACATAGGAGACAGGCCGTTCTTGAATAATCTTTATGCCCTGTCACATTGTCTGCTTAGGAATTTATGAAGACATCATAGTACTGGCTGCATGTATCCACCACAGGTCTTTATAATGACCATTCTGTGCACGTGGCTCCCAGTACCAGCAGCACTGCATGTTCTTCAGAAGATCCTGGTAGACACTGAAACATCTTTATTTAAAAATTTTTCATGTAATATATTTTGTTTCTATTATTTCCCCTCTCGCAACTCCTCCTGGATTCTCCCCCACCTCCCCACCTCCCTCCGCATCCAATTTCAGGCAAGCTCACTTGGGTGCTGCTCTCTTTTTTCTCTCTCAAAACAAACAAAAACCAAGAACAAAGAACAAAAATACAAAAAAAAAAAACTAAAAGAAAGAAGAAGGAAAAAGGAAGGAAAGAAAGAAAGAAAAAGCTGGAGAGTAAAAATTAGCCAAACCAAACCAGAGGCAGTAGGTGATCCCAAGGAACCCTCCTCCAGACACAACAGGACTGATGTGCACATGAACTCAGACACTGTGTAGGTTCAAGCCATACAAAATTACAGCACCAAGGGGCAAATGAGTGCAAAATTTGCACTGAGCTTGTTTTATCATCCTTGCTTTGAAGGCCTTGATTCTTACCCATTGTGGGTTTTCTGTAGTAGGAGACTGCTTGTTCGTGTTCTGGCCACCCAGACTCCAGAGATAACCGCACAGAAACTATATTAATTAAATCCTGCCTGACATATCAGCTCTAACTTCTTATTGGTTATCTTTTACATCTTAATTTAACCCATTTCCATTATTTTATATTTTACTACATGGCTCATGGCCTATTGGCAAGGTTTGATGTGTCTGTTTCTGGCAGCAGCTCCATGGCTTCTCTCTGCCTCTGCCTCCTTTCTCCCAGCATTCAGTTTAGTTTTCCCCGACTAGCTCTGCTCTACCCTATCACAGGCTCAAGCCAGCTTCTTTATTAGCCAATGGTATTCACAGCATACAGAGGGGAATTCCACATCACCCCCATTTTCTGTTTAAATAAAACGGAAGGTTTTAATTTTAACTTAGTAAAATTACATATAATAAAACAGTTATCAAGCAAGAATTATAGTTACTATATTTATATCTATCTTTTATTATAACTAAGGAAAACTATAATTATTCTTTCACTTCATCGAAGACTCCAGAAGTATATATTATTACCTAAGTTAACAGGAAGTGTATTGTAAGCAGTATTCCAAAACTCTAGAATTGACAGAGACATCTTGCTGCCTGGACAGTCACCCAAAGTTCTTCTGTAACATTGGAGCATCCATCTTCAGCCTACAGGCCCATAGTATCTGACAGACTTTTCCACAAAGCAGGAAATTTCAAAGACAATTCCACCTATAGTAGCAGTTTGTCAATCATTTTCTTCTGTGTTCTGCAGAATGTCTAGCGGACTCTATCATGAAGCAGAAACCCCGAAGGATCATATCACCTTTAGGCAAATTCAGCCATCATCTTTCTGTGGGTACTGCATGTCAAATTCATCAAGCAGTCCATGCAAGAGCAGCTTCTTGCCCAAATGGCTAACAAACTCCATAAGGAGCCTCTTTGGTGCCCATCATCCTCTTAAAGTAGCTGGTGCTGCCAGGAGCAGATGTCTCTCACTGTCATAAAAAGTTCTAACTTCTTAAAACATTTTAATTGCCATATTCTGAAGGTCTCTGTAAGATTTGAAGAATCCCTATATAATTGAAATATCTCTATATATCAAAAAATCCTATCTAACATGACTACAAGCTTGACTATTATAGATGATTCTCTATTAACCTATATTTTTAAATTATACATTACATTTTAAATAAGTTGTACAAACACAATGCCTTAATCAAGAGCAAAAATTACATATAATAAAATTGACCTTAAATTTGTATCAATAAGCCAAGATCTATACCAATCTCTATAGTATATACCCCTTTAAATGTAAACAAACATTTGTAAACAATATTTGGGAATATGGGCATAGTTCTCTCCAAACTGCTTCCTGCTGTTTATTGGGCAAAGTAATTTTTTGAGGGGTGACCAAGGTGACCTTTCAGGGGGTCTTGGTCCATCAAACACATTAGTCTGGAAGGATTCCATAGGTTCTCATCCTCTGTGGAAACGAAAGAAGAACCTCTTTTCCAAAGCAACATATCCTTAGACCCAAATTTTGAAATCAAGATACCTTTAGAGTATATATGCTGGCTTAGTTTAACAGTCTGTACAATGAAATGTCTCTCTGTATTTAGCTCATTCACAGTAAAAAAAAATTCAACAAACATGATAGTATTCATAATCAAGAGTCTCTGTAAATTTTCCATCTTTCTGTGGCTTATTTGTTTTTACCCTATTTTTCATATTTATTTTATTATCTTTATTTCATTTTTGACTGTCTGTACTCTGTCTCTTTAAAGACTGTGTTTTATTTTTTTTTAATATTTACTTCTTTTCTAACCCTCTATACTCTTTTTCTTCTCTCTCCCAAGCCTGTGTACATTTAGCCAACACTGTGATCCATTTAGAAGTTTTTTTTTTTTTTAAAAAAAAATCTGGATTTGTCTTTATTGTGTATCTATAATCCTTTTCTGACCAGAAGTGCTTCTTAAAATGCTAAGCCCTTCTTATGAACTTAAGTGGCAGCATTGCTAGGGGAAATATGGCCCTGCCTGCTTGCTCTACCCAGTCCAACATGGTAAAAGTTTGTTAGTATCTGAGACTGCTGGGTGGGAGCCGTCGTTACCACCTCAACTCTGATAGCCAGTTGGCTCATGCTGTCACCAAGTAACTTGTAGCATGCTGCCCACAGACTCCATTTAAATGCTTGGCCTCCCAAAAGAATCAGAGTTCCTGCTGGCAACATGGCCCATGGCCCAAGAAGCCAATGTTTCAAAACCATGTAGCTGTTTTTCTGCTACCACTGAATCAGAAAGACCTCTCTTAAAGGAGCCATAGCATACCGCCAGCAAGCAAAGCCCATACGGGGGGAAAATGTGGTTAAAATTTGTTTTTTAGTGTCTAGAATTCCTTTCCAAGCCCTCTCAGGTTTTATGTGGATTTTAGTTGGCCATGTTGGTGCCAATTTGTAGTAGGAGGCTGATTGTTCATTTCCTGGTTGCCCACACTCTCAAAATAATCACATAGAAACTGTATTAATTAAATCCTGCTTGACCTATTAGCTCTAACTTCTTATTGGTTAGCTTTTACATCTTAATTTAACCCATTTTCATTATTTTATATTTTACCACAAGGCTCATGGCCTACCTGCAAGATTTAATATGTCTATCTCTGGCAGTGGCTCCATGGCTTCTCTCTGACTCCACCTCCTTTCTCCCAGCATTCAGTTTAGTTTTCCCCGCCTAGCTCTGTTCTACCCTACCACAGGCCCAAAACAGCTTCTTTATTAACCAATGGTATTCACAGCATACATAGGGCAATCCCACATCAGTTTTCTCGAAACTTTTTGAATCTGTTCAGGGGATCAAAGAACATCTTTGTGACTTAGATATAGAATGTTCCCTGATGCTGGTGTATTGAAGGCTTGGTCCCAAGCTAATGCCACCATTGAAGGATTAATGGGCGGTTGGACTGTAGGACCTAGTTGGAAGAAGCAGGTCACCGGGGAAGTACCCTCAAGAGGTGTACCTATCTCTGGCCCTTTTCTCTCTGCGTCCTGAATACCAGGAGATGAGCTACATTGCTCTGTCATCCTCTCTTTGTGTGGTGAATGTTCTGACCCCCGTTGGTAGCACTGTTTGGCCTCTGACACGGAACCTTTTGGAGGTGTAGCCTTGATGGAGGAAATGTGCTGCTGGAGGTGGATTTCAGAGCCACAGGGCTTTGACTGCTTCCGGTTGGTCTTTCTGCCTTTTGCTGGTAGATAGAACAGAAAGCAACCTATGTCCCGCTTCTGCCAACAGTCATGTTTTCCACACCCTGTGGAACCATAAACTCAACTCTTAAGTTGCTTCTGGTCATGGCATTTTAACAAAACAACAGGAAAGCGATTCACCTTCTTATTGACTGTCCATTTGCCACAGGCCCATAGAGATGGGACCACAGCCGTGAACTGAAATCTCCGAAACTGAAACCGTGGACCCAAATCAACCTCTTCTCCTTCAAGTGTTTCTGTCAACGCAATGAAAAGTAGCTAACAGAGGAAGCAAGTCGACGAAAGACTGTTCCGGTGGCTCCCAGCTGTGGGCAAAGCCTTTGAATTACTTCATGAGAAGAACCTGCAGATGTTAGCTAAAAATGTCAACTCACTGGAGGATCAGGAGACTCTGACAGGAACGCAGGCCACAGAGACAGCAGGCTCAGACAGTTTTCACACAGGGATGGGCCACTCTTGGGTATTGAATTAGAGCCAGGAAGACTACATTCTAGCTAAAAACTTGTCTGTGCCTTTCTCCAAGACATGTGAGGCTAAGTTTAATTGTGACAGGATAATTAATCGAGAAAATTCAGTTCAGGCAGTAGCATAGATATTGCTGGGTACTCTTAGCCAGGTTTATAAAGTGAGAGAATCGAAACAAAGAGCCAAGAGGAAAGATGTTAAAAGCTTAAGAGCTTAGCCAAAAAAGGGAATGCATTAAAATGGAAGCCAAAGAAGGTGTGGTTGCTGGCGAGATTAGAGCCTTCAGAAAGAAGCCAAGTATTTTGCATTGGCTGGAAAAGAAGCTGTGAAAGTCTAAGGAGTTGGCTGGACCACGCCACAGGCGTAAGAGTGGAACAATGTAAACCCCTTTGAGAGACAGCTTTGAGAGAATCACTCTTGTCTCTGCTCTCACGGGTCTGCCTAGGGACGTGCTTCTCCTCTCCTATCAGCCAGGCACGCAGTGGCCTCCGAGACGGGACCCAGGGCAACCTGGCTGCCGCTTAGCTGCTGGCATCATTCACATGACGTTCGAATTCAATGGCCATGCATGAGCCAGCCTTTGCATGCGATGCAACCAGTGCTAGCGGAGCCAGCTGAGGATGCCGTGCAGCACCGAGGACTCCACAGGCATGCACCTCCTGAAAGTGCCATAGTCAGCAGGAAGACCTGCAGCTGGAGAACTTCCTGTCCCATGCTCTTAGCCCAAGAAAGACACATGAAAGGGCAAGGACTATGTTAGGAGCCAAAGAATGGTAAAGACACGTCATCTCTCATCCCTCAGCCTCACCCCAGCATCTGGAGGGTCACTGCTCTGAAGGTGGACTCAGAGCTGCACCCCTCCCTGGACACATTCAGGGGCTCTCTAGGCAAGACTAGAGAAGGGAAGATGAGGCCTGAGTTGGATTAGAGTTCAATCTGTCACACAAGCACAAAGTATCATCAAAAGAAGGAAAGGGGAGATTTGATCCAATAGGACTGAAAACCATCATACAAAAGCTGTCTCATGCTCCCACCCTAGGGTCGGACACTGCCCAGGTAGGTGAGCGTAGGACTTGTGGGTTCTGGGGAAGGTGTGAGATTTGATAGAGTCAGATGCATGCAAGCATAATGGTCAATATAGAATAAGATAAGGAGGAAGGTTAGCTCCTAGACTATAAGAGGATGCAGAGAGGTGAGGGCTGCTCACCACCCCTCCAACTTTGGTTCCTCAAGTGAGCAGCCCATGAGTTGTCTTCAGTTAAGCTGCCTCCTGTTGGGTGTTATGGAAACAATAAAATGCTGCATTTCCTCTGAGGGATGCAGCAGCAGAAACGCTGCAGGTCCCCAAGTGGCGGCAGTGGGCAGTGGGTCCTGAGACCATGGCGGGCCACAAAGGCAGCCGGGTGGTGGGTGAGAGACCCCGGCTGGGCAGCCAGTCTCACAAGGAGCAGCAGCCATGGTGGGTGAGAGACCGAGATGCAGAGGGAGTTGGATATTTATTTAGTGGGTTATGGAAGGGAAGGGGAGAGAGAGGGAGAAGGGGGATGAAGAAAGAAGCAGAGAGAGACAGAGACAGAGACAGAGTGAGAGAGAGAGAGAGAGAGGAGAGAGGGGAGAGGAAAGAAAAGGAGACACGGCAGCAGGTGCCTCTGCCTGTGAGAGAGAGACAGAAAGCTGAACTAGCTGGTTCTGACCAAGGACCGGGGAAGAGCAGAATGCAACTGCTCTCACAGAGTCAGGCGGAACCCTTGGGTTTACTGTGTCTGTTCTAAGTAGAGAGCCTGGTATTGCTGCTCCTATCTGGTCTCGATATCTCTCCTGTGGTCACATGCTGTCCATTTTTGAATCTTTGTTGCATAAAGAATGCAGACTCAAGCATTATGTTGTAGCAACACCAAATTAACTAACACAGATGTACCCAAAGTCCTGTGGTTGAGTCTCAAAGTCACCTGTTCAGGCTCCATACCCAGGGCCTTTCTAGTTTCAAAAATCCATGGCAGCTATCGTCAACAAGACAAAATAGCAGCCTACAGAATGGGAAAAGATCCTCACTAACCCCACATTGGTCAGAGGACTGATGTCCCAAATATGCAGAGAACTCAAGAAGCTTGACATCATGCCACACTTTATGAGAGGCATCCCTGCAGCAGTTGCCCTGGGCAGTGGGTAGGGAATCACGTGTGGGGAGGGGAGTGTTGATTTCCTCTCCTGATCCACAGAGAACCTAAGGATGCCCTGGGCTAGGAGGAGCCTGACTTGCTGGAATCATGACCAGATGCACAGAGGGAATTAGATGCCACTGTTCATTGTCACTACTGAAATAAACAGTGCACGCATGCTCGTCAGGAATGGTGTTGACATCACCAGATGAGGGTGTACTCGCCGGCAGCATGGCCACACTCAGATATCCAAGGATTCCCTGTGGCTACTGGCTAATGTCTGGTTACCATTACTGCCTGCCAGCCCCGCCTGCCTCGATGCTGTGGCCCGGGCAGAGGGGACTCTAATCCAAGGCATGTCTTATCCATAGCATCTTGGTTGTTATGATACAGTTTATTTTTCTTCAAAAGAAGAAGCAAACTGTGTGTGCCCAGATGCTGGCATCTCAGAGCATTCCATTTATTTGTGGAGAGGCAGACTGGATGGCACAGCTTCAATCAAAGGATGAAATGTAGGCTTCCATGTCTGAGTGAGAGATCACAGCAGCCATGTGCTTTAGTTTCCGGGAAGCCTGGGGCTGTACAGCTGGTTAACTCCTCAGTTCCTAGAAAGTGGCCTTGCGGGTTTGTCCCATTGGTCCTGGTTCCCAAAGAAAGGGAAGCATAGCTCCAGGTGTCCTCATCACCCGCAGCAGCTGCCTTCATCGTTCTGTGCTGGGGGAAAGAGTGTGTCTTTTCAGCGCCACACCGGAATGGCCTTTTAAAAGCAAGAAACAGTTGCAACGTACTTCTAGGGAATGTGGCAATGGCTCAATCAGTAAAGTGTCTGCCATAGGAATGTGAGGACCTGAGTTTGACCCCCAGTGCCCACATAGACATCTTTACATGGTGACGTGCCCTTGTAATCCCAGTGCTGGGCTGGGGAGGCAGAGGTGGGCAGTGTCCCTGAGACTCAGGTTCTAGGCAGCCTGGGTAGCTCCTGTCCACGTCCTTTCCAGCATGCGTCACAATATTCTTCATCTCACTTCTTTCTTTCCTTCCTGTTTCTTTTTCTATCTTAGCCACTGTGTCTGCTTGAGATATTATCTCAAAGCAGTTTTAGTTTGCATTATCCTGATGGATTAGGATGGTGAACATTTTTTACAAATACTTACTGCCCATGTGAATTTCTTCCTTGACTATTTAGTTCACTAGCCCACTTATTAATTGGATGATTTGGGGAGGGGTATTTAAGTTTTGGATTTCTTTTTAGAGCCTAAATATTAATTCTGTGTCAGGTATATAGTTGGCTAAACTTTCCCTACTCTGCAGGCTCATTGACTTTCTATTGCTGTCGTACCACTGTGACAAAAGCCACTGAGGAGGGAAGGGATTATTTGGCCTTGCAGCTTACAGTCCATTGCAAGGGAAATCAGGCCAGTGGGAGCTCCAGGGAAGAACCTGGTAGCCACAGCTGAGGCATAGACCACAGAGAAATCCTGCTCGTTAGCTTGCTCCTGGCTTGCTCAGCCTACTTTATACACAACCCAGGCTTGCTCAGCCTACTTTATACACAACCCAGGCTTGCTCAGCCTACTGGGCGGCACCACCCACAGTGGGCTGGGCCCTCCCACAGGCATGCCTGTAGGCCAATCTGATGGAGGCATTTTCTCAGTCGAGGCTCCTTCTTGCCAGATGACCCTGGCTTGTGTCACACTGATAAAAACAATCATCACACTGCCTGATTCCTCTGGTTGCTGTCTCCTTTGTTCTGAAGATTTTTAATTCTGTGCAGTCCTATCTGTCAGTTCGTGGGGAGTTCTTTCCAGAAAGCCCTTGCTCGCATGTTTTGAAGGGCATCCCTGTGTTTTCCTTTGGCAGTTTCATTGATGGGGGTTACACTGAACCCGAGGATCACGTTCACAATTCTGTTTCCCCAATCTGCCTTCCCCTGCTTTTGACTGCCTGGTTAGATTTATTCTTACTCTTTTAAAGCCCATGAATGGGATTGCTTTCCTGGCTTCTGTGCTGTAAGTTCATTATATTTGAAAAGCTACTGATTTGGGTGTTGATTTTTGAATCCCACTACTTTTATAAAAGCCAGACTCTTCACTCTTGTGTCAATGCAGAGCCCTAAAAGCGACAAGGAAGTCAGCAAGATCAGGAGATGACTCAGAAACGTGAAATGTTTATTGGAAGGGCAGAGGTGGGAAGACCCAAGAACTGTCGTGGAGACAGATCATGGTGACCAAATCGGGTACTCAAGTGCGTGTGTACAGATGACAGGTGGGTGATGGTGATGGCGTCAAGTCAGATGGCCGTGTTTGGACTGTCGGGGAAGACAGGGATGGGAATGGCTTGTGCCTGAGCTGCAGGTCTGAGCTGAACCATGGGAATGGTAACAGGAGCACAGACCCCTGGGAAGCAGTGCGAGCTGGACCATCCATTTCCACAGCCCCTTCAGCTCCTCCTCTCAGTCTCCGTCTTGACTTCTTCCCCATGTGAGGCTGTGCTGCATGTGTGTGGCCATGTGTGTCTGGCTGACTCGAGTCTGTGGGAGACACATGTAATGGACAGAGGGATAGGTTGGTTGCTCAGACTTGGAAGGAAGCGATCAAGGAGTCGGCTCTGATGAGAAGGGAGGAAACTGTATCCATCGCTTCAAATTCTCCTACCTTGCCCCCACCTAGCCCATGGAGATTTTGGAGCAGTTTCATCAGGCAGGACCCAGTGTGCGGGGGTATACGTGCCTTGCAGATGGATCAAAGCTGACGGGATTTGTGTACACCAAACCTCTTCATTACATGGAGTATGTCAGGCAATGTTGCACTGTGGTTCCCTTTTTAGCTTTCTAAGGCTAAGGGACGGAGTCACACATGAAAGGGTTTTGAGACAGGGCGGGTACTGATGAGAACTGGAGGGAAAATCAGCTCCCGGTGGAGGACCAGTCAAGCAGCATGCTTCTTTTCCCTCTGTGAATTAAGCGGCGTTGGAACTAAAGAGTACATTGCCAGCTAAGGGGATGCGGCAAAGGGGATGCAGCAGAGAGGATGCTGAAGGGCCTGACAAGGGGCCGGGACACTGCTGAACCGTTGACATGCGCATCTTAGCAACCATGCACAGAGCTGCTGTGTGGCGGGGCTGGGCGGCCGCCCTAACCCGCGGAATCCAATGACGAAGGGGAACACAGAGAGTGTTCCATCCACTGCAGTGCAAGCTCTGGGCAGGAGACTGGCACCAGATAAAAGGCACTGACTGGGGTGTCAGAAAAGATGTGGAGAGGCCAGCAGGCTAAGAACAAACAGGGCAAAGTGAAGTATTTATGCGGTTTCACAGCAGAGAAACAAAAGCCAACCCAGCGCCTTGTGGGACTGGTTTAGACCAGTGCCTGGTGACTTTTCTCCATGTCTGCATCTCCGAGGGCAGATGGTTGGCAGCTGAACAGCAAAGAGTGTGTTTCTAATTTTCACATCAGACCTTTGATCTACTCTAATTATTTGTTTCCTCTGTAAACACAAACTTGACTCATTGGTCCTGGGCTTGTGTAGCTGCTCTGCTTGGGCTGCCAGCGCTTCCCAAATGACACACAAGTACCCAGGCTCCTACTGCGTGCTACAGACAGACAGGATTGCCGACTGAGGTTGCCTTGCTGCTGAGTCCCTGTCTTTCCTTTCAGGAAACGCTGGAAAGAGATGGAAGAGACCATTACGCACACTCTCAAGCAGAACTTGGACACATAAGAGGGAGCACTCACAGGTGGTAGAGTGGAGACATCAAGAAGCTCCTAAGGCTTCAGGGTCACTCTTGTGGGGTTTATGGACTCAGCCCACACCCAAACCTTGTGTGCATCTGAAATGTAAAACCTCCAGCAACCCTGAGATAAAGGCAGTGTGGGCCACTCCTATAACCTGAGAAAGATTTTGGATATATTCTTATGAATTCTACTTTTTAAAGTAAATTAAAACTTTTGGTCTTAGGATACAATGGAGAGTTTCACTTGAGTCTGGTTTGTGCTCTTGCAATTCATGAGCAACCCTAGGCCAGGCTGGATTTGAGAATTAAAAGTATTTTATTGAGTTATATTTTGCATATTATATAATTCACCCACTTCAAGTACACAATCCAATGATTTAAAAAAGCATTTATTAACTTTTATGTTAATAGATGTTTGACAGCATATATGTGTGTGCACCACGTTTGTACAGTGCACATGGAGTCCAGAAGAGGTGTTAGATCCCTTGAAACTGGAGTTACAGATGGTTGTGATTCATCATGTAGGTGCTGGGAACTGAACCCAGATCCTCTGGAAGAGTAGCCAGCATCTTAACCCCTCAGCGCTCTCTACAGCCCCTTTGAGTTTTTGAAAAGGAGATCTACAGCTTATGCAGCCATGGTCAGTTCTGGCCATTTTTGTCACTTTTCTGTGTCTCACACATACTCACTGTGAAGTCTGTCCCTGTTTCCTATACCCCAGTGACCACTGCTCTACACCGTCTCCATCCATCTACCTCTTCTGAACAGTGATATAATGGGACCACAAAACATTCTCCTGTTTCATTTAGCAAACATTTTAGAGGTCATGTGAGTCTCCTCTTGTGGAGTGATATTCTGTTGGGGGGATAGATGAATAGAGCACATCCTGGATGCAGAGTTGCTGGTTGACGGAGGTTCGAGGCAGCTCCAGTCATATCTTTGTATGGGGAAAGACTTATCATTTCAAATAAGCAGGTTTGTCTTGATTCTCAGTTATCCAGAATGTTCTATCAGGTCAAGAAAAGGGTCTTATGTGCTGAGTAGTTGGTGCCATAGTAAGTTCAAGAGGAAGAAGACAGAGCCTTATATCCAGAGAAACTCACTTGAGCCCTGGGTAGGGTATGACCATGACCCTGGGTAGAATATGACCATGACCCTGGGTAGAGTATGACCATGACCCCGGGTAGAGTATGGCCATGACCTGGGTAGAGTTTGACTGGCAAGATGGTGTTGACTGGCAAGGACCTCCTGAATGTCAGGTGCTGGACTCCAATCAGTCTAGCTCTGTGTAAACCAGGTTTCACTGTAGCACACCAGTGTAAAGGGGGAACTTGTTCTCTTACATAACGAGATGCCTGAGCACTAGAGCTGTATTCAAAATAGCATCACCTGTTTCAGGTTTCTTCCTGACTTGGGTGTTATTTCATAGCTAGAAATGCCAGTTTTTGAGTTCAAGCTTATTGCACAAATGCCCAGTTCTTATAGTTTCAGAGAAAGTGTTGATGTAGTTAGGGAACAGAATAGCAACGGGGAGGTTTGCTATTTGTATTTATTTGTAATTCAAATTTGAATTAAAGGTTGGATTCTGGTTTCTGGGAAGCTGCAAGCTTTGTTCTTCAATGACTAAACTGGCTCCAATTTGTAGGACCTTAACTATTTTCTCAAACTGTGTATCTTCTAAAGTGGACAGACGGAGTCTAGACCTAATCCCCATTGCTGTAACTGGGAAACCAAGGCTAAGAGGTCAAGTGAGTCTGTAGGGTACAGGAAGTGCTTGTGGCAGACTTACCCTCATGTTTAAATCTTCCTGTTCAGCCATTTTCTTATGTAAATAGGGAACACACATATCTGATGGACACATATAAATTCAGCTCCATACATGGGACTTACTTTGGATGGAGGTAAGAAATCAGGAGTGTGGACTATCCTGGAAATTTTATATTTCAATAGAATATAACTAGGTGCACACTCAACCACAGCAGTATCTCTTTCTTCTCACTGTTGCCTTGAGATTGGAAGAAAATGAGAGATGTTTTCATGGTATAAACTGTACAAATGAAATGAATAGGGGGAGAAGTCCAGCTAAGGCACACTGTGAGCGGTGGCTCTCAGGCTGGTGTGAGTGTCGTTATTTCCACCTGTTCAAACCCCATCCATCCATGCGAGCCATGCTACCAAGGACCTCATGGGTGTCATTTCACCTGTGAGAGTAGAATTATATTCCACTTTGAGAAGAGAAAACAGAGACACAGACAATTTAAATGATGCTTTTGATGTTGCAAAGTGATCAGGCAACATTGACTCTTGGAACTCATCCTGTTGAGAGTGCCACAGTCTGGAGCCCACAAAATCTGTCTTTAAGAAAAAGTCTCTAAGTGTGACACTGTTGCGGGAGGTCCTTCCACTCCTCCAACCAATAGCCGCCGAGATACCAGCCCATTGGGGCATGGTCTCTTTCCCTTTAAAAAAGCGGCTACTTCCCTCCTCTCTCTCTTTACTTCCTGCTCCGGTTCCTGCGACTAGACTTCTTCCTAATTGCGTGCGCAGAGGGCTGTTATCTGGGATGGTGATCTGTAAGTTTATTCCCCTTTAAATAAATACCACCCTATTAATCACAATTCCAAACTGGTGTGGGATTGTTTATGACTTGCGCCTTCATGACACCTGGACTAGAAGCCTACCTAAGCATTTCTGGAGCTCAGGGGAGGAAGGTCTGCTTCTCCCCCTTCAGATGGGTGAGGGTAGGAACGCCCCTTCTGGAGGAGAAGTCACCAGGCAGATGGTTCACTGCGGGGAAAGGATGCACTAGACCACAGCCAAGGGATCACAGGACAAGGTGCCAACTGTGATCTGAGGTGAGAAAGGTTCCTAGAGAAAGAGGATAGCAAATGATGGACCTGAATATTCTCTCGGTGGGGACCCAACATTTGGGCCACCCAAGACTGTTGCCGTGTGGTGGTGGGAGGCTATGGGCTGTGGACCTTGAGGGAGGCCCTACTGAGCTGGCTGGGGCGACACTTGCCTTCCAGTAGCAACCCAGTCCTTCGTGTATGCAAGTGCGTTCTGAACGCTCTAATTTTTTGCCCTGTTTTTGCCTCCCTGGATTTTCCTTGGATATTAGGTCAACTTCAATCTCGGCTGATTCAAGAAAAGGGTCTCAATGATCTCAACAGCAAAGTGCTGAGGCAGAGGCCAGGGTGGCCTGGAGGTTCCAGGAGGAACACAGTCTCCTCTCTCTAAGAAGAGAAGATCATTTATTTTTGTTTCTGTGTGCATATGAGTGTTTTTCCAGCATGTATGTCTGTGTACCACATGTGTGCCTGCTGCACACGGAGGCAAGAAGAGTATGTCAGATCCTCTGTAACTGGAGTTACAGATTTTTGTGGGCCATCTGTGTATGCTGGGAGTCAAACCTGGGTCCTCTGCAGTAGCCAGAAGTGCTCCTAACCACTGAGCAATCTTTCCAGCTCTCCCAATCTCCTTGATGTGTATTTCACAGTGAAGATGGGGACCTCTTGGGGCATCTTGGTGTTGTAAAATATTGTTTTAACTAGGCAAAGATGCGTTACATTTGTTTATGCTGCAGAATATTACTTTAACTGTGTAAAGGTGTGTTACTTTTGCTTATGCTATATCTGTTTAATTTTGAAAAGATACGTTGCATTTATTTCACCTTGCTTGTCTAAGGTAGCTGGTTGGTCTAATAAAGAACTGAACGGCCAATAAATAGTTAGGCAGAGAAAAGATAGGAGGGGCTGGCAGGCAGAGAGAATAAATAGGAAAAGAATAGGGAAGAATTAGAAAAGAAGAAGGAGAGAGGGTTCCAGGAGTCAGTCACCCAGCCACACAGTCAGCTACAGAATAAGAAGTAAAGAAAGGTATATAGAATTGAGAAAGGTAAAAGCCCAGAGGCGAAAGGACTGAACTCTGGCTGTCAAGCTTGGCAGTCAGTGTCTTTATCCACTGAGCCGTCTCACCAACTCCAAGAAGGGTCTTTCTAATGTGTTATTAGGTTTCATTTCTAGCATTTTGTTGGGTAGTTTCAAGCTGCGTTCATGAGGAACTCTGGTCTGCTGTTTTCTCTTCTGGGGCTTTGGTACCAGGCTACTGCGGGCCGCGGAGAACTGGCCTGGAAATAACCCTCTTCCTCAGCTGCTTGGAAAGGGTTAAATGTCTGGTAGAACTCAGAGTGAGGCCGCCTGGTCTGGGCTTTGTCAGTTCAGGTTCTGAATCCCCATTCAGTAAACCATCTCTACAAGGCTTGCTCGTGGAATCAAGAATTTAGCCATTCTTGTAGTTCTGTGGATTTCCTTGTCCGCTGCAGCCTAGCGATCCCCCTGATTCCTATGGTGTTAGTGTGATGTCAACTTTTTCTCTGTCGGCTTTATTTATTTCTTTTCCTAATTAGTTTAGCCAAGTGCTCGCCAATTTTGTTTTTTCAAGGAAACCAACTCTTTAATTAATCTTTTTCACAGTCTGTCTTCTCTTTTGTTTATCTTTGACCTCATCTTTAGTTCCTGTGTTCTGCTAACACCAGACTTAGATTTCCCCTCTCTCTTTAGCTCGTTAAGATGTAACATTAGATTGTTTATTTGAGATCTTTCTTCTTTTCCGATGTGGGCACGATTGTCATCAGCATCCTTCCTTGTCCTGCTTGTGCTGGATCCCATGAGTTTTGGTCTCCTGTGTTTTGTTTTCACTTGTTGAGGGTGTTTTTAAATTTCCTCCCTGATTCCTCTCTGGTCCAATGGTTCTAGTTCTTTAGTGGTACTTTAATTTTCACCTATCCGTATGTCTTCCCATTTTCCTTCCGGGTTTTTTGTTTGTTTATTGCATCATGCCCAGGAAAGTACGTGGTGGTATTTCAGTCTTCTTAACTTGTGAAGACTTGCTTTGTGATTTAATACTTAAATGTGTTGAGGAAAAAATCCATTGAGAGCAGGAGAAGAATGTGTGTTCTGCTGCTGGCAGGAACATAGCCCATCTTCCCACCTACCGCCCTTCACTGGTGACAAAGCCCGTCTTCCCAGCATTCGCACTGTGAGGCCTGCTGCCCTTCACTGGTGACACTATGGTATCACTGGTGACAGTTCCCCTGATCTAGCATCTGATGTTTCACCCGTTACTGAAAGCTAGGCACCGAAGTCTCTGCTCAGCTCTGCCATGATTTGCTCTATGTGTTTATGTGCTCTGATGTTGGGTGTATTTGGGTTTCAGTTATGGTATCTTCCTGTTAGAAGATACCTATCTCCTTACCTGCTGTCCCTTATCTGTTGAGGTGGTTTGCCCTGAAGTCTGTAATGTTCAATGTAAGCCCTCCATTCTTTCTCATCTGTTTCTTGGTTCTTAAATGTCAGGTGAGTCTCTGTTGGCAACAAATGTTTGTATCTCTAAAAAAAATTGTCTTTAACCTAGTCCACTTTTACACTGGGAAATTCAATTCATTTAATTTAAAGGTAATTGTGGTTAGAGAAAAATTCTCTATTTCTGTTTATTATTTCCTTTTTATTAGTCTTGGCAGATTGTTTTTTATTAAGTTTTTGGGTTTTCACAAGGGGACTTTGTGAAATACTGTGGAGTTTAGGACATGGATGCCTCAGGATTTCTTCTCCACCACCATCCTAATTTTACCCAGCATCTGTCTTTGTTCTTACAGGGCCAACATTTCCAGGTCTCATTTCAAATATGAGTCTCTTGGATCCTGCAGCCACCCAAACCCAGGGTTTATCTTATTCTCTTATGTACCTCAGGCAGCATCCTCACCTAGAATCAGAGACAGAGGCTTTTCCTAGCTCTCATTTTCATGTTCCCAGAACCCAGATGAGGTCTGCACATAGGAGGTGTTCAAAGGCTACAGTTTTTGTTGTTATTTTGTTTTGTTTTGCTGTGTCACACTACAGTGTGTGGGCATCCTTGGTTGTGGCCAAGGATGGACTCAGGGATCCTGCTGAGGAGACATATCAGGAGAAAGTATAGGTGAATCTCAAAGCTAGAAGATGTGGGTTGAGTGGTCTTCAGATCTCTTGCGCGAACCACTTGTATCTTTTGAGCTATAGTTTTCTTGTCTGATGGAGTTAGGTCTGTATTATTTCAGCTGGTCACTGTGTAGATTTAGTGCAGTCTTGGATGGACCAAGTCTACAATGAATGGTCACAGTGTATTTTAGCTCCGCTGCTTAGCCCACCTGACTGAGCACAAAGTTGCACAGAGAAGAGCATGGTAGATGTAGTTTCTCGTGACCTGGTGATTTCCTTCTTAGCCTCAAACTTACCCTGCTCGCGTCATCCTTGTTTAAAAGTCAACTTGGCAATGACACAGGTAACCATGATGTCACGTGTAAGACCTCAGCAAAGGAGTATGGGTGGCCAGAGGGCTTCAGTGGGTAAGCGGCCGTCACTTTCTGCAGAAATGCAGAATGCCACTGTCACAGCAGTCTGAGGCGGGAAAACCAAGGGTATAGGTGACTGCATAGAGAATATGTATGTTTTGCATAAAGTCACAATAACCATGGTATAGCTATAACCATATAGCTCAATACCTCAATCTAGCTATCCACTGTTGGATGAAGGGATAAAGAATGTCTGGTACATGTGCAAAACGCAATTAAAATTAAGCCATATGCAACATTTTAAAAAAATGTTTGATCAAAATTACCTTGCGTGGGTGGACAATGTTGCTCCCAGAAAATATGGGTTATTAAATGAAAATTGAAGCACAAGGCATAGGTCACCTTACTGTGAGTTATGTGTCAGAAGGATCTCAGAGGCACCCAAAACAACACAAGGTGTCACCACTGCCCTTGCCCTTACCATAAATATATGGTAAGACCCTATTGCTGAAGAACCAGACACTTTGCATGCAAGTGGCGAAGTCTAGCAGCAGGAACAGCCGAGAGCGCTCTTCTCCAGTTGCAAACAGGAAGCGGAGAGAGTGGAGCGGGGATGGTGGGATGGTTTAGCTTCACAGTCTGTCAGCCCCCAGCAGCACACTTTCTCCAGGATAGCACATGTCCTAAATCTCCCTAAACAGCACCACCCACTGGGGAGCAAGAACTAAAGTGCCCAAGAATAAGGGGCATCTCATTCAAACCACCCTGGCTGCTGAGTTATCAGGGGTTTTGCTGTTGTTTGTTTTTGTTTTTTTTTTTTTTTTTTTTTTTTTTTTTTTAAAAATGGAGGTCTCACTGTGTTCCTCTCATTGTCCTAGAACTCCTGGGCTCAAGCAAAACTTCTTTCAGCCTGTGAAGCTAGAAGGGCAGGTGTTGAGGGAAAGCTTACTAACCGCTCTCCACGGTCCTGCCCCTGTCACTGCCAGCACAGCCAGCTTCAGCTTGAACCTCAGAGGGCCGAGCCCATGCTCAGACCACAGCAGCTGTGAATTCTCATCCCTCCTTCAGTGACTGTCCTTTGGACCCACTGGCAAAAAGGTGACCCGGGTTACCTTTCCATTCTTAATTCATTTTTAACATCACCAAAGAATACAGTCTCGCTCCAGACAGTGGCTAAGCTAGCAGCCCCTGAGCTGCATTGCTGGGACTGGACTCTGCTTTCATAAGCTCTTTTAAGTGATCTCTCTTACAGAATCCCCAAATGGACCTCTGTTCCTTTTTTACTAATTCAAAGTGACTCTTCCGAGCTTTCCATAAAGGTAGCTTCTACATAACGAGTCCTTGTGACCCGGTGCCCTCGGGGCAGCTCTGCCGGCCACAGCCGCGGCAGAGGTACCTTTAGGGGTCATGTAGACGGGAGAGCCACCTGTGCTACACAGCACGGCTTCCACCCCACTAAGCCAGAATTCCCTTCACGTTGAAGTTCGGCTTATTGTTAGCCCCGACAAAGCTGCTTTGAAGCATTCTGTGTTCTGGTTGCAGACCTGTCGGGGCTTAGCTGTGTGGGAAGAGCAACCTCTGCAAGACTTTCACTGGCTGGCACAGACCTCGTTCTCCGCGGGCTCCATCTCCCACTCCGCAGCCTTCCAGTCCCCCCACAACAGGCGGGTCAGCCCAGGCGGCTGGCCCACTGGTTTGAAAGGTTCACATATTTGCACTCTGCACTTGCTGTCCGTGGGATCCACAGTGGAGCCTTAGCTTCAGCTGTCCACATTGTGTCCCTGGCCTTTCTCAGGCGACCCATGGCCCCGCCCGCCCCAATGGTCTTCCAGCACTGCTTCAGAAGAACAGCTCCTTCAGTTGTTCTCGTGCAAGTATCTCTCCCTTCTGGGAAGTTTCTCAAGGTCGGGGTTGTGTTGAGACAGTTTTCTCTCTGCAGTTGTGGTCCTTGAGAGCTGCTCTACAGTGATGGCCAGGGGCGCAGCTGGTTAGATGACAAGGTCTCATAGGGTGAGTGTGAAGTTACGGAGGGACGAGGGACGCATTAGCAGTTTGGTCTGAGACATTTACCAAAACTTGTCTGGAGGCAGTGCTTACAGTTTTCTCTACGGAGAGCTTCCCTTCCCTTCCCTTCCCTTCCCTTCCCTTCCCTTCCCTTCCCTTCCCTTCCCTTCCCTTCCCTTCCCTTCCCTTCCCTTCCCTTCCCTTCCCTTCCCTTCCCTTCCCTTCCCTTCCCTTCCCTTTCCTCCTTGACAAAACCATAAATTCAAAACCAGACATGCTGGGTGTATCTAGCTGTTCTCCCAGCACGACATGAGAGTAACTTATTCACTCTTTTTTGTAGGACCTAGATTTTTCCTAAAACACCTCCTGCCTCCCCCATGCAATCACTTGCTCTCCTCCAGAGTGCTCTGTAGTTGGTGTTGCGCCTCCTGCAGGTCTGTGGAATGACCTGCAGCTATCTCTTCTGTTAATATTTCCCTGCCCTACAGTTGTCCTGTGCCCTTTTTGATCACCCCCTGCTTCCCAATCTGTAGCAAACCTTGGCCTTTCTTCTCCATAGTTCTGCTTTTTTTTTTTTTTTCACTAGATAGTTGGAATTACCCATGGTAGCTGCTTTAATTGGGCCTCTTCCTCTGAGTGGCCTGTATTCAACCTTCCGCTGTGTCTTACAAGGGCTCAGTGGCTCGTCTCTTTCCATCATTCTGTCATCTGGATGTTCTAGTCTAATCTGCTCACCAGAAACTTTTGCTTGACAAGAACAGACAAGGGCAACTTTTAGTCATCTGCATAGCTTCTTAAGAAATGAAACTTAGGCGGTTGCTAAAGAGACGGAGATGCTGGACTGACCTGGGCTGGATGGTGCCCGTGGGTGGCAGCCATAATGCTGTTGGAGCAGGCCATGTATAACTGCTGTTTTCACACCTGACATGGGAGCTTTACCCTTGGCAGACACTGTAGAGGTGAGCAAGGCAGGTTAGATCCCTGAGCAGAGGCCTACAGGGCATACTGAAGTCTCTCTGCACTGCAGGGGTGAGCAAGGCAGGCTAGATCCCTGAGCAGAAGCCCATGGGGCATACTGAAGTCTCTCTGCACTGCAGGGGTGAGCAAGGCAGGCTAGATCCCTGAGCAGAGGCCCACGGGGCATACTGAAGTCTCTCTGCACTGCAGGGGTGAGCAAGGCAGGCTAGATCCCTGAGCAGAGGCCCACGGGGCATACTGAAGTCTCTCTGCTCTCACAATCTGCCCCTCTCAGACCTGCATCATGAAGCGAACACAGCATCTGGCCCCCGATGATGTGGAACAGTGAAGGAAAATGGGGCTGTTGCTGGCCTGGCTGTTGTCTCAGGCATGGAGGGAGCAGATAAAAGGCAATTCTGTGTAGCACAGGTGCTGCCTTACCTCTGCTCCCACATTCCCACAAGCGTCTTCTTGAACCCCTGATGAGAACACAGTTTGAGAGTCCTAGGGTATAGGGCTCTCCCCATTCACAAAAGTTTATTACAAAGCTGGTAGGACTTTGTTTCTTAGATTCCTGTGGCCACAAGCCTTAGATTACAATGTCTCAGGGAAGGAAAGGTCCGTGTCCCTGTGGGTCATTAAATAGGTAGACACTCTGTGTGTCTCTGTCCCCTCCCTCATTTTCAGTGACTCAGGACCAGTGGTGTTCCTGGGGCTCGGGGTCTCTGATCTAAGCATTTCTCCACGCTTTGCAGCCCGGCTCCCTGTATGAATGGAGAATCCAGTGTGAGATGGAGGGTGGGGGAACAAACAGGTGGGGCACGAGATAACTACGAGGAGTAGGCATTAGGAAGGAATTGAGTAAGACTTAAGAAAGATACATATTTAAAGATAGATGGTAACTTACAGGAAGATATATGGTAACATATGCAAAGATACACATATGCATAGACATCTACAATCCTTTGCATATATATAAATGTCTATATATATTTTTGTATATGCAATTCTTTTTATATATAAATGCCTATGTAATATATATATTTCTTTTTCTATCTTCCCTCTACTGCACGGATAGAGCTGAAGAAAGCCCGCCAGAGAGAAACAGATGAGACAGATGAACAAATAGGTTAGGGTTCTCTTACCCTGATACCAGGATTTCAAAAATGTCTAATTTCCAGCTCTTAGGTCTGCAGGAAGATCTGTGTTTCTCTGATTCCACTTCTTTGAGTTTCCCAGAATCACTTATCATGCCCCCTGACCCTTATTTTTCTAAGAATGGCCCTTGAGAGCTGTGATGATAGTTGCCAAGGATATTTTTCTGCAAGTTTTGAGCAACCACACCGAACATCTCACAACCTCCAGTGCCATGGTATCTAAAACTCTTCTGGTCTCCAGGGGTACAACAAGCATGATTTTTTTTTAAAGGGAGTGTCTTGTTATGTAGTTTTGTGTTGGTCTGTGATTCCTCCGGGCTTCTGGGCAGTGCGCTTCTCTTTCTGAAGACACTCCTCTTTGCTGTCTTTGGGCAGATGGTGCCTACAGATCTGTAGAGTTTGGCACCAATCGCGTCCCTCCGGTTTTATCTCTAAGTTCATCGCTGTCTGGACTTCTAGTGGCAGTGTTTTGGCTTATGGGAATTGTTTATGGATTTGTTCCATAACTAAGATTTTCTTTATTATTTCAGTGGGATCTGAGAGAGGGAAAAGGTAAATATCTGTATCCAGTTGGTTGTCTTAAATGGTGGGTCTCATCCAAAGGACCTACCCCACCTGCCCCTACCTCTCTTTATAATATATGAAAAGCAAGCCTTAGCCTTAAAAACAGTGTTTTCTTCAGCCATACTGTTCAGGGAAACAGTATGGTGGTTTGTGAAGAAGTTAAAAATAGAAGATCACATGACCCAGTCCTCCTAAAACAGGGGAAATCCACACCTTCAAGAGAGCCAAGACATGCAAATCATCTGCAAGTTCATTGGCTAATGGATGGGTTTTCTCTCACAAGCAGTAGGAATATTATTCGGGATATAAAACAACTTTAGTGACCCAATATATAATGTGGGGGCTAAATTTGATATAATTGCATTTCCTTAAAATGTCCTTAACTAGGTGGGTTTTCACTGTAGGTTACAAAAAGGTGACAAGGAAAAGCAACAGGTCTGTGACTGCGTTGCTATAGTAACGACATCTCCTAGCGATGACCCAAACTGAGAAGTTCACAACACAAACACAACACAACATCTATTCCTCTTTGGTTTGAAATTGAAAAAAAAAATCTTGAAAATCATATGGAATGGCAAAACATTCCTGATTCTTTACTTACCAAACTATAGTCTTCCCCTGGTTCTGACATGGCCTGTAATCTGTCATCTTACCTGGAAGTCTCTTCATTTTTTTAATCCCAGAGAACTTAGACAACAATGAGGACCCTAAGAGAGACATACATGGATCTAATCCACATGGGAAGTAGAAAAAGACAAGATCTCCTGAGTAAATTGGCAGCATGGGGACCTTGGGGGAGGGTTGAAGGGGAGGGGAGAGACAGGAAGGGGAGCAGAAAAAAATATAGAGCTAATAAAAATAAAAACAAAAAAGCTTAAAAAATAAGAGTGGAGTTTTTCATCAACACTGTTATTTGCAAGTCACTATTTATTTGTTTATTATTTATCTTGATGTTGTAAATATGTTTACTAAACCATTACTAGTATCTTTGCTTTCAGATGAGTTATTCAAGATTCTGGTTGGTACCCAATGACAGAGGGCTGGAAAGGAGCGTGGGTATAGAATGAGTTGGGCATGCCATGGTGTCTCTGGCTCCGTGAGTCCTCCCTGAAGTTGTGATGGGGGAATTCTAAGGGATTTGGATAATGGCCTGGTTTTCCACCTCTACTTTGGGCTCTTGTTCCATGGTGAAGACATGGCTGAACCAATGAGCCTCCTTGCCTTCTAGTTGCTTCTTGGCTTCAACCAACAGGAAGGAAGGAGGCTGAAGTTGGCCTGTGTCTTCCCCTGACTCCGTGTGGGCTCGGCTTCCTTCCACCAAGATGTCATCTCACAGAACTGAGTCTTCCCAGTCAGCATCATCTCTTCTGCGCTGTGCCCCTGGTGTCCGTCTTCAACAAGATTAGCTCAAACAACCCAGCTCCCCCTGGTTTCGGGGTAGATTTTAAATGGTTCTTTGATTTGGTATTCTTTGAATTATCCTGTTATAAACCTGGAACCTGCTACAGGTTCCATGAGAATGAATTGAGCATAATATTAACAACAACTGAATCTTAAAGGGACCAAGGCGCTGTCCACGCGTGACTCATTACCATGCTTGTGTAGCCTTGATCTTACATTTGCTCTGATGCTAGCACACCTGTGACCCAGGATAGGCCACAAAGCCTTGCTCACGGCTGCAGAGCAGGTGCTGGCATCCCACTTCATAATTTGGGTCACAATTCTTCCTGGACCCCATTCCCCAACCGTTCCCGATGTCTAATGCTGTTGAAGGTAGTTTTAGGACACTAAAGCCTTCTTTTTTTTTTTTTTTTTTTTTTGTATTGGTGGTTTAACAGAGGTCGCTGACTTCCCTGGGCAAGTTACAGATTTCTGGTGTTCTTGTGCTAAGTCACAGAAGAACAAGCAAAGGCTCAGGTCATTTTCCTGTGGACTGCAGATGTCCCAATTGTCTTCACCGCCCCTAATTGTAGTATTATGGCTTGAGTGTGAAATCTCCCCCTGTAGGCTCACATTTTGAATGTTTGCCATCCCCTCACCATTGGTGGCTCTGTTTTAGAGGGTTGTGGCACCCCCTTTAAAGGGATGAGGCCTTTCTGGCAGAAGTAGGCCACTAAGCATGGACTTTAAAGGTTATGGCCGACTCCTATTCTGGTCCTGCTTCTTCTGCTTCCTGCACGGAGGGGAAACAGGGCATCTCCTTTACATTGGCCACAGGCTGGAGTTTGGAGCTAGAGGGCGAGAGAGCCTGCTGTAAGTATAAAGCACGTACTGCTCACGCTAGCCAATGGGCTCCATCTCTGGAACCCACAGTGGGAGGAGAGAAGTGCCTTCTGACATACAGAGAGAGAGAGAAAGACAGAGACAAAAGAGACAGACCCACACAGAGAGAAAGACAGAGGCAGAGAGAGAAAGAGCACAGGGTGGAGTCAGTTTCAGGAGCTGGAGCTGTGCATCTGGGACAGTCGGTGGATACTTGGGAAGGAAGATCCCGAAGCGTGAACTGCACACAATGTGTGCAGAGCAAAGTGCATGTAAGGAGGGGATTTCGCTTTGCAGCTATGAAATCTGCTCTTGACGAATTATTTTGACACTCATCCACCAGATGTCAGCCAAGTGTCTCATTTTAGCAAGGTGAGGCTATGAATGACAGTTTCCAGAACGGCTCCAGAAAAAGCGCTTTGAGAATATCTGCCTGCACAAAGGTTCTGCCCGAGCTGGCACAGCCCTGCATTCCAGCCTGCTACCATTTACAGTACTTCTTACATCCGAGAAAGAGAAGGGAGAGTCTATTCCTGAGCTTTCTGTGCCTCGTGGGACACCATTCCCCCAGTCAGAACGAGCAAAGCAAGTCCCTGGTCACGTGGCCTGTGCTCATCTGTGTTTGCATCTGTTTGTCTTGCCAGCCTACACCTCCCTTTCAAGTCAGTAATTTATATCCTCGTTTAAATGATGTAAACATGGCTGTAAGCTAAAGATTGCTTACGAGAGAGAGAAAAAAACCAGCGTCACCTACCCAGCCTGTTCTTGGATGGGCTGCTTTCATTTCTTGTAATAAGTGGTTGCAGGGGTTGGTGGTGCTTGTTGCAATGACCAGCAGCTGCCCTATAGTGGCAGTCCAGCAGCAAGGGCTCTCTCTTTCTCAGTGCAGGCCATTGGGAAGAGAGTGCTTGTTCTCCACTCCTTTATGGACTCAGAATCAGGCTCCTCCCACTGTGCTGGAGTACCATCATTAGCACCTGGCCTTCAGGTCTTCCCTGGAAGAGGAAGGGAGGATGGGACGGTGAAATGGGGAGAGATTCAAGGCAGATGAAGAAGCACTGCCTTCCCACAGCTCTCAATTCCTGCAGCTCAGAGCCCAGCACAAAAGGGCAACCCACTGTTGAGGAGCAGGGGTGTGTACTTCAGCTGTGAGCCCAAGGAGGCAGAACCCAGGGTCAGGGAGACATGTCACACTGCCCACATCACTATGGGGTCAAAGACCTGGGATTCCTCTTCACAAGGCACCTGAAGGCCCAGGCTTCAGATTAGCAGATCTGCAGAGCCTGCATCCCGTGGCTGCGGCATCTACACCATCCCTGGGTCCCAGCAGGCAAGCCCCTCTGACTTCCAACAAACCTGTCTTCAAATGTTCTTTTCTTATGTCTAGGTCTGAATGAGTGGGACCCCCAATCCTCTAACATCCCCACTATTCCTGCTGGGGGGAGAGAACAGATGTGACTGCCCCACGTGGCCTTATGGCTGTGCCCAACCCACTTGGTCTAACTGAAGCTGTGCCCACCCTACCTGGCCTGACTGCTGCTCAGTTTCCGGAACATTCCTCTCAGTTTCAGGCCCCAGGGGAATCTTGGGAGCATTGCTGGGCAGCTGGCACACATTAACTATGTGTGCTTCAGTTGGTCTCTATCATGTTTGAGACATTGATACCTTCAAATCTCAGCTGGTAAATCAGGGAGTAAAACCAAAGCTATGAAGTCAGCTTTGCTGTCCTAATCCCCCACTCCTTGTGACCTGTGGCTTGTCCAAATAGATCCTAATTTTTCAGCCCAATACGCAGCTCATTTTTGCAATAGTTGGTAATTGTATAGTAGGAAAATATTGTTCAGCCAGTGGCACCTGGGGAGCTGGATCCCTTGTGTAGCTCATTTTGGGGGAACGGCCTCACTGGATGTCCTGATGCACCGTGGCCCCATAATCTAACTTCTTGTGACCATGAAAGAAGGTTCCCTCAAGTTGGAGACAACTCATGAGCCCATACTGAAGCATTGTAACGACTCGAAGCTCACCCTATGCATTAGGGTCCATTCTGCTTTTAAGATGAAAGCTGAGCCCTTTGCCCTTTTATTCGGTTTATTAGTAAAATAACACACTAAAAATAACCCGGGCACAGAAGATCACTAAGGAAGTAAAAGCCACCTTCCTATAACTAGGACGTTTTGGCTTCTGTGCCTCAGACGTGGCAGAGCTCTGAGAAGTGAGAGGGTACACACACCTGAGACCTTTAAATCATGGCACCCTTACAGAAAGTACAGGCGTGCCGTGGAAGTTCGTGGCATAAACGCACAGATTCAAAACAGAAAATGCACAGAGTGCTTGACAAGATTCCATGCTATCCGTATGCAGAGCTATGATAATTTTCTCTGAATTGTTCCATTTTTAGTGTATGTGTTCCTGAAAAAAAAAGCCCACTCAAAATTTATGAAGATGTCTTTCCATGTTAACAAAGAGATTATAGTTCTTGAATATAAGCATCGTTGACTGTTAATGCCTCATTGTTTATGATAGTAAAGAAGAAATGACAGAAAGGGCGGAGAGGTCTGCTTTAAAATACTTTTATTGGTATACAATCATTGTGGACAGGTTGGGGAGCAGGAGCCACTCACCCCGCCCCCCAGGTGACACTTCACACTGCATTCCGTGTCCTAAAGATCTTACTACCTGTCAAGTCTGTAAGCATTATGGCTCAGAAAGAAAGGTATCCTGCCAGTCGGGAGCCAAGGAATACCAGGTAAGTTTAGGAGCTTGCAGCCCTGCTCTGAAGGTTTCCAGCAGGGGCGGGGTCCCCAGAGAAGTTGTCACAGCTCTGCTCTGCCCTGGAGAAGCGCTACAGCGTTGCCGGGTCCTCCAGACTGTGACAGCTCTGCTCTGCTCTGCCCTGGAGAAGCGCTACAGCATTGCCCAGGTCCTCCAGACTGTGACAGCTCTGCTCTGCCCTGGAGAAGCGCTACAGCGTTGCCGGGTCCTCCAGACTGTGACAGCTCTGCTCCATGATGAGAATCCCCCTGGGAAGTGTTTCACTTCTGCCCTGCACCACTCTGCTCTGGTGAAAGCTGTCACAACTGTGCTCTGCTCCAGTGAAAATGTCACACCACACTGCACAACAAACTTCACTCAACCAGGAGGGTGACTGCCCTGGGTAAGAAACAGCAGCAACTGAATAGGGTACAGACCTTATATAGGATTTCTTGGTGTGTGTGTGTGGGGGGGGGGTCAAAGCTTTCCAGGGTGGCTTGGGATTGGTAGATTTTTGTGGTCTGATTCTGGGGCAAGCTCAGGGATTGGTGGGATTCTGTGCTCAGGGATTGGTGGGATTCTGTGCTCAGGAATTAGTAGCATTTCATTCTCGGGGATTGGTGGGATTCTGTGCTCAGGAATTGGTGGGAATGTGCTCAGAGATTAGTGCCATTTCCAGCTCAGGGATTGGTGGGAATGTGCTCAGAGATTAGTGCCATTTCCAGCTCAGGGATTGGTGGGATTCGGTGCTCAGGGATTAGTGGCATTTCCAGTTCAGAGATTGGTGGGATTCTGCAGCTTGACTCTGGGAAAAGTTCAGGGATTAGTGCAATTTCAAACCTTGGTCCTGGGGTCAAGTCAGGAGATTTTTCGTGGCCTTTTTCACCCTACAAAGACACCATGCTGGGGGCCAAGCATCCAACACATGAACCAAGGGAAGACCTCAAATCCTTACAAACCATGGTAGCTGCTCGCCACTATGGCTGTGCTCTCTGTGAGGTAGTCCTTTTACATTAACAGAGTCTTCAGCCCCTCTCAGGCATCTTATTCCTGCGTCTCATTTAACGCTTGCTTGTTTCTGAAGAAAGGTCATCCTGCTGCCTGCTCTTCCAGTGAAGAGTGGTCGCCTCAGTGATGTTAAATTTGTACTCTGCAGTTCTGCTTTCGTATCTGTGGGAGTACGTTATGATTTTTGTTTCAGTGCTGGCTGGAGTGAAACCTTTAAAAACAGATTTGATTAATAATTAAACTCAGTGTATGTAGTGCCAAGGGAGCATACAACTCACGGTGGAGTTCATGCATGTCCAAGCAATTAGGAGGTTAACTGCCCTGTGAAATACACATATCCAAGAGGCAAGGAGATTATTATCTAGGCAGCATCATCTTTATAATTAAGGTTTCACCTGATCCATTCAAAGATAGTATGAGCAGTCTGCACAACTGTTATGAAGGTACCTGTGTTCCCTCACAAAATGGCTGCAGTCCTGTTACAAAATACTGAGTATCACTTCAGTTAAAGTTCAAGGAAAATTGCCCTTAGAAAGAGGAGAACAAATTCAATGTCATAAGATAAAAGCAATTTATTAGACTTAAAATCTCATTAGTTCTTTTTGGAATTAAAAGAGATACTTGATGGAGATGGGTGTTTGGCCTGCATGCATGGGTGTTTGGCCTGCATGCATGGGTGTTTGGCCTGCATGCATGTCTGTGCGCCACACGTGTAGTCCCTGCTGAGACAGAAGAGGGCACCGGATCTCCTGGAACTGGAGTGATAGATGGTTTTGAGCTGCCACATGGGTGCTGGGAGTAGAAACTGGGTCCTCCGGAAAAGCCACCAGAACTCTTAGCTGTTGAGTCCTTTCTCCAGTCCCCTGCTGATGCGAGAATTAGTCTGTGTGGAGTGTTGGCAGAGCTGTAAAGAGACTTGAGCACAGACACGCGACACATTCAGGAAGCATCAGTTTGGCTGAGAGATCCCGACTGGAAGGCAGCTGACACATATTTTGAATCCCCCATAGCAGGTTTCTCCACTGGTGCAATAAGCCAAATAAAGCCAAATTAAGAAAACATAGGTTTGGCACAATATTTTGTTAATTTTCCAGGGTTCCTTTGCTGGCTGGTTTACTTTTTTTTTTATTTTTTATTTTTTTTATTTTTTGTCAACTTGACACAACTCAAACTTGAGAAGAAGGAATTTTTTAAAAATTGTTTTTATGAAGCTATATATTTTTCTCCACTCCTTTGCCTTCCTCCCCCTTCCCCTTCAACCCTCTCCCATGGTCTCCATGCTCCCAATTTACTCAGGAGATCTTGTCTTTTTCTACTTCCCATTAAGATTAGAGCTATGTATGTCTCTCTTAGGGTCCTCTTTGTTGTCTAGGTTCTCTGAGATTGTGAATTATAGGCTGGTTTTTAATTTTTTATGTGTAAAAGCCACATATGAGTGAGCACATATTATATTTGTCTTTCTGGGTCTGGGTTACCTCATTCAATATGATGTTTTTTAGATCTATCCATTTGCCTGAAAATTTCAAGATGTCATTATTTTTTCTGCTGTGTAGTACTCCATTGTGTAAATGTACCACATTTTCCTTATCCATTCTTTGGTCTAGGGGCATATAGGTGGTTTTCAGGTTCTGACTATGACAAACAATGCTGCTATGAACATAGTTGAACACATGTCCTTGTAGTATGATTGAGCATCCTTTGGGTGCATACCCAAAAGTGGTATTGCTAGATCTTGAGGTAGGCTGTTTCCTAATTTTCTGAAAAAATCTCTATGCTTATTTCCAAAGCGGCTGTACCAGTTTGCACTCCCACCAGCAATACAGGAGTGTTCTCTTTACCCCATAACTCTCCAGCATAAATTGTCATCATTGTTTTTGATCTTGGCCATTCTTGCAGGTGTAAGATGGAATCTCAGAGTTGTTTTGATTTGCATTTCTCTGATGGCTAAGGATGTTGAACATTTCCTTAAGTGTCTTTCAGCCATTTTAGATTCCTCTGTTGAGAGTTCTTTGTTTAGATCTGTACCCCATTTTTTTATTAGATTATTTGTTATTTTGATGACCAATTTCTTGAGTTCTTTATATATTTTGAAGATCAGCTGCTGTCCAATGTGGGCTTGATGAGGATATTTTCCCATTCAATAAGTTACCATCTTGTCTTGTTGACTGTATCCTTTGCTTTACAGAAGCTTCTCAGTTTCAGGAGGTCCCATTTATTAATTGTTCCTCTCAGTATCTGTGCTACTGGTGCTATATTTAGTAAATGGTCTCCTGTGCCAATGCGTTCAAGTGTACTTCCCACTTTCTCTTCTATGAGGTTCAGTGTGGTTGTTTTTATGTTGAGGTCTTTGATCCATTTGGACTTGAGTTTTGTGCATGGTGATAGATATGGATCTATGTGCATTTTTCTACATGTTAAAATCCAGTTATGCCAGCACCATTTGTTGAATATGCTTTATTTTTTCCATTTTATATTTTTTGCTTCTTTGTCAAAAATCAGGTGTTTGAATTGGTGTCTGGGTCTTCAATTTGGTTCCATTGGTCCTCCTGTCTGTTTTGTCCAGTACCAGTTTGTTTTCAGTACTGTAGCTCAGTAGTAGAGTTTGAAGTCAGGGATTGTGATGCCTCCAGAAGTTCCTTTATTGTACAGGATTGTTTTACTATCCTTGTTGGTTTTTTTTTTCTTTTCCATATGAAGTGGAATATTGTTCTTTCGAGGTCTGTGAAGAATTTTACTGGGATTTTGATGGGCATTGCATTGAATCTGTACATTGCTTTTGGTAAGATTGCCACTTTTACTATGTTAATTCTGCCTACCCAGGAGCATGGAAGATATTTCCATTTTCTGGTGTCTTTTTCAATTTCTTTCTTCAAAGATTTAAGTTCTTGTCATACAGGTCTTCCTCTTGTTTGGTTAGAGTTACTCCAAGATATTTTATGTTATTTGTGGCTATTGTGAAGGGTGATGTTTCTCTGATTTCTTTCTCAGCCCATTTATCATCTGTGTAAAGGAGGGCTACTGATTTTTTCAAGTTAATCTTTTATCCTGTTACATTACTGAAAGTGTTTATGAGTTGTATAAGTTCCTTGGTAGAATTTTTGGGGTCACTTATGTAAACTCTCATATCAGCAAATAGTGAGAATTTGACTTCTTCTTTTCCAATTTGTATCTGTATCCCCTTGATCTCCTTTTGTTGTCTTATTGCTCTAGACAGAACCTCATGACCTATATTGAATAGATATGGAGAGAGTGGACAACCTTGTTTTGTTCCTGATTTCGGTGGGATGGCTGTGAAATTCTCTTCATTTAGTTTGATGTAGGCCTGTTGTATTGCCTTAATTATGTTTAGGTATGTTTTCGCTCTCTCTAAGACCTTTATCATGAAGGGATGTTATATTTTGTCAAAGTTTTTTTTTCAGCATCTAATGAGATGATCATGTAGTTTTTTTTCAGTTTGTTTATAGGTGGATTACTTTGACAGATTTTTGTATATTGAACCATCCCTGCATCTCTGGGATGAAGCCTACTTGGTCATGGTGGATGATTTTTTTGATGTGTTCTTGGATTTGGTTTGCCAGTATTTTATTGAGTATTTTTGCATCAATCTTCAAGAGTGAGATTGATCTGTAATTTTCTTTCTTAGTAATGTCTTTGTGTAGTTTGGGTATCAGGGTAATTGTAGCTTCATAAAAAGAGTTTGGCAATATTCCTTCTGTTTCTATTGTGTGAAACAATTTGAAGAGTATTGGTATTAGTTCTTCTTTGAAAATCTTGTAGAATTCTGAGCTGAAACCATCTGGTCCTGGGCTTTTATTTTGATTGGAAGACTTTTGATGACTGTTTCTATTTCTTTTGCAGCTATATGTCTATTTAATTTGGTTATCTTGTCTTGATTTAATTTTGGTAAGTGATATTTATCCAGAAAATTGCCTATTGTCTTTAAGTTTTCCAATTTTGTGGAGTATAGGTTTTTGAAATATGACCTGATGATTCTCTGTATTTCCTCTGTGTCTGCTGTTATGTCCCCTTTTTAATTTCTGATTTTGTTAATTTGGATATTCTCTCTGTGTCTTTTGATTAGTTTGGATAAAGGTTTGTCTATTTTGTTGATTTTCTCAAAGAACCAACTCTTTGTCTCATTGATTCTTTGTATTGTTTTCTTTGTTTCTGTTTTGTTGATTTCAGCTCTCAATTTGATTATTTCCTGTAGTCTAGTCCTCCTGGGTGAGTTTGCTTCTTTTTGTTCTAGAGTTTTTTTGTTGTTGTTGTTGTTGTTGTTGTTATTGTTGTTTCTTTTTTCTTTCTTTTTTTTTGGTTTTTCGAGACAGGGTTTCTCTGTGGCTTTTGAGCCTGTCCTGGAACTAGCTCTGTAGACCAGGCTGGTCTTGAACTCACAGAGATTCACCTGCGTCTGCCTCCCGAGTGCTGGGATTAAAGGCATGCGCCACCACCACCCGGCTTGTTCTAGAGTTTTTAGGTGTTCTGTTAACTCACCAGTGTGGGATTTTTCCAGCTTCTCTAAGTAGGCATTTAGTGCTATGAACTTTCCTCTTAACACTGCTTTCATTGTGTCCCATATATTTGGGTATGTTGTATGGTTGTTTTCACTGAATTTTAGGAAGTCTTTAATTTCTTCCTTGACCTATTGGTGATTCAGGTGAGTATTGTTTAATTTTCATGTGTTTGTGGGATTTCTGAAATTAGTATTGCTGTTGAATTCTAATTTTAAGCCATGATGATCTATAAGATACACAGGATTATTATAATTTTTGTATCTATGGAGGCTTGTTTTGTTACCTAGTATGTGGCCAATTTTTGAGAAAGTTCCATGAGGTGCTGAGAAGAAGGTATATTCTTTTATGTTGGATAGAGTGTCTATAGATATCTCTTAAGTCTATTTGAGTCATAGCATCAGTCAGTTCCCTTATTTCTCTGTTAAGTTTCTGTCTGGAAGACCTGTTCAGTGGTGAGAATGGGGAGAAGGAATGCTAATTGAAGATTTGCCTTCATCAGATTGTCCTGTGGGCATGTATGTGGGGCATTTTCTTCATTACTAGCTGATGTGTGAGGGCTCAGATCCCTGTGGGCTGTGCCTGACCTAGGCAGGTGATCTTGGGTCAGTAAGAATGCAGGCTGAGCAAGATAAGGGCAAGCCTGTAAGCAGCATCCTCCAGGGCTCTGCTTCCGGTCCTGCTTCTAGGTTCCTGCCTTGAATTCTTGTCTTGGCTTCCATCTACAATGGTTTCTAACCTGCAAGTTAAATAATGTCTCCCCCCCCCCCAAAGTTTTAATTAAAATCATTTTGTCAACATTTATCACACCAACAGAAAGCAAACTGTGCTCCTGGAGTCTAGGCTGACCTTGTGGAGGAGGGTAAGCTCTCTTGTGACCCTGGGCTGTAGCCCAGGCAGTCCCATCCTCCTCTGATGTCAGCTTCTGGGAATCCAGAATGGGCTCTTCCTTGGCTGCAGGATGGCCATGGTGAGCTTGGCCAGTTCATGTCTGTCTCAATAACCTAAAACCAACCAAGCAAAAAAGCTACATGAGTTTTCCCACTAACATTTTGTAAGAATGTGCAGTCCTGGGTCTTGATAATGTTGTCTTAGGAGACATCACCTATGATCAGAGAAAATTATATGTCAGGACCATTTTCATTCTTTGACTTCTTTCAAGTTGGACAATACCTCCTATGTTATTGGCCATTTGGGATCTCTTCATGTTCTTTTTCCTGCTGTTAATTTTAGTTAAATGTTATTTCAATGGTTAAAAATAGCGTTGCCAGTCAATCCCTTGCTATGGACATGTAGTGAACATATCTTAGCTTGCCACCTGCTTTTCTATATTATTATCTTCCCACTGCTTTCTTTCTTTTTCTTTCTTTTTTTTTTTTCTGGCAGAGGTGAGTGCTCTAGGGCTCAGAGACTCAATACCCCATCCTGTAGAACCACCTTGGGGAGTGAACAGCTGACCCCTCAGTCCTCGGCTCAATGGCTGCTCATGTCTGGTGCTGCTGGAAAGAGCCTCTTAGGAAAGGCTTGCCGGCTGGCAATGGCATGCCTTTCATTTGCTGCACCGCTGGTGAATTCTCTTGTTTCAGTAGGTAGATGGATAAGCAGATAGGCTGCTTTCTATTTCAAACAGGCAAGAAGCAAAAAGCAGTATTTTTATATGAGCACAAGAGATGAAGGTTTGCTGTGGGCCATGCAAGAAGAACAACAAACAGATTTGGAATTCATAGGACACGGTTGGGCAGTCAGCAAAACCAGCCTGGGTGAGCCTTGGAGAGGCAAAGCCCTGAGGACCACACGCTGCTATGTAGTGATATTTTGTTTATGCTCTAACAAATAAAGCTTGCCTGAAGATCAGAGTGCAGAGCTAAGTCACTAGAGATCTGGCGGTGGTGGCTCACACCTTTAATCCCAGTTCTTGGGAGTCCCATGTCTTTAATCCCAACACTAGGGAGGTGGAGACAGGAAGGGATATGGCTGGGTGGAGAAAGGAATATAAGGCAGGAGGAGACAAGAGCTCTGAGGTTTGGTGGAGACAGTGCAGTCTGAGGATGCCGTCTGAGGATGCAGTCTGAGGATGCAGTCTGAGGATGCTGTCTGAGGATGCAGTCTGAGGATGACGTCTGAGGATGCCATCTGAGAATGAAGTCTGAGGACAGGATTGCCCCTTCCATCTGAGCGTTGGTAGAGATAAAAGGTCTCTAGTGGCTGGCTGCTCTGCTTCTCTGATCTCTTAGCTTTTACCCCCTAATACCTGACTCCGGGTTTTATTATTAATACCTATTAAAATTCATGCTGCACTGTTATTGAGCATAGCTGTGCTTATTGCCCCCGCGGTCACCACACCCCTCACAGTCTACAAGTTGTATGAAAACTCTGGAGTTTCCAGCCCCTCACTGGGCAGTGTCCTGGTACTTAGAATAACAGCCATTGATCTTTCCATGCATTGCTGCTGGAGCAGACTAATGAATCAACCACCACCCTTAGAAATAATTTAGATACGTAGGATTGTTAGTAAAGTTAGGTTAATGTGACTTTGTTAATGGCTTTGATGTAGAAAATCTTGGGGAACAATTTAAAGTTTAGAAAGGCACACTTTTAATAGTTGAGCAAGGGACTCACTGAGGTCAGGGAACAAAAACAATGGCAGCCCAGCTGACGTACCCTTCTTGCTAAGACGGGTTGGTGATCCAAGGTGATATTTAATTCCTTGCAACCATTTCTGCCCTCAGCTTCCTGATATAACTTAATAAAAAGCTGCTGATGAGCGAGTGCTCACACCGAGGATTTAGGGTGGGAACGACCGATTGTTTTTACATATAAATGCTTAGATTTGTGATTCTTTTAAGGACTTTTTTAAAAGATTGTCTTTTGAGATAAATAAAGTGGCTGATCCTTTCTTTGTAACCACAAAATGCAGCTTGCCAGTAAAAGAACTAGCTGAGAACAATCCCTAGCTTGCTTCCACTTTGTTAATTTATATTAAGTTGCTTACACATGAATGTGTGGGGGTCCTTGGGGATAATTTGTTTTTCACCTGTGAGGGAAACGAGAAACATTGTTTTTTACTTGTATTCATCATACGCATTATTTAAAAATAGGATGTAATGCCATTGTAATTTTTATACTGCTTGCAAGATTTTCCTGGGGTATGTAAGATGTAAGGAAAAAATAAAGCTATAAAGAAGGAAGAATACCAAGAAAGAGGTAACAGAAGAAATAAGTGGGAGACCCTGACATGCTGAAGGTGTGTGTATGTGTGTGTGCATGTGTATGTGTGTGTGTGTATGTATGTATGTTTCCCTTTTTCACTGGCCCCAGAGAATTAAGTTTTACTCCCTTGGATAAAAAGTCAATTATGTAAGTTATTAGTTTGCCAACTCCACGCCTTCCCTTCAGGTCCTGGACTGCTGAAAGCTGGCCTGGCAGCAGCAAAGGTTTTATCTACAGTGATGTTAGAGTCAACGTGCAGTTCAAGCATGTGGGTTCAGACGTCTGCCTCTGCAGAGATAAAGGAAGAACGAGGCAAAGAGAAAGAAGTGATGTAAACAGTCCTCTCTGTTATGTCCAGCTGTCTCAGAGCAGGGAGGTGAAGTGGGCCCCTCCTTTGACCATGCTTGCTGCTTGTGTGAAAGCTAACGCTTTTCAGACAGCGTGGCTCACCTTCGTTCATGTACTCTCTCACTCTGCCGCAGACCCCATACCAAGACTGTGCGGTGGGTGCCATCGCCACTGTTCATACTAACAGGCACGGCTGTTGACTTTCCGCAGTGTGACTCAGGAGTGACTTTATGATCCCGGGTTTATAAAGTCTTAGGTTTCCTAAGTGAAAAATCATTTGGAATTCTACAAAAATATCTTTTCTAATTTTTGCCTTGTTCTAATATTTACACCTCATTTTCTTTAAAAGTATATGGACTAGAAACTCCAGAGCTCATCTGGGTATATTTGAAGCAATCTTTTCTTGTTCTTAATTTAGCTAATGTGGATATTTTTCATCCTGTTAGGAACCTGTGCTCCTAGTATTGGTTCAGGAAGCAGCTTTTTAAAGAGAAATCAACTCAGAATATTCTCAGTATCTTTTCTGCTCTGATTAAGACAGACGTTCATCTATTTTTATGTTTTGACTCATTTTGTAAATTACATACATTTTTCTTAATTTTTAGGCTTGCATCCCCAGAGTAAAGACATCTTGGTAATGGTGTGTTATTATGCACTTTTAAGTTTGAATTGCTTATATTTCATTTATGAATTTTACATCTATATTCATAAGTGAGATTAGGCTTTTTAAATGCTTGTCAAATTTTGGATTAATAACCAACTTTCTTTCATCTCATCTTTCCTATATTATTTCATAGCATCTGTTTTGACATCTGAAAAGTTCCTCTTGATGCTATTAAAATAATTTTAGAAGCATGTTCTCTGTAAAGTAGAAAGTGGCATGCCCTGTAACTCAGCAATTCTCCCCTGAGGCAAAAATCATTTCAGGACTTATCATGGTTTGAATTAGTCCACATACATACACATGTGTGTATATCTATACACGGACAAGGACACTAATGGCTGCCAGTAGCAGCATGCCAGAAATCACATGCTACTAATAGTGAAATGTGTTTATTAAACATGTAGTATTACATGTCTTCATGGATTCATATAGAAAACAAAACATTGTGTAAAAACATCTATAGAATGTGTGAAGTGTGGTTCAGCTTCCCTAAGAGATCTTCGGGGGAACCCTAAGGACTACAAGTGGGAAAACCTGAAGACTGCCCTGTTTGGGCTGATATTTACTTGTGTGCGTCAGAAAAATACAGAAGGGAAGGGGAAACTTAATGTGAAATCCCAGACAGTAGCGATGAAGAGATCCATGATTATGGGTCAACAAAACACGTGTGTGCATGTGTATTCCTCATTTAGGGCATTAGAAGAATTTTTAACAATGTTTTGGTAAGCCGATTGTGTGGTTTTTGGATATGCGCCCTTAGAAGCCTGTGTCCTGTTGCACAGGCTGCGTAGGTTTGGGTTGATGGTCTGTGAAGCCGACGGTAGCATCCCTTGTATTCCATCCTTTATTCCAAGGTTGCATAGGCAATGCCAAAAGGCTGGGCACAGCTGACTGCTGTATGCAGTGCACACCAGTAAAGAACAGTTGCATGCGGAGGTGCTGGCAGTGGTGACTCTAAACACAGACGTAATAAGGAACTCAGTGTGCATCTTCTTACACCCCCATCCCCACCCTCACCCCCACACGGCAGTCTCTCATCTGAAGTCTCTCTGGACTTTCCAGACAACAGTGACTTCCTCTTCATGATGAACCCACGAGGCTGGTTTACACGTCCATTGCGCTTTGTGAATTTCCCAAAGCAAGGCATTTCACTGCTTGTGAGTTATGGTTGCCTCTTGTTAATTGCCTTTTGTTTGTAGGAACTGTTACAGATGGACGTCACCCCAGTCTGTGACAACATGTGGCCCACATGTCACTGCAGTTGAATAGAGAGGCTTATGGAGAGGGCAGTGTGTAGGCAAAGAATCTTAGGGGAAGAGGGATGATTAAACTCAAGGATAAACCTCCAGAAACTAAACCCCAGCCTCCCCCACAGACTTACAGAGGACACTGCTATTGTCCAGAAGCCTCTGGGGCCACTTCCATACAGTGTGCAACCATCCTGCCCTATGAAGTATGAAGGCAGCATTATTTCAGTGAAGGCGTAAGTCATAAACAATCCCACACAAGTTTGGAATTATGATTAATAGGGTGGTATTTATTTAAAGGGGAAAAAACTTACAGATCACCGTCCCAGACAACAGCCCTCTGCGCAATTAGGAAGAAGTCTAGTCGCCGAACCGGAGCAGGAAGAGAGCAAGGAGGGAAGTAGCCGCTTTTTTAAAGGGAAAGAGACCACGCCTCAATGAGCTGGTATCTCAGCGGCTATTGGCTGGAGGAGCTGAAGGACCTCCCGCAACATTTCAGGGTGGAATCTCCCTCTGGCCTATCTGGTCCCTCTTGCTCTGTCTAACACAATGGAGACGCTGTCTTCTCCGATCAAGGACAAGGCTCACACACCTGTGATCTGGAGCTGCAGGCAGACAACCTCTTTCTTGGTTGAAGAGACACATGGAAGCTCTAAAACCAAGTGAGCGAGGCCCTGTGAGTGTCAGCTGTGCTCAGCCAGGGAGCTTGCAGATGACTGTTGCCATAGAGACATGCTCTCTTCATCAGCTCAACAGGCTATGGTGTTTCGGTGCTTCAGCTGGGTTGGCCCACCAGGACATACCTGTGTATCCTCCCTTGAACATGTGACTGGGCTAGGCTGATGGATCCCTCTGCTGTCCCCTGACTTTGTACTGGAGACAGCTTCAGTCAGTGTTTCTCTTAAGTGGCTGTTGGGTTAAAAAGTCAGAAGCTACTAGTGGCCACATTGATTCATTCATGGTTGAATCATGCTATCAGCAAGAAAAGGGTGGTGTGTGTATGTGTGTGTGTGTATGAAAGAGAAAGAGGATGATGTATGTTAATGTATGTGTGTGTATGTGTGTGTGAGAGAGTGTGTGCTTGTGAGTGTGTGTGTGTGAGAGAGAGGATAATGTGTGTTAATGTATGCATGTGTGAGAGTGTGTGTGAGAGAGAGAGGATAATGTGTGTTAATGTATGTATGTGTGAGTGTGTGTGTGTGAGAGAGAGGATAATGTGTGTTAATGTATGTATGTGTGAGTGTGTGTGTGTGAGAGAGAGGATAATGTGTGTTAATGTATGTATGTGTGAGAGTGTGTGTGTGAGAGAGAGGATAATGTGTGTGTGAATGTATGTGTGTGGTGTATGTGTGTGTGAGAGAGAGTATTTGTGTGTGAAAGTGTGTATGTGTGTGAGAGAGAGAGAAAAAGAATGTGAAAGAAAGAGAATTTGTGTGTGCTGTATGTGTGAGAATGTATGTGTGTGACACAGAATGTGTGAGTGTATGTGTATGTATGAGAGAGTGTGTGGTGTGTGTGTAGGTATGAGCACAAGTGTGGAAGCCAGACATTGATGTTGGGTGTCTGTTGTTGGGGAATATTATTTTCAGGTGTGTGACCTTTGTTTATGCTGCATTTGTTTGACTCTGTGAAGCTGTAGTTCTTTGCCTGTCTAAATCCCCTAATGGTCTAATAAAGAGCTGAACGTCCAATAGCGAGGCAGGAGCCAGGACAGGCGGGGCTGGCAGGCAGAGAGCATAGATAGAAGTGGCGCACGCCTTTAATCCCAGCACTCGGGAGGCAGAGGCAGGCGGATCTCTGGGAGTTCGAGGCCAGCCTGGTCTACAAGAGCTAGTTACAGGACAGGCACCAAAGCTACAGAGAAACCCTGTCTCGAAAAAAAAAAAAGAACAAGAAGAGGAGGAGGATACCTGGAGCCACCCAGTCCCCTGCCACCCTGCCAGACCCGGAGTAAGAAGGACAGGAAGGGTATACAGGAATAGAGAAAGATAAAAGACCCTAGGCCAAAGGTTGTCAGGATAATTTAAGAATAGCTGGCAAGAAATAAGCCAAGCTAAGGCCGGGCATTACATAAATAAGAACAAGCCTGCGTGTGTGATTTATTTGGGAACTGGTGGTGGGCCCCCCAAAAGTCAAAAGAATAAAAAAAATTACAAAAGAGTAAAAAAAATCTTTCTGGATTGTCTCTCATTGAACCTGGCACTTATTTTGACTAGACTGGATAGCCATGAAGTTCCAGGGATCCCCGTTTCTGCCTCCCTAGTTCTGGGGTTCCAGGTGTGCACTACCCCCAGCATTTAGGTCCTCATGCGTAGGTGGCAAACATTTTATGGACTGAGTCACTGCCCCAGCTCCTTAGTCAGTGCTGGCATCGATGCTATAACCCATCCGTTTCCGGTTAGTCTGCTCTGTGCCAGTCTTCTTGTTAGGTAGCTAGTGAGATATCATCAGGGCTGGGGGACATCAGGCTGTGTATCTGCCCTTGGCAATCAACAGTCTGCAGCTGGAGGACATCAGGCTGTGCATCTACCCTCGGCTATCAACAGTCTGCAGCAACAAGGGTTGAGCTCCAGGGCTCTGGCACTGGTCAGAGAAATGGGACTTCTCTGGTCCCAAGAGGTGATGTTGGCATGCTGACTTGCTAGGGAAACCGTCAATAGAGAGCTACCTAACCCAGCCCTGGAGCCCTGGACTCTACTAGATTATCTTGCCACAAGAGGCCCCTCCAGAAAGGCTGTATGTTTTAGAGCGTACTCTGCCCTGCTGTGTGGTGCACTCTGACCTCTATCCCATGCCCTGTGACTCATCTGAACTCTTTCAATAGAAGCCACATGAACCTGGGACCTGAGCGGAGTTCTGGCTGCAGTTCAGGTGATATTTCTTCCCAACTACAGTTATATCTCCTTCACCTTCACTGTGGTAAGTCATGGAGGCCCCAGCCCTGTGTTGAGACCTCCAACGTCACTGCTCTTGGCTCCTTTTCCGTCACTCTTCCCTGTGTGGATGCATTTGTGGGTCAGGTTCCAGGGTCTGCCTTGCTGTTCCACTCTGGAGTCTCTGCGTTCTTGCTCCACTTGTCCCCCAGCTGGCTGCACACCTGTGCTAACCCAGCTCCGGGTATCAGAACGGTGGCCGCTTGCAGGTAGGACGTCTCTCCCAAGTGCCTACTAATAGCCATGCAGTGAGCTCATGACACCCCCAGTGTTGGATAGACGAGGTGATACCAGAACCCAAATGGTGGATCCTTGTGGGGTTTTTGTTTGTTTCTTTGTTTTTCATTAATTTTGTGTAACTGGGTCTTGAAGGGGAACTTAGAAACTCCTGCAGCCCTTAGTTTCTAATACACGTGGTCAGGACATGTGGCTCTTTCCTTCTGGGTTTGGTTCTGGTCTTTCTGTGGCTGTGAGTCAACACTCCTTCCCCATGAACTGAAAAAAGTAGAAGATGGCCTCTTTCGGCTAAGGAAACTCTGGATAGAGGCATGAGCCGGGAGGTAGTGGCACACGCCACGCACTCAGGAGGCAGAGGCAAGCAGATCTCTGTGAGTTCAAGGCCAACCTGATTTACACAGCAAGTTTCAGGACAGACTCCAAAGCTACACAGAAAAACCCTGCCTCAAAAAACAAACAAACAGACAAAAACAAAAAAGAACTAAAAAAAAGGAAGAAAGAAAAAGATGTTTGACATCTGATCCCTAGGCTCCCAAGCAAAGATGCCCCTGGTCACTCACTGTTCAATATCTATCTATCTATCTATCTATCTATCTATCTATCTATCTACCTACCTATCTATCTAGATAGCTATCATCTACCTATCCATCCATCTATCTACCTATCATCTATTTATCAATCTATCTATCATCTACCTATCCATCCATCTACCTATTATCTATCTATCTATCATTTATATATCTATCATCTGTCTATCATTATCTATCTATCTATCTATCTATCTATCTATCTATCTATCTATCTATCTATCTATCTATCTATCTATCTGATTTTCAAGACAAGGTTTCTCTGTGTAGTCCTGGCTGTCCTGGAACTTGCTTTGTAGATCAGGCTGGGCACGAACTCAGAAATCCACCTGCCTCTGCCTCCCGAGTGTTGGGACCCCAGGCACTCACTGGTGGTTTGCTAAGGCTGGAGTACAAGGAGTGACTTCTCTATGTGCTTCTTGTAGTCTTTCTCTTCTAGTTGGGAAACTCTCTTTGGACTCCATAAATGGAACACGTTTGATCCTCAATCTTTCACAAGAGAGACGCTGACTTGGCCTAAAAGGTTGTTTGTGTAAAACTTGTTTGATCACTGGGGAAATAGTTAAGAGTTAAAAAACCTAGATGTATACAATATAACCAGATGATTTAAAGAGATCGGATGGGTGGTACCTGTCAGCTGTGGGCCCGGGACCTATTGGAAACCCTATTGCTTGCTAAGGTGGTCACGTGACTATGTTCCAACTCTTGCGCCTGTGTAGATTGCTGTGGAAGCTTGCGAGAGCAGCGCTCCAGCTACAGTGGTGGAGCCTGAGGATGAGACCCAACTCATGGAGAAGGCAGAGCGGCGAGCTGCGTCTCTGAGGCTTCCCCATATCCTCCCTGTATGCTGTCTGTCTGCGGCGCATGTAGCTATGAGTCGTATGTATATATAATACAGGTGTATATTTACATCCAATGTACACATGTGCACATATATACACATGCAATACATGTACATATATGTGTGTGTATGTGTATATATACATACATACATACCTACAAACATGTATGAAGTGTACCACATGTGTGCTGGTGTCTCTGGAGGCCAGAAGAGGGTGTTAGATTCCTTGGAACTGGAGTTTCAGATAGTTGTAACCCTAGGTGGTCTTAACCACTGAGCAATCTCTCCAACTCTTATTTATTTATTTTTGAGACAGACTGCCCCTATATATATTTCAGGCTGAATTTGACCCTGTCGTCCTCTGGCCTCAGCCTCTCAAGTGCTGGTATTACAGGCACGTGCTGCCGTGCCCAGCAAGGGACAAACGCATTTACTCTTGTTTTAGTCATTATCCCCATGCTCCATCACTCGCAGCCACCTGAAGCCCACCCAGCCGCAGGAACTGCGGAGCAGACTGTTAGCTGGAAGCCACAGGGTACTGCGGTCACAAGCAGGTGGAGCAGTCTCTATTCTTCCTCATTTCCTGTCTTTTGAGGGCAATTGGATGAACTCTTTTCAGATGCAGTATTTGAACAGCTTTAGAAACAGCTTCTGGTGACTTTAGTGTTGTACCCTTAACGTACACTGCAGTACTTCATACTGCTTGTTTCGGTTTTTAAAAGACTATAACCTGTTTAAAAAGAAAAGCCTTTAGAAAAACACTTTCCATAAATGCCAGAGCTTCCTTACTAATCAACTAATGCAGAAAGAGCTCGCTCCAGGAAAACTGCGCACAACCTTAGTGAAATGTTTGGAGGCCATTTAAGCTCCACAGGTGAAAGTAAACATTGATGCAAGCATGGGCTTTCTGTTCCAGGTATGAGTCTGAAACGCGTGGTTGAACTTTGATAAGAGTGACATTTTCTCCTAGAGCAAGCTTATCTTTTCCTGAGTTAGCCCAGCTGTGGGTGACATTACCGCCCCTTAAAAAAAAAGGAAAAAAAGAAAAAAGAAAAAAGTTTTCCTATCTGCTCCAAGTCTGATGGCTACAGAGGCTGGGATGATACCTGCATTTCAGATCTGGGGATGAGGGAGGGAGGAAGATGGGGAGAGAAGGAGGGTAAAGACCCTGGCAGGAGGGAAGGCCCTCTGGAGGGGTCTGTATCACCCCCCTTGTCTGCCACACTGTTGAAATCCCCAGGAATCAGCGCTGGGAGGAGACTGAAGCTGGTGCCTGCCTGCCTGCCAGAGGGCGTGCTTGCCTCAGGAAAAGACACCTCACACAATCCTGACAGCTTCAGGCAACCTTTCCAGAGAGTTTGGGACCTAAACAATGAGGGGCCAGTGATGGCTAGGCCACGTCTGACCAGGGCTGCTTGCTTATGTCTGATATGACCCTTGCCCTCTGTTTGAACTTAACAGCTGAAGAAGATGGGCTTGAGGGAGGGGTGACTGGATCTCAGTGTCCCTCTTCCCCGTGTGACCTCATTGAGGAAGGGTCCTTTCTCTGCTCTTTGCTATCTTATGTCTACTGAAGTGATCTACAGAGTCTGCATGTGTGCATGGGCTAGCTGCCGGGCCTTAGCTCTGATCCTCACAATCCCGTATCAAGGGAAAATCTTGTAAACTGCGAGTTTCTCGGGGATGGGCAAGAAGAGCAGCCTCAAATCCAGCCTAGTCTCTCTCCCAGCTGCCACATCCAGCTGTGCCCGGCCCACTGGTGTGCAGCGCTGAGGGAGGTGGTCCTGGCTGCTCCCTGACATTCTGCACCCATCCAGAACTTGAAGGACGCATTTCGGGTGGTTAATAATAGACTTCCTTCTCTGGGCCCTTCTATTCTCAGCCACTGAATACAATTTATAAGGGGGGAAAAATTATCCCATTCCCACCCCCCTGATCAGATCTCATAATTATAGAATAAGGCGCCTGAGAATTCACAGGGTGCTGGTTTCCATGGCAACAACAAGCCATTATATTCTAAAGGCCAAGTCAGAGCTCCACCCCCTCATCCTCACCGCTGCTGGCGTCTTATTGCAGCGTTCCAAAATAAACTTGCTGTCTAAAGTAAATCCCGTATAATTAGATATGAGCTAATCGGTGCTCCGCTGCCTTTGTACGGCCCACGCATCATGTAAGCAGATTCTGCAACAGTGATGCTGACCGACTGTCTGATGTCAGATCTTCCTCAGTGACTGGGAGCAGCATAAATCCACAGGCACAGGGACCCTCCAACCGGAAGGCCCCTGTTTTGCCTGACTTGCTGAGTGCTGGCAGAAAGAGAGAGGGCGCTTGGGTAATGCCTGGGCCACCAGATCAATGGCTTTCTCTTGCTCTCCAGAAAGAGACCCCTCTCTCTCTCTCTCTCTCTCTCTCTCTCTCTCTCTCTCTCTCTCTCTCTCTCGTTTCACGCCTGCTCTTGGGCTAGCCTGGAAGTGGGTTCAGCTTACTGAGGCCTGTGTCTTTTGTTCCCACCCCTCTTGCAGTCTAGATTTTAACAGGCGAAGAATCTTCCAGGTTGATCAGAGGTTCTTAGGAAATTTTGCTCTCATAGGCAAATGCTGGTTTATGACAGATGGATGTGGTGAGGAAATAGCAGGATGTTTAGGACATAGGGGCCCCTTAAAGTCTACAAGGACCTGGAAGACAGGTCTGCTTGGCTGGCCTGTTCAGGAGTCTGACCCACTTCAGTTTTTGCCTTATCAATCACAAAGGGTACTGGGTTTGCTCCTGCGCTTCAGACACACCTGGGCCTGGTGCTAGAATTGCTCCTCTAGTTCTCCAGACCCATACACTTTCCTGGGTCCTGGCTTCACGCCCCAGCTGGCTGAATTTGAAGGAGATTGTGGTTGGGGCAAAGTTCGTCTCTGAAGGCTCTTAGAGGACTGGCTGCCTCCCTCTACAGAGGCTGTGGAGGCCAGCAGGTGCTCCGCTTTAGGGTCCCTTTGTGCTTGCAACACTTGACAGCGCCCTACTGTTGTTCATCTAGAGACATTTCCTCATCTGGAAGGTAATGTCTCATCCTCTACCACCTCTGCACTCGTCACCCCCCCCCCCCACACACACACACAAGCAGGCTTGAGCCAGCCAATTTCTCCCATCCTGATGCTGGCTGCCTCTCCTATACGAGCCCCTTCCTCTGCACACTGACCACCCACACTGCCCACTCACGCTGACTACTCATGCTGACCACCCACACTGCCCACTCACACTCCCCACTCACAGTGACCACTCATCCTGACCATGTACACTGACCACCCACGCTGACCACCCATGCTGACTGCCCACGCTGATCACCCACGCTGCCCACTCACACTGACCACCCGCCCTGCCCAATCACACTGACCACTCACGTTGACCACCCATGCTGACCACCCACACTGCCCACTCACACTGACCCACCCATGCTGACTGCCAATGCTGACTGCCTACACTGACCGCCCATGCTGACCATCTATGCTGCCCACTCACACTGACCACTCAGGTTGACCACCCACGCTGAGCACTCATGCTGACTGCCCACACCGACCACCCATGCTGACCACCCATGCTGACCTCTCACTCTGACCACCCACGCTGACCATCTACGCTGACCACTCACACTGGCCACCCACATTGACCACTCACGCTGACCATCTACACTGACCACCCATGCTGACCACCCACACTGACCTCTTACTACCACTATCAATGGCCTCCTCTTCCACTTCACCTATTTTGATCACATGCACACAAACCTTGGCTCAGGTCTTCCTTCTTCCGATTCAGCACCCACTTTGTGAGGATAAGAACCCCCACCTTTCCCACGGCTTCTCCTTATTCTCTAGCAGTTTTCCGTCTACCGCTGTGGTTTTCTCGGTTAGACCACGGGGTGCTCTTCTGTGATGACCCTCCTGGCCCCAGATCACATGGCTTGCTAGGCTGTGCACACAGTTGTTTTACCAGTGTCTGGAGAGTGGGTTCTTGTTGAAATGCCACATATAGGTACACGTGCATGCGAATGACAAAACTTAATTTATAAATTAAAGACACAGGAGATCAACCATAACAGTGTAAGGTTTATTAACATGTAAACATGGCCTGTTCCTTGAGAGAGTCTGCACAAACATAACATTTCTGGGCCTTTGTTGGCCACTCTAACCTAAAATGTGAGTACTCCTGGCTACTGTGCTTTGTTTTTATAACTTAAGATCATTTAATAGGGACTGTTGAGATGGCTTGGGGTGAAGAGTGCTTAGGTACAATACCTTAAACAAGAGTAGAAACATATATAGTGTAACAAAAATAACCTTAAATTTGTATCAATGTACAGAAACCCATACCAATGTAAAATATCTAAGACTAGTAGTTACTTCTTTAGTTTAAAAGTAAATCCAATAACCTACCCTTTCGTTTTCTATAACCCCCTTTTACTTTTCAGAATGAGATACCTGAATCTAACCTCCTTTGCTCAGCTTTCTTCCTGACCATGGCCAATAACAACTTGCAACCAACCCCCTAAATGAGGATAAACATCCATAATCCATTGAATCACCAAAAACTATCCACCCTACCTCCTGGGAATGTGGGTGTCATGGTCTTTAGACTGTTTTCCATTGTCTGGGAGTGAAGGCATCTCTAGGGGACCCTGAGAAAATTGGGACAATGGTCAAGTCCGCGTCCTGGAGAACTAGCTGTATTAATTTTTGTTTAGTCTTGGTGTGATGGGAAAGTGTGGAGCTTATCTGAAGTCCTGACTGGAGTAGTCTGTGAGGCTGCACCATCTCACCTGGCAGTTTTGAAGTTGTGCTGGATGCAGAATATTGAGGGAACTGAAACAGAGGCATTCTGAGAGGCTGGGTCACCTAGACTACTTGTCTTCATTGCTGTCTGATCCTTTCCTTGTGCATGTCTTCATTAATATAAGTATGTAATGTGCAGTGTGCACAAGTTAGCTAAAGATGATTTTTTTGATCTACATTTGAGCTGGTAAATTGCATTTATTAACTTTCTAAGTCTGTTTGGGATCAGCACGTATACTCCCAGTCCTGTAGTCTTTCTTGTTTTTATTTTCTTCATGTGTGTAGCCAAGATTTTCAGGAGGTCCACCCTGACCAAGTCTGTTTTTTTTTAAGTTTTAAGAAATCCATAGCATTTTGTTTCCTGTGGAAATAAAAGCAAAGCCTCTCCCGCAGTGCATCATATTTTGACTTTCATTCTTAAAATGTATAGGTGGTTTAATTTAGCAGTTCCCACAATCCAGTGTCTCTCAGCAGCTATTGCTTTTGTTCATTAGCATTTAAAAAATTTAAGGTCAACAAAGCGACTGGCCCTCCTGAGAGACTGCAGGACTGGGAAGCCACACCCGACTCCTCGTCCTCTGTTAGTGTTCTTAGGCCTGTGTTTGGATATCTGAACCTCCACATTCAATGCTATTTGTAGCAAATTTCCTTGTCTGACTATCTTTGGACCCCTAGCCTGCAAATAATGACCCAGAGACTTATTAATAATTATGAAAGCTTGGTATTATCTTAGGCTTTTCCCCCAACTAGTTCTTATAACTTAATTAGCCCGTAATTTTTTTTTTTTTTTTTTTGGTTTTTCAAGACAGGGTTTCTCTGTGGTTTTGGAGCCTGTCCTGGAACTAGCTCTTGTAGACCAGGCTGGTCTCGAACTCACAGAGATCCGCCTGCCTCTGCCTCCCGAGTGCTGGGATTAAAGGCGTGCGCCACCACCACCCGGCTTAGCCCATATTTTTTAAATATGCATTCTGCCACGTGGCTCAGTTACCTCCTCTTAGTACGGCACATCTGACTTGTTCCGAGTCTGCGGGTGAAATCATATGCCTAGATTCCTCCTCCCAGATATTTGCTCCCTGCCTGAAAGTCCAAATTATCCTCTCCTGCCTAGTTATTGGCTATTTAACTCTTTATTAAACCAATCAGGTGGCTTCTTAGGCAGAGACACACCTTTACAGTGTAAACAAATATCCGGCAACACCACGGAGAGACGAACAGGAGCTATGCATGAAAGCTGAACTGTGGGTGTAAGCGGGGGTTGATAGATCAGCAAAGGCTTCTGTGAAATCCTAATGCCCCACAGTCAGATCAGATGTAGGGCTGCATTTTACATGTTTAAAGCCTTTAGAATCCCTGGAGATAGAAATGAAATCAACAGATTTTATTGTCTCTCTGTACAGGACAGAACATTTGGCTGCACTTTAGAAGATTGCTCTAGAGCAACCTGTGGAAGGGTGGGCTCAGGAAACTTGGAAGGCGACCCAGATACTCAAGGAGGCCACTCGGGGCACGCTCAAACACTTGTCTGTAGAAATTATTGACACCTTTGTCTAACTATGGCACATTGATATAAAATTTCTTAATCACCTCTCTTGCCTGTTCAGATCTTGGCCTGTGCTCTAGATGTGTGAACCAATGTCAGACTGGAGTTCCTGGCTCTGGCAGCCAGGATAATATAAGGGTTCACCGGAGTGGGACAATCACCTGCAGCACGAATTCTAATTGGTATTAGTAGTAAAGACCCAGAGTCAGACACAGGGATTAATGCTGAAGTATCAGAGAAGCAAAGCGGTCAGCCAGCCACCAGAGAATTCTTTTACTTCTACCAATGCTCAGACCTCAGGGGGGATCCTGTCCTCAGACCGCATCTGCACACTGCATCTGTCTCCACCAAACCTCAGATTGCAGTGAGCTCCTGTCTCCTGATTTATATTCCTCTCTCTGCCCAGCCATATCACTCCTGTCCCCACATCCCTAGTGCTGGAATTAAAAGCATGTGACTCTCGCATACTGGGATTAAAGGTGTGAGTCCCCACTGCCTGGCCTCTAGTGGCTTAGCTCTGCACTCTGATCTTCAAACAAATATGACTACAGTCTCTGAAGGTTGTGCGTGAACTCCAGTGTAATTCACTCCAGGCAACACCCTGCAAAGTGCTTGGATGGTTTGTCTATCAAGATTAAAAATAATTCTTTGACTCTGCATTTGTCACAGGAAAGTAATTTGTGAGGTGGCCTTTCTGGGTAGAAGTCCTTGTCTAGGTCCAATTCCTGGATTTAGCTCAGATTTCCTTCCTGGGGCCAGGGTTAGAAGGCCACAATGATTTGGGATGTCTCTAACATCCCAAATAGCACATTGGCCTGGTCACACTGAACCGTAGGCCAGGTGCCCACAGCACAGCTCTGGTGTCTAAATCCTGCCACCACTAACAGAGGCCGTTGTTGGACAGCCGCATCCAACTGCTATGAGATTGTTGTCCTGTCGAGAGCGGCACACTGTAGGGTGGGGGCCTGTAGTAAAATGGTATTGGTGTCTCGGGGTAGAGGGCACACAGTGCAGGGGGTTGAGGCATGGAGACCATACCAGTGATGAGCTGAGTGACAACTTCAGACTGTGCGGGAACTGCTGGGGCATCACATCTGCTATACCCAAAGTGTCCGAAGTTGGGAGACTTTAGGAGTTAGCGGAGACCTGTGTTAGTGGAGGGCCTGAGTCAGCAACACGGCTGGGAAGGAAGCAAAGGCAGGGAGGTTAAAAACGGGGAAATGGCCAGTAGGTTAAGATGATAATGAATTGAAATTCTGCTCTTTGTTTTAAAGTGGTGTGGACACCTAATGAAACACTTAGTTTAATTTTCCTTACTTTATTATTTATTATCTATGTATGTCACGTCAGTCCTGTGGCGGTCAGAGGACAATCTAAAGGGACAGGTTCTGTTTTCACTGCGTGAGTTCTGGGGACCGAAGTCAGGTCATCAGGCTGAGCAGCAAGTGCTTTGCCCATGGAATCACCCTGCAAAGCCAGTATTTAGACTTTTTCATGACATAATTTTAGTCTCAAAATAATACAATTCCCTTTTCAAAAGAACTGTTTAGATATGAACCAGCCACCTATACACTGGTATAAACAAAACTTCTGCAGGCAAGTCTTGGCAGGAAGGGGGAAACCAGAGCTGTTATAAATGCCAATGCACAAGTTGTCACCAGTGGGACACAGAAGAGCCTGGAGGCGCCAAGGCCATTGTCACCATAATGCCCTGGTATAGTGATATTTTATTTATGTTTTAATAAATAAATCTTGCCTGAAGATCAGAGGGTAAAACTAAGCCACTAGAGGCCTGTAGACAGTGATGTCACACTCCTTTAATCTCAGGTTTTGTGAGACAGAGGCAGAGGGATCTCTGCGAGTTCAAGGCCACCCTGGGCTACACAAGAGCAGTGCAGAAACAGATTCAGGTGGTAGTGGCTCACACCTTTAATCCCACAACTAGGGAGTCATACGCCTTTAATCCCAGCACTAAAGGGGAGTATAAAATGGGAAGAGAGAGAGGCTCAGGGCTCAGTCTGCAGTCACCAGAGGTGAAATTTCTCTAGTGGCTTGTCTGTTTTGCTTTTCTGGTTGTCTGTTTGAACCCCAATATCTGTTATTATAATTCGTGCTACACTCTGGGTCTGCACCGTGTTGGTACTCCATGTCAGAGCAACCCTCAATCTCTTCCCAGCCTGTGGGAAAGACATCCTGCCCACACATCTTTAGTTCCTGTATCTTGTTGTAATCTTTAACACTACTTTTGGGTTTGCTATACTATTATTCCTTTTTGTGCAGTGCGGTGTATCTTTATTTGCTTATTGATATGGAATTCGCATATCATATCTTTATCCATATTAAGTGTGAAATCAGACTGGGTGATTTTGATACCTTTATTGATCCACACACCTGTCATTCATTACAAGCCCAGTTTTAGAATATTTTCTTGACCCCAGCAAGCTGTCCCGTCCCCATGCAAATGTTAATTCTTAGTCCCTGCATTGTCTTCACTGTGGTAGATAGATGTTTGAGACCTGTCCGGCTTTCTTCAGAGAAGCAGTAGAAATGATTACATGGATGTTTGGCTTTGGGAAATACTAATCCTCATTCCAGATTTTGAAGCAGTTTGTTTGATTACTTTATTTACCTGTTCAGCTGTTCTGCTGACAAGCACGGTTAATAATATCTACATTATAGGGTTGTTTGAATAATTGCAGCTCACAAAAGCAGAGGGCTTGCTGGCCACATAGATTTTTAGTGACATCACGGGACCACATGCACAGAGGGTTGTGAGCAATAGAAATTGGCTAGGTACAGGCGGACTGAAACCTGGGGCCCATTTACTTCCATTTTATAACTTAAGCCATGGGACGGTGTGAGAGAATAAAGCAGTTTATTTGTGATAGATACTGGCTGCTCTAAATAACCCAATGAATTTTAAAATCTTTTCTTTTTAAATTTAAATTTCTCAAGAGTTATTGCTCTAAAAATCTACCCAGAATTTCTTTCCAAAGAGCTCTTCCAAATGGCTTCAGTCCCCCTGAGCTCCACCCAACTCATCCCTGTAGTCTACAATTTTAACTCGCTTTCCCCTGAAATAGATTTCAGGGGTGAGGGGCGTCCCTTTTCCAGTTTTATTCAGATTGGGATGGTTTTTCTCTTCCGGTCTGAAATTTAAGGTATATAAAATGCAGTTGCTGTTTCTTGTGGGCGTCCTGTATCTGCCCTCTGCTTTCGTATTTGTTGCCCCCTGAGTCAAGCTCACAATAAGCCTTGGTATGGCCCTGAGCTACGATGCCCTGGCAGTTGTGGTGGAGGAAGCGGGTTCTTGGCTGGGTGCCATCTTAGGCACGTGGAAACTAAATGTGAGCGGCCACCAGGGGACGCTATGCTCCCAGAGTCTTGTCTGGGTCTTCATTTGAGCAGCAAGAGAGCTTGGGAAGAGTCTTTAACCTTCTCCTTTCTCTGGGGCTGCACAGGTGAGGAGTTTCCTGACCCCTGAAATTTGGGGTTCTTCCATGGCTTCTGTTGTGATTGATGCCTTCATCTCTCTTTTTTTAATTATTGGTTTGATTTCTTAATTTTCTCCTTTCTAAAATCTGCTTGTAAAGACTTGCCTCCCTCTCTCCCTTTCTTCCTCCGTTCTTCTTTCCGTTCTAGAGACTGAACCCAAGGCCTGTGTACGTAAGATATATGCTCTGGGCAACACCCTTGGCCCTAACATATGCATTCTGGCTTCTATCCTCTAAGGATGAGGATCAAGTATGGTCCCAGTTTGTTTCTCTCTTGCTTTGATAAAACAGTGGCCAAAGCCGATTTGGGGGCCGAAAGGGTTTATCTGGCTTACAAGCTGTAGTCTATTATCTAAGGAAGCCAAGGCAGGAACTGAGGCAGAGGCCAAGGAGGATGCTGCTTACTGGCTGCTCCCATTGCTCAGCCTGCTTTCTCGCAGGACTGAGGACCACCTGCCCAGGTGTGGCGCTGCCTCTGTGAGCTGAGTCCTCTCACATCAATCATTCACCAAGAAAATGCTCTACAAGATTTGCCTATAGGCCAATCTGAAGGAGGCGATCACCCAGCTGAGAGCCATCCTCCCAGATGACCCTAGATTGTGTCAAGTTGACACCAAACAAGCCAGCACAGGGGTCTCCATTCTCATCACATTCTCAGGGTGACTCTACTGCCCCCGAGCTAGAACCCTGAAGGGCAGGCTGTTCCAGTGAGGTACCTCCTGCAATCTTTCCTTGTAAAATCCAAAGCCATGGCAGAAGTCTTTACAATCACCAGATTGTGCTACCTCTGAGGTCTCCACATCCATTTTACCTTCCCTGGGGCAGGGAAGGGCTTCTCTCCCCACCAACACTCAGGGGACACCCCTCAACATTCAGGGGACACTTAAGAACTGCCTTGAAATTGACAAGTGAGCCTCAAGATAAGCAGTGTGGACAAAGCCATCCTTATGTCAACTCTAAGTGTACATATTTTCTCTCTGATATGTAGGTAAAGTCCATGGTAGAGCACTGAATATTGGGAACTGGTTCCCTCATGGTTATGGAGGCTGGAAGTCAGGAGCCAAGGCGCTGGCAGAGCTGTGTTCTCTGAGCAGACCTAGAAGAAACTCTGTCTTTCTCTTTGGTTTTTCTGTGCCTAGCAATCTAGGCATTTCTTGGCTTATGGCTTTACACAGTTCTCATCCTGACCCTCATTCATCTGTTGCCTTTACTTCCTGTGTCTCTAAATTCTCTTTTTCCCAGGACACCAATTGTATTGATCAATACCCACCCATCAACCTTGTACCACCCAGTGGTACCTTTTTAGGGGACACAGTTAACCCCCAATAAATAAGTCCCTGCAACTGGTCTATTTTCCTGTGAGGTGTACAACTCACTGAGAAACGAAAAGCTGAATTTAGTCCAGGCCAGAGAGCTGAGTCCACTGCAGGTGTTTAAATTCCACTCATCACCTGAGAGCATGACTCAGATCATCTCCCTTCCTTTCTTAGGTCTCCTCAGAATGATGGCCAGGGGTACAAAGGATGAGAGGGCCCTGTCAACCATCCCAGGGTCACTTTTAGCTTCTACCATGGGACGCTAGCTCCTGTCACCCCGAGAAGTTCCTCTGAAGTTAGTCCTAGCTACACTGGTGTTATCTACCCGAGTCCCCCCAGAAGTTCCTCTGAAGTTAGTCCCGGCTACACTGGTGTTATCTACCCGAGTCCAGTATCAGCAGTCATTAATTGAAAGTGGGAAGAAGCTTTAAATGCATGGGCACAGGAAACCACTTCCTAAATATAACACCAGTAGCACAGATACTAAGAGCAACAATAAATAAATGAAATTGAGAAGCTTCTGTAAAGCAAAGGACACAGTCAATAAAACAAAACTGCAGCCTATTGAATGGGAAAAGATCTTCACCAACCCCACATCACACAGGGGGCTGATCTCCAAAATATATAAATAACTCAAGAAACTGACATCAAAATATCAAATAATCCAATTAAAAAATGGGGTACATATCTAAACAGAGAATTATCAACAGAAGACTCTCAAATGGCTGAAAGACACTTAAGGAAATGTTCAACATCCTTAGCCATCAGAGGAATGCAAATCAGAATGACTCTGAGATATCATCTTACACCAGTCAGAATGACTAAGATCAAAAACACTGATGATAGCTTATGCTGGAGAGGATGTGGGATAAGGGGAACACTCCTTCATTTCTGGTGGGAGTGGGAGAAAGTAAGGGGAGCAGGAGGAGGGAAGGGAGTGGGAACTTAAATTGGTATGTAAAATGAGGAAAGATTGTTTTAAAAAATTAAATAGATAAAAATAAATAGAAATATCTTCCTGGCTGCAAAGGCTATCTTCCAGGCTATTATTTTATTAAAGATGGTGAGAAAATCAGTTTGAAACTGAAAACTTGTCAATGACCTTTTTGCTTCTGTTAGCCACCAAACTTCACTCCTGCAGGAGATGACCCTCATACTTCATTCTGTCTGTGAGTGGACAAGACATAAGGACCAGCGAAAGACCACACCGTAGAGCGTTTTTCTATGTAATCAACGCTCAGGGTTTATAGGCTCAGGACAGGGAGTTGACAAATGATGGCCCGTGGTATGTTTCTAGAGGATGTACGAAGATAGAATGGCTTTACATCTTAAAGATGTCTTCAAGCAGACAGCTCAAGCTGGTCTTGGCCGATCATCCTCCATATTAGAGGCTGACTCCAGGATGCTGATCTGGAATGCCTTCAGCTAGACATGCTTGGAAGACCGTCTTTAGGCTTGCTCGTCCTGTGTGGCTGTGCCAGTCTTGCTCCTGGTAGAGTGCTTCTCATGAAAGTGGGCATGGGGAAGTTCCCCTGACTAGACTTGGACCTAGCATACTGTCTCTTGAGATGTTCCATTGGCCAGAAACTCCAGCCTGGAATTTAGGGGAGGGAAATAGGCTTCATCTCTTGGGAATACTATGATCGAGTGGCTATACAATGCAGCAGGTAAGTTTTGTAACCAGTCTACAGAATATGATTTGTTATTTCCAAAATGCTATACTGGTAGCCAAAAGAGCATTTATTTATCTATTAACATTTTCCCCAATAGTCCTTGTGATTTCAGCATGCATGTTTGTAGCGTGAATTTTAATGGGATCTAGTGTGCACAGGAGACTTTCCATGCCTTCTTAGAACTTTGGATTCCCAAACCATTGGGATAAGATTTTTACTGTCTTTTCAGTAAAATTTCTTCTTCCCATCTTCTGATTCTCCCACTTGCGGGAGAAGCAGGTTTGTTTGTTTGTTTATTCATTTAATTTTGTCTACAGGTATAATTGTAGCCTGTTTCTCCCTGACAATACCACTAACTTTTAAGCTCGTGAGCTGTAGCTCCAAGTTATCACCCATATGTCGCAAGGCTTCTGAGAAGTAGCCCCCTCCTCCTTTTAGGGGATTTGCCTTTTTGAATTTCTAAATTGGTGCTCAGAAGAACCATCTAGAATTTTATCCCATCCAACTACAGACGAGTTTACCACACTTTCTTAAATGTGAGCTTCCAACTTGGTTGATTCATGTTTCCATTTGCTGGGAGCCCAAGAGCCCAGAACTCACTTTGCTGCTGTTTGGGAAACCACAGCAAACCTCGAAGATCCGACTTGACTCATGGACTCCAAAGGCTCCGCCAGTCTGACGCCCTCTACTGTCATCTCGGGACCTGACTCTCCTTAGCCACTTCCCACATCAAGGAGTAGACTTCCTGTGAAGAGATTCTGACCACACGAGGTTTCTGTGTTCTTTACTCTGGGTTGGAGCATCTCTAAATCTTTTATGGCCTCTTCAAGATGCTTGAAGGAACAACTAGGTTGTGGCAGCCACTCGAGTTTAAAGCGTGGTTTAGAAGTCGGCTACTAGCTGGGGAAGTAGGGGAACTGAGGAAAGCCTCCTGGGGGATGGTGGCTCGCACTCAGCTGGAGGAAAATTGAGTTCTGGAACATTCTTTTCAAATTCTAGCTATAAAAGTCAAGCCTCACCAAAGCTCTAAAAATGGAGCCTGGGATATAAATTCTTTGGCGGTTTCTCTAAAAGCCTGGTGGATAGTAGAGACATGGTGTGGTACTGGGAACGTATGTTGTGGTTGGTAGGCGAGCAAGGCTGGGACCAGGACGAGGGGATTTAAGGGGTAAGGCTGTGGGCGGGGCCGGGCTCTGGAAACTATGCAGAGGCGGGCGGACTTGAGAAATCAGTTTCAAAGCTGTAATGCAGATCATCTACCCCATTACCCAAGCTCCCAACTCCTGACCTTATCAACAGAAGCCCTACAAACATCCACTTACCCAGAATCCCTTGCTGCTATTAGTGGCCAGGAGAGGCTGTCGGTGAGGGACTTAGGGGGATGCTTTTGTGTTCTTCTTTCCACTTGTGTAGATGTCCGGCTCAGAGGTGCTGTGAGTCTGTGAAGAGCACAAGCCATAAACACGGGCAGAAGTCTGCATGCTGGGGGTTTACCCTGGCCAGCCTCACCAACTGAACACGGCCCTGGCCCTCTGTGTTAGTCCAGTACTGGGTGATTTCTTTTCTTGCCTCCCCATCCCTCCACTTCCTCCTCCTCCTCCTCCTCCTCCTCCTCCTCCTCCTCCTCCTCCTCCTCCTCCTCCTCCTTCTCCTCCATCTCCTCCTCTTTCTTCCTTTTTTTTGCCGTACACAGTATCTGTGTGTGTACACATAGTGCGGTGTGTCCGAGTGCGTGGGCCCTGGAGTCACAAGCACTGGGTTCAGATCCCCAGTCTACCCGCCTGGTTGCTGAGGAATTTGAGGATGAGATGTCACCTCTTTCTGGCTCATTTAGTCATTGGTAGAACAATGGAGGGGACGGTCATCTTCACAGGACTGCTGCCCAGACAGGAGAAATGTAAGGTGTTGGCAGAGTGCCCAGTGCAGACCAAAGGCTCCACAATTGGCAGGGTAGTGACAAGGACTCCCTGTCAGCCATGGTGCCTAGAACAGTGAGGTATGTACCATCCAGGGGCATTTCACTCTCCCTCAGAGCAGGAACCAGAAGTCTAACCCAGAGAAGGGGGCTGTGTGTTAGAAGGGCAGCTGCCACAGACAGCTCTGCCAGCCTGTTCTCTGCTGCCCCCCCCCCTTATGTAACTTACTACCACGTCACATCTGTGTGTTTTGTTGATACCATTTGAATTCTGTTGCTATTTAATACCAAGAACATCTAAAGGGAACATTTTGAGAGACTTGAAAAAATCCAATTGTTCTCTTGGTAATTGGGTTTGTAGGAAACGGAGAGGGGCAGCGTTCAGAATAGAAGGCTCTTAAATGAATCAAGCTTGCTTCACTGTAGAGGCAGAGCACAGGCGGGTGGGGGAGCCCTGCTCAGTCCCTCAGGAGGCAGTGGCACAGCCTGTTTGGTTAGGAAAGGCCCAGCTGTGTGTGCCAGAGAACCCAGAACAACAGTGGTTCAGAAACGCTGGTGCCGCTTGCCTCTCATGAGAAATGTGAAGACAGCTCCCGGCGGTCAGGGACCTCCTCCGTCTCCCTGTTCTACCATCCTTGGGACCTGACTTCCTCTTTTGGAGAGAGATGCTACCAGACTCTACCATTCCTGGCCAGGCTCACTGTCCTTGCGAGCTGTTTTCAGGATTCCCACAGCACATGTTTATTTCACACCAGTGACCACTACTTATTCACAAGGCCACTTCAAGCTGCCCCAGAGACCAAGACTCTTATTCCCAGCTGCCTAGGTGCCTGTTACTGCAGGTTCTAGACTGGGGGAGGAGGGAAGATGGTGGGTACCGAGGCCGTACGTGGGAAGATGGTGGGTACCGGGGCTGTACGTGGGAAGATGGTGGGCACTGGGGCTGTGTGTGGGAAGATGGTGGGTACCGGGGCTGTACGTGGAAAGATGGTGGGTACTGAGGCTGTGCCAGCAGACACCACAATACATTTCTGGAGCTGAATAACACCCGTGTCTCTGTTTCAAGTGTCCTTTAATTTTTATTTTCTGAGAATTGTATACATGAACACTGTAACTGGATCACTTCCCCCCTGCTGGGACCTCTACCCCATTCCCCCCCCCCATCCTGAAATTCATGACCTCTTCTTTAATATTATTGCTCCATGGGAGTCACACCAGAGCTCCGAGGCAGGGGAGTGCTACTATAGAATGGAATGCATACAGAAGGTACTTAGGTCTTAGTAAAGGAAAATGTCGAGACTCAGGAAAAAGGGCAAGATGGAGTTAGCTTTCGGATGTCCTTAGGGCTGAGGTCGACTGTCTGGAAGCAGGGAGCGCTGCCTGGGAGGTTGTCAGAACCCCACTCACATCTGGTGATTTGCCAGAATCCACCTTTTAATAGCATGGAGTCTCCTCTAAAAGAGGAGCAGCATGCGACCCATTCCCTGTGATCACGAATGCTGTGTCTCCTGTACTCTCCTCCAGGAAGCACTGTAGCGATGAGGTGAGCAGGCCTGCTTTTTGTCCTGCCCAGCTCCCGCAAGGCTAGCTTAGCCATGGAAACAATAACGCAGAAACTGTATTCATTTAAACACCGCCTGGCCCATTAGTTCCAGCCTCTTATTGGCTAATTCTCACATCTTGATTAACCCTTTTCTAATAATCTGTGTAGCACCACTAGGTGGTGGCTTACCGGGAAGGATCTAACCTATGTCCATCTCGGGCAGGAACTTCATGGCGTCTACCTGACTCTGCTTTCTTTCTCACAGAATTCTGTTCTGTCTACTCCACCCACCTAAGGGCTGGCCTATCAAAAGGCCAAGGCAGTTTCTTTATTAACCAATGAAAGTAACACATAGACAGATGACCCTCCTACACAACACAATGGGTCTGTTGTACTCCATCCTCAGAGAGATGAGCCAGCTGCATGTGACGTTACCATGGCTACAATGGCACTGGTCAGTTCATCTCCAGTATACTCTCCAGGGATTGTGGATGTACTTGCAGTCTATGCTCCCTGGAGACATGTGGCCTGGGACTGGGTCTCACTCTCCTAGAAAACGTGCATTTAAAAGTGAATTCCGTGATTTATCTTTATGTGTTTGCCTGCATGGATATCTGTGCTCTACTTGAGTGGGGTACCCGCGGAGGCCAGAAGTTGGTGTTGGACCACTTGGAGCTGGAGTGAGAGAGATTCTGAGCTGCCTTACATGGATGTTGGGAGTGGAGCCCAGACCCTCTGCAAGAGCAGCAAGCTATCCCTGTAGCTCCAGAGTGTGTCTGTTTCAACAAGGCATTCCAGCCAGGTACTGAACACAAGGCTTAAGGTCCACATTTGTTGACCAGCCAAGCTGATGTTGCAGAATGCCCGAACCTGTACTGGGGTCATCACTATCAACCATAAATAAATACTTGAAAAGCACATTTGGCTAAATTTCCATAAGATTTTGTGCAGTTTCTTTAATTTGCCATCGATTTTAGGGAAAGAAAGAATCCAAGCTATGAAAGAACGGGTCCCATGTCCTGTGTCCAGCTTAAAACCTTCCATTAATCAGGCCTCACAAAGGCCGACGCAGAGATGCGGCTCCTGGACATGATCCTCACGGGCTTCATCCAGGGATCTGAGGAAAGGGTGACAGGAATAAAAAGAAAGAGCCAAGAAGAATGTGACTGTGAACAGGTCACTGGTGAGGGCACCTGGGGTTCAAGTCTGGGTCATTTATGCCATGGGGTCGAGAACACCTCAGCTCATGCCAGCAGGAGGGAGGCAGGCAGGGCACCTCTCATGTGACCCCATTCTTCATCGCTTGCCCTCTGCCCCTACAGTGTCAGCCCTTTGACATCCATCCCAGTCTGCAGGTGACCTCTGAGGCTGACCAAGTTGGGCAGAGGGGAGCCGGGTGAGATCCGCTGCTCTGAGGAAATGTTAGTTCAGCCCCTGGGAGGGAACCAGAGCCTCTGTGTGCTCGGCACAGTTCTCACCTCCTTAAACATTACCATGGCAACACACAAAATAGGAATCATTAAAATTCTAGGAAACTGGTGGACTATAGGGGAAGGATTTGCATTTCCCTCTGATAAGACAGTTTCTCAGAAAAAGAATCTAACACCCGGGCCCATTCACTCTGCATCCATATCCGGCTACCTCCCTCCCACTCCCAGCCCCCAGGTCTTGCACTGTTGACTTTGGGGCAGTCTGGGCAGATCTTGTCTGCTGGACCTGGGATCTGAGGACCTGAAAAAATGGGCGGACCAGAGTCTAACGCTGCAGACAACCCGGCTTCAGTTTCACTGTGCTTTATACCGAGGTGTAGCAAAGAAGGCAATGATCCAAGGAAGGTGGAATTCAGAGAAACAAGATCAGAAGAACATGGGAAGCATCAATAAGCACATACTAAATACCAACAGGGCGGCCCTGTCCCAGTACTTTCCCAGGACAGACCATTTTAAACACAGTTGCCTGGCACGTTCCATAGATGTTATCTGGGCAAGCAGGAAAGCAAGGCAGAAGGCCATACTCATATACAAGGCCATACTCATATTCAGGGTACACTGACCAGACGGGGTTCTATAGCTATGATCTGGCATCCAACAAGAATAAACAAATCTTATGAATTAATTGTAAATGTTTGTCACAGGAGGCATAAAATCACATCCAGGAGCAATCCAGGGGACAAAATGCACCTGAGGCCAAAGGCCCTCCGCCTTTTTCCAAGAGTCTATCTCCCAGCTTTGACAAGGATACAAAGGTAGGGGCACAGGGATTAGAAAAATAAGTAAAGAGGCAAAGATGTGAGTGAAAATAATAAAACAGAAACATAGGGTAGTACCTGGAGGGAGCTCCAGCGAGCTCTGAAATTGCCCACATTTAACTTCCATTTTCTTAAAGTACCCCAGCCCCAATAGATAGGAGTAAGACAAAAACTGCGATAACATGATATAAGGAAATGAACTGACCCGTTGAAGGTCCATAGTTAAACATTCTGTTGCTAGAACAAGACAAGTAAGGCTCATACCCTAGACCAAAAAGCATTCTGTAGGCAAACCACTCCCTTGGGTGGATCCATTGTTATCTCCTTAAGGCAGTAGGAACTTAGTTGGATCCTTAGACTTTTGTTTGAAGTAGAAACACATCTACTTCTCTATTCCTGAAATACAAGGGCTGAATATTAGCAACACCTGTTGACAATAACCTTGAGAGAGCAAAAGTCTTTGCTCTAAATCAAAGTGGGACCTTTGTTTGAGGTAGAAACAGACCTTGAAGGAACGGAAGTAAGTTCCAACCCTCTGGCCTTTGATCAGGGTGGAGTGGCTCTACCTCAAGTAACCATGCTCTAGGTCAGGGTGTTTAACCACAGTCATTAACGGCTTTGAGCAAGCTGAAACTCTCTGACCTTCAGACATTTTTGGGCCTCCACATCCAGGGCAATTAAGCTGTTTTTGTAAGGCACCTCAGGAGCCACACACTGGCGCAGACTGTAGCCACATAGATTATACCTACACAATTTTTCAGTAAGACTGTGTTGGTTATGTTTGGGTTACAGCGTGCCCTGCCATGCCTTCCAAGGTGGTCAACCTTGGTGTACGGTGGAAGCCTCTACCTGGTCCAGTTAGCAGTTCACAGAATAAACACTGAAGGGGTGCACACTTCTCTGTGGCGAACACTTATTCACAAATTCCTTCTGTGTTCAGATGGGTGTGAAGGCTCAGGAGGACAAAGGAGAGTTTCCCAATTAAAACCAGAGTAAGCAGAGTGGGTTTTAAAATAGAAAGACTTAAGATGAGTCAATGCTAATTGAATATCGAGTAAGGAGAGGTAGGGAGTAAATTGAATAAGTGAGCTTGGGGTTCTGGGTAATCCTTTCATGATGAGAAAGGAGTTGTTATAGAGCTGAATGCAAATGGGGAGAGGGAGAGGCAGTGTGCCCCATGCACACAGTCAAAGGAAGCCACTTGGCGTGGTGCGAAAACCTAAGCCTGGTGGTTGTTGCTTTCCTCTAACTTCGTAAATGCTCTTAACGAACCCCAGTGTTTAAACAAAACATTACATGCTCTCTGAAGGCAATCTTCTGAACAGCACCAAGAAAACAATTATGGTTTGAAGTATGTAAGTTACTCCTACACACACAGCGCCCCCGCTCGGTTTGCTTTGCTTTAGTTTTTCCATGTGTGCTGCTATGAAAGCCACGCAGTCAATAGAGGCTCAACTTTGGTCTGGGTCAGTGCTGGACTGGAAGCTCAGTCACCAGAGGAAATGCCCGCCACTCTATAGTATGCTGTGTCGCTGAGCTATGGGAAGCTCAGTCACCAGAGGAAATGCCCGCCACTCCACAGTGTGCTGTGTGGCTGAGCTATGGGAGTCAAGGTAGTTTTGACTAGAATATTTCCAGCTTACAGTATGTTTATAGGATGTAATCCATTGTAGGCCAAGGACAATTCATATATATATACATATAAACACAGCTATATATAAATTAATTATAAAAATTACTATTTGTAAATACATGGCAGGAATTGTTGGTAGCTCAGTGGTATAATGTTTGCTTACTGTGCCCAGGGCCTTGGGTTTGATTCCCCAGCCTTACAAAAAAGAAAACATGTAAGTAATAGGGCCACAGGTTTATAACCTCCCTTAAAATGTAGTGGTCCTTCAACACTTTCCCAATATAATCTGGAATTACCCTGTATTTTGTTGAATAAATGTTGATATGCTCAGTAATGGTTACCTCTTAGGAACAACCTATTGAAAGACCCCCAGAGCAGGGAGACTCTCACTCAAGTCTCGGGATAACACGACCCCCCAGGAACTCACGAGAGACCGTCCTTGCCGCAATCCCACGAGGTTTATTGACAGGACAGGAACTAGTGCACTGGGGCCAAAACTCATTTCCCACGCAGAGGTAGAGAGTTCAACCCCGAGTAGCTGGGAGAAGGAGTATTTAAGGGAAGAAACCACAACCCAGTAATCCAAAGGGAGTAGGGAGGGAGAATTGCAAAAATACCAGTGATCATTGAAAAATTCCGAAAATACCAGTGATAATCACAAGGGGGTAACTCCCTGTTTCTCAAGATTATTCTCAAGATTATAATCTAACTTTATCTTCAGCTAGTTCCTGAAAAAGTGTCACTGAATGGCTAACTAGATTTTTGGCTCTTCTCTTCCTGCTAGATTTTTGGTTCTATTTTTCCTGCTAGAGGGGTCTGGATTTATCTGGGTCTTTCACTATAATGTGTTTAATTTTGATTATATAATGTCACTAAATTATATTATCATCTATTTTGGTCAAAATTGGAATTCCAATGTTAACTGGCATGTGGGGATTTTACTGTTTAATATCAAGTATCAAATCGTCAATTCGAAAATTTGGTTTGATTGGTCTCCTATCAAGAGCTGATAGAATTTCTCTTTAGAATTTTTTTTGCTCTTTTTATTTTCTAAATGGCCAACTTGAAAAATAAAAAAAAAAAACCATGTTATTTCTCACTTAAAAATTTCACCATTTTGATCATTTGGGATATTATTTCTTAAAACAAAAACAAGTAAATTGGCTGTCTGTCCTTCTGAACTTGAGAGTTGCCAGTCATGCCCTTCACCTATTTTTTGTGTGGTATTTGTAACTTTGCCCTGATTCTATTCTTTCCCTCTGAGATAAAGTCTTCCTGCGCAGCCAGGGTTGGCCTGGAACTTGTGACCCCCCTGCCAGGCTCCCTGGTACTGGGAGTGGGAGTGTGTCTCCTCCTCACCTGGCTTGACTTCTTTCAGGTAATGTGAATCTTAACGATCCTCACTGTTTTCTGTGTTGTCGTTTGTTCTGGCTGTTGGCCTCGGGCTTGGCACATGAGCTTACTGTGTTGATGCGTGTGGAGGCTGTTCTAGTCCTCCTGCATTCGATTGTGTTTGGTTCTAGGCCGTGTGTTACTGCTATGATTCCTGCCACTGTCACCAGAACAGAAGACCACCCCACTGTAACCGAGTCTTCTTCTGGCCCACCAGCCAGCTCCCAAATAATGACATGGAGACTTCCTATTGATTATGAAAGCTTGGCCTATAGTTTAGAACAAATATTTGTTCCTAACTAGTTCTCATAACTTAGGTTAACCTGTTTATATTAATCTATGTTCTATCACATGCCACTACCTCTCTTCCATCTTGCACCTCCTGTTTCCTCTCTGTATCTCCTTGCATCTCCTGCATGCCCAGCTTCCTCCTCCTCTTGCTTTCTTTCCCTGGAAATCCCACCTATACCTCCTGCCTAGCTGTTGGCCATTCAGCTTTTGATTACACCAATCACAGCAGTACACCTTCACACTGTGCGGACATCCCACAACACCCCACTCTCAGACCACATAACTTACTCACTCTCACTTCTAGTGTGGGCTTTTAAAAATTAAGTCATTTAAGTTTGCAACTCATTTTGGTGGGAGAACTCGGGAAGCAACTTCAGCATATTTATGTGCTGTTATTTATGTTTGTAAGACAGCCATTGGGGTGGTTAAAGACCAATGCAACGAACTCACTTGCATACATTGCGTAAACACTGCTAAATGCCACAGTGCACACCTGGGCCGGGGCTCCTCTGTGAACATCACTGTTTAATTGCCTCAAAGTCAGGGTGTGCCATGGGTCCCAATGACGCTATTCAGGAAGACCACTCTCTCATGCAGCTGGCTGGCACTCTTAAAATTCCTCTCAGTGAGATTTTCAAGTACCAACAATTGCCCTGCTTTGTTTTCTTGGAGGCCTCTGTCACTGGTACCCATGATTTAAGTCACTGCTCAGAGCCCAAAGCTCCTGAGAGAGGGTGAAGAGGAGGGACCCAGACCCTTGGTACACTCCCATGACCTCATGCAAGAGGCTCACATCTGGCATGCTGCAATGTTCTTGCCCCTGAACACAAGCCTGGGTACCATGTTGGAGCATCTCCAAATGCTACTTCCTACAGCCAGCTTTATTCTTTTATTTTGCTTCAGAGCAATTCAAACCAGAGAATGCATTCCAGCTGTAAGACAGTGGACTTGTGCTGTAGCACATAGGAATTCTCACAGATATCTCCAGACAGGCAAACACACCAAGAGGCACATCCTGATTTCTTGTTTTTAAAGTTTCTGTTATAGTAGTTTTAAAAGGTCCATTAAAAACAAAAACAACAAAACTCCTTGTCAGGAGATGAAAATCTCTGGTTTAGGTGGAGACTTAGCAATCCAGATGTGCTGGATCTTTTCCCTGGTCAAGGAACACCCACATAAGATAGGTTCAAGTTATGCTAAAGAGGTTTGAAGAATAGTTATTCCTTTAGTGAGATGCTGCACTTTCCCTTCCCAGAATCCCCCAGTGCCACAGTTTATAGGCCACAGCCATAGGCTTTGTAAATCTCATTCCCCCTTTCCATCTCTTTTCTCAGCTTGCTTTCCTTAACACTTTAGGCTTCCTTATCCTTTCTCTAAAACTTCCTCCCTGCTATGTGGCTGCTTCTCTCAAGTCTTTTACCTACATGCCAACTGGAATGGCATGGCTTACTTCCTTTTCTTCTCCATTCTCTCTCTCCTCATCCTTCTAGCATAAACGAGGCTTCCTGCTGGTCAGACTGCCTTCTGCTTACTGGTCCATTGGTGTCTAATTGTGGGAGCTTGGCGACTGGTGCAGGAGGTATGGGTGGAGTCCATTCTCACAAGCATGATGGGGCCCCAGTCTTGCCATTTTATTTGATGTGTTTGAGTGCTTTGCCTGCATGTATATTTGTGTACACATGAATGCCTGGTGTCCACAGAGGTCAGAAGAGGACACTGGATCTCCTGGAATTGGAGTTAGAGACAAATGTGAGCCATCATCTGGGTGATGTGAACTGAACCTAGCTTCTCTGCAAGAGCAACAAGTGCTCTTAACCACTGAGCTAGCTCTCGGGTCCCTAGACAGTCTTAAAGTTAAGCAGAAGGACACTGGCTTGTTTTTCTCAGTGTTGAAAAGCACACTTTGCTCAGACATGGCAAATCAGGCTCAGTAAACGGGAGAGTTGACACTGTGTTCTTTCAGTCAACATTGCCATGATCACACTGATTATGTTTGGAAAGAAGTGACATCATTCCTAAAATATTCTCCCAATGGAGGGCTCCAGTAAAGGGACTCTTGACAAGGAATAGGGTGGTAAAAGACAGAGTACCCAGCGTTCACTGAAGGGAGTCTGCAGAAACCAGGCTCCGGTGAGCATTTACTATACCCAAGTTTCAGAGACCTAGCTTGGCCCCATGCAGACACTATGCCTTTTGGCATTACCCAGGTCTCAGAGTCCAACTCATGCAAGTTGGGAATAGGATCACACTTTTATTTCAGGCTCGCTCCAGCACCCTAAAATATCCAAAGGTTTCCATGTTCTCAATCTTAGAATTATAGCCTTCCCATGGATTGGTCTCAGATAATCCTAGAGCATGCTGTTAGCCAAGGGGAAGATTGTTGGGGCCAGCCTCAACAAAAACATCTCTTACCAGGATAGGGGCATGGGGATTTAGAAATATGAGTAAAGAATATAGCCGGGCGGTGGTGGCGCACGCCTTTAATCCCAGCACTCGGGAGGCAGAGGCAGGTGGATCTCTGGGAGTTCGAGGCCAGCCTGGTCTACAAGAGCTAGTTCTGGGACGGGCACCAAAGCTACAGAGAAACCCTGTCTCGAAAAACCAAAAAAAAATATATAAAGATATGAAAATAATAAGACAGAAAAACATAGAATAGTACTGGGAGGGTATACAGCCTGCATCATGGGACAGTTCTCAGCTGCAAGCCCACCATAAACCACTACCCCAGGAGTGGAAGGAGTTGACCTTTGGTCAACGTGAAATAGGCTCACATTTTTGGGCCTCCACAGAAGGTCTTGTGTCCTTCATCAACTTCAAACTTAAGAGCTATTTAGAGGGTGGTAAATGATAAAGTTGAGATTGATTGCCTTATTTTCTTCCCCTATGCTTAGAAGTCTTGCAAAGCAATAGATCAAAGCACAGCCTTGAGGATCAGCACATGGCTCAGTGGGTGGAGTGTCCACAGCACAAGCCTGAGGACATGGAACTAACGTAGAAAGACAAGTATGGTAAACTGTTGCTGATGGAGCAGAGACAGGAAGATTCCTCGAGCTCACTGGCTGGCCAATGTGGCTTCCTGGTGAACTCTGTTCTGTGAGAGACCCTGCCTTAAAAGGTAGTGTGGCAAGTGAGAGTGGAAAACACCTCATATGAACATGTGGCCTCCGCACACAGGTACACATACATGTGTGAACACACACACACACACAGCAGAGTCCTCCTGCATGACTCCTGTTCCTTTTGTGATTTAGTCAGTGGGGCTCTCCAGTGATAGGAGCTGATAACCTGCATTTTCCAAAATGTCAGGCTAAATTCTTTGCCAAAGGTAGGATATCAGTAAACTTTTGACATATGGAAGTTATTCTAACACACTCCCACATGCATATAAGCTCACCTGTGCACATATCCATCTCTATAGTGCTAGGTCCCTGATCATTTTTTAAAAATCACTTCAAGGGCAAATGGGGACACTTCCCAATACTGTTCATGGGTTAGCATGTCATCAGAATTTAAGGTTGAATATTCTAGGAACTGTCTCCACTCAGTGCAAAGGAAGGCAGAGGACTCTTTGGGTGTTGTGACCCAGTTACAGGAGGGTCAGGTCATGTTCTTTAGTGGAATTGAGATTATAAAACACAAATTTGTTTGCAAGATATCCTGCTCTCTTTTCAAAAGTCCAGTATTGTGTGCTTCTCAGGCATCCATAATCCATTTTTTGGGAATGTGGGGGTAGTTTTCTAAGCTACTTCCTGCTCATTAGGGGTGCTGATAATCTTATGGGTACCTAAAGACATTTTAGGATTATGGGCAAGTCCTGACTATTCTGTGAGGCTGGATCATCTCAGCCAGCAATCTTGAGGTTGTTCTGGATGTAGAATTCAGAGGAAACTTCCACAGAGGTCCTCAGAAATGTTGGCTCATCAGGGCCATCTGCTCCTATCAGAGTTTTTCAGGGGGTCTTCCTTGATCAAACCTAATTTTTCTTAACCCAGAATGAGTCCACAGCCTCTCATTTCAGGTGGAAACAAAAACAAAACCTCTTCTTCAAAGTAACAAAGTTTTTGACTTAAATTTTAAAGTCAAGGCATTTTCAAAATATATATGTTGGATTAATCCAGCAGCATTTAAAATTAAATGTCTTTTAGCAGCTGTTGCTCCTTCATCAGTCATCAAACAATTCAAAGACAGCACAATAACATACAGTGTCCAGACTCTCTGTGCTTTATATACCTTTATTTTGACCTCTGTTTCTTTTCTTTTGGTTTTTTGAGAGATCCACCTGCCTCTGCCTCCCAAGTGCTGGGATTAAAGGTGTGTACCACTGCCGCCTGGCTTTATTTTTATTTTTAATTTTTGGCTTTTTGAGACAGGGTTTCTCTGTGTACCTTTTGCTTTTCTGGAATTTACTCTGTAAACCAGGCTGTCCTTGAACTCACATAGTTCTGCCTACCTCTGCCTCTCAAGTGTTGGTATTAAAGGTTTGTGCCACCACACCCAACTACTCTTTCTCTCTCTCTCTCTCTCTCTCTCTCTCTCTCTCTCTCTTTCTTTCGGACTTTATCCTTTTTCTTTTTTCTCCCAAACCTACATATATTTTTAAACACACTGTAAACCATTTAGAGGTTTTTTTTTTATCTGATTCTATCTTTATTGTATATCTCTTTTTTTGACCACACAAGTCTTTAATTTGCTAAATTATGTGGCTAGGATTAAAGCTGTGGCTTTGATGGCTGGATCCACCCCATTCTTTAGCTTTCTGAGAATCTAGCTTCATGGTGGAGGTACTGGTAGGAGCCATGTTTATTGCCACAGTTCTATGGAGTTTCAAGGTCCCTGCCACCACCAAGAAGCATGCTGTTAGCTATTCATAAACAGCATTTAAGTGTTGGTGGAGGGGCCTCTTAAAAGAAAGAGCTGCAATGTTTTTTCAACTAAAACTGAGTCAGGAAGCCACTCTTAAATGAGACGCACTCGCCTCTAACAAATAGGGCCCACCTGAGAAAAAGCTGCTACCAAGAAGCCATCCTTAACTCTGTTCTTTTGCTGAAAGAATGTCAGGACCATAAAAAGACGTCTTTCCAAAGGCACGGTCTCCTTATCCAGACTGTTCAGAATGTCCTGAATGTGGGAAATTTATCATCTTTCCCCCTTCCCTCAGCTTGGTTGATGCTTTTGAATGAATTTGTGGAATCTGTGATTTTTCATCCATTTGCTGCTGGTTGGGTTGGATAATTTTCTGTGTGCTCTTGGAAAAGAACTTAAGTTTGCAACCAGCCTTGTTGGACATCAGTGCTATTTCTGATGCTTGGGTTGTAAACTGTCCAGACGGCTTGGGAACCTGAGACCCAAAGGGCTGTGATAGAGACCACGCACAGTTCCGTCTCAGTGGTCTTTGGCTCTGTCTAAGAGAGGGTGGGAGAAGGGAAGGAGGTGGGAAATAAGAAGACAGACTATAGATTGTAGAACAGTCTAAGCAGAAATTCTGCATGTACTGGGAACATGACTGGGAGAGGGAGGTGTTGTCCCATCCTCCCTGGGAACTGCTCCTTTGGATACTTCTCACATGGGCAGCATGATGCACCCAGGGTCCTTCAGCCACGGGTCTTTAAATGTTTCTAAAATGAGTGATCTTCCTATGCAGATGAGGTGGCCCTATCCCACCCTGGCTGTTTCCCTTAACTTCAAGTACCCACCTTGGCTTGGGTGGGAAATTCGTGTCTTACCCTGTTGTCTTCCCCATGCATCCCCTTGCTGACTGGCCAGGACTCTCAATGCGCACTGACCGCCACAGATAGTCAACTCATCCGAACAAGAGACTTGCTTCCTGGGCACGAAGGCAGAGGCTGTTTATGTTCAGCATGAATGAAAGAATTGAAAATAGGCTGGGGCGAATGCATCACACTGCATGTTTTAAAATGCATTGATAACTTAGACCTCATGCGTTCCTAAGGCATCTTTGAAATTGTGATAAAAGAGACATAAGTAATTAAACTCACTTAGCAAGGATAAAAAGTCAAAGGTGCTGTCAAGTACAGAGAGAACCTGGCCTAATAATAGCTGTTGCTAATTTTAGTAGCAGGTTCCCAGGCAATCACAACTTTAATGTAGGGAGGGGCACCTAAAAGAACACACCTGAGTTCATCTGGAGGCAAGCTCTCCCCCTGCATCCCCGACACTCTCCTGGGGTTTGTTCTGTGGATCAGCTAACAAAGGGATGTTGTTCGTGGTGACTTTAAAAGCGGCACTCTTAGGTGTCTGTGTCTCAGCGCAGAAAGGGCCTGGCTGGTTAGAATGAGAGAACTAATATCCTTTGCGGCTGCATGGCTGCACCTGAAGGACCCCCGCCCAGCTTAGCACCAGTAACGCCGTTTTGCAAGGCTTGTACTACACGTTTAGGGTTTAACTGAGTACAGTATGAGAGGCTGCCAATAAAAATAAATGCAGAGACAGCCAAAACAAGATATCTGTGGTCAGACATTTTGTCTGAAGGAGGAACAAAAACACCGAGAAAAACCCTAGACCGAGCCAAGTCAGTTCATATCTGATATTTGGAAATTTGACTTAGCCCTGGACTCGGCCATATTTAGGCTGACCAATGGGAACCCTGTAACTATGCTTCTCGCTTCTGTGCCCGCGCTTCTGCTTCTCAACCCCTATAAAAATTCCCCGACCCCAGCGGGAGGCGCGCGAGTCGTTCCAAAGACTTTGCCGCCCCAGGTACCTGTGCATCTAAATAAACCTCTTGCTGTTTGCATCCGCACGAGTGGTTTCGACTGATCCTTGGGTAGGGGGTCTCTCCAGAATAAAGACATCCCCTTGTGGGGGTCTTTCACACCGTTTGAACTGTGTCTTGCCCACCCCAGAGGCAAGGGCCTGAGCCTCACACCAGGAAGTTCAGCACTGGCCCACTTGGTCTCTGGCTAACGCTGTTGATATCTCAGGCTCTCAAGGAAAGGAAACTGCCATGTCTCTATGCGTCTGTCGCCTGGCTTTCACAGTCTTTCTGCTTGCTTAGCTAGGAACAGTAGCCCTGGTAGAGCTATCTCTAGATTTAACCCTGTGGAATGTCTTCCGTGTCCTGATGGGAGCCCGACTTCCTCTGTGATGTGCGCCTCTCTGATCTCAGAGGTGGTGAGAGCCTTGGCGACACCCTCAGAATTAGGTACCACTCCATTTCACCGCCAACATCACAGCTGATGATGGACGTCTTCAGCATCCGAGCATGGTGCTCCTTGTCATTAATGTGTAGAGAATTCATCCCTAACATTGGAGGGCAGTGACATCACAGATGAGGGGCATTATCCAGTACCCCGACTTTAAAACTGACAGTTTGACGAGAGCAACAGAATGAATCCGGCCCAGAGCCACCTATGCAGCAGGCACAGAAGTCAGATGTCAAATGTCAACTCACCAAACCCACAGAGCATCTTATCTGCAGAGGCAATGCTGGCCCAGTTAGCAGGGGACAGAAAAAGAAAATGGTCCCGGGACGGAGACACATGCCAGGCATCCAATAGTCGCCAGAGCATGTGGGAATTAATGATATTCAGAATTTGATGAATACCAAGAGTTTTCAGCTTAAAATAATCTTCCTGCTGATGTGCAGTTACTGGAGGACTCCCAAAATGCCACAGAGAAAAATTAGATGCAAGCAAGAAAAAAAAATATCCCAAAGCTCTGAGATTCAGCTTTTTAGTGCCTGGAATAGGGTCCAATGAGCTGCAGAGAGCTGAGGAGATGGTGGGCCCATGCCCCAGCTGTCTGTTTATCCATCCCAGCCGCCCTGGGAAAAACCTCCTGTCCACGACTTCTGAACCTGTGAGGAGAAGATTTGCTAATGTTCTGTATGGTCTATGCATTTGCCAATGGCCTGGGAGCCTTTTATGGGAGAGTTTGCATTCTAGAAAATTGAGTTTCACCACAAGCCACCAGAAAGGCCTGCAGCTCTCACCTGGCACCTTAGATGGACAGACAGACAGACAAGTAGTCAGACCAAGCAAGCCCATATCCAGTCGGCTCAGCTGCAGCTGAGCTACAGGAAGGCGGCTGCAGCTCTGTCGCACCATTCCTTCAGCCTGTGAAGTCCCGTCTGCCAGGAAGAGCCGCTTCTCTCTTGACACATACCTCTGGTGCATACAAATGTCACCTGGCCCACAAGCCTCCTTCCGGCCGGCCTAAACTCCCAGGCTCTTCCAGGTCACTGAATCCCCTTGCCCCGCTACACCCTCATCCCTGGCTTCCTGGCTTTTTCTTTTTCCCTGGTCTTACTCCTTCTCTCCTCCTAAGAGAGACAGCTCTGACTCTTGCCAGTCTGCACCTCTCCTCTCTGCCCCAGTGAGGGAGAGAGCCGTGACTTCTTTGGACTTCCCCAAAGGCCTCTGGCTATTCTCTCTCTCTCTCTCTCTCTCTCTCTCTCTCTCTCTCTCTCTCTCATCTAAATAAACCTTCTTCCGATGCATGGATCAGTCATTTGGGTGGCTTCTCTTCACCCTTGCTTACACTGTCTGTCTGTTGCCAGTTTTCTCCTTGAAATAGGAGTTAACCTAGGTAACAGAGTTAGTATAGCTCCAGTTCCTGAGATTTCTCCAATGACAAAGCTCTTCAGTTAAAAAAAAAAAAAAATAAGAGAAAAGATGTCCCCAAGGTCTGGATGGATGTGCTCTACAGTGACATGGCTGGCTCTCCTATATGCATCTGCTCTAATAGAATCAGAGTTCCAGAATCCTTGAACTCTGCCTCCCATTTAACCTCAAGACCTTATTGGCAAACAAGACGCTTCTAGAAAGAGGAGAAACCCAGAAAGCTTTTAGTTGACGGCGAATTCAAGAATGACAGCCCCCTTTTAAAAAGCCCCAAGGCCTGCAGAAACCACAGGAGTGCAGGGGGGGGGTCACCAGCCAATTTTTGAATTATTAACACATGTTTAACAATTAAAGGAAGACATATTGATAGGCTATTGAGGCAGTTAATTATTTAGGTCTACAAAGTACAGAGTGGGAAATAAAATATTAAAACGTAGTGGGCTGGATCCTGGTCTGTAAAGGCGGGTGGGCATGAAATTCCAGTCGTAAAACTTTATTTGCCTGAGATAAAAAAAAAAAAAAATCAAATCTGACTGCAATTTGCTTGGCTGGTACAAAATAAAACCCAAAGAGTGTAAGTTTCTTCCATTGCAGAAAGCTTAGAGATGGTGGTAGAGATGGGAGGTGGCAGACCGATCCACCTTCTTCCCTCTTTCTGTGTGCACCTTAGCGACCTTCTGCCCAGACATCCAGGGTTTCATCCAAAGCCGTTCCCACCTAAGAGCTGACCCCAGTTGGTGGGGCTAATTTTGTTCTCCAGAATTGAGCAATTAGCGCAGATGGGAAGGGGAGTGACCGATTAACGTGTTTGTAGGTAACAACTGGGATCAGCTGTTGCAGTGTGTTGTGCCTTGCTGGCTGGCGGTGACTATGAACTGCCCTGGCTTTGTATGACTGAAAGGTGGAGGAACTTTCCAGAATGCCTACACAGTCATGACAATTGAAATACAAAGGAAACTGTTTAACTCCCTAAGCGTGGAGTGATCTCCGCTCCTTCCTCCCTTGACTAAAATTCCCTGACTGTGAGGGATTTATTCTGTGGTCTGTGAAAAACAGTAGACAGAGAATTCTTAGAGTAACACTTGAAGGACACACCTCCCCACCTCCCCACCTCCCCACCTCCCCACCTCCCCACCTCCCCACCTCTTCACCAGCACTGGGACGCTCGCTTGACCTTTGAAAACCCAGTCCCCACATCCCACCATGGTCTACCACAGAGCTGAGGGCGTGGCAAATGCTCAGCCACTGAGCGAATTAGCAACCTTGGCAAAGTTGTGTTTTGGTTGTAAGATTTTTCCCCCAGTAGTGCAAGGGGACACGGGGTCTTCTTTTCAACTACAAGAGTGTTGGTTTCTCATGCCGCTCACTCAGTTGCTGCTGAATACAAAACATCTTGTGGTCTTGGATTCCCAGACTATGTGTTCTGCAAGATGGCAGGGACTCTGTGTTCTGGAGGCTGGAGGAAGGCCACAGGGTCACTCTGTATGTCCTGGAGGCTAGAGAAACAGAGCTTTGATCTTAGTAGGAAGAGAGACAGTTTTTATAGGGAGCTGATGTCCTTAGAAATTTACACAGCACTCACCGTTCTCATGCAGACGGTCCAGGGTTTGGAGAAGGCTTCTTGCTGGAATTCACTTGCCAGCATTCCTGCTGTTGAAACCATGTGTGTGTTTCTGGGAGAAAGATTTTGCTCACTGTGCCTCAAACGCAACAGGGCTTCTAGAGAAGCAGAGATTAGGGGGTAAGCGTTCAGAACCTGCTGTGAGTGATCCACCAGGGAGGACCTCTGGGACATGGGTTCAAGCCCATAGAAAGTCTACTTATGTAGCGAGCTGCGTGAAGCCACACCTGATGGCAACGTAGAGAGCTGCGTGGAGTCGCACCTGATGGTGCTGGCTCCCGCCCTCCGCGATCCCGAAAGTGAGTGCTCTCTGTGATAATCAACTCCTATGGCTAAAGCCTGACTTATGCTATTATCACGCAATGATTGTCAGCTGCTTGCATATGCGTGGACCTATGAGCAGTGCCCACCTGGCAATCTGAGGTTGGCAGCCCAGGCCTACTTAAGGGCTGGGAGAGGTTTGCCCTGGGAGAGAGGAAAAGAGATAGAGGGAGAGAGAGAGAAGGAGAGAAAGAGAAGGGAAAAGGAAGCTGTGAATAAGGTCCTGAATAAAACTGCAGTGAGAAGAGCTCCGGTGGTCGCGTCATCCTTGCTGGTCGAGGGGGGCCGCGACATACTTACACTACACTCTGCATTCAGGACCCCAGTGCCGTCCCGAGCCTTTCTCGGACTGAGTTTATAAGTAGAAAAACCACATCTGAAGACACATCCTGGGTTGGCTCACCTCTGAGCAAGAACAGTTAGCCAGAAGCAGAGCAAGAGAAGACAAAAGGCAAGGTTAGAACATTTAGGGACCTTCTCAGATCTAGGGACTTTGATGGATTCCGCCTTCGTGTTTGTTTTGCAGGTGGTGCTGTCTGTGCACTAGGTTTCAGCGCCTGAATGGTGTTTCCGTCATGGCATCAGGTGGGCTAAGGTCTGAGGCCTGTTATGGTTGCTCCTCTGGAAGCAACACCCTTGTCACAGAAGGCCAGCTCCTTAGAGGAGAACCAGAAGCAGCTGTGCTGGTCTCAGGACCCAGGAAAGTGTGTAATCAATAGAGGAGAGAAGCTGGCTTTGGGGTCCTGAGATTTCCCCCCAGAAAAGCCCACTCACGATCACCAGCAGAGGGTGCTGTAGGGCTGGTGTGTGTGTGACATGGGTGGTAAGAGCTCTGTCTCTTTTACATCTTCTGAATATTGAGCCAAGAGGGCTCCTGCTGACCTACTTAGCAGCCAGATGAGGAATACTCCCCTTTGATCCCACAGAACTCGCCTCCTGCCCCATTACCACGCCTGTAAGCTTCTGAGATACACACGTGACGGCAGGGACAGGCCCTGTGTGATTCCAGTCTTAACTTACACATTTCTCAATGTCGTAGAACATGTTTCCATTTAGAAAAAAAAATGCCTTAAACTAGTAAAAATGACAAGAACAAGCATTGTGCTCACGCTGACAGCGGCTGTGAGAAGCGTCCAACAGAGACACCAGTTCCCATTCTGGTCAAGCCTGGGGTGAAGATATGCGTGCATTCTGTGGTCTCATGAGGGCCATAGTCCTGCTTGGATGATAAGATGTCCCGCCTCCCCTTCAGACCTGTGGTGGGGGCTGGTGAGATGGCTCGGTAGCTAAGATTGCTTACGGCTCTTCTGGAGGCCGTGAGTTGGGTGCCTAGCACCCATGTGAGGTGGTTCACAACCATCAGTAACACAGGTCTCAGGAGATCTCAAGCCCACACTCACACACACGTACAACTTTAAAAAGAAAGTAAGACAAAACCCCACAAAACTGCACTATGTAGTGAAGATTTTTTAAAACCGGTCACACACATGTAAACCCGGACCTCCATCTTGCTGAATTTACACTGACCCCCCGTCTACGTCACGAGTCCATGCAGGTTGGCCAAGCGAAGCGTCTGTTATCAAGCCCCGAGTCTCCTAAACTACCCGCCTTACAGCCAGCTGACCCCACCGAGGCTTCTCAAGGGGGTTCTGTTCCTTTATTTATTCTGGAAGCGAAATTACCAGCCTCTTCCCCTGAGCCATTCACAACTCACCAGAGGCCGACAAAAATTAAACTTCATGAAGGCAAAAGTTAATTAAATTTCTCCTTTCATGCCAAAAAATCGTATGTGAAGATATTAGACAGTGAATTACAGTTTTCCTTTTGTCTGCCAACAATATCTATTTGAACACCCTTTGTTTTTAATTAGATTATCACATGTCAGCATCTACTTCTAATGCTTTAATAGGACAACGTTGTAGGTTGGTTTACATCGCCATTATTCTAGTATTTACTGGAACATGTGCTGGAGGAATAAACTTTAGTCCACAGCCTCTGCTAGAAGTATGAATAATAACTGTAACCACCTAGTGGGGTGCTATGATCAATACCGTGGCCCTCAAAGCTTGTGTTGAAGCCCATTCCCTAAGGTGATGGTAGTAACAGGTGGGGTTTGTGGCCAGTAACTAGGCCACTCGTACCACTTACAGACCCCTGTGGGAGCAGTTGTTACAAAAGAGCCCCGAGAAGTGTGCTGACTCCCTTTTCCCCTTCACAACACATGAAAACACGCGGAAGGCCATTTCTATGGAAAGGGCCTCTTTAGACACGGGATTTGGTGCTGTCTTAAGAAATGTCGCGTCTGCATGTGCGCCTGTGTGTGGCTATGCTGCTAGCCGCTGAGTTTGCCTTAGGCCCTGAGCTGCTGTCTTCATCTTGGGCTTCCCAAGCCTCCACACTATGAACAGCAAGATTCTGTTAAATGTTAAATTTTCCTTATAAAATGTGGGACCTGTTTCTTTGTACCATAAGAAGAGATTTGAGACAGGGATGAGATACACAGTGTGACCCCAGCAGAGTGATGTGGCCAGAGTCAGAGCTGGACGTTCAGGGCATTTTCCTGGGTCACCTACCACCGCAGTAAGCCAGCCAGAGTGTTTGCAGTGCATACTGGGAATCCTGCTGGCCCATCCTCTGAGTTTCAACAATGATGCTAATATAAGGCATTTTGTTGGATACATTTGGGGCTGGGTCTTCCTTCTTCTGGGTCTTACTCTCTCAGCTGAGAGTAAAGATAATTCTTGTGCACAATGGGGCTCATAAGCAATTCTTCACAAGCTCAGAGCTCATCCCATCCCTTCTCCTTCCACACTGAGTGCAGCCCCTGCTGTGATCTGCCCATGATTCAGGTTGGCATTTATGACCATGTTGTCTCTGGGTCTCTCACGCAGGAGCAGTAGAGTCTGGGTGATGAAATAGATTTTACAATGGCATTGAGAAGTCTTTTTGGTCTGATTATGGGGACAGATCAAGGTGCACATATGTGGTTCTATTATTGAAATCACACTAATTTAGTTACATAGGTTGATAAATTGTTATTTCACTTACAATAAGAGCCAACCATTCTCAGTTTTGATGGCTAACTAAGACACCCTGGAGTGACATATGTTTTGAGTCTGGAAAACTGGAAGTCATTCCCTGGCAATCTGAACTTGATAAAGTCAAGTCTTAGCCCCCAGGAGAAGGAGCCCAGGGTAGATGTGGCTCTGTTTTGCTTTCCTGGATGCTCCGGGTGCCAAAGGACAATGGCATCCACCGCTTACACAGCACCAACAAAACTTATCATGCATCATTTAAATTTATACTATGACACACTCAAGCAGTATTCTCAGGGACTTTGTATCCGGCTACACTCCCTAACATATGTGAGGGCAGAGTGTGGCGCCCTCAATTTCCAGGCTGGGAAACCTGCAGGGTGCAGTTTCTAGTCTTGGGACAGTGGCCAGGGAAGTCCTCTCCAGTGGTCTGAATCATGATTTCCCAGTTCACAAATTCCTAAATTTTGTTTCCAGACATCCTAAAAAATTGGGTAGTTTTGAAAACTCTTCTTCTCCTTTCCTCTCCTCTCCTCCTTCCTTCCTTTCTTCCTTTTGGTTTCTTCAATACAGTGTATTTCTATGTAGCCCTGGCTGTCCCAGAACTCACTCTGTAGACCAGGCTGGCCTCTCATAGAGATCTGCCTTCTAAGTGCTGGAATTAAAGGCATGCACCACCACACCTTGGGTTTTATTTTATTTTGTAGGGTCTCATTATGTGGCCCAGGCAAATCTTAAACTCCTGCTTCAGCCTCCCAAGGTTACAGACATGTGTCACCATGCCCAGATCAAGACATTGTGGTTTTTGTTTTTGTTTATTTGCTTGCTTGCCTCTCTCTCTCTCTCTCTCTCTCTCTCTCTCTCTCTCTCTCGTGTGTGTGTGTGCTGGGGTTCAAATATAGGACCTAGTACGTGTTAGTCCGCTCTACCATTGAGTTCGGTCTCAGGCCCTAAGTTTTATTTGAATTACGTGTGTATGTGTGTGTGCAAGCACATGTGGAGGTTAGAGGACAACTTGTGACAGTTATGTCTCTCCTTCTGCCATGTGGGTCCTGGGACTCAACCTTAGGCCACCAGGCTCTGTGGCACACGTCCTTGCCCAGTGAGCCCTCACCTTTTAATAATTTTCTTTCCTACCTGTGTCAGTCAGAGCTAAAACTGTTATTTTCACACAAGAAACTTGAAAGATTTCTAACCTCCAATAGGAGTGATTGTCAACAGCGACTTCCTAAGACACGAGGGGAAGCTGGAGTTTTAATGCTCTGGTTAAAGATTGTGGAAATGTAAGCATCAAGGCCTACAGTCCCGCTTGGTACCCAGGTCTGGTCTGCAGAAGCAGCGGAGCCTGAAGCTCCCTCTGAAGATGAGGAAGGGCCCTGGCGCTGAATGGAGTCAGCGCATCTCTTCGCAAGCATCCTGGATCTGGTGTGCTCGTCCAGGGATGGGAGTGGGCTCCAGTTGGTAGCTTATTTTAGTGTCTGGTTTCTGGCGCCAACGGTGGCCATGCTGAGTGAAGAAAGGATGCCAGGATTCTCTTAGCTTTTCAGAGAGGAAGGAATCCAAGCTCTTTGGAGATGAGAATGTGTGAGTGGATACAGCCCGTGTAATCCGCACACCCTAACTATACCCCATTGATACGGATATTGGTAAAAGAAGTAAAAAAAGGCAGTTCTTTTTTTAAGTCTCCGAATCTCTTCTCCATAGTCAAGATTTCGGAGTGTAAATGAGTCCGCTATTTTTATCCGCCTTATACAGTTATTGAAACAGTTAACCCGGATTGGGCTACCAGAACAGTCTCAGCCCTACTGTCTGCTAGATCTGAAGAGATAGGGTCACATTGGAGAGGCTCATGCCACCGAAGGAACAATGCTATTTCTTTCATTGCTTTGGAGAAGGCTCTCAGACCAGAGCCTAGGGTGGGGGAGGGGAAGGCCCAGACTTGAGCCCCCTGAGGCTTCCCCAACCATTTAGGACTGACTGAGGAATTCCAGAAGGCTCTGGGTTACAGACAGGCTCTCTAGCTCCCCGGTGCCCAATTCTGGTTTGACTTAGGGAATAAAAAGAACTGCCCGAGAGTGAGTTAATGGGTGTTTGGGTCTTAGATTCACAACTTATGCCTTTTTGTAGGACAAACATCCCATGGTCTGAAGTCTGCTGGTTCTGAGCACTGCCCTGCCCTGTGAAGGGGCATCTTCTCTGCCCACAAGACTTTTAAGATCTCCAAACATCTTGAGACATAGAAAATTGAAAAGCATGGTAATATAGGTGCCTATCAAATGATCGAGTCCATGCTTGTCTTCTCCTGAGAGAAGGGAGGCCAGCCTCAGAGCACAGGCCCTGTCACAGTGTGTACCGTGCTCTTTGCTCCTACATATCTCCATAGAGGGTGCCAATATGTGTTAAGAACTTTAAACGGGAACAGTAAAGACCTAGGCCGAGTGTTAGCAAACCCGAGTCTAATTACTAGAGCCCAGGAAGGGGTTGTCCAATGGGCTTTGTAGAGCTCACCTTGTTCTCCACATGGTAGGGTCTCTGAGACTTTGAACACATTTTGTGATGGTTTCTCTAGATGCAAGGGTATGTCTGTAACAGAGGTCAGAAGGCGGAATCTCTACAGGGACGGTCTCTCCTGTAACAGTGGCAGTTTGTGGTAGGATGGCCACTGGAGAGCCACATGAGTTGTCCCTTCCAAAAGGGAAGCCGGTCTGTCACCACTGGGGAAGTGACAGTTACAGCTTACCCTCTAGACCTTTCTTTCCCCACAGTCCTTGTCTGTCAATGGGGAAGTGTGTCTGCTTGTAGGTTGTTCCAGTTCAGTTCAGTAACTAGCAAGCCTTTTTTCTCTAGCCAGGTGGGTCTGTTGGGACAGCAAGTGTGGGATGTAATGAGATCAGGACACATTCCAAGATAATTTAGCCCAAAGATTCCAAGGCTCGTATACAGAGAAACCCACCCTTTCACCACAGTTCAAGGGTACTTAAATAGCCAGCATCATGCCCTGTTTGCTGTGAAATTAGAGTCACAAGAAAAAGGTTCAGTAATATTTTCCTTTAGAAGTGAAACTTTTCTTACATCCATGTAATTAAAAGTTCTGATCAGTGACTTTCCTAAACACAACATTAATCTGGTATAATGAGCAAATCTATCACTAGGACACACTTCCAGAAACCTGTACCTCCAAAGTAAGGCAACTGAGTTCTTCTCTATTTAGGCCTGAACCCACATGTCATCTCCAGACATGCCATTTGGTGGAGAGGTCTCAAATTTGCTATTATCTTAGATAGATATCAGTCAAGGAATTCTGTTATTTGCTTGCAGATCTTAGACTCTGGTCTCAGTGGGAATGGATAGTGGGTTTTGTTTAGCTGTTGATGCACTTTGAATACTACTCTCTAAATCTTACATCAGAATCTTTTTTAAATGAATTTTTACTTTTAAAGATTTTATTCTAAGTTACTCATATCACGCCCACCCATGGCAGCAGTGACATGTAGAACCATGCAGCAGTGACATGTAGAACCATGCAGCAGTGACATGTAGAACCATGTAGCAGTGACATGTAGAACCATGCAGCAGTGACATGTAGAACCATGTAGCAGTGACATGTAGAACCATGTAGCAGTGACATGTAGAACCATGTAGCAGTGACATGTAGAACCATGTAGCAGTGACATGTAGAACCATGTAGCAGTGACATGTAGAACCATGTAGCAGTGACATGTAGAACCATGTAGCAGTGACATGTAGAACCATGTAGCAGTGACATGTAGAACCATGTAGCAGTGACATGTAGAACCATGCAGCAGTGACATGTAGAACCATGCAGCAGTGACATGTAGAACCATGTAGCAGTGACATGTAGAACCATGCAGCAGTGACATGTAGAACCATGTAGCAGTGACATGTAGAACCATGCAGCAGTGACATGTAGAACCATGTAGCAGTGACATGTAGAACCATGCAGCAGTGATATGTAGAACCATGCAGCAGTGACATGTAGAACCATGCAGCAGTGACATGTAGAACCATGCAGCAGTGATATGTAGAACCATGTAGCAGCAGGGCCCTCAACAGCTGTCAGCTCCATGCTCGTAGATTTCACAGCCTTCAGGCTCATGAGCCCAATAACTATTTTCTCTTTATGAATTATGCAGGCTCTTAAGTCATAGCAACAGAAAATGAACTAAGAAGGCTATGTATTTCTAATTTTTGTTGTTGTTATCATTATTGAGAGCTTTGCCAGCTAGGGAAGCACCCAGGCTATCATTGAATCCTAACAATCTTGTCTACTGAAATCTATCCTCTCCTCATCAGAATTATCATTATGAATTATTTCATGCCATCCTGCTGGTCACTGCTGAACTACTAACATGCCCCAAAGAAACAGGCACCCGAATTCCAGAACAGCACAGAGCCAGAAGAAAGCTGACGGCCACCCCATCAATCATTTTTCTAGGCCGGCTTGTGAGGCTAGTTAGCATATCACTTATTTACTATGTAAAACCGATGTTTTATAACAGCAACTGAAAGCCAGTGTGGCCACAGTGCAGAGAAAGGTGGCCCTTGGGGGTCTGCGGAAACTTTGTGGTCAGATATCTATTTAAGCTTATGTTGTTTGAATACCATCTCATTACTCATCCTGAGCGACCCTATTGCTGGCAACATTAAAGTGACCAAGCTCACCACAGAGGGACTAAATGGAAATAGACAGGCCACTTTGTGTCTAAACCCTTCTCAAGAAACCAGAGCGCTTAAATACCTAAGAGAGATTTCTCCGAGTCCAAGACTCAATCGCCGTAGCTTAACAGGCTTAGCTTCCAGCCTTGAATTCTGCATTCTAATTAAGTTGGCTAAATGCTGGAGTCTTCTACAGAGAAGAGTGATTGTGTCAACACAATAAGTTTCTCTCTTAAGCCAACTTGTGGTAAGGAGCAGCTCGTAAATTATAATGATGGGAGGTTAGAGGCAGAGGGAGAGAGAGGCTGAGACAGAGCCAGGCAGCCCGTGGTTCAGGCTCTGCGCATCCAGGGTCAGACAGTGTGAGCAGTTTGGTTGCTGTCCTGACTGCGCCAAGCCAACTCAGGGGCACAGACTGAAGAGATCCGCTTTCTCATCAGAGCATTTGTGAGTAGCAACTGGACCCAGATGTGAGTGGCTCTTAAGGACAGAGAAGATGCGAGCCACACTAGGTTGAAGGTTCCCAAGTTAAAAAGTCTAAAGATAGCTTCCTGTCCACAGTTAGGGTGGGGCAAGGGGAGAAGGCAAAGAGAGAAGAAAACATGTCCACCTGCGGCCGGATCAAAGAGATGTCCCTGGTTAATGTTGGGGTTGGAACCAAAAAGTTAAATGCACCAAAATCAAGGGGGAATTCCTCTGGCATCAGCAGACAGCCAACCTTGCTCAGTCCGCATGGACCACAGAATAAAACAGGAGTCTGGGAGATTTCCATATGGAAATTGTGTTTGGCATTTAAAACAAACAAAAAAAGGCCACTAACAACTTTAAAGGAAATTCAGTAGGCAGCAGCTGCTGCTTAACGGCTTCCATGATTCAGTGCTGTGACTGGATTATATACTGCATGAAAGAAGGGGTTGACTTTCAGGACCTGTTGCACGAATTCTACTTGTTCGTAATAAATACTCACAGTCAGCTATCGGGGTTGAAAGCTGAAAGATCAGAGAAGCAGAGCGGCCAGTCACTAGAGTTCTTACCCCTACCAATGCTCAGACCAAAAGGACAATCCTGTCCTAAGACTGCATCTCAGACTGCATCCTCAGACTGACTACATCAGACTGCCAACTGCTCAGACTGCACTGAGCTCCTGTCTCCTCCTGTCTTATATATTCCTCTCTCTGCCCAGCCATGTCACTCCTGTCTCCACCTCCCTAGTGCTGTGATTAAAGGCATGAGATCCCAAGTGCTGGGATCACCTTTGTGTGAGCCCTTTTTCTCTTTTAGACAAATTCAATCTTGTGTAGCCCAGGGTGGCCTTGAACCCACAGAGATCCCTCTACTTCTGCCTCCCAAATCCTGGGATTAAAGGTGTGAGTCACCACTGCCTGGTTTTAGTGACTTAGCTCTGAATGTACTCTTATCTTCAGGAAAGCTTTATTTGTTAAAATACGAACAAAATAATCACCACAAGGACCGATTTCCTTCTTCTAGAGTTTATTCTAGAACATTCAGGGTCATGCTGTGTCTCAAGGCCACTCTCCTGATTTCACGCCCTTCTTCCCACTTCACAGCCTGAATGTGTGACTTTCCCAGCTCTTGAATAACTCGCTGTCTGATATCTAGCCACTCTTAATCAAAACAATCTTTTCCTTCCAATGGAATCAACCAGTAGGAGCTTTTTGTCTTACAATATGATTTCTTTTTCTACCCCCAAATACACTCTTTGTGCCCATCTGGCTAGGCTCCTTCTTTAAACCACCAGTTAGTTGACTAGGCATTGGGTTTCATCTGTATTCATGGCTGTCTCTGAGAGTAGCTTTAGGCATTTGGCGTACACATTCTCTGCTTTATACGGGCCACTCTGATAGCCTAGGATTTCAATCCATCACCCTGCATGGAGGAAAAGGGCTTATGCCCTCAACCAGAGATGCAGCAGATGTATTTTTGTGAAAGAAGAGCAGAGATGCATTATTAACTTCCATCATCCTCTTGATTGCTAACAAGTGGAGAAGGAATTTGTCACTGGCTAATTAATGTTTGTGTCCTTGGGGTGGAAGCCTTTTGCTTCTTTTGAAACCACAAAAATGTTCCATCGGAAGAAATGGCTGTAAGAGTTTGGACTGGTTGCTTTTCTCTTGCTGTGACAAAACTCCCAACACAAGATACTTAGAAAGAAAGGAAGGAAGGGAGGGAGGAAGGGAAGGAGGGAGGAAGTAAGAAAGGGTTGCTTCTGGTGAAGGTTGGAGGGACTGCAGTACATCAGGGTGGTGGCAAATGTAAGGCCAGAATCAAGAAGCAGAAAGCTGGGCGCTGGCAGTCAGAGAGCTTCCTCATTTTTCCTGTGTCCTTTTCTGTTTTTAGTCTGGGACCACAGTTCATGTGATGTTCAAAGAGAGTCTTTCTCCCAAGCTAAAGTTCTCTGGAGAAGCCCAGAAGTGTCTCCTAGGTGCAAAGTCAAATTGACCACCATAGTCGCCAGCATCAGGAGTAAGTCCCTGAGCTTCCGCCCCCATCTCAGCCCTCCATTGTGAGAGTCTGTTTTGTCTGTGTCTCCAGGGACATGTTCTGGATCTCAGTGCCTTTAAATGAAAGCAATTAAAAGGAAAACAGAGGTGGAGGAGGAAGATGCAGGCTGAGACCTTGGCCCTGCCAAAGCCATCAGATGAAGCTGGTCAGCCTTGCCAGCTTGTAGTGTTAGCAGAGTGATTGCTTGTTTTGGTTAAAAGCACCATGTCTCCTCCTGTTTAAGTGGCAGATTGTTGACATCATTCCTTTTGATTTTTGAGAGATTTATACAGAGAAAAGCCAGCTCCCGTGATTGTGGGTCACACTCAAACAGAGGCTGGATGATGCAAAAGGTGACAGGGATTTAGGATGGGGTCCTCAAGTCCAGTCTCGTCTCCATCAACACAAGCACCACCGCTGTGTACAGAGATGGTGTACCATGAGCAAGACAGAGGGGAAACTTACCATTGAGGGGGTGAGGAAAGGTTTACATGCCATCTCAGAGTGCAGGGAGAGAAAAGGAGGGGCACAGGACCTTTAGAGACCAACAAGGAGGGTGGAGTTCGGTGAGTCATAGAGGCTGAGGGTTGTTGATGTAAGTGTTGGGGGCTGGGTGAAGGGAAAGGTACCCATTGATACTGAGTGCTCATCGCTGTTTCTCAGACTTCCCAGATAACAAAGTGTGTGTGCACGTGCGCACACACACGGTGTTTGATGATTCCTTACCCTTGGGGCAGGGATGTTCTGAGACCCCTTCCTGGGTGCTCATGTGGAGCTCCTGTCCTGTGGTCTTTATGTCCCTGTGCTGTGATGTAGGAAGGGCCACCAGGTGGAAAACTTAAGGATGTATGAAATTAATCTTCTCATTTTATTGTTTTATATGTATAGGTGCTTTTTGATACGTATGTCTCTGTATCACTTCTGTATCTGGTACCCTCAGAGTCCAGATGAGGGCATCAGATCCTCTAGAACTCGAGTTACAGGCAGTGTGAGCCTCCAAGTAGGTTCTAAGAGTTGAACCTAGGTCTTCTGGGTGGCCAGTCAGTCCTTTCAACCACTAAGGCTTCTCTCCAGTCCCCTCAGTTTATTAAAAGCCCACCTCAATATATAAGTTCATATTTCTATATTCCCTGCTTAGTTTTTATATTCTAACACGACTTGCATTTTTGTGATTAAGAAGAAATCTATCTTGTGGGTGATCTTTGGCGTTGTTCTCAGCAGAACATTCTAGTAGCAAGAGATAACTGTGATTCTCTTCACGTTTGCTCTGTTGAGCAGAAGTGTTTTTTGTTTGTTTTAATCTTAATTTCTTAATGAGGATGGTAAAACTTCCAAACGCACAGTTTTTAGAATCTGAGGAACTGAAGTTGATCATCCCGTGCTGTGATCCATGAGCCATGTCAGTTACCTGGACGTGTGTCAGACTGCAGAGCTTTCAGAGAGCTGGAGCCAAACCTGCAGTACCCAAGAGCGGTACAGTTCTCAGTTCCTGGCTGATGCGGCAGCTGATGCTCGTGTTGGGCGCTGGCTCTACTTCTGAGTGAACAGAGCAGATGACCCAGGGAGGAGAGCGTAAATACTCACCAACTGTGGAACTGGACCGTTCTGTGTGAAGCTAGGTCTGACCAAGTGCTTTGTTATTGGTGCGCTTCATTTTTCTTAGTCTCTCTCTGTTTCTATCCCTCTCCCCCATTTCTCCCTCCCTTTCTCAAGCATGGCGTCACACATGCTAAGTACATACTTTACCACATGGCTGGGACAAAATAGTTGATAGAAGCAATGTAAGGAGGGCTTGTTTAGCTCGTAGTCAAGAACGCAGTCTATCATGGTGGTGGTCATACAGTAGGAGCTTGCAATGACTGGTCACATTCCATCCACAGTCAGAAAGCAAAGACAGACAACTGACACGTAGCTATTTATCGTTCGTCTTCAGTCCAGGGTCCCGGGCAAAGGAATAGTGTCACATACAACTACAGTAGGTTTTCCTATTTCAGTTAACCTAACCTAAACAACCCCGTACAGGCATTCTCACAAAGGAACTTACACTAGCTAATCCCTCATGATCATACCCAGAGGTAAGTCTAAGTGATTCTAGGCTGTGTCTGGCCGTGTTAACTATCACCATCACTGAGTTTATCACTAACCCTCAAACTCCCTCTTGAGAGTGGAGGGGGGTGATTTACAACAGAAGGGATGCCTGGGAAGTGTCCCTGGGAAGGCCTTGCCATTGCTGCTGTTGGCAGAACCATGAGGGAGGTACATAGGGAAAGCGTGGACCAGAGGTATCTGCTGTTTCTGGGACAGGAGAAGACCTTGAGTGTTGGGAGCAGTAACCCCCCAGATCCTGAATTTCTTGTAAACAACTTGTTTTCTTCTGCTCTGAGACAGCCTGCAGCTGCTCTGAGCACGAGACCCTCAGGAGTTCCTGATGGCAGGAGAGTGGTTTCTGGTGGGTTTGGCTGGGGCGTGGCTATGCCTCTATAAGCTGCCCCTGGACATAACAAAGGGGGCACTCTTGGAGCATTCCTGTTTCAAGGATGACCCGTGTCTCTGTGTGGCTCGCCAATGGTCCTGTAGTACGTACAGGAATAGTATCGTATCGTCACATAGTACAGGCGGGTGGTGCACCTGAGAGAAATAGAAAAGCATAGGCTTACTTGAACATGGCCTTGGGATGGTGGTGCAAACATTGGGAAGATGTAGATGTTACAGAGGGGGAGGAACAAAGGATTGAAGGAGAAAGAGAGCAAGAGAGAGACAGACAGAGAGAGAGAAACTGGAGAAGAGGGATGCAGAAAGGCTCACGAAGACTAAGAGAGGAATGAAAGAATTGCAGAGTATGTGTCTTTCCTACAAAAGTGGTGGACTATAAAAAGAAGCCAGCAGATTGGCAGATTGGAATAAAGATTGAAGAGTTGTTTTTTCAATGCTCATGCCAATAGGATCTCCTCTACTTTATACTTCATTATAATTATAAATATTATAATTAAAATGAGAATATTTCCCCCATTATCTCTATATCTATCTATCTATCTATCTATCTATCTATCTATCTATCTATCTATCTATCTATCTATCTATCTATCTATCTATCTGTCTATCTTGAGACAGGGTTTCTCTGTAGCTTTGGAGCCTGTCCTGGAACTAGCTCTTGTAGACCAGCCTGGCCTCGAACTCACAGAGATCTGCCTGCCTCTGCCTCCCAAGTGCTGGGATTAAAGGCATGTACCACCATTGCCTGGCTTTATCTACATTTTTAAATAATTAAAACTTTGTTATTAATACATTGAAAAAAAAAGGCATTCACACAGCAGAATCAGTCAGACCTGATACCCGTCCTTCTCTACAAACTTCTGTGGTTAGGATGGTAACAATAGAGCTGGGGGGATTCAACAAGAATAGTGGAACTAAAAAAACAAAACAAAAACCACCACAACAAAAAACCATAAACAAGAGCAAATGAGGAAATTAGGAGTCAGAGGTAGCAGGTGCGTGGTTTATTTCATCACCCTCAGAGGGATTCAAGGAAGACTCCAGGCAGGTCTGTAGCTCAAAAACATAAGAAAGCAAAGAATGTATTAGAGTTCTTAAAATACCTTTTGATTGAATGTGACTTTAAAAGCTTTACATCTACACGATAAACATATGTATGATTCACCCGGACATCCAGACATCTGCCACAGGGTAAGTTCTGTCTCAGGAGAGCAGAAATCCTGAGTTAGTAACATTGTTCACATTAATGCTGTTGCAACTGCCAGCTAAGTCTGTACTCTGGAGGGTTTGGAAGCTCAGGCTCCACTGGCTTCCACCAATGACTTAAGGAGTCTTCAGTAACAAAGGATGTGTGCTAAACTTTGGTCCCCACTGGAGGGGAGCACAGGCAGTTTCCTTTACTGTGTCTGCTGACCATGAATCCTGAGCCAGAATACACCAGCACAGCAGGACCAAGCAGACAGATGGGAACCTCTGAATTATTGAGGCAAAAATCCATCTTTCCTCCCTGGAAGCTGAGTGTCCTTGGTGTTTTGTCATAGCGATGGACAGATAAACCATCATTTATTCAAGTATCTCATTTTCCTCAAGCATACCTGCTGGGCCTACAAACATGTTCTCTTCCATTCTTCTGGTGTCTACGTGTAAAGAGGCCTCAAATCTGACTTTTGTTTGTGACTTTACCATCAGTCCGAGTGACTGGGCTCAGATATGACACAGAGCAGTGTGTGGACCCGACAGACAATATTGCATTTCCTTGTCTGTTTGTCTCCCCGCCATATTGGTGAGACAACTATATGCCCTGAGTGAATGGTATCAGAGATTGTTATTACTATTAACTTAATAATAAGGATCTTTCCCTGTTTGTGAGAAGACATAAGCACCCACACTTGTAAGGAACTTCATGAGTTTTTTTCCCTGTGAAAGAGGAAGAAAGATGTTTGTGTAGAGCAATAAAGGGGTTCATTTTCATCCTCATCTTCAAAGGGTCTACTGTGCCTCCACAATGCCAACGCTTTTGCCATAAAGGACTAGAGATTTCCATTAGAATTACAATAATTAATGTGCACGCTGAGCCTCGAGAGTGCACATGTTGCATCATCCCCTGGGGTGTTTGGAGTCACTTCCCCCTTCTGTTGCTCTCATTACTGCCTACAGAGTAAAATCTTCCTTAGCTCTGTCTCTAAGTATTCACAAATGTTTGGAATACTTTACCCTCATTCTAAAGCCTTCATCATTAAGAGTAAGGGACACACACACACACAGACACACACAGAGACACATACACTTACGTACACCACTGGGAAAGTTAGAATTAGATTCTTTTGGACATTAAAACCATCAGGTAAGCCGGGCGGTGGTGGCACATGCCTTTAATCCCAGCACTCGGGAGGCAGAGGCAGGCGGATCTCTGGGAGTTCGAGGTCAGCCTGGTCTACAAGAGCTAGTTCCTGGACAGGCACCAAAGCTACAGAGAAACCCTGTCTCAAAAAAACAAAACAAACAAACAAACAAAAAAATCATCAGGTAGCCCCATAAAGACATATTCTGAGCATAGAGTTGACTTGAAGTGGTAGCTGAAAAGAAAGGCAGGACTAAAGGGCAGACATGAGCTGGTCAACAAACCTGCCTTTTGAGGATGCTACCAATCAGCTTTATCTGAGATAAAGCAAGGAAAGGCATCTTTGACTAGCAGTACTTTGTGCCTATCTGCTCATTGCTGCTAGGTAAAGCCCAGGAAACAGCACATGACTTAAAAGGGGTCACATCATCCTCTCCCCGTGCTCTCAATTAGCAAATATTGAAAGAAAAACACAGTTCTATGGGGTGCAGCATCAGTCATGGGTGGCATCACGTGGTCTTCGGAGCCCCCGTGGTGCCTACAGTGTCTTAAACATTCCAGTCACTCCGAGGAGTCATGCGCTGTGACTTTGAATGTGTCAACACAATTTGATCTTCCTCGTCTCATATTTGTGCTGCTTTCCCACAGCTCTTCCTTTTCGCCCTCTGGTCTTTCCCTTTGCCCGCCAGACCTCAAGGCATCCTACCTCAATACAGATCATCAAAAGGAGAGGGTGAGCATGGGGAGGGGTGATGGGGTGGAGATGGGGGCTGCAGTGGGTGAGGTGGGGTCGGGGATGGGGGTCTCTGTTCCTTGGAGTTTGAAGTCCAAAAACTTGTTTTCATTTTAAGAACATGGATGTTTGAGCTATAGGAATCCTGCAAGATTATAGAATGATGTTTCCGCCAATAAAAGTCAATTATATTTTACATTTCCAACTCCCCGATAAAAGATAAAGATTTCCAAGGTTGTGTGATGTTAAATGGGGTAGGGAGAGTTGGTGCTCACAGAATCTACCAGAAGGGCTCTGTGTCTTGACCCCATTCTCCATGAATCTTCATAGGGGCCGCTTGAGAGCAAAGATGCTCATATTTTGTAATTCTCTAGAATGAATGGGAAGTGACAAAGTATAATTTATAATTTTTAATAAGTCAAAAACATGGGGAGCCCATGACCAAGGGGTTATCTGTTCTGTTGGGTAAAACATGTGAGCTTGTTGGCCAAACATAACGAGTCTGGACCTTAATTGTTATCATGAAGCCGCGTTTCCCATCCCTAGACTGGAGTTTTTACTAGTGTGTATTAGTGTGTAGCCAGGGACTTCTTACGTTATTTCCATGCCTGAATGATCTCTACTCCTTCCTTCTGGTTCTCTCATCCTCACCACCCCCATGTCATCACCTCCCCTTGTCCTTTCCACCCCCACAAATTCTACATGTGAAAGAAATTCTGAGATGATCGTCCTCAAAATTTGCTTACTTTACTCTGGCCCCTCGCCTCCCATTTTCTTGCATATGACGTGGCTAGATTCCTTATGGTCAAATGAAACTTTCTTGTACACATTGTCTTTAACCACAAAGGCCCAGTCATAACCACTGAAGGCCCTAGGCTGATAATTTGGCTATCATGAATAGCGCAGCAAAAAACATGGACTTGCAGGTTCGACAGTAAGCTGGCTTAGATCCTTTAGGGTTTGTACCCAGGAGTGGTGTAGCTGGGACATAAAGTAACTCTATTTTAATAACTTCCATAGCTGTTTCATTAATTTACATGCTGAGAGACATGTATAAGGACCAACTTTGTCCTGTATCCTTGCTGACATTTATTAATTTTTTGTAATGATATCATAATGGGTATCATATGACTATAGTGAGGTGGACTATCAGAACAATTCTGATTTGCATTTCTCTGAGGGATAAGCACACCGAGGTTTTTTCGACAATGCATTTGTTGACCATGCTTACATCATCTGAAAGGCACCAGGTTCTGCAGGCTTGCTCGTTTACTGATTGGATTATTTCCTCTCTGGCTGCTTGACTTTTTGAGTTCCACCTGACAATCCGGGCATTAGTTCCTGGCCACATGACCATCCTCTGTGCAGCTGATGAAGATCTCCCGCCCCTTCTTTAGGGCCTGTCTCTTTACTCTGGGAATTGTTTTCTTTACTGTGTGGATGGAGCTTTCTTTACTTTTTAGGTTTAGGTTTTTATGTGACGAATGTTTTGCCTGTGTGTGTATGAACATCAGATGCCCGCAGTGTCTGAAGAGGTCAGAAGACGCATTGGATCCCCTGGAACAAGGGTTATGGATTGTTGACAGCCACCAAGTTACTGCTCTGTATGAAACTAAAGGCGAAAAGTCCCCAAAAGTCACTTAAAGAAGCTAAAATTGTTACTGCCCAGCAAGGAGAAACTGTGACCCCCATTCCAGGCTGGATTGAGCCTGTTGGGCATCTCAGGGGAGACTGAGCTTGGTGAAGGGACAGAGAGTTCTGGAATGCGCTTATTAAAGGAGCCGGGGATTCAGGGTCCCACTGCCCCCTATGTTACTATGAAATGGGGAGAGACATTAGAGAAGTTGCCTTAGGGAGGAACGTGACCAGCCTCGTGGAGAGAGGCCTTTCTTGGCTAGCGCGGTCCCTTCCATCTGTGGCTGGTTCTGTTCTGCAAGGCTGCATCCTGGTGCAAACCTGAGAGAGAAATTACTTCAGGATGAGGTTTGCTGTAGCAGCAAACATTTGTCTTATGAAGAAAACTTGATTGGAAAACATGGTTTACAAGATTTTAAACAGAGACACTTAAAAACACAATGCTCTCATGGTGGCTTTAAGACGTTTGAGCCTCCTCTGAAATAAACCATTCCCCCTATAAAATTTGTCCGGAGTAATTTCTGAATTCAGTGGAAAAGGCATTTAAATGGGGTAATGCAGCGTGAAAGAAAATTGGGCTCCTTATTCCTTTAAATTATTTGGGATAATTTCTACATTTATAGATGCAAGAAATTCTGAAATTTTTCTAAATCCTCAACATGGAATCAATAAAGAAATGGGAGCCTTAGGCTTAGCAGCCATAGAGGTTCTTGGTTTTTCCCGAAAAGAGTTGGGAAGCACCCAACTCAAGCTGATTTCCTGTTTGCTGTTGCTCTGTGTTAGTGACTCGGTTTGTGTTTTATGAGCCATCTGCAGACCCCACAGTGTGGTGCTGTGTCCGCCTTGAGATCTTTTTCAAGGCCCAGGGGTTGTCTGAGGTCCTCAAACAGTGACTGTTTTATGTCACAAGAATCCCGGGAACAGAATGGAAAGTACCTGAAACTGTACACAGATGGACAAACAGACATGCAGAGACACAATACATACATACATACATACATACATACATACACACAAAGTACACACACATATACACACATAGATATATAGAGAGACATATGTATATGGTTAGACACACACACAAACACAAGCATACAGATAACACACATACACACATACACAGAAATAGTATACACAGACACACAGAGGTGCATAGATAAACACACGTACATATAGAAATACACAGATTGACAAATACAGACACAGAGGCACACACATGTTCATGTACACATAAACACACAACCACACACACAAACATAGACTCATAATCTCTCTCTTTCTCTCATACCACACAAACATACACATATATAGACACTCAGATTGATAAATACAGACACACAGGCAAAGACAGACAGACACAAATTCATATGCGCATAGATGGATAATCACACCCACAAACATAGATACAAAATCTCTCTCTTTCTCCCTTTCTCTCTCTTACATCACACACACACACACACACGACATAGTCTCTCCCTCTCCTCTCCGTCTCTGTCTGGATTTTCCTCTCCTTCCCTTTCTCTCTCTGGCTCTCCCTCTCCCGCTCTCCCTTTCCTCTGCTTTCCCCCTCCCCTTGTCTCTCTCTCTGCTCCTCTCCTTCATTGTATAGCCAATAGCAGTTGTCTAACAACTCAAGCACAAATATCATTCAGTCGCACTCACTCCCAGTGCTTCTGCCCTGAAAACAGCCCTGGCTGCTCTTGCAGAGGACACAGGTTTGGTGTACAGTTCCCACCTGGCAGCCCACAGCCATCTACAGCTCTAGTTCCAGGGGATCCAATGCCCTCTTCTGGCTTCTACGGGCTTTATACACATATGGTGCATAGACATCCATGCAGGTAAACACTCACAAATAAAAATAAATCAATCATTAAAAACTCACTTTCTATCTCCATCTTTATAGCCAGCTACCATGAAGGGATAAGATGCTTGGAAGTCGAGCAGCTTGTCCAGAACCCAGGAGATGATGGTAGAGTTTGGACAGGATGCTAGTGATGCTGGTGACATGTAGGGACAGTAGTGAAGGAGAAACATGAGCAAGCTTCCTGCTTCATGGCCTTTATGTTTCTATTTATTAGACAGCGAAGTGTTTGCACAAAAGAGGCATTTTGAGAATTTTTTTTTTTGAGACATGGTTTCTCTGTGTAGTTCTGGAGCCTGTCCTGGAACTTGCTCTGTAGACTAGGCTGGCCTCGAGCTCACAGAGATCTGCCTTCCTCCCACCTTCTGAGTGCTGGGATTAAAGACACACACCACCACCACCCAGCTACCATTTTTAGCTGAGTCCAAATAGTAAGTATAAAGATGTATTTGTGTCTATAGAAACTGGTCTATGGATTTTCCACAACTATGAAATACATCTGTAGTTTAAAAGACACAGTAGTAAGATCTATCTCATGTCTTAGCTGATTGCCAGCATGCCATTACCCTACTAAGGGAACCATATTTTTCTATTTCTTTTGCCATTTATACCCATTTCTCTCTATAATATTCTTGTATCATGATTAATAAAAATCCAAAGAGAGATATTGGGGTTCAACCTGTAGGTCAGAAAAGCAAAACAGCCAGCTACTGGCTCTTACCTCTACCTCAGTCTGAAATGGTGATCCTGCTTCCAGGAATCTCAGGACTGTGACTGAGCGCTGTCTCCTCCCGTTTTATATTCCTCTCTAGGCTGGGACTAAAGGTGTGCACCACTACTGCCCAGCTTCTATGGTGAACTAGTGTGGCTGCTGGGATTAGAGGTGTGTGCCACCACTGCCTGGTCTGTAAGGTTGACCAGTGTGGCTGTTTTACCCTCTAATCTTCAGGCAAGCTTTATTTATTAAAATACAAATGAAATATCACTACATATTCTATTCCATAAAATAGAAACATGTGCTAACCCTCACTCATCTGAAGCAGCTGCTGGTTTTCTGTGCTGTTTGAAAATTTTTCATTCACTTGAGTAGTTTTTAAGGATTTATTTATTATTTTTATTCTATGTGCATGAATGTTTGTCTACATGGATGAATGTTCCATGTACCTGCAAGGCCTGAAGAGGCCAGAAGAGGACTTTTGATTCCCTGGGACTGGAGTTATAGACAGTTTTAAGCCATAGTGTGGGTGCTGGGAACATTCCCTGGAAGAGCCTTCAGGGCTCTTAACTGCTGAGCTGTCCCTACAGCCCCTGCGGTATTTCTTAAATTAGAATCTGGCATTAAATTTCTCAGGGTCTCTTAAGTTAACATAGGATCCATTGTGTTTTGATAAAGAAAATCTAAATGACATTTCTAGTCTGACAGGCGATGTTGTCTGTCAACTAGACTAGAGTCAGGTGTGCTACAAAACCCGATAGCTTGGTTCTTTCAGGGAAGACTGGCCTGTGGATCAGGGGCCGGACAGGGAAGGGTTAAATGTGCCGACTGAAGCACAATGTTAGAAGAAAGGGGATGCTGGAAACTGTTGAGCCTTTGAAAGTCTTTCAAGGCTTTCGGGACATTAGGAGGCCACTTGGTGTTCCGAGCAAGCTAATTCACTAAAACAAACCAGAATCAGACCCCCCTAGTCTAAAGCTGTGGACACAGTTATTGACTTCTTGTCTCCCGGCAGTGGAGGGTCACTCCTGCAGATGTTCGTCCCTTCCCACCGCCCCTCATGTTGTTTTCCGAGCGTCACTTTATGACAACATTGGGACAATCTGCCTTTTATCCAAACTGATGAACATCCAACACAAGAGTGTATTGTGAGAGTGCCCTATAGACGTGGCCCAGCTGGAGGGAAAGGTGGACACACTACCCATGCAGAGTAGAATCCAGGGGCCCTAAGAGAGGAAAACCTGGTCCAGGCCAGAAGAGCAAGGGGAGGAGGTGAGCACGTGAGTGGTAAGGGAAGGCTTGCTGCTCTGGGTTTTCTAGTAACATCCGACAGGTTTGTGCATCGTGAGCATGGGCTAACAGGCAGCAGCTACCACTTGGGGTCAAGACTTTAGGGAGAGGAGAAGGGAGGAGACTGCCTCCAAGATGAAGGAGAACAAGGCGGGGAAGAAAGGTGATGGTTTGCCCAGAGCTTAACCGGGGAAGAGTGCTTAGATCATTCAAGACCCTGTGGATGGCAAAGTCACAAGAATTCTGAGGTCCTGTCTGTGAAGACATATTTCTAGACCACTAGCCCAAATACTCTGGGAACAAACCTCCCTGGGTAAAAGATTTCTGTACAGAAAGTTCTCAGTGCTGTTCTAATTTATATTTTTGAGTCAGTGATTTATCTGTTGTGGAGCTGAGGTGAGCACTATGGGATGTCATCAGGACCCCAGCTTTCCCCACTCTTGTCTGCAACACCGGCCCCCGAGCTACGAGCAGATGAACCCACTTCCGGATCCCTTGACATGTCTGAGTGACCCCATGTTCTCTGGGGCACTAAAATTAGAAGTCATGCTGCTCTTGGCATAACCACGATCTGAAAATGCTTTCCCCGAATCTCTATCCCATGTAATCTTGGTCCCCCTAAGTTAACGATATTCAAAGATGATGAGACCTTTGAGAGGTGGACTCTAGAGGGAGGTCACTGGTCATCACGACCCTCATAAAAAGTATTCATGCTGGTCTCAAAAATTTTATATTACGTTTCTCAGAACACAACTTCTTCCCAGGGAACAGGTTGCTGTGAAGGGAGGCTGGTCCCTTCCTGAGGTCTTTTTTTCTCTGTTTCTCTGTCTTTGCCCCCCCCCCTCTCTCTCTCTCACACACACACACACACACACACACACACACACACACACACTTACCGTGGATGTTCTATACCATGGAGCCTTCCTGAACTGTGGTCTAAATAAGCATCTTTTAGTAAAGTTCACACTTTCAGGTCCTTTGTTAAAGCAACACAAACCAAACCAAAGGAGGAGCAGAGTCATTCTCTACCTTCCTCTTGATATTACACTTGGGGGCAGGGCAAGGTAAAGAAACCCGTGGTTTTCCTGTAATTTCTCAACTACTCAAGGAAAACTACAAGGTCCAGAATGTCCTCCCCTCTCTGTACTATGGGATAGCACCAGAAGCCACAAGGGCTGTCCCACAGGATCAATCAGTGGTGGATGCCTCCATCTTGTTCTAGTCTCTTTCTCTTATGATCTTGCACTTGACAATGCTCTTGTTTCCACCCCCTGCAGATCTGAGGAGGTGACAGGCAGGAAGCTGTGTCTCCTGGAACAGGACTTGGCTTGGTTTCGTTTGATGTCTCAACTCACTTAGGAACTCTGTGTCCTCAAGAGAGGGAAGAAATAATTCCCATCACACCTGTGGGATTCAGGCCAGTCCTTTTCCATTGTAGGGCCTCGAGATTGGCCAGGGGAATTTTAGGAAGGTTTGTGTGTTTTAGGGAGCTACAGTGTCCAAGCTCCTTGACTCAGCTCATGTTAGCAAGAGCTGCTCACCTGCTCACCTCCAGGGGTTTGAACTTTAGGAACCAAATGCTTTGCTACCAGATCATGAGAACCTAGGGAACTCTGTAGAGTCTGACCCAGGCTGCTGTTATCCCCCGCCTGGGTGCTGTTTTGCAGTATGACTTTGCTGTCAGAAGGCTGGATCTTTTCTCTCTCACCTCAAATCCTGTCTGGCCTCACATATGACTCTCCTAAAACCAAGAGGTGGGCAGATGTGACACAACTTGGCACCCACCACAAAGGGGGAAGAGGCTATGCAGCTGGTCTCTGGTTCTCCGGGGATACTCACTAGGCAGGAAGCCACATGGAGGGAATCCAGTCACCAGACTGTCATGAGGGAGAAGATGCACACTGTTTCTGGGTCCTCGGTCCAGCTGAGCTCCCAGCAACACCTAGGTCCATCTGCAGGCCATATGCTGAGCATCTTGGACATTCACCCCGTGGGGTCTCCAGATGTCCAAAGCCCGAGTCAACATCCAACTTCAGCCCTTTGGGAAGCTGAGGGAGAGTAAACTTAGCTGCTCTCAAATTCTTGAATCACAAAGTCATGAACTAAATAAAGTGGCCACTTAGGGCTTCAGAAGTCATCTGTTACACACACATACCCTGGAGTAACCTTGGGGAGGGCACTGAGTGAGTTAAACCCCACTGTGCCTCCGTGGTCACCAGATGGAGGCTCAAACTGGAATTATGAAGACTGGCTGAGAATGAACTGGCTGTCAGGCCAGCTCATGGTGCCCCCCAGGTGGTGGGGGCATCTGGTAGCATTGTCTGCGGCTGTGGACCCAGGCTGGCTGGCATGTGACCCCTGCCCAGTAAATGTGAACAGTTTTATAAGCTGATGTTGAGAAAAGGCAAGAACATGGCAAGCAAGGTTTGTGTTGAAGCCAAGATCTGGGAATGAGGAGAAGGAACAGAGAGTAGACATATATATATATTTCTAAAATGGATATTGCCTCTGCATAAGAAAAGCCTTTTATCTTTGTGCTTTCAAACAAAAGGGGCTCCAGTATTCTAAGATATACTTTTTTAAAAAATTAATTTTGTGTATTTAGCTGGTCTTGTTTTTGTTTTGTTTTTGTCTTTGTGTGTGCGCGCACCATGTGTGTGAAGTCCGAAGAAGGCATCAGCATCCCTGGAACTGGATTGCAGATGGTCAGGAGCCACTGTATGGCTGTTGGGAATTGAACAGCTATCCTCTGGAAGAGCCCCCAGTGCTCCTAACTGCTGAGCCATCTCTCTAGCCCCAGAATCTTCAGTTTTTGGTGAGAAGGAAAACACAAGTCCAGTTCCTGGGATGAATCTGTCTGCGGAGCGAGGCAGAGGCCAAGGTGCTGTGGGATGATGCTCTTGCACCCTGTAAAGGTTTGTCACCGGTATTGGTTTAATAAAATGCTGATTGGCCCATAGCCAGGCAGGAAGCATAGGCCGGGCAATCAGAATAGGAGAATTCTGGGAAGAGAAAAGGTTCAGTTTGCAGTCACCAACTGTGACTCTGGCCAGGTTAACTTCCTGTCACCCTGGGACCCTCTTCTGGCAGCTGTGGTTGGTATCAGCTTAACTTCCTGTCAGTCACCCTGGGACCCGCCTCTATCAGCTGGTTGGTAAAGATTTAGCTCCCTGTCAATCATTCTGGGACCCTCCTCTCTCAGCTGTAGTTGGTGACAGGGAGTGTGAGGATGATTAATTGTGGTGATGCTCACGAGACCCTTCTGGTACTTCTCAGCAGTAGACATGGCTGTGGGAAGCCCTGTGTAAGCCCCAACAGAGCTGCTCCTCATCACACCTGTGACCTCCTGCGGTCTCCAGACTGCAAGGACTTTGCATTGGAGCTGTGAAAGCCAGTGGTCTCTGAGCAAGGTCTGCAGTCCTGTGCAGAGAGGAGTCTGGGTAGAGGAGATGTAGGGGGCCAAAGACAAAGACTGCTCTTCTAGGGAATGGATTTTCTCACTGGGGGGGGGGGGGGGAGTGGCATTCCCCCTCCAGAAATGCACACAACGCATTGGACGGCAGGCATCATTCATTCGTTTCCTGTCTGGCTTTTCTTCAGAGTGTAGGTCTTAGGCAGAAAAAGGCGAGAGGATTCTGCCTACAAAGGCAACTGGCCGTGTAGACCAAGATTCTCTCTCCGTTTACATCCAGACTTCATTACTTGGGGTGTGCACACAGATGCAAGCGTTTGGATTTTAAGAGACGGAGCATTTAGCTATCAAAGCGATTGGCCCATTCCACTCAGACTCCATGGAACCAGGGCAATGACTCCTTGGAGAGCAATCCCATCTCCTCTTCCTTCCAAGGCAGTTGAGCGGGACACGGTGGTGCCATCCTTTCCTCCGAGTTTCAAATATAAACTCACTTATCCACCCTTGCATGGTGATTACTGATCACCGGGGGGACGCGTGGCCTTAGAGACACTCTCTGGGTGATTGGCAGGTTCAGCTTCCAGAGGGTGGCGGCTCCTGTGGGGTCTATGCGGTGCTCTGGGATGAAGGAAAAGCAGAACCTTTCTATTTCCAGGGGTTGGTTTTGCCCTTGGCGCATCTTCATCCCCATGGGGTTACAGGCCAGGTGTTAGGCAGCAGGAGGCCCTATTGTGGGGTTCCTCTAAAATCAGGCTGCCTCCAGGGTGAGGAGATGTGGGGGAGGGCAGTGAAGAGGGAGGCTGGGGCCTGCAGGTCTTCTGGGATGTTCTGGCACTTTCCCCCAAGCTTTCTGGAAAACACTTTATCATGTTCCACAAAAGCACCCTGGTTATTGATTTCTGCTCTCTCTTGAGTGAGAAGCACCTCTGGCCCTACCCAGTAAACCGCAGCTAGCCTTTGTTCACGCACAAAGAGTCCCAGGTGTCTCTTTGCTCCTAAACCTTTCTTCCTCACTCCACAAGTCTGGAGGACTCTTTCCATGGCCGTGCTCCAGGTGTGGGGGTGTTGGTGAGAAGCTCTGACCGGGGTGTGGTGACCGAGGAAGAACTCGCTAGGACAAGGCTGGAGTGAACCCCTCTGTGACCAGGACGTCCATGCGTGGCTCCTCTGATTAGATGAAACTCTTCTGTTTCAACATTGTTCCAGGCCTATCGATTGCCGAGATGTGTTTGTAAAAACATCTGGAATCAGACAATTAGTTCTTGCTTAATGTAGAATGTCCAAACAGAGCCACTGAGTCTCTAATTGATCAATTGATTCATTATTTCCCTCACATGGCTAGCTGTGCACTGAGGCCAATGGGAGCCATTAAAATGGGAGAAAAAGTTGAGAAAATGGAAGCCAAGATTTATTAGCTCACTGCCTAGTAACACATTGCCTGCCCATTTATTTCCTAATAATGGCTTGTTATTTTTTTCTTTTTTTTATTAAGGTAGCCACTCAAAGAGAAAGCCCACAGCAGGGACTGTCAATAGGAGAGAGAGATTATGTGTTTACAGTAAGTAGATGATGGTATTGTGTATCGGGCATTAGAGCTCCTAGATCGTAAGGAAGTGCAGAGAGAATGCTGGACCATAAAAAGAAACACAGCCATCATCCATCAGGGAAAGGAATGTCACTAACTCCTCTGGGCATCAAGAGGAAGCTGCTTCAGGACGAGAGTGTGATCAGATGTAACACAGTCTTTGGAGTGTGTCCCCGGGAGAAAGGTCACTGCAGAGTGTAGACACGGATGTCAAAGGTCGCCCTGCACGAACATGCGGCCTGGCGTCTCTGACCTCACTTAAGTGAGGTAAACAGCTAAGAAGGTGAGAGAGGATGAGGGTAGAGATCCCACAGGCACAAGGGTTTCAGCTGTGGGCCTTGAGTGAGATGCTTCACCTCTGCATCTGGTTTCCTCCTTGGGAGAGAGAAATAAGGGGCTAACATAAAGCAAGTTTGGTCAGGGCCGGACTCAGCGATCCTGGCGGCTGGCCTGGCCCACCCCATCTCACATATCTGGCCTGTTCTCTAGAAGTCAATGGTTTTCTCCAGGAAGTGAGAGGTTTGCTTTGCCCTATGAACACGACCTGGTTGCTGGATGATGCCCCGAGGGAATCTTGCTTAAGCATCGGGGTTTCTCTACCATTTGGCACTGCAATGCTGAAAACAGCTGGTTGGGTTCTTATGTGGGGCCTCAGTAGGATGGAGCCCCCTCCCACAGCAGTATCAGAAGCACACTGGCTTCTCACCTGTGGTCACTTACACTCCCATTCATCTGCTCACTCGTCTCCGGCCAGTGTGAAGAAGCCCACGCTGAGTTGTCCAGGGTCACTCATAACAAGCGAAGGCACATTCTGACTGTATCAGCTCTAAGAATAGGAAGAGGAAGTCTGTGGTGAGGACTCATGACAGTGATTGACACAGAGCCAGAACATGAACACATCGGTTCTTCTCCCTGCTCTACCCCATCCCCTTGATCCCCATTTACTGACTTTTTGTTGAATGCTGGGGGAACCCTATATCCAGCAATGATGGATTCAAGCAGCAGGGTAAGAAACTCACGCCTGGTGAGAAGCAGAAAGATATGTCTGAATATTGTCAACAGCAGAACACAACATGCACATACAGGGAGAAAGAGGGCACAGGTTTTAAATCTTAAGGTCCTAGCGCATTGTGGAATATTAGTTTAAGATGTGTTACATTTGTTTATGCTGTGGAATATTTGTTTAATGATGCAAATATGTGTTGCATTCTTTTATGTTGTATTTAGCTCTAAAACTGTGTTACTTTGCTGGTCTAAAACACTTGATGGGTCTAGTAAAGAGCTAAATGACCAATAGCTAGGCAGGAGAAAAGATAGGCAGGTCTGACAGGCAGAGAAATAAATAGAAGAAGAAATCTAGGCTCAAGAGAAGAGAGAAGAGGGGGGAGTGAGAAAAGGAGAAGGAAAGGAGGATCCCAGTGGTCAGCTACTCAGTCACCCAGCCACCCAACCACCCAGTCACCCAGTCACCCAGCCACCCAGTCACCCAACCACCCAGCCACCCAGTCACCCAGCCACCCAGCCACCCAGTCACCCAACCACCCAGCCACCCAGCCACCCAACCACCCAGCCACCCAGTCACCCAACCACCCAGCCACCCAGCCACCCAACCACCCAGCCACCCAAACACTAGCTGCTCAACCACCCAGTTACATGGAGTAAGAAGAAAAGAAAGACATATAGAATAAAGAAAGGTAAAAAGCCCAGAGCTTTTATCCCATAGTTAAAGAGAAATGGGATAATTCAAGTTAGAAAAAGTGGCTAGAAACAAGCCAGGCCCTGGCTGAGCATTCATAAGTAAGAAGTCTCCATGTATTTATTTGGGAGCTGGGTGGTGGGGCCCCAAAGAGAAGAAAAACCCAACTACACTAGAGTGCAGGTGACACAGACCACTTGTGTGAGCTGGTCACATGCTGGACAAAACCAAAGGCTGCATTTTTGTTACACATCTCCACGGACTCAACCTTCAACTCCCTGCCATTACCCTTTTGGTTTTGCACTTATTTGTGTGTGTGCGTTTGTGCATACATGTGAAGGTCAGAGGCCAACTTGAGGGATTCAGTTTTTTATCTTCTACCATGTTCCATCTTGGCAGAGAGGGAGTGTATGAGCAGACCAGTTTTTGTCATGGCAACCACCAAGTCGAGAGAGGGAAAGGAGATGAGTGTGGAATTTCACTGGTACCTTCTTTTCTGCAAAAACTGGGAATGAAGGGTAAAGTAAGCCACTGAGGTCTTCAGACATGACGGACAGCTAAAATGGCCCATGAGCCACTAGCTGTGGGTGGCATTTCTCAAAACTACACACGAGTTTGGGAGAGGCGAATGTTCTATCTTTATTTACACGTAAACGATGCCCTCAAGGTTTGTTTATCTGAGCCCTTGAAACAAGGATGCAGCTTATCTGACTCCCTTTTCCTCCAACTTTGAATCAAAACCAGATTTTTTATCTGTCCATGTTAGAGTTAATGTCTTGGGAATACCGCGGCTCTAGTGAGAACTGCTCTGAACTGGGACTGTCACCTGGGAGTGTGTGTCCGGTCTTTCCCTCACGCCCTGCTCTGTGTAAGAGGGGCCAGAATCCTTTAAACTCTGGTGCCCAAGATCACTTTCCAGCTGGCTACTGGCTGGGTTGACCAATAAGGCTCACCTGCAAAGCATGATGGGAGGGAGAGAGGAAGAAGCTCCGCCTATGTCTTGCAGTACTATGGCTCTCTGTCTGGGTGGCAGTCTCTTCTTCCACAACCTTCTGCAGAGGCTGCTCTGGTTAACCAGGTTCTCAGTCTGTCTTTCCAGCTACTTGCTACTGTAGGCAGTCTCCGGTTGTCCAAGCAGCCCCTGCTTGGCTGTGCAGCGATGTTGACACTTTCGTTTCTATCTCTATATCAAATCTTTCCACTGGACAGTGCCGGGATGGTTCTGTCTTTCCTTTTTATTGGCAGATTGTTTTCCTGACTTATTGCTGACTGATTTAACCAATGAAAAATCCACCTTACGTTAAAAGTAAGAATGTAAGAATTTCCACCCAGCTAAAGCAAGAGGTAGCCAGGGAATAAATGTAATACCATCAGAGGAAGGATAAGGTCATTTCCTGTGTGTACATGTGTGAGTGTGTGTATAACTATGCACATGCGTGTGTGTGTACATGTGTGAGTGTGTATGTCTGAGTTGCTTTTCTATGCTGTGATGAGACACCATAACCAAGGCAACTTACACAAATTTTATTTGAAGCTCACAGGTAGCATGGTGCTGGAGAAGTACCCGAGAGCTCATGGCTTGAGATACATCGTGAATCTCATGGTTGACGACATCACAGCAGTGGCAGTGTGGGGGGGGGGGATGGAAAGATCACACAGTGGGACGGGGAGCCAGGGGGGCTGGGACTCCGCTAGAGCTAAAGTAATCCCTTCTGAGGTCCCCTCTGGGGACCCAAAGACCTTCCACTAGACCACACCCCCTTTCAGCATTGCCTAGAACCAAGACTATCCACACAATGATCCTTGTGGGATAAACCACACCCGCCAAAATCATAGCACCTTCTCAGGCCATAGCCTCTTCAGTTCAGCTTCTACCCATCAGGAGCTTAGCCCATGTTGTGTGTAGCCCTGCCATATGGGTACGGCATTCCAGGGGCAATTCCAGCATCACTCACCTTTAAGTGTGAATGAATCATAAAGGTAATATAGGTGTATATTCACCTTTAAAGGTGACATTGTAAGTGTGGTATTTTAAGACTATGCTGGAAGGAGTCTTTTCTTACTAAGTACTTCAGAACTCATCTTTCAAGAGAATGAGTATTTGACTTATTATTTTTTTCAGATTTTTATCACCCCAAATACACATACCAGGGAAGGGGGAAGTAAGGAGGAAGAGGAGAAGGGAGGGGAGATGCAAAAAGAACAGGGCACTGTTTTAGATGGAATATGGATTCTACTCAAAATTCTCTATGAAAATCCTATAGTCCAGGACGAACTGCCAGCATCCAATAATTGTTCCCTTAATTGTATGTTACCTAATAATTGTAACATAACTATTTTTATTTGTTCCATAGTAGAAGGTTTTAGTCTATCAAGAATGGGATTGTTTAAAATGTTTTTTTGTGTTTCAAATGTTAGAACTTGTCTGACATACGGATGATATTTGCATACGTCCTTGCCTGACACGTTCCCTGGGTATCCAGGGTTGCTGTCTCTTTTCTAGGGAATATCAGTGCCCCTGGGTTTCCTTATCCCTGCCCACCATTTGTCAGAAGAACTGCAGTTGAGCTGTCCTCAGTTACCCTGTTCACGCGGGTCACATGGGCCTGCTGAGCCCTATCCTGGGTTGTGTTTTCACCTCATTAAACTTAACATACAAACAAATTGCCTTTTAAAACAAGTCAGGGGGTGGAGGAAAAATCTGGCTGTTTAAATTCCCAGTGACTAAGGTCAACAAGAAGTTTCCCCAAACAGCACAATTCTGCCTTTTTCACGAGAGAAGCCAGAGGGGCCCACACCCTGTTCTGGCTATTGTAGCCCACAACTCCGTGGCTTTCTGTGACAGCAGACTAGTATTGGTCACACACGGGCAATGGGGCACTAGCTCTCAAACACCCTCTGCACCACCCAGCCCTTCTGGAGAAGGATGCAGTTCAGGTAAGGCTTCACCCAGACTTCTGCTGGAAGAGGAGAGGAAGGAGCTAACTGCTTTGAGGAGAAGTCACTGGAGCAGAGCCTGTGGGCACAAGGGAAGCCTACCACTCCCATGTAATCTCCAAGGCTGTGGAGCTTTCTTTCCCACGTTCTCCAGACTCCGAGAAGATGGGAGACTCTGGTCAGAGAGTGATTGGTAGCCAGATAACATAGCAGCTCCCAGAGCGGTACAGAAACTTGAAAAGCATGGAAACAAAATGTGCATTTATTTCCATAAACATTTGGTGTTTGGTCCATGGAATGAGAAAAATCACCCCCTAAAGACGAGTAAATGTGGACATTCTCAGAGGACCCACTTATTTCTATTTATCTGTTACACCCGTACCTCCTTTTAGATGGTTTTAAGTAACTCACAGATTCTCAGAGACCCAAAAAGATACTTCCAGAATGGCTGTGAGCTAAACTCTCCTGGGATGTTTGATTGTCTATGCATGTAAATTCACATGCCACATTGAGATTCAGCTGGGTCGACTCAATGTGACAAACACACCCACTCTTCCTTCTAAGCACCAACTGGATGTCCTATCTGTCGGAAAAGCACAGGGAGGACAGGTGAGCTGCCAGCAGTTCTAGGCATACCTCGTGTTAGCACAGGCGTCGCGGCAGATTCCCGGACCCCGGATTAACATCTGGGTTTTCTTTCTTCAGCCTGGAAGCAGAGCAGAGTTTGCATTCTTACAGATGATTTTATTGACGAGAAATGGGAAACACAGCAGGGTCACAGAGCCACAGTGGCCAGAGGGTAGAGGCATGTCGAGTCTCATTTCCCCGCCTTTCCTCCCAGCTAATGTGTCCCCAGGAAACTATCTGGAAATTCTGAGGCAAAGCCACGTGGTGTCCTGGAGCTGCAACCTCGCTGAAGCTTGGTTCTGTCCAGACCCCGCACCTTCTGTGACTTTATCTTCCCAGAGACCTGTGAGCTCCATTTCCACCTCTGTGTCTCCTTTCTGATTCAGTCACAGCTGAGACAAACGTGACAGTTAGGAATGGGCTTAGAATGTACCCCAGTCTTCATCCCATTCCGCCGTCTGCATTGTATAAAAGAACAGGGAAAACATCCCCAGGTGAGCCTTCTCATCCCCTGCCGGGCCCAAGGCCTCCTTCTGACCTATTTGACACAGCATCTACCATCTGTCTTTAACAGGAACTGTGAGAGTTGATTCTCCGTATCTGTGGGTACCATACCCACGGATGCAATCGATCATTAACCTTTTCTCCCCTTTGTGTTTTAGTGCCATAAAAACCAAGCAAACAAAATCCTTGCAGTTTCGCGTGTCCACCTTTGCATGTCTGTTGGTGTTTTCTTGTTGAGATGTTGTGTAAGCAATCATAGAGCTAAGGTATCAGTAGTCTAGTGGCTTCCCTGTCATTTCTAGGAAATAATCTCACAGCACACACCCTGACCTTCCGGTTCTTGCAGTCTTCCCTCCTCCCCCTCCCAGGTATTTCCTGTATCTTAGGTGCAGGGGCTGTGTTCCAGGTGCAGACATTGGGTCTGTACACCCCACGATCGGTTGACCTCTACATTATGCTAAGTTCCAGTTTTCTAGAATGGTCTCTGCCGCACAGAGAAGCTTCCTTGACGAGGGGTGAGAGCTGCTCTTCTCTGCGGGTGCAAGGACAAGTGTTAGGACGCCTTGGGAATTACGCTGCTCTGGCATAGTGGTGGTCATAAATTTTCCTCGAAGATGCCTGACTTCGCTGGCCCCAGGCACCATGCAACCTTCTGCTGAGAGGACGTTCAGGACAATTAGACAGCTCTCGGTCACCACTAACATGTGAGTGACACTATTGATCCTTTAGGGCAATGCTTCTCAACCTGTGTGTTGCAACCCCTTTGGGGGCTGAACGACCCTTTTACAGCGAGTCAGCTAAGACCATTGGAAAACACAGATAATTATATTGCCATTCATAACAGTAACAAAATTACAGTTATGAAGTAACAATGAGAATAATTTTATGGTTGGGGTCGCCACACCACGAGGAACTGTGTTAATGGTTCCCAGCTTGGGAAGGTTGAGAACCACCGCTTTAGGGCTTTCTTGCAGCTGGGTAGGACTGTTGCTTGCTTCCCTTCCCTTGGCACCTTGCATAGCGCCTTCTGGTACTGTGAAAGCTGGACTAGGGCTGGAGAGGTGACTCAGAGAGTAAGAGTTCTGGTTTCATTTGCAGAGGACCCAGTGTGATTTCCAGCATACATGTGGTGGTGTGTAGCTGTCTGTCACTCCCGTACCAGGGAATCCATTGTCATCTTCTGCTTCCCTGGGCACCAGACACACACGGTGCATAGATATTCATGCAAGCAAAACACCCACATGCATACAAACACATTAATAAAATTTAAAAAATAAAACAGAACAAGAAAGCTAGACTGTTGGAAGGAGGATTTCAGGCTGAAGTTCCAGCTCCGATCTTTTGAGCCCCACCCCAACCAAACAGGCAACTAATGACTGCGGAGAGAGGAAGAATTCGCCTTTCCCAGGGATGAAGTAATTGGTTATCCAGTAGCAAGTGGGCAACCCTGAAATCATAGACACACAAGCAATAATAAATGGACTCAGCAGCTTGTATTTATATATTCATGAACACACACACCAATAATGATCAAAAGGCCATCAATTTAAGAGTGATGGGGGTATAGGAGGGATGGGATGGAGGAAAGAGAAGGGGAAAGTGGTACAATTGTATTTTAATTAAAATAGATTTTTTAAAAAAAGAAACTTTGAATTTTCCCACCCCAAACACTACACTGGATTCGTGCCAAGGCAGAGCTGCGTGGTTGGAGCCCTCGTGGGCCCCACCTTCTCACACACCTCAGTCTCTCTGGTGTTTGCTTGGGCATTGCCATTCTTGAACCTCCTTTCTAGGCTAGGCTGTTTGGATGGGGTTATTTTTGTGGTAAGCATGCAAAGGTTGGGAATTTTTGGTTACCTTTCTCTAAGCAGTGCAGTTTGTCTCACATCGGCGTAACATTTGCTGTTGGGGCATCAGAGGTGACAAGGTGCACAGGAAAGCGATGGTCAGAGCGTGTGTACACCCTGCTTCACATCACAGTGGAGACTTAAGCATCACGGGTACCCAACTACCTATGCATGGAGGATCCTGGGACCAACCCTGTGGGTATGAGAGATGGCTCTTTCTTTTAGGGTGAATATGTAAACAGTCACTAATTTAACAATCACACACTGGGGGCTGATGGGGTGATTCTATGGGTAAAGGCTTGCGCATAATCCGATGACCTGAGTTCAATTCCCAGTACTCACAGGTTATGGGAGAGAACAGATTCCTGAGGGCTGTCTGCTCATTGCCAGTTGTGTCAAATGAGAGTTATCCACATGCACACCGAGGCATGGCACATGCGTGTGTGCACACAGACACACACATAAAATAAATCACACATTATAGGGCATTATACACTATTCTTGATAGATGTGCAGGATGCTGCCAGGCTCACAGTGACATTTCTTACATTTTGAATAGAATTGAAGTCTTCTCATTCCTAATGCCTTCACTCTTAGTAAAATACTGTACAGATCAAGCTGATTGCCTTTCAAAGCCTTCACTAATGAGCTGACTTCATCTGTACATTTTGAAACACCATGGGCTTTCAAGAACGCCAGAAGAGGGTTTTGTTTCCCAAGTGTTTCCAATTATTCTTGCTCTTAAAAATCCCAACGTTCTCTAGTTCCTATACACTTTCCCTGTTGATGAAGACAGACATCCCTTTAGCAATTGGCGTTGCGGGAGGAGGAGGTGGGCAGGGAATCGCTGGTATGCCCATCTGCTACTGATCAGACTTCCACTGTCCTCTGGGCGCGAGAAACCTGACTGCTTTCCTGGCTGGCACTGCGCTTGCGTGTTTGCACATTGCTTCCTGGCCCCGAGGTCCGTAGGGTTCCATCCCAGGCCTTCAGCTTTTGCCACCCTAGTGAGTCCACTGTTAGCTCATAGCCACGCCCCCCCCCCTCCTTGCACTTGACCAACTGTCAGTATCCTAGGTGCCTCCCTTCATGTTCTTTCATTCCTGGACATTGCTGGGGGCTTTCCCTGGGGACCGTCACCCCATCCCCACCCTGAAGCTCTTGCCCTCTCCTGATCCCTCTCACTGGTGTTCACTGGTATATGAGACGAAATTGATGGGGCTGAAAAATCTAATTTTCCTCATCGTAAAACATGATAGCTCTCCCAGCAGCTGTGACCAACACAGAGGGCTTCCCACAGGAGGCGCCTGACTGGCTCCTGTCCCTTCTCCCCAGCTCTGAGCCAGAGGTTGGCTCTGGTCTGGGTTCGCCCTTGGCTTGTCCTGTTTATAGAATCTGGAAATTACACAACTGTCTCCATTAGATTCTCTACCATGTACGTCCGATAAAACTTCTTGTCTGAACTTGTATCTTAATTTTAAGGTAACCCCCCCCCCTTCCACATATGTGTGTATCTTCACATTCTCTCCCATCTGTCACACACTGGTGCCACCTTCCCACCCCTCAGGTGTGTGAGAAGGCACCTCCTGTTCCCATCTTTCCCCATCTTTTGTTTTTTCTTCTTAACATTTAGAGTAATCATTTTGACTTATATATTCTGTTTTTTTTTAATTATCTTTTCAGCTACACCACACGTGTGGCCAGGTGAACCCAGGAGATGGGCATTCCTGTTCAGCTGATGTGCTCACACACAATCCAGGACTGATGCCTGCTGTCACTGATATGTGACTAGATCTTGGACAAGCTGTGTGACTTTGGGACTCCCACATCCTCACGTATAAAACCTTTTTCTATGTCCATTGTAGAAAGATTAGACACAAAAATATGAGCTGATAAACTTGGCTGTGAGTCCTAATGAGGCTTTTATAATTGTCCCAGAGAAGACTGGGTAGAGGGTGTGGTGCAAGGGTAGACACAGGGACACCTTGAGGAATTTGCTTCTAAACGCTAATGTCTGGTTAAGGCAATGATCCCCTTGTCAGAAAATCTCACTGGATTTCTGGACCACACTCAGCTGACAAGCAAGGCAAAACACGAGGCCCAGGGCTCATGCTCGTCTGTGGTGTAGTGAATGCATGACCAGTTTTCTCTTTCTTCTGCTCCTGGGTTCCTCGGGGAGCCTGTGCGGGTTTGCTGCTGTTTGGTAATGTGCCCTTTCTCTGACTGCCCCTCTAATTCCCTGTACTCTTACAGACTTTCCTGGGGGTTCCTGATCTAGTCAAATCCTGACCCTAGAAGGCTGTGAAGCCAAGGTTCCTTGTGTTCTTCAAGATGGGCATTTCTGGAAAGAAGGAAGCTGAAGCAAGAGGGTTGCTGTGATTTCTAGGTCAACCTGGCCTACATTTCAAAGACCAGACAAGGGTACAGGATGCACAGAAAGGCACATAAAAACCAACCAAACAAACAAATAAAAAAACCACAAAAGCTATCATGGTCATCATATTGTGAAGTAAGGAACATTCTGCTGGCTGCTGTTTTTTCAAAAGAATGCTTAAGCTTTATTGTTTTTCTTTCTTTACTTTCTCCCCTTTTCTTTTTACTTTCTCTGTGTCTGGGTATGGCTGCATCTGTGGCATGGCTGTGTGTGGAGGCCAGAAGAAAGCTTACAGGAGTCTCTTCTCTCCTCCTACCATGTGGGTCCTGGGGACTGAACTCAGGTCATTGGAATTGGTGCTGAGCTCCTTTACCTGATGAGCCATCTTTGTTAGGTGTTTTTGATTCTATTTGCCTTTTTCGATGGAAGGAAGGCTCACCAGCAGCCAGGAGAATTCCTATGAGAATTATGAATAATGTCTGAATAATGTTTCGGGAGACATTTATGATCTAACCCTTGGACTCCTTCAATGCTATTTAGGAATACTGCAGCGGGGATTAAATAAGGGTTTGAGGGAGGAGGTTTATAAACTGTTTTCTTATGGTCCTTCATGTAATCCCATTGTTCTATATAACAGGGAAGCTGAGGAGGAAATGAGGTTACGGTATGATTTGACCATAAGCTAAGAACTGTGGGCAGTCCCCAAGCTCTGGAAAGGCAAGGACGGAACCTTCGCGGAGAGGGTGCATGTGCCTACACGAGAGACCATCAGCTAAACGATACCGTAGATTTAGGACTTCCGGCCTCTACCGATATGAGAGAAACCCTTCTGTGGCTTTTAGCTGCCAGGTTTGTGGGCATGTACCCCAGCAGTCACAGGAAACTGAAGCAGAAGGACAATAGTCAGCAATGGACAGAATCGGGAAGGTGGGTGGAGCGACGAGGTGGCAGCCTTTGCTTAGAAGAGGCTTGGTTTCCCATCCATCGCGGTCGGGGATCAAGCTTCGTCTCCTGCAGCTGACGGGGCTGTCTGTGGCATCGCACATCACAGTGCCACGGCTGAGGAGGAAACCGCAGGAAATCCTGGTGGGGATCAAGAGAGATCATTGAATCCTCAGACACGCGAAAGAACTGGTCCAGCTCTTCCAAGCTTCATCCACGTCAGCAACGCGAAGTCATCCGTGACCTGTAAGCTGAAACCTGATTGTTCTAGATCTTCAAGGTAGGTGTCATTTATCATACAGGCTTCTGTCTGTTCCATCTGTGAAGATGACACTCCCTGCAACACACGTGGCTGTGACCATTTCTTGTGCTTTTTTTCTCTTCTGGAAGCTCCCCCACCACCACCCCTCAAGGGCTTTTTCTACCTGTGGTGGCAGCACCAGGGAGGGGAACACTAAAGTGTGAACACCGGTTACATCTCCTTTTGGAGCAAGCCTGGTCAGAGGCTCACAAAATACCTTAAGAATCTAGGAGTAATGAGATAGAAAAACCTACCAGTGCTAATATAAGTTCATTTTCCATAACTTAAATTTTTTGAGTAGGAACAATTGGGGATTAAATGCACTAGAGTTTGAATTTTAACGTGTCAGATAAAAGTGAAAGATTTTGGTTCATAGGACTGGACAGATGACTCAGTGATTATGAAGGACCCCCGCCCAGCTTAGCACCAGTAACGCCATTTTGCAAGGCTTGTACTACACGTTCAGGGTTCAACTGAGTACAGTATGAGAGGCTGCCAATAAAAATAAATGCAGAGACAGCCAAAACAAGATATCTGTGGTCAGACATTTTGTCTGAAGAAGGAACAAAAACACCGAGAAAAACCCTAGACCGAGCCAAGTCAGTTCATATCTGATATTTGGGAATTTGACTTAGCCTTGGACTCGGCCATATTCAGGCTGACCAATGGGAACCCTGTAACTATGCTTCTCGCTTCTGTGCCCGCGCTTCTGCTTCTCAACCCCTATAAAATTTCCCCGACCCCAGCCGGAGGCGCGCGAGTCATTCCAAAGACTTTGCCGCCCCAGGTACCTGTGCATCTGAATAAACCTCTTGCTGTTTGCATCCGCACGAGTGGTTTCGACTGATCCTTGGGTAGGGGGTCTCTCCAGAATAGAGACATCCCCATTCGGGGGTCTTTCAATTAAGAGCACTAGCTGCTCTTGCAGAGGACCTGGGTTTGGTTTCCAGCACCCACACGGTGGCTCACAGTTATCCCTAATTCCATTCCAGGAGGTTCAGTGCTCTCTGCTGCCCTCTGCAGACACCAAGCATGAATGAAGTGCACTTATGTATATGTAGACAAACATTCATACATGTAAAACATACCTTAAAACTCTAAAAGACACTTCCAGTCAAGTTAGAAATAGGAAATTAATAATTGTTTGGGGGACAGTTACAAAAATTCTTACTAGAACATATGGGAGCGCACCATGTGCCATTCACCCTTCTGAAGGTTCAGGCACAGCCGAGAGAGCCAGGCTAAGTGTGCCAAGCTAGAGTCATCAGAGAGGAAGGAGCCCCAGCTGGGGAAATGTCTCCGCGATATCCACTGTAAGGCTTTTTCTCAATCAGTGATCAGTGGGGTAGGGCCCAGCCTGTGGTGGGTGGTGTCATCCCGGATCGCTGGTCCTGGGTTCTATAAGAAAGCAGGCTGAACAAGTAATGAGAAACAAGCCGACAAGCAGCTCCCCTCATGGCCTCTGCGCCGACTCCTGCTTCCAGGACCCTGTCCTGTTTGAGTTTCTGTTATCCTTTAGTAACGAATAGCAACGGTGAAATATCAACCAAATAACTTGTCCTCCCCAACCTGCGTTTTGGTCATGGTGTTTGCGGCAACAGAAACTCCAGCTAAGATGCAGGGGTCTGAGAAATGAGCCTGTCCGTCAAAGCTGCCACAACGATGGCCATTCCATCTCCCCAGCCATAGCCTGCCACTTCCAGGGAATCAACCAATCGTGTTCTCAGTAAGACATGACATTCCCTGCATGTGAATGAGCTACCTGGCATCAATTTTACTGTCAGTGGGAGGCAAGGATAGGGCTTGGCGTCCACTTTATTAAGTTACCCCGTGGCCCCTGGACAGCAGAAGTGTTTAAGTTGTTTCCTTCCCACTCCTAGAGGAGCAGAAACACCTTTCTCCGGGTACACAGGGCCTTCAGGGAGAGGCCGATACCTCATAAGCCTTATAATGCTTTTTAAAGTGTGTATCCTAATCTAGAAGGATGACTTAATGAAGTCTTAAAGTTATAGAAAAAATCCGTGTGGATCAACATTTTTCTTAAAAAAAAAAAAAAAGGGGGGGCTGGAGAGATGGCTCAGAGGTTAAGAGCACTGCCTGCTCTTCCAAAGGTCCTGAGTTCAATTCCCAGCAACCACATGGTGGCTCACAACCATCTGAAATGAGACCTGATGCTCTCTTCTGGCTGCAGACACACAGACAGAATATTGTATACATAATAAATAAATAAATATTTAAAAAAAAAAAAAAGGAATTCCAAGCAGTGAACTAGAGTGATGACTCAGTGATAAAGAACACTGACTGCCTCTAGAGGGTAAGAGTACCAATCTCAGCACCTACATGGCGGCTCACGAACTTTCATTTTCGGCGGATCTGATGTCCTTTCCTGATGCATGTGGGTACTGCCTGCATGCAGTGCACATCCACATAAAATAAAATGACAAAATAAATCTTCAAAAAATTTCAGGCACAGCTGGAATATCTCCTTTTCAGATGTCGATAAGCAACTCCTGTATTCCCTATTCCCAAGTTGCCATTTTCCCATGCTTTTCATTTGTTCCTAGATATCCAGACAAAGAGTGGAGGTGAAAGCAAGGCCACACTTAGTAACTGTGCACATTGGCTTTTAGTTTTCATTTGCAGCAAGCACTCATGCTAATTATAGAACCATTGTATTTGTTTACAAACAGATTCTACATAGCTGCAGGTGGCCTGGAATTTACTGTTTATTCCAGACTGGCTCCAGAATTCAGCAATCCCCCTGCCTCTGTCGCCTGAGTCCTGGGGTTAAAGATGTGCACTACTGTGCCAGATTTGTAGATGTATTTATTCTCAGTCATGAAGGTGATCTCAAAGACTTACAGACTAGTACCGTCTGAATGTTTTAAGTGCCATCTACCCTGGCATCTCAATCTAAATGATGCTCAGTTTCTCATTGCACACCTGCAATGACTGGGGATGGCATGTAGACTACCTGTCCTAGGACCTGTTGGCTGTCTGAGCATCAGTGGTGGCTCAAGTGCCTTCTGTATATTAGGCAAAAATCCCCCTAGAAACTTTTGACTGTGTATTATACACACAGACACACACACAGACACACACACACATAAAAGTAGAGGGTGTGTGTGAGCTTTGCGAATGCAGACACCCATAGAGGCCACAAGAGGGACGCAGATCTCCCAGAACTGGAGTTACAGGTAATTGTGAGCTATCTAAGGTGGGTGCTGGGAACTGAACTCAGGTCCTCTGGGAGAACAGCAGGCACTCTCAACCTCTGAGCCCCTCTCCGGGCCCAGGTACTGATAACTAAACCTCTTTGTTCTACAGATCTGATGAGCTACAGGCAGGAAAGTAAACAATGTGTCCAAGCTCTCACAGCTGCACAAGGAAGAGGGACCACCTGGAACTCTCTTGACCCACATCTCCTGCTTGTGGTTGTCCAACATCAGCTTAGGACTCCCCAGGAAAGTCAAACTCTTCCAAATATTGGTCACTTTGGTTTGGACAGCCCTCTCATGTCCCCATCGAAATCTTTCTTGTCCCAGGAAACCATTCTGACTTCAGAAAATGGTGCTTCAAGTGAGAAGTGGCACCCTTCTCTTCCTCTTTTATGACTAAGACCCCCCCAGTACCCCTTAAAATGCCATGCTCAGAGCCAAAGACCTTGGTGTTTGTTAGCAGAACATTGATTGAGTCATCCTCTCTGCTCCCTGCCTCTGTACAGTTGTCTAGAGTTGTAGTTTTATGTTGAAAGCCTATCATACTGAGTTTTATTGAATTTATTTTCAATTTGACCCCAATTTGTTGACTTGGGGTGGTCAGAAGTAAAGGTGAGAGTCGAGACCACAGGGAGAAAGGCAAACAGTTCACGGGAAAGTGACTGCTGTTGGCTGGCGCTCTCCCTACCGTTGGGCTTTTGTCTCAGTGTAAGATTGTAAGCTTCTTGTTATCACCATACCGATAACACACTGAGCTTCGGAAATATCTAGATATTTTTCCCAATTTGACTTAAACTAGCAGAACTGATGTCTGAGAAGGGACTTGATTGTGGCTGTCACTCTATCTCGATAGTGAGTGCTCTCTGCTCTCAATCGAGAAGGAGGGTGCTCAGGAGCAAACAGGGTTCTTAAGTCTCCCCCTTGACCAACCCTGCTGCTCAGCACCCTAAGGAACTTTGTAGGTTCTGGTTCCATGGCTGTCCCTGTCCGGAAAACCCGCTGCAAATGCTGTTTTCCCCCTCTCTCATTTTCTTCCTTTCTTCTTCCCTCCACCTGGGCCTCCGAGGCTGAGCTTGCCCCATGTCTCTGTAAGTATTTGCCCGCAGAGCACGTTTTCTACTCTGGAGGCTTCAGCGCATATTTTGGGTTAGCAGTGGGCTTCCCATCTCTCTGGCATCGTTTAGCTTTCTTCCATCTTTAGAACAATTAGGGGAAACTCTCCCTCTGTAACAGGGATGCTTCCACAACATTCCAGTCTTTCATGGACCTCGCTCGAAGCAGCATTCCCCTTTGAGAGTCTCCAGCCAAGCCAGCCCCATGCCTCTCATTATGCTCTTATTAAATTTCATGCTATTGTACAGGATTTAAATGGAGACGACTTCTGCTTCAGGTTTGGCTGAGTTTACAAAAGCTGTGAATAATGAGGTCGGTACCCAGATGCCCAAATATGAGAGAGACAGAGACAGAGAGACAGAAAGAGACAGAGAGACACAGAGACAGAGAGATAAAGGCAGGGAGACAGAGGCAGAATTTATTCTTGGCATGTGTGTGTATGTGTGTGTGTACATGTGTATGTGTGTGGTGTCTGTGAGTGTGTGTGTGTGTGTGGTATGTGTGTGCTCAGAAGACAACCTGTAGGAGTTCATTCTCTCCATCCACTATATGGAACCTGGGGGTGAAGTCACCAGGTTTGGTGAGAGGGGCCCTCTACCAGCTGACCATCCTTCTGGCTCAGGCCCAAGATTTTATCCCCAGGAAAGGATACGTCATCAGGGGTGTTTGTTCAGAGTAGAGTGTGTTTGAAGGAAAGTTTGAATCATTTTAATTGTTTTCTTTTTCTTCTGTTTGGTGGGTTCTCAATGGCAGCCATATGGCTAGCAATGAGTATATAGAATAACCATGCCAGCTGAGAATTTCCTCTCTGTCCATATCTGCTTCTCCATTCAGTCTCTTCATTCTTCAATCTAAAAGCCCCTTTTCAGAACTGGTCAGGGGTTACTCCGGGTCAAGCACTGCTGGTGCAACAGCATCATCTCCTGGTTTGGTTGCAAGGTGAGGGACATGCTAAAGACATTCCACGGCACGGGCTGACCCTCCATGTTCGTGTAATGTGCTAAGTCAGGCCTGCTAAGGATGCTGGCGGAATTCTGAAACCCAGAAACAGCCTACTGTGATCTTGTTTGGCCTGCGTCTGAGCACAGTCAAACACTGGGCTAGGGCGATTACAAGAACGTCTAATAAACGTTCTACTGTGAGACAGCAGGAATAAGGTGTTGCAGCAGAGAGCTGGGACTGTTCTTTGAAGTGTTAATTTTCAGTCTATTTTAGGATGTGTTGTCACATCTCTATCTCAGGACAGAGTCCACAGCCAAGGAGCAGACAGGTCACTTGATTCTGTGGATAAATTGCCCTGGGTGGGCCCTCAAATCGCCAGTAGGAGGCCAACATTTAAAAGCAGGCCCTTCTCTCCCAGTCTTTTTAAATTCCAGCTTGGGATCCTGTTTTCTCTACATCATGTCAGCTTTAGTTATTATTATTATTATTTTTAATATTTAATACCAATGGAAGTCTCCTGTGGGGAAGAAAATGTCCTCTTTCAGAAAACAATGTTAGTGAATTTTGGAAGGATACTGTTCATTTTCAGATATCATTCTTGCATAAATACATGAGGAAACACACTTAGGAGAGCTTGCGAATTTAGGATTTTAGGAAACCTGTTTGTCAGAAACGCTACCCCTGCACTCTAGTTCGTTGCTTCCTTCCAATGGAGACACCAAGTTAAAGACTGAGCAGCAAGTAGTCTGAAGGTCCGCTTCGGTCAACACGGGAGGGAGCATGAGGAAGACTCTGGAAACCGAGGGTGACCAACAAGTGAGCATGCGGACCCAGAGCACCTAAGGGCCTGGAGCCAGCTCGGTTCTGCTGAGACATCAGAGCTAAGGAATCTGGAGACAGCTAACTGCACCACTGGCTAGTGCAGGAGGAAGGGTTGCACGGGCCCGCCCATCACCCACTGACTGCTGCAGGGCACGGACCTGCCACTGGGTGTGTTCTTCTCTCAGGACAGGAGAGCCTGGAGCTGGGTTCAAGCAGTGGCTTTACGTTTTATGATAGAAGTGATGACCAGGGAGCACAGGTGTGTTTGACCCCTGAGCTATGGAAACAGTTGATGAAACAGGAAGTGATGCTCCCTGGACAGCCAGAGTCACAGTCTGTGTGCCCTTTCTGAGGAGAGTAGGAAGGGCACAGGGTGCTTTGCTGACCCACCGTGTTGAATGCTGGGGACCCCTGAGTGGGCAGATAAGATGGAGGACATTTGAAGGCTCCGATACTTGTCCAGTGAGACATCACAGGACGCTAAACAAGGGATGCAGTGTCCTTGGTCCTGATGACAGTTCAGTACAGGCTAAAAGCCAGGAGGAACTCTCTCTCTCTCTCTCTCTCTCTCTCTCTCTCTCTCTCTCTCTCTCTCTCTTCTGGGGCAGGAGTTGTAAGACATCATACGCATGCTCGTAGTGGAACCTGGATCCTTTGCAAAAGCAGCTAGTGCTCTAAGTGCTGAGCCCCTTTTAGCCCATGAACTCTAAAAATCCATGTAAAAGTGGTGCCTGTGGAGATTTTCTCCTCCCCACCACGCTGCTCTGAATCCCGGCTCCCTCACAAGCTGGCAACACACACAGCACTTGCTCTTCACTGCCAAGGGAGCTTCTGCATTCTCTCTTCTGTCACTGAACAACAAAGGCAGCACAGAGTCCAATTTGGTCCCTCGCAGCGATTGTGTTCCATTGCTTGGCATTTGTTTTTGAGCTCTCCGGAAACACCGGCACACAGGATGTTGTGTGTGGCTTTCTCCCTCCACTGCTTCTCTTGTTCCACAGCTGTTCAAAACATGTTACAGCTTGCCTCTCCCCCACCCCCCGTGATGAAGATTACCTTAATTACGTGTTTGTGGAACATTCAGTCAGAGAAGAATATGCTGGGACAATTACCTGCATGTGAAGCCGGATATTCTACTCTCGGCATCCTTAGGACTTCATCTCCTCCCTTCCTCTCCTCTCCTTCCCTCCCCTTCTGTTCCCTCCCCCCTTTGTCCTCTCTACCTTCCCATTCTGTCCGCTCTCTTTCCCTCCCTCCCCCTTCTAATTCCTCTTTCTCTCCCTATTTGATTCCCTCTTTCCCTCCTCGTTCTGTCCTCCCTCTTTCCATACCCCCTTTGTCCCCTCTCTTTCCCTCCTCCCTTTTCTCTCTATCCTCCTCTCAAGCTTTGATGCTCTAAAGTGCTCCCAAACCTCATGATCAGAGTCCTCCCCTGCTTCTAGAAGACCACATTGGGGCCAGAGAGGAAGTATTTTCCCTTTGGTTAATGTCCAATAACCATTTATCAAGCATTTATTTCATGCCAAACACTAGTCTGGGTCTAGGATCCACTTTATCAGCTCATGTTAACCCTGGTCCAAGATGCTGGTGTCCCGTGGAGGAAACAGGAAACTTGCACCTCAGAGCAACAGCATATCCTATTAGTCTTGTTTTTCTGAGGAGTTCTTCACAGAGCTGTAAGCTCATATGAAAGTGAACATCATAGTCTCCTCTTATCTGTTTCCCCCGACTCCAGCTTCATCACTAGCAACCACCTGAAAATGCTTGCCTTGCCTAAAAGGTCATTTTCTATGGATTCTATCACAGTGTATTCTTGTAGTTTGACCTAATGTATTATTAATGTCCGTCTGTCAGCATGCTTAATCTGTGCCTCACACACCAGGCTGGTCTTAAATGGAGATCCCTGCTTCTGCCTCCTGAGTCTGGATATTAGGAGTATGCTCCATCATATCGAGATACTTTTCTCATTGTTAACCAGGGTTTATACCGCGCTCATGAATTGGTGTTTGCAGAAGATTTGGAGACAATGTGAGATGCCAGCCACAGGCTCTACCACTAAGCTGTATCTATAACCCTATAATAATTTTAATATCTCAGATTCACATGCTTTTGGAAGTACCAAAATCTCATAAAACTCTCCTACAGATGTGGGCACTGGGTTGGGAGACATGAAATTCAGGACCCAAAGGAGCCGATTTGAGTAACTTGACTGGCACTAGACTTGGGAAAGCTTCTCCTAAGGCTCTGCTCTTTGAGCCACATGAGATAAGAAAGTGCCTTACATGTTATGGCTTCCACTAAGTCAGGAAATGGGTAAGGAGAAAGGCAGGCACCTGATCGGAATGTATATGTGCAAATATGTCTGCTCTCTCATGGGTGTGTGTGTGTGCAAATATGTCTGCTCTCTCATGGGTGTGTGTGCAAATATATATGCTCTCTCATGGGTGTGTGTGCGTGCAAATATGTCTGCTCTCTCATGGGTGTGTGTGTGCAAATATGTCTGCTCTCTCATGGGTGTGTGTGTGCAAATATGTCTGCTCTCTCATGGGTGTGTGTGTGCAAATATGTCTGCTCTCTCATGGGTGTGTGTGTGCAAATATGTCTGCTCTCTCATGGGTGTGTGTGTGCAAATATGTCTGCTCTCTCAAGGGTGTGTGTGTGCAAATATGTCTGCTCTCTCATGGGTGTGTGTGCAAATATGCCTGTTCTTTCATGGGTGTGAGTGTACAAATATGTCTGCTCTCTCATGGGTGTGTGTGCAAATATGTCTGCTCTCTCATGGGTGTGTGAGCAAATATGTCTGCTCTCTCATGGGTGTGTGTGTGCAATTATGTCTGCTCTCTCATGGGTGTGTGTGTGCAAATATGTCTGCTCTCTCATGGGTGTGTGTGTGCAAATATGTCTGCTCTCACATCTGTCCTTTCCCCCGTCAGTTAAATTATTCAGCCCAGGTTTGGTAAAGTACATTTAGATATAAATTCATGTGTTTTATACCAATCATATTGCCAATTTATATGAAGCCGCCTATTGATCATGCTGCCTGTGGTGTATATTGATACATTTGTTAATGATGAAAGAGTAAATGACCGCTCTGGGAATGGGTATCCGCTGAGCTTGTTGCTGTTTAGTCACACAATACAAAGCCCTCTTTCTGCTTGTTTATTTTTCTGAATGCCCAGAAGGTTTTTTTAAAAATGTTATTATCTTGTTTTTAAGTGCATGGATGTTTTCCCTGTATGCATGTTTCCGCACCCTGTGCATGCAGTGCTCCCAGAAGTCAGAAGAGGGGGTTGTATCTCCCGGAACTGGAGTTACAGGTGGTTGTGAGCTGTCATGGAGGTATGGGAATCGAATCTGGATCCTCTGGAAGAGCAGCCTGTGCTCTTAACCACTGAGCCCTCTCTAACCACTTAAGTAAAATTTTATTTTTTTAATGTGAAAATGATTGAATCATGTGTAAGAATGTTAAAAAGCTAAATGTTACTAAGGAAATGGCATATGGACTCTTACACTGAAATAAGATTTATTGTGGATAATGAATGGGTGTAAAAATAATGAGAAAATTATTTGAAGCACGGAGGAGAACGAAGTGTACTGGGGAATCCAGAGCATGGGGTCCTGTGAGCATTGCACAGGGAATCTGCATCCCTCAGTGCTGTCAAATGGATAGCCTTCTCTGGACCCAGTGACTGAGAAAGGCACCAAAGAATAAAACTGGGCTTGCGCGGAGGAAAACAACTTACCTACAAAGTACATCCATGTAGCACAGTCCAGCAATGGCTTTAACACTACAGCAGGCCAAGCTGAAGTCATCATTTGGAAAAGGTCCAGGCTATTTTCAAATAATTGACCAGATAAACAGATGCATCAATGTTTCATTAATAGCCATTACACTCTGCTTAGTGCATATTTTATCCAGCATACGGCTGAGTCGTTGTTAATTCCCATACGGAAAAGCTAAGTTCCAGCAGGTCTTTGGCAGAGCCAGGACCCACTAGCATCCTGTGTTTGAGTCTGATGCAGGCATCAGTCAGCTTGGACTTGGAGCAGAAGACAGCAGTTGGACCCGACATGCAGGTCACGCGTTATGTGTCTTTCAGGCATTGTTCATTTCTCTGCTGGCTTTAGAGCAAGTTTGAGCTGTGGAAGTACATTTAGATGGGATGTTGTTGAACTTGTGGATATGCAGAGTGATGGAGGAGAATACCAAGATCATGGGGAGCCTAGTGGTTAGTCAAAGATGAGAAGGTCAGACGGTGGATATGTCACTTCAGGAGAGTAATGGTGTGTCTCTAACGTGTCAGGAGTGCACATCATATGAGGGTGTGCTAGCGCACAGTGCATGGCTCTCCTTCTGATGCTACATTGCAGCAGATGAGGGGGACACTGTGTGTGGGTGTTTAGAATGAAGGTTAAGAGCAGAGAACCACGAGAGAAACCCTGAGGCAGCCTTGGGAAGGGCATGAGGAAGGAAGGCGAAAAGGATGAGCAGAATGGCCCATTTGATGGGGAAAGTGGCATTGCAGGCAAGGGAGGGATTAAGGCACACACAGGATGGCAAGGCCTGGGAACACACAGTAGTTCACGGTTTGATACGTTGTGTGGAAGGTGAAGGGTTCTGAGCGATGGTTCTGGGGAAAGCTGTAAGGATCTGATAATGGAGGGCCAACAGCTTTCAAGAACAATACTGGTCAGGGCTTTCTCAAAGGAAGATGATTATATTGAGAATTTTTTAAGCTAATGTGTTAAATGGGCAGGAGAAGGTGATGTTTGAGGGAGAGTTGTCCCATGGGACAGCAGGAGTCATTTAGGGAGGACAGCATAAATGGAGAAGAGCAGGCAGTTGGTAGAGGAATTAGGTAGGTGGGGTAATGAGGATATTCAGTCTTGCTTTTTTTTTTTTTTTGGTTTTTCGAGACAGGGTTTCTCTGTGGTTTTGGAGCCTGTCCTGGAACTAGCTCTTGTAGACCAGGCTGGTCTCGAACTCACAGAGATCCACCTGCCTCTGCCTCCCAAGAGCTGGGATTAAAGGCATGCGCCACCACTGCCCGGCAGAATTGTTTAAAGTTTGTGTTTTATGTGCACCATGGCAGCTCTGAGTGCTGCGATGGGATGAGGCGTTAACTCCAGCCCCAACTTTTGCGTGTTCCGCATAAGAATGAGTTGGGATCGGCACTAAAAGCACACTTGCTGAGATGCCGGTTAATTGTGGTTTCTTCCGAATTTGCCAACTCACATTTACATAATAGTCGGAAAAAACACTGAGGGGAATACTCAAAATCACACCACAAATATGTCTGTTTATTTTTCATCTTTTTATTTTTATTTTTTATTTTTTAAATAGGTTCTCTCTGTGTAGTCCTGGCTGTCCAGGAACTCATTGTGTAGACCAAGCTGGCCTTGAACTCATAGAGATCTGCCTGACTCAGCAGGGATTAAAAGGGTGCTCTACCACATCCAGCTGAGCTGAGTCTGTTTAGATGATAAGATGATATTTTCCTCAACCTGAGAAGAACAAAACACCCTCAGCTCTGGTCCTAGATTTAATGTGTGTATTTTGTCTCTTGTGATTCTCGAGTCTCCACTTCAACAGCTGACTTGGCAAATTTCTTTCGTGTAGAAACTGTGGGCTCGGCACTTTCCCTCTTCCAGTTACCAGTGCTGCCTAATCTGCCCAAGTTAAATGAGCTCACAGAGCTCCGACATTTCACGACAGGTGTAAACGTACACAGACTTAACATCTATCAATAACACCTAAAACATGTGACCGGTCTATGACAGATGAAAACTCTGGAGAATAACAACAGTTTTGAAAGATTTTAGGCACTGCCATTGTCCTTATGCATCTTTATTAGGCACCCCCTGCATGTGCCTCTCGTAGGAAGACAAATGAAATTCTGTCAGCTCCGGGCTACAAAATGCCTTTTCTTGTGTTCTTGTGGTCTTGTTCAGAACAGAATTAAAATCACCACAAATATTGACATGGGAAAGAGGACACCAAGAAATACCCAAGAATGCTGCATCTGTGTTTAACACGTGTACACCGATTTTCTTGCCATGGTCTCCTAGACAACGTAGCAACTATTCACATGGAATGTACACCGCGCTAGATTTTGTAGTTAATAGAGACATGATCTGAAGCATATATGGGAAGGTGTGCATGGTTACATACAAACACTCGGCCATTTCATATGACGCCTTCAGCATCCTTGGATTCTGGTATTCATGAGGAGTTGTGAAGCCAGTTCTCCCATATGGGTACTGAGGAGGGATTTAGGAGCTTTAGGAGGATCTGAATTCATCACAGAGACAAGCATGCAGAGAATGGGGGTGCAGGGAGGGGCTTCTGCATCTTCCCTGCATCCCTGTGGTAGTTTGAAAGAAAATGGTCCCCAAAGGGAGTGGCACTGTTAGGAGGTGTGGCCTTGTTGGAAGAAGCGTCTCACTGTGGAGGTAGGCTTCCAGGTCTCCTATATGCTTGAGCCATGCCCAGTAAAACTCACCACTTCCTGTTGCCCTAACATAGCCCATAGGTATGGGTGCATTCTACCTCAACTACAGGTCAGAGAGTTGGAACTTACTTCTGTTCCTTCAAGTTATTGTCACAGTTCAAATAACAGGTATGGCTATTATCCAGACCTGGTATTTAAGGTATTAAGAAGTAGATCTGTTTCTACCTTAAAAAAAAGGGTCAAGGCTTTGGCAGGGCCACTGGCAGTGGCACCAGGATTTATCCCTATTGCTTGTACTGGCTTTTTGGGAACCTGTTCTCTTTGGATGATACCTAGCAGGGGGGGGCCTTGGACCTTCCCCAAAGCAATGTACCTAACCCTCTCTGAAGAGTGAATGGGGATGGGGTGAGGGGGAAGGAGGAGGGGAGGGAGTGGGAACTGGGATTTGCATGTAAAATGAAAAAAGATAGTTTTTTCTTTTTTAAAAATAATAATAATAAAAAGTCAAGGCTCCCTTCCACCTTGATTTAGACCAGAGAGTTTGATTCTCTTAATAGGTGTGGCTACTATCCAGACTTGGTATTTCAGGTATTAAGAAGTAGATCTGTTTCTACCTCAAACAAAAGTCTAAGGATCCAAGTTCCTACTCCCTTAGGGAGATAGCCCAGGGAGTGAGTGATTTGCCTACAGAATGTTTTGGTCCAGGGTGTGAGGTGACTTGTCTTGTTTTGACAACAAAATGTTTAACTAAGAGTATAGCCCATAATCCTTCAACTGGTCTGTTCATTTCCCTGTATCATGTTAATGCAGTTTTATCTTACGCCTACCTTTTGGAGTATTTATAGCAAATGGAAATTAAAAGCGGGCAATTTCAGTATTCACTGGAACTCTCTATCTTTCTGTTTTATTATTTTTACTTGTGTCTTTGTCCTCTTTACTTATTTTTCTAATCCCCATGCCCCTGCCCTGGGAAGTGGTATCCTTGTTGAAGCTGGTCCCTGACATTGCCTGTGAATCAAGATGTAGAACCCTCAGCTCCTTCTCTAGCACCGTCTGCCTGCACGCTGCCTTGTTTCCTGCCAAGATGATGATGGACTGAACCTCTGAGCTGCGAGCCACCCCAATTCAATATTTTCCTTTATAAATGTTGTCATGTTCATGGGGTCTCTTCACAGCAAGAGAAATCCAAACTAGAGCAATCCTGTTTCCTCCCCTCCTCTGCAGAATACAATCAACTGTTCCACTCTGGACCAAAATCCAGAGTCACATTCATTCAAAATCCAGAGTCATATTCAGCTACCCCATGAAAGAACCCTGGCATCTCTCTGGCCCCAAGGGAACCCACCTCCAGCTCTGGCTTTTGTTGCCCTGCTGACAGCCTGTTCCTGACGGCAAGGCTTGGCTCTAGTGACGCAATGCACCCACTGTTCCTCTTCTAACTATGGTATTAGTTTTCCATTGCTTTCATTTGTTAATTGGTATTGTCAGCATCTGTTGACCAAGGAAGTGGGAGTCAGTTTGCTAAGGGTCACAGGTCTGTCTATGGAGATAGGGCTTCACCTTAAACACAGCAGCCGTGTCCAGAAGCAAGGGCAGATGGGAGGGGCTTATGCTGGATGAGGTAGATAACCACATCCTCAGAGATTAAATGCTGCTGTCAAGGCGGCAGCCTGTAAGCAGGGTCTTCTGTAGTCTTCTTGCTGTTGATTTTCTCTCTATATAGCCCTGGCTGGCCTGGAACTCCCTGTGTAGACCAGGCTATCTCCAACTCACAGAAATCCACTTGCCTCTGCTTCCTGAGTACTGTGTACCACCACGTCCAGCCTAAACAGAGTTTTCAATAAAGAAAATTTGATAATTTTGTTTCTCTCATAGGGATTGATATTACTGTGTGTGAGAACGGCCAAAATATACAATGAAACCCACTTTGAGAGTTTTTATTAATAAAGAGAAAGAAAGAGGGGAGTGCATAGCCTGCTGGAAAGAAACGTGGAGAAAAAGAATGTGAGGCAGGCGTATCTGCTCTTTAAACGTAGTTCAGTGCGTGTGTATAGGGGCTTATGTAGCCACATCACGCATGCGTAGATTACATGGCCGTGATGCGCATGCGCTTAGATTACATGGGGGTGGGGCCTACAGCCCTAGGGTTACTAGGTAATTTGACTGAATGCTGATGGTGCGTGCACAGCCCTGGAACCCGGAAATACTAACTCCTGGGGTGACTAAGGCTCTGTCCGAATGCTGAAATCTGGGGGATCCCCGATGTGATGGAAATGACAACAGGAATTAATAATCTTTTTTTTTTCGAGACAGGGTTTCTCTGTGGTTTTGGAGCCTGTCCTGGAACTAGCTCTTGTAGACCAGGCTGGTCTCGAACTCACAGAGATCCGCCTGCCTCTGCCTCCCAAGTGCTGGGATTAAAGGCGTGCGCCACCACCGCCCGGCAATAATCAATTTTTGACCATCCATGCATGCATCCATCCCATTGGACTGAATGTTTACAATGTGCCAGATTCTGTCAGACCTCAAGAAGTCAAAGACAAGATGAGACTTGGCCCCACATCTTCAGGCACCCACGGCCTGGGTGCTATAGGTAGTAGGAGCTTTTGTAGTTTCACGTTCTAAAATAGCTTCAAATTCTTGCCGCTATGTTAGAGGGGCTGTGTTCTCCATGGAGGGATTGCTCATGGGGGCCTCGTGAGTGCAGATGGAAAAGAAGTATAAATCTATAGTGATCCAGTTGCACAAACAAACACTCCTTGGAATCCTGTTGTTTGTGTTTTACTCATTCTGGTTTGAGTCAGGGAAATTACACGTGTTCAGTGGCCTGGGTGTCCCAGAACTCTAGGAGTGTCTGATCACAGCTAATAATTAGACAAAGCAAGGAGACTCAAACGCTGGATTTAAATACTGTCAAGAGAGGAAAAACTATTGGGGGGGGGAGAATATGAGGGGTGCTTTGCACTTTTTTATAGGTAAATGCAGGCTATTGTGTGGTCTTTTACTCTTTTAGCTTTTTGGGGAGCTCACCACCCAGCTCAAAAGTAAATCACACATGGAGAAGCTCATTATTACTATTAAATGCCCTGTCTTGACTTGTTTCTTACCTGCTTTTCTTAAATTATACAGTCTACCCTTTTCCTTCTGGTCCTTTATCTTTCTTCTGTATATCTACTTTCCTTCTTTTTCCGTGGGTGGCTGGGTGGCTGTGGAGCTGGGTGGCTGGCCCTCATGTCCTGCTCTCCTTGTTCTCTTGTGCTTCTTTATATGCCCACATTTCTCCTTCTAGTTTACTCTCTGCTTGCTAGCCCCGCCTATCCTTGCTCCTGCCTTACTATTGGCCATTCATCTTATTAGGACCATCAGGTGTTTTAGGCAGGCACAGCAAGACAGCTTCACAGAGTTAAACAAATGTAGTGTAAACAAAAGTCACACACCTGAGAATAATATTCCCCAACAACAGGCTATGAAGGGAGCCTGGTCTTCTTAAGTAGATAGAGCCTATGGTTGACTAATGACTTTTTATTTATTTTTAAAGGTTTAGTTATTAAATTTATTGTATGCATATGAGTGTCTGCCTGTATGAATGTATATATGTATGCATGGTGCCCGAGGAAGCCAGAAGGGGGCCCTGGATCCCTGGTTCTGGGGTTCCAGATGGTTGTGAGCCATCGTGTGGATACTGAGAACTGAACCTGGGACCTCTGGAAGAGCAGCCAGTGCTTTTCTTTATTGCTGAGTGGTCTCTCCAGTCCAGATAACTTAATCTCCATCAAGAGGACCTCACATGAGACAAAGAAGAGAACTCCTAACTAACATATCAAAATAAAAGTATAAGATTTTAAAAGTGGGACAGGATATTTAAAATTAAGACCATCGGGAAATATTTAGGCAATGGGGACATCGTTTCTAGTGATATCAGTTATGTTAGATTGAGTTACACTGTAGCAACAACCACAGAAGCCCCTGACCACTGATTTCTGGGTTTTGTATATATAGCACAGAACCCAAAGATTCCATTCTTTACAAGTTCTCTGGGGATGCAGACATTGCTTATCTAGGAGCTGTACCCTGAGAGCCACTGCTCTCTCACTCTTTCTCCAGGGTTTTCTGTCTTTCTCCCTTCAAAATGTCAAACTAGAAATCTTTGATTGGCCTTGTTTCTTGTCCCCTTCCCTAGTCCATGTCATCCATTGAAGAGTGCTCTCAGGGGTGAGGTGTGCACTCAGGTGGGGTAGGTTGCAATGCACAGTTAGTGTCCTTGTTCGGCCCCCTGAATAAAGTTCTCTCAGTCTTGACTCCATCTGCCCATAAGTCTGCAGCTGTCTAGGATGAAAGACTAGAGAGAGCATGAGGGGACCACAACTCCCTCTCCCACCACTGATCCCGTTTCCCTCCTTGGCCAAATGCCAGTTCTACTTCATATACTCTAGACCAGTGGTTCTCATTCTTTCTAATGCTACAGCCCTTTAATACAGCTCCTCATGTCGTGGTGACCCCAACAAAAAAATTACTTTTGTTGGTACTTCATAGCTGTAATTTTGCTACTGCTATGAATTGTAATGCAATTACAATATAATATAAAATATGCTATATAGATATATAATATAAAATATATATTTTATAAAATATAAAAAATAATATAATGAAATGGAAGAAGGAGGAGGAAGAAGAAGAGGAAGAAGAGGAGGAAAAGGAGGAGGAGGAAGAGGAAGAAGAAGAACAAGAAAACATCTATGTTTTCTGATGGTAGTGGGTGAGCCCTGTGAAAGAATTGATCAAACCTAAAGGGGTCATGACCCACAGATTGAGAACCACTGCTCTAGGCAGTGATGTAAAGACTTCCATAAACAGTTCTTGGGCAATATTGTTCTGATGATCAGCACATGAGGAGCACATGACAGGAATGCACCTCCGTCGCAGGTTACTGCGTGCTGTGAGCAGCACCATGGCTGTACGGGCTGACACCTCTCAAATGATGCTTGCGATCCCGCTTTCTTTTAGCCTAGCCATTCAGCCTCATGCTCACCCAACCTGTGCAGGCTGGTCTGAAGTGGGGTTCGGGCAGCGCCTCAGAAAACACGGATGGGCTTGGTGGAGGTCAACTCTGACTCAAGGGCTAATGATCTGACCACGATCTTACCTAAGCTAAGCAGCCCAGATCCATGAAAAGGCCTCAGAATAAAGGAACCACGTGGGATTCTGGAAGCCCCAAAGGATGAAATGAGAACTCAGAAATCTGACCTTAGAGAAACGTCTTCCACGGATCCTGTTTTTTTCATCATGGAGTCTACACACATGTTTCTCTCAAGTTTCGTCTTGTCAGAGATAGTCTGAGCCCGGCAGATGAAGGCAGGCAGAAGACGAGGAGGAAAGGGACCTCTGGTGCCACTGAAGAGCACTAGAGCCGACCTGTGTCTCCTAGAGCGGCCATCCCTCCAGGGGAATAGACAAGCTCCCATTTACCTCCCAAATGCGTGCCAGCTCTAACACTTGCTAAGTGTTTAGTCAGGACTTTAAAAGACAAAATTCGACTGGGTTCTCAAAACCAGTAGGTAAGCAGGCTGGGTGTGGTGGTGCACGTCTTTGATCCTTGCACTCAGGAGGTGGAGGCAAGTGGATCTCTGTGAGTGTGAGGTCAACCTGGACTTTACAGTGAGTTCCAGGATAGCCAGGGCTATGGAGGGTGCAAGTGTAAGAGAAGGGAAGTGTGGGCAGGGAGTTTCTCAGAACAACAGCTGTTCCTGGGGATGGCGCTCAGGATGCAGATGAGAAGACCACAGAAAGCACTCCAGGGGCTGAGTAGGGAGGGGGATTTTGTTTTACAGACTGGTCTGAACCAAGACCAGTGTTTTCATATGGTACCATCTCATGGCTGGAGCACATAGGACCACTATCATATGTACATTTCTTCATAAACTTTTGCTGTGAAAGTAGAAGGCTTAAACCACAGTGCATACAGCTGCTGATTTTTCATGTCTTGTCTGGAGCATGGGCAGATATTGGCCTATGCTATAAGGAGACAGGGAGAGATAGATGCCACCGAATTAGTGCTGTCCTTCATTATTGTCAATCAAAGCACAGCTATTTATTACGAATACAAGATAAGAAATCCCCACCCCAATGCCTATCAGCTCTGCAAGGACATTCCCTGTGGCCCAGTTCTCATCAAAGCATTTAGTGCTCAGATTTTTAATATTGCTGCATGCTCCAGACTCGATCCTACTCTCAAATCTTCACCCATTGCCCTTCTTCCTGCAGAAGGAAGGATGGTTCACACTGATGCACAGAGGGAAGAAAGGAAAGCTTGCAGAGGACTTGGGGAGACGGAATAAGGAAAGGACAGGATGGCTCAAGTGCCTCTATTGGGATCTGTCCTTGATCTAAGCTGTTCTAGGCCATGCCACAGTTTCTCTTTGTTACCCTATTCCTTTTTCAGGGATTTCTGGGGTTACCAGTTTGTAATTCTTACCCATCTCCCATATTCTCTGTCCTGTTCTGAGGTTTTCCAGGACAGTGCCATTGTTCTGCTTAAGAATGCTGAAATAGAATCACACACAATGAGAAGCTAAGAGATGCACCATTAGTAGACAAAAATTGTGTGTGTGTGTGTGTGTGTGTGTGTGTATGTGTAGGCCCAGCATTGACCTCTGGCATCTCCCTGATCATTGTCCTCTTTATACATTGATGTAGGATCCTTCATTAAGCCCACCGTGGCTAGTCTGGTGAGCCAGCCTACTGTGGAAATTTCCTGTCTCTGACTCCCACATGCTGGGATTGCAGGCTGGCTACCACAGCCCCCTGACTTTTATGTGGGTTCTGGGGATCAGAACCCTGTTCTTTACAAGGAAAGCTGTGCTTGCCATACCTCTCTGAGAACAAAGGGGACTGATTTTCTTCCCCTGGGCCTGCTCCCTTTGATCACTTCGTGAACCCAGACAGTATCGGCCTCAGGTCCTCAGGTTTCACACAGATGTGTTTGGATTTCCTTGTCTTCCAGAAAACATTGGCAAGAGATGCGTGTTCAAAGCTTTGTTTGGTTCCGTAAGTCAGATTTTGTGTTCCAGCAGCCTGTCAGAGAATTCTCCAGCTTTGACAACCACGGTCTGAAAGTTGTTAAGGGTTCCCATGACTGCACAGGGTCAATGCTCCTTACAACTCTGGAGGGAGTAAAGAATGCCTCCCGGAGAGCGCTAAAAATGGGGCAGATAATGAACCGTGTTTGCGTGTGTAATTTAACGTGATAGTCTCGGAACCTCACAGAATTCTGGATGCAGACCAGGCTGGCTTGTCTTCTAAAACAAACGAAAATGAGATAATCATATTGCAAGGTGCACGAACAATGTTTGAAAGTGGAGCTGACGATGCACTGGTGTTCTTTAAACTCATGCCCGCACCTCCAGAGCCACTGTCATTGCCTTGAGTCAGTCACTGCTGATTCTGAGCCCCCATCTGTGCTTAGTAGATGCTTGATGTGTCCGCCTGGATGTAAATAGTTGATATTTATTAAAAATGACCTTCACCCTTTCATGAAAACAGCTAGCAATAGGCCTTCACTTTTTCTGACTTGAATATTAGTCTGTACTCTTGAAAAAGAGCCTCAGCTCTTGCTAAGTATTGCATATCTTGGAATTGCCAATATTTTATATTTAAAGACATTTTACTGTATTTCCAAGGGATGGAAAAAGTTCACAGGCTCAAAAGAATTTGAATGTGGTACTGAATGATGCTTCAAGCCTCCTAAAAGGAAGATGATTTTAGAGGTAAAGCATACATGCTTGTTTCAGTTAGTCAACATCAATATAGCGCTTAATCCTATCAAGGAAGACTCATGTATTCTGAGGGAGTCAAAAGGATTAGAAGGTGTTGGTAGAGATTTCTCTCCCACTCGGTCCCACAGCCATTCAGCTCCAAAGAAACACGCAGAGCTCTACACTAATTATAAACTGGCTGGCCCATTAGCTCAGGCTTCTTATAATTCGTATAACTTATATTAGCCCATAATTCTTGTCTGTGTTAGCCATGTGACTTGGTACTTTTCATCAGCAAGACATTCTCATCTTGCTTCCTCTGTGTCTGTTACCCTGCCTATACTTCCTGCCTGGCTACTGGCCAATCAACATCTTATTAAAATGCAAGTGGCAGGGTACAGACTCTTTGTGTATTTTCCATCTTTATTTTAAAGTGGCTTTATTTTAAAGTCTATTTTTTTCTTTTTCTTTTTAATTTCTGTGTTTTTGAGACAAAGATACAGGTTTCTCTGTATCTTTGGCTGTCTTAACACTCACTCTGTAGACCAGGTTGTCCTTGAACTCACAGAGATCTGCCTGCCCCTGCCTCCCAAGTGCTGGAATTAAAGGTATGTGCCATCATACCTGACTACTCTCTTTCTGTCTTTTTATTTCAAGGACTTTATCCTTTTTTCTTTTCTCTCCCAAGCCTATATATATTTTTAAACACACTCTAAACCATTTAGAGGTTTGTTTTCTTTTTTTTTTAAATCTGGATCTATCTTTACTGTATATTTCTTTTTTTCTTGTTGACAGGGGTTTCTGTCTCACCCAGTCCTACAGTCGTTAAGTCCCAAAGAAATCACACAGAGGCCTACATTAATTATAAACTGATTGGCCTATTAGCTCAGGCTTCTTATTAACTCTTATAACATATATTAGCCCGCAATTCTTGTCTGTGTTAGCCATGTGGCTTGGTACCTTTTCTGGAGAGGCAGTCCCATCTTACTATCTTGCTTCCTCTGTGGCTGGGTCACAGCTGCACACTGAGCTTCCCTCTTCTTGTTGCCCTGCCTCTTCTTCCTGTGTGGTTGCTGTTGCCCCACCTATACTTCTTGCCTGGCTGCTGGCCAATCAGCAGTTTATTAAAAATAATACAAGTGACAGGTTAAAAGACCAATTGTCCCACAGCATTTTCTGACCAAATGAGTCTTTAATTTGCTAAGTGATATGGCTAGAATTAAAGCCATGGCATTGACAACTGGGTCCACCCCATTCCTTAACTTTTTTTTTTTTTGGTTTTTCGAGACAGGGTTTCTCTGTAGCTTTGGAGCCTGTCCTGGAACTCCCTTTGTAGACCAGGCTGGCCTCGAACTCACAGAGATCCGCATTCCTTAACTTTCTGAGAGTCTAACTTTATGGCAGAGGTACTGGCCATAGTCATGTTCATTGCCACAACTCTATGGAGTTTCAAGGTCCCTGCCACCACCAAAAAGCATGCTGTCAGCTATTCATAAACACCTTTTAAGTGTTTTGTGGCAATAACTCTTAAAACGGCTGCAAAGTTTTTTCAGCTAAAGCTGAGTCGGGAAGCCTCTCTTAAATGAGATGTGCTTGTCTAGCAAACAGAGCCCACCTGAGAAAATGCTACCAAGAAGCCCCATTAACTCTGTTCTTTTTTGTCTAGAATTATTTTCCAAACTCTCTCAGATTTTAAATGGATTTAGCTGGCCACATTGGCACCATTTTGTTGTTATAGGTTTCTGTCCCTCCCGGTCCTACAGCCATTCAGTCCCAAAGAAATGTTGTTGGGTTAATCCAACAAACATATCTTGAAAATATGCTTTGACTTCAAAATTTAAGTTAAAAGGTAAGTTTCTTTGGAGAAATGAGAGCCTGTGGATTCATTCTAGGCTAAGAAAAATCAGGTTTGATCAAGGAAGAGGCCCTGAGAAATCTCTGATAGAAGTGAATGGCCCAGATGATCCAACATCTCAGAGGACCTCTGCTGGAGTTTCCTCTGAGTTCTACATCCAGAACAGTTTCAAGACTGCTAGCTGAGATGATCAAGGCTCATAGAATTTTCTAATCAGGACTTAACCATAATTCTAAATTTTCTTTAGGTCCTTATAAGATTATCATCCCCTGTTGTAATATGAGTGGCGGGGCTGCGTCCCCGGCACCCAGCCGCCCACATGACTATCTTATGCCCCGAAATAATTACACGGAAACTGTATTCTTTTAATCACTGTCTGGCCCTTTAGTTCCAGCCTCTTATTGGCTAGCTCTTACATATTGATCTAACCCATTTCTAATATTCTGTGTAGCACCATGAGCTGGCTTACCAGGAAAGATCTTAACCTGCGTCTGTCTGGAGTGGGAGAATCATGGCGACTCACGACTCAGCTTCTTTCTCCCAGCATTCTCTTCTGTTTACTCCACCCACCTAAGGTTTGGCCTATCAAATGGGCTAAGGCAGTTTTCTTTATTAGTTAACCAATGAAAGCAACAGATAAGATACAAGAACCACCTCCATCAATCCCCCCCCCACCCCCAGTCAGCAGGAAACAGCCTGGAAAACTATGCCCGCATTCCCCAAAAGTGGATTATGGATGTTTTTCTTTGTTTCGAGTGCTGATTATAAGTTGTTATAGATAATGGTCAGGAAGAAAGCTAGACAAAGGAGATTAGATTTAGAGTTCTTGTTTTGAAAAAAAATGGGGGAGCGCTGTGGGAGAATGGTGTTGTACTTTGTTAAGATTTGTCACTTGTATTTTAATGAAATGCTGATTGGCCAGTAGCCAGGCAGGAAGTATAGGTGAGGCGACCAGGTAGGACGTATAGGTGGGGTAACGAGAACAAGAGAATTCTGGGAAGAGGAAAGGCACAGTCTGCAGTCATCACCCAGATGCAGAGGAAGCAAGAAGAGACTGCCTCACAGATAAAGATACCAAGTCACATGGCTAACACAGACAAGAATTACGGGTTAATGTAAAATGTAATAGAGTTATTAAGAAGCATGAGCTAATAGGCTAATCAGTTTATAATTAATGTAGACCTCTGTGTGTTTCTTTGGGACTGAACAGCTGCGGGACCCAGCGGGACAGAAATCTCAGTCAAGAAGAAGGTCTCAAAAACTAATTAAAATCTTAAACTATTACCTTTGCTTAGCACAGTGACTACTTGGAGGGCAGATCTAGGTATTATAATATTTTAAAAATTACATTTACATTTTATACTTGACAATTATAGCATGCATGTATATGTATTTGTGTGGTATAAGAAGCAAGTCAGCAAAGAGAAATCAACAAAAGAGCCCAGAAATGAAAATGGGTCTTTTAATTCTATGTCCATTAATAAGATTATAGTTTTCAATTTTCTTTGACTGTACACATTATTTCTATAACATTTCTGTAAGAATGTTTGTAAAAGTGAAGTAAAGTAAAACAGATAATTCTCAGTCCTCAGAGAAGGTAGTGTGCCTTCCTGGAACATGTTTGGTGTGGTGCTGGGTCCTCTCCATAATGCTGCATGACAACTGTGCAGTCTGGGCTGACCTGCAATGTGAAGGTCATGACAAATATGGCTGCCTGCACATTCTTTCTGCACTGTACCCTACTACATCCCAATCCCCTGGACCTTTCGTGAACATAATCCTGCATCAGCCCTGAGCCTGGCATTAAAAACTCCTGGAAGGTTCTGCGTTAGCCCATGGGAAGCTAAAAGTCATGTTATGAGTTATAAACAATCTGGGCCACATGCTGTGGTAAAGTTCAAGCTAGCCACATGGAGAGCCTAAGTGAGAGATGTATCCATTTCCTGTGACTTCGGTAATAAATTTCCTCATACTTTGTGACTTAATCTGACGGAATTTAATTTTCTCCTAATCTGGAAGCCAGAAGTCTCAAATCAAGATGTTGGCAGGTCTTGTTTGCTTTGAATGCCCTCTGAGGGAAGCTGGTTCTTACTTGTGCTAGCTTCAGCCAGAATTCTCCAACTTAGCCATATCATTCAAGTTCTATATAGCCGAGGTGGAGAGCATATCTCAGTAGGGGTCTCTGTGGGGGAAGTCTCAGGTTGTGGCCATACAGGAAGAGGAAGTTGTGGGTGATACTTCTGTCAACATCTGTACACTGGCTGTGGGAAGGCCTTGCCACTACCTTGGCTCTGAGGCCCCGTAGGACAACAGTTTACACACACAGTCTGAAGTCATCTCAAGGCATATTATTAAATTGACTCCAAGGTCTGGCAAAAGTCCAGTCTCTTTGAAGGCAAGAGATATTTTCAGAATCTGTCTATATTTGATGAAAAATGCACTGAAAGTTTCTGGCACAAGGTTGGTACTTTACCAACATGAGCGAGAGGGAAGAATGGTATGTGATGGGCTGCTGTACCGTCCCTTCACTCAAAGTCACGGGAAGAAGCAGAGGAGGGAGCAGAAGTTCATCCGTGTCAGTATTCCTATAGGCCTAGAGGCCCACTCACACGTTCATGCCAGCCAAGCGTGCAAGGGAGGCCCAAGCCCTTTGAAATGCTTCACATGATGGGTGTAGCTTACGTGTCCTTCATACAGCAACGATCAGCCATCCCTTGGTGTCTATGGGGGACTGAATCCAGATCCCTCTTGGACACCAGTGTGGAGGCCCAAAAATGTGAGCCTATTTCCACCTTGTCCAAAGGTCAGAGAGTTGGAACTTCTGTTCCTTCAAGGTTATCATCTGTTTCTATCTCCAACAAAGGCCCCACTTTGATTTAGATCAGAGTTCTGCTCTCAAGGTTATCGTCAACAGGTGTGGCTAATATCCAGACCTTGTATTTCAGGAATAGAGAAGTAGATGTGTTTCTACCCCAAACAAAAGTCTAAGAATCCAACCAAGTTCCTATTCCCTTAAGGAGATAACTATGGATTCCTCTCAGGAAGTGGTTTGCCTACAGAATGTTTTGGTCTAGGGTAATTTATAGTACTTAATACCAGTTCCACCTGAGTAGGTTCTTTACTATACTGCTTAAGGAGTGATGGCAAGGGAAGACGCCATGATTAAGTTGTGACATACCCTTCACTGAATTGTTAACACTGTATGAAATCTTTTCTTTTTGAGAGGACCGCCCCTGCCCCCAGGCTTCAACCTTTTCCTTCTCCTAGCATGAGATTTGTGGGGATATTTCAACCCCTGAGGGTGCCTTGTCTCAGTAGTCTGAAATCCAGAGGGGGGGGGGCATGGTATCTCTTCAGAATGTCTTCATTCCTGGCAGGATGTGACATCACCTGAATAGCCAGACCTTATCACAAAGAAACATTAGTAACAGCCACACCATGTCCGCTAAGCAGGGAGAGAAGCAGCAGCGGTTGGTTTTAAGTACTTTTGTAGCATGCACCAGGGTCCAGAGTCTAGACCTGGTTAGCTGGAGGTGCCAGGCTGCTGGGTGGCACATCTGGGCTTTTGACTCCTTCAGTCTGTTTCCCTCATGGGTGTCCAGCAGAAACTCCACAGTGCCTAGAATTCCCAGACACTACTATCTGTAAAAAGTCCAGAGAGTCCCACATCCAGTGTGGAAAACGGCAATGACAGTTTCACTTCTGTGTCCACTTCCATGCTTACTGTTAAATAATGAATCAGGTGCTTCTAATATCCCAACTGTAGCAGGAAGTACAAAAGCATTCCTTATAAAGAAGTTGCCAGAATTGCATACATTTCTGCTGGGCCCAAGCTCAGCACACACTGTGTCCTACCCCCAAGCCCTGTGTTCTTGCCTTTGGAAGTTTCCATACTGATGTTTCTTGATGAGCCAAATTGCCTCAGGGTAATTTGGAGTGAGACACTGAGGTTATTTTTGATCTTATGCTATTATAAGTAATGACAGAAGGAATAACTGTGTGCACAGGTCATTGTGCATGTGTGACTAACTTAGATTATGACATTAATTCGTGAAATCTCCTTTCTATTGGATATGGGGGGGGGGCTCAAATTGAATCATGATGTGTGCTGTCAAATGTATGCCGTATAATTTTGACAAAGAAAATGAGAACCATCCTGTTATTTTAAGTGATCCAATTGTTTTACTTCTGCCCTTAAATTTAGCTTTTCAGTGATTTGAAGTAGAAATTAATTGGAGAAACAATCCTGTGTAAGTCCCCTACAAAGCAAAACAGCAAGCACTGTGCTCCTTTAGGCTTTGGGTCTTGAAGATGCCGTCAATGCATGACTTGCACACAACCAGGATCTCTTTCTTATACTCAGAAGGACTGAAGTCCACAGACAAACTGTTAACAGATCTAGTGTTTCTTAAGGAACCATTTCCTGTTTCCTGCTTTCTAGATGGTTATCTTTGGCTAGACATACCCATGGAGGAAAGAGACAAAGGTGATTTTCTCCCCCAGTTCTTTTAGAAATGTATTTGTTTATTTGTCTTTCATTCACGCATGTGCCTGTGTATGCATGAATGTCTTGCAGATACATTTTTGTGAATGTGGAGGCTAGAGGGAAGCTTCCAGTTCCATCCTCAGGAACTCTATGCATTTCCTTTGAGACAGAGACTCTTCTTGACCTGGAACACACTAAGTAGGCTAGATGCATTGACCAGCAAGCTCGAAGGATCTTTGTGTCTTCCCTTCCCTGGTGTGTGGATTCTGGGGCTCACACTCAGGTCTACACAGAGACTCTTCTTGGCTTAGAACACACTAAGTAGGCTAGATGCATTGACCAGCAAGCCCGGAGGATCTTTGTGTCTTCCCTTCCCTGGTGTGTGGATTCTGGGGCTCACACTCAGGTCCATATATTTGCATGGGGCACCTTACTGACTGAGCTAGCCCAAGCCCTTGGCTCCTTCCCACATGAACTAATCTCATTGGTGAGAGTTCTGCTCCCTGACCTACTCATCCCACACAGGCTCCAGCTACCAATGCTTAATACACGTTAGTGGTGAAGATTTAAAACACTTGGGTTTGGGGGGGTACACAACATTCAGACCCTAGAAGTCCTCTGAGGCATTGGGTTTTTTTATGGATATATTTGACAGCTATTTTTAGGTTAAGAGATTTAGCCATTGTTTTAACTCTCGGTAAGTAGTTATAATGGGCTTGGGACCATTAATTCAACAAATATTTAATGAGCTTGATGGCAGAGACCAGAAGGGAAGTCAGTACATTTTCTCTTAGCCCTGGGCCTGTAATCTATGTATGAACCATTCATCAGCTTCCCTTGACTTTGGAATTGGCATGTACCTGTGTTCTGACTGAAGGATGTGGGTGGAGGTATATGGGACTATTCCACACCCGGTCCATTAAACATTTCCCATCGGATCCTCTGTTGATTCCCTAGACAACTGCCATGGCTGATAGACAGCCAAACTTGCCAAGACATAACTTCTGTTATCTTATCAATCTCCTGAGATTTTCTTGTGCAAACAGCACACATGATTTTGACAAAAACCAGGTCTTCTGGCTCTAAAGGCAGAGGCCAGACTGACCAGTAGCCTCGGGGCTATAGGAGAACCCTGAAAACTGACCTGCACTTAGCTGAATGGGAGATTTCAGGCTCTTGGGATTCAATGCCATCATCTGAATTTCTTACCTGCTCTCTGTGTAAAGCTCATCTGAGTTATTCTGAATGCTCGGGGGGAGCCTGACAGATTTAGATTACAGCCACATCTTGATTTAGGGAAAGAGCATCATCCCAAAAGAAAGAAAACCAGTCCAATGGGCCGTTTGATGGAGCCCTCACCTGACTAACAGTCTGCCTCTCTAACTGCCTCAATGGCGAAGCGATAGTTAACCTCCTCAGTTAGCTTGAGTGGTTTGAAAGGCACTTGGGAGATTAAACTCACTCCTGGGTATGTCTGTGAAGGCATTTCCAGACAATTATGGGGAGGAGGACCCAAGCCGAATGTGGGCAGCACCCCAGGGGGCTGGAGAGTGGAAGGATTAAAAGTACGGAGAAGGAAGAGCAGAGGCAGAGGCATGCCCACTTCTTGTCTACTGTGATGTTTGGCTCATCTAGGCCCAAAGTACCCTGACCATGGATCAGATGCCTGCAGACAAGTGAGCTGGAACCCTCCCTTTGCATGTTGTCGTGAGCATTTGGTCCTGGGCTGAATCGCCGGATACATGTATTGTAGAGGGAGCCAAGGTCTCCTATGGGACTTAAATGCCACCTCTGATTGCCCAGGCTACCTGTTATTAGTATTAGGAGACAGGAAGAAGCCATTCAGCCTCACGAAACAGAAATGAACACCCTCAAGGAAAAACAGTTAGTAAGCCATTGCTATTGCATGCCCAGTATTTGCAGAGACACTCAGACAAAAGTTGAAGTCGGATCAAAAATAAATAAATGCAAAAGCTTCAAAAAAGACCTTCCCAAACCAAATTCGAGTTCAGGCCCTGATGCCAGCCCCATTGCGAGCAGGAGCTACCTGAGGACAAAATGTCACAGAGGAAGGTTTTCTCTCACAGGCTTCCCCTTGACAGTCATCCTTCCTCTGGGCTCTGTTGCCTGGCAACCAAGCACTTGTCACCTCTTTGTTCCCAAGGGGAATGACACCTGATAACTCATGGCTGATGTTTGTTGACTGATTGATTATGGTTTGATGGAGACATAGAGACTTGTAGTTTTCTTTTGTTGTTGTTTTTGTTTGTTTGTTTGTTTTCCAAGAAAGGGTTTCTCTGTAGTTTTGGAGCCTGTCTTGGAACTAGCTCTTGTAGACCAGGCTGGCTTCAAACTCTCGGAGATTTGCCTGTCTCTGCCTCCCGAGTGCTGGGATTAAAGGTGTGCACCACCACTGCCCGGCGAGACTTGTATTTTTCAAGGCCCCATCCATAAACAAACGTGGTATTTTAGTTTGGCAGCTGTGACACTGGAGGAAACGTGTACCCTCGAGTCCAAAGAGTTTCAGGTCTTAGCAAACAGAAAGTGGGTGGGGGGTGGAAACAGTAGGGCGGGGGGGGAGGGTAGAGGGAGTGGGTAGGGGGCACATGACCTTTTGGAGGATAGGTTTTCCCATAGGCCCCTCCATTCTACTGTGGACGACAACATGCCAGCCTGAGGAGATATCTCAATGCTTAGTTAGATCAGAATAGTTAGAAAATTCTTTTAGAACATTCTAAATCTTTCTCCCAGCTTTCCTACTTGACCATAGGCAAACCATGTCTCTTCCTCCCTAAATTAAATCCTTGCCCCCAGCCCATATGTTTCAAGTCACCCTCAACTTACACATTCTGAGAAAATGGTGGCTTAGCTGTTCTTTCTTTTAATTAATAAGTTCAAACATGTTTATAATTAGGATAGAAGTGCTTCAATTTCCCTCCTCCCCTCTTTCCCTCTAGCTCCTCCCTGCTGGCCTCTCTCAAGCCTCCCACGTCCACACCACTGTCAAATTGATAGCCTCCTTTACTTTTATTTTTATCTACTTTTTGGTTGAAAATGGATTATTTTTATAGTTTCTTCTTCTGCTGCTCCTCCCAGTTCCCCCTCCCCTCTCATCCCATCCAGATCCACTCCCTCTCGGCAACCAAACACAACACAGAAAAATATAATAAAATGAAGCAAAACCCATCCTTCTGGAATTGGACAAGGTGACACAACAGCAGGGAAGATTCCTAAGAGCAGGCGCAAGAACCGAAGACCCAGTCATTCTAGCACTCAGAGTCCCATAAAAATACTGAACTAAGAGCTATACTATATAGGACCGTGTTGGCTCTAAGCTTGCTGCTCCAGGCTCTGGTTCACAGGGCCTTGTTCTTCTATTGTTCTCCATCCGCTCTGGCTCTTACACTCTTTCCCCTCCCCGAGCTCCGAGGGGAGGGCTTAGAAGGTGGCATCTCGTTTAGACTCCACTCTCCACATAATGTTTGCCTGTGGGTCTCTGCCTCTGTTCCCTCTGTTGCTGAGGGAAGCTTCTCTGATGATGACTGAGTAAGATGGCCTCCTTTTCTTGATTATCTTTGTTACATACATATGCACAGATATGTGCAAATATATATATATATATATATATATATATATATATACTGCCTTTTTTATTTGTGCTGTATATATGGTGTCAGGGTGATGACCACTTTGTGTTGAACAACCAATAAGGGGGCTTATCTTGGGAGAGGCTAATTCTCCTTCTCCCAGTGGACATTTGGTGTGGGAGAATTGTCTGTATTCTGTCAATCATGTTATAAATAAACACTGATTGGCCAGGCAGGAAATATAAGTGGGAAAAAACAGACAGGAAGTAGAAATGATGTAATGAGAACAGGAGAATTCTGGGAAGGAGGAAGTTGATTCCTCCCATTCCTGCCCAGACCACCGAAGCAGCAGGATGTGATCTGCCTCACTGAAAAAGGTAATAACATGGCTAACATAGATCAGAAAAATGGGTTAATCAAGATGTGAGAGTTAGCCAGTGAGAGGCTAGAGCTAATGGGCCAATCAGCTTATAACTTATAGAGATCTATGTGTGATTTTTATTTGGGGCTAAACAGTTGTGGGGACCTGGTGGGAGTACAGAAAACACAAACCACAAGCAGGTCCCCGTTCATGTTACAGATATTGGTTGTCTGTAGTTCTTTGACTAGGGGTAGGACCCTGAGAAATTTTCCCCCTTCCACATTAACATGTGACATGATAGCTTAGTAATCTTTATGGATTTTTGTCTCTGCTGTGCATAGAGATAATATCCCATAGAGATTCCCATCTCCCTGTAGAGATAAATACCCATCTACCACATACAGAGAAGGTTCTAGAATTGAGAAAGTAATTTCTGTGAAGATTATTAATTAATTTGAGTTGGAGAGCACCATCAAGAAGGAATTTTCCAGGTCAGTGTAACTCTGGGATCTGCCTATCTGAAGGAAAGACTCCATCCAGAGTCATTCTGACCAGGCAGCCGTGCCTCACCTCAGCCATCTCTGTCACTTGGCCATCACAATTAGTTTGTAAGCCGTGTGGCAAAGCTTTGAGTCCAGCCCCACTGACCACTGAGCCCTGAGCTACCCAGTAAGCATCCACAAGAAAAGTGGGTTTTCATTCATGGGACTCCGTGTCTTTAGCTTTAAGCTAAAACATAAGTGAACTTAATGGGACATCTTCCCAGAGAACAGCACACCGCTTTGGCTTGTTCACAGGTTGTGTATTGATTAACTCAAGACAGGCTGCCCACCACTCCAGGTGTTTACCGCTGCCCTGTGGTAGGTGTGAGTGCACTCAGCATCCTCTCTTCTAGCAGTGTTGGGTCACTCGATACACTCTCCTTGACTGCAATTGCTGCACCCAGCTGTGCAGCAGAATGCCAGCCATGGAGTCTCCCATGCTGGCTGTGACTGTGTTCACAATGGACGCTCATTCTTTTTCTCCTTTTCTAGGCCCCACCGTTCTGCTCACTCCTTGGCTGTATAAACTAAATACTCTTAGTTTTTATTTGAGCAAGAAATCATGTGGCATCTGCTTTTCTGTACACAATTAATTTCCTTCAACATTGGAGTAACCAGTTCTCTCTGACTGCTGCAGTAGACAGGACTGTTCCCCTTCTAGTGATGGCATAGTGTCCCGCTGCCCCAGGAAGTCCTGGTTGAGTCTGATCCTCTGGCCTCGTGAACAATGATGTAGTAGCCATGGGGGTACAGATGTCTTTTTGGAACACCAATTGCTTTTATTTTGTTGAGTCACGTGGTAGCTTTCTTTCTAGTTTCTTCGGGATTTTTTTTTACTGTGTTCTCTGTAGAGGGAGCATCAATTTACATTCCCACCAATAGTTAATTTTCCTTTCTCCTTATCTTCTCCAGCATCAGCTAATTTTTCTTTGCACTGGAGACATTCTGTCTAAGGTAAAATGGAATCTCATCATGCTTCTCTGATGTTGACTAGGGTGAACATTACCTCATACACATGGCAGCCGTTGTATATCTGCTTTTGGGAGATGTCTTTTGGGTCATTTTCCATTTAAAAAGAGCAGATTTTTTAACTCATTATTTTTCATATCTCATTATTATCTTCCAAACGGTCACAGTCCTACGTTCTCTAAGGGAGGGAGTGTCACCATTTTTCTTTTCTAACTGCAGTGGTCCTTACCCCTGCAGGAGCTGGCTAAAATAAATGCAAAATGGATAGTGTGTGATGGAGCAATTATTTATGGATGGCAATCAAGAGGTCTGCACGGGCTAAAAGACTTGCATTTCTGGTTTCTTGCTTGGTGGACAAATGTCTTGGGAAGTAGGTTAAAAGTTTACAAAAACACACTTGGGTTATCTGCTCAATTTTAGATCCAGGATCGAAGAGTCTATCAGCATATTCAGAGCCTCGGAGAGGTTCTCACAATCTTAATAAAGCAATGAAGACAGAAGCCAGACCCCAGGAGAGGTCAGGCTGAGCAATCAAATTAACATCTGTGAGAAATGACTCAGTCTTCAAGGTCAGCCTATTCACAGCCGTCAATGCGTCAGAAGGAAGAGATGATAACCACTGACCCCGACCCGAAGCTTGCCAGGCAGCTGTGGGAGAGAAGCAGCTTTTTGCTGAGATAGCAAATTCACCTCGGAATGTACACATCCTTACTTTAAAAAAAATACCAAATCCAAGTGTAGGTTAACTTTGGTCCTACTGACTGCTGATAAGACAGACTCTCCATTCTCACAACCATCATCCTCGGGCCCCTTACAAAGTTCTTTCTCTCACTGATGAATCCTGAAGAGAAAGGGGAATGAGGGAGCAGCGGGTGGAGAAGAGCAATCAGGTGTGACCGGTCATCTTTGGGGTGTCTGGAGAGTAAATTAAAACTTTTAAATATTGTGTGCCTTGACCAGGAACATTCCTGATAAGGCCTGTGCACGACCTGTGAACGAAACACTCACCCAACTTCAAATCGGAAACAGATTGTTTCGTTTTGTTGTTTGTGGTTTTGAGGCAGGGCTTTTCTACATAGTCCTGGCTGCCTTGGAACTCATTCGGTAGGTCAGGCTGGCCTGAAACTCAGAGATCCACCTGCCTCATGCCCTTCTAGCATTGCCTGACTAAGTGGTGTTTAGATCTAGACTTGGATTTATTTGTTTCTAAATTAAATCCCCAAACTTAGAACTAAGAATTGTACCAATTGCCTGTTGTGGTGGCATATGCCTTTAATCCCAGCACTAGGGAGGCTTAGGCAAATTTCTATGAGTTTGAGGTCAGCCTGGTCTACAGAGTGAGTTCCAGGACAGTCAGGCCTATTATGCAGAGGAACTGTGTCTCAAAAAACAAAAACAACAAACAAAAAAAGGGAATTGTACCAATTGCAGTAGACTGCAGCCTTGCGTAGCAGTAATAGCCACTGACAGCGCCAACTGCGGGGAAGGAAGGAAGGAAGGAAGGAAGGAAGGAAGGAAGGAAGGAAGGAAGGACGTTGATTTTGTCCCACTGTGTAATCGAGGTGTTCACTGTGGCACTTGAAGCCAGCACCAACAGCAGTACCAGGGTGCGGCCATGCTCCCTCACAAAGAGCGCTAGGCTGGACTGTGGTTGTCTCCCGTGGTAGTGAGCCTCCTGGGAAAGGAGATGAGCTGACAGGGGCCTGGAGTCTCTGTGGTGGGCTTTGAGCTGAGTTTTTAGGGAGAAAGGCAGGGTTTGGGAGAATGTGGTTCTTCTGAGAATCACCTAGCACATACGTTGCGTGTGAGAAGCAGGTGACAATCAAGTCTCATTCACAAGGTGATTTTGTGTTAGTTGAGACCAACTTGACTTGTAACAGGCATTTGTAACCCAAAGATCCTGTGCTCAGTGGTCCCCAAACTGTGGAAACCGAGGTGCGTGCTTAGGATGCCATGGATCAACATCAGGGTTGGCAACGGGAAGGGGGGCACTGCCGTCTACAGATTAAAATGACCAGGGTTGGCAACGGGAAAGGGGGCACTGCCGTCTACAGATTAAAATGACCAGCAGGGAAGCACACACCAAAGAGTTACATTCAGCAAATAGTGAAATGCATGAGCCTTGGCCAGTGTGCAAATGTCCTCACAGGAGGGACATCCTGTGCGAGAGGAAGATCACTGGTATTGGGGTACTCTCTGTTTCTTACCAGCTGGGGGTCTTGCGAAACACAACCCTTCAATTACCAGTTGCTTATTTTCACAGCATGTTACTGGCATCCTAGAGCATTTTCTGAAGGGAGTTGCCACGCAATATAAGACCTTCTCTCCTTCCTTTTTTCCTCCCCTTTCTCCTTTTCCCCTCTTCTCTCTCTCTCTCCCCTCCCTCCTTCCCTCCCTTCCTCCCTCCCTCCCTCCCTCCCTCCATTCTTTCCTTCCTTTCTTGCTACTGGGGATCAAAAATAGTTTGCCCATGTTAGGCCACAACTGTGCCACTGAGCTCTGGTCCTAGCCCACTCTTACTTTTTATTTTGAGAGCAGGTTTTACTATCTGCCGAGGCTGGCCTTGAACTTGTGACCCACTTGTTGAAGCCTTCCCATCAACTGGCATGACAGATGTTCTCCAGGAGCCTGGCTACCTCTCCATTCTCAGCTGTGTTCGCTTGTGGTAGTGCTTCTCGGCATGGGATCTACAGATTACAGAATTCTCGTGATGTTGGTCTTCATAGAGCATAACACACACCTTCCAAGCTGTGTGGGGAGACCTTCTCCCAGGAGTTAAACATTATCCTGGAGTTAAACGTTCCCGGCCCTCACTAGAAGCTTCTCCTGCCAGGCCTCTGTAAGAATGAAGACAATAAGAGCAGTGTTAACAGTGACATCCGACTAAAATGGCCTGGCCTTTGACCCCTGCAGCCTCAGATACTGTGGTTTATGGGCTGCACTGGCTTCCTTTAGCCCTGTTTAAAAAGATAACATGAGAGGCATTAGCTGCTGTATTACTGAGATGGGTCTCTGTGCCACAGCAGGCCTGGGAACTAAGCTAAGCTTGGATACAAGGATTAATTGTATTGTTTGTGATTCTACTTACAGAGGTAGACCTCTCAAACTTAAAGAAGACTGCGAGGGTTCGTGAATGAACGATTCCTCTCTTGTTCCTTAAGAATCGAGACTTTCCTTCAATTGTCAGGATGAAAAAGGAAGTAGGTTAAAAAACCAGATTGATCTCAAGGATGGAAAGTGGTGCTGGCTCCCAGTTTCCTCTGCACTTGTGCCCGTGTGACAGGCACTAGGAGCCTATGGAGGCAGGCATCCCTCTGCAGTAGCCACCACGCCATGGAGAGGTAGAATGCATTCTCACCTGTAACATCAGGACACACGTTAGCCTAGTATTCCGAGTCACTGGGAGCATTAATTAAGATAATATGCATGAAACTAGTAAGTTATGATTGTCTTTAGGGCCTGAACCATCCCCAGCATGTGAAGCCGGCCTCAGGTAGCTTCCTCTGCTGCTCCCCACTTTAGTTTTGGAGACTAGGTTTCTTGCCATTTAGTTTAGATGGGCACCTTGAGGTCACAGGCGTGTGCTGTTCACACTGACTTTTATGAGTGTTGGGAGATTTGAATGCAGGTCTTCATGCGTGTTAAGCAAACACTTTACCCACTGAGACATCTCTGTTACAGAGAATGATTCTTACTAATTGGTAAGTGATGCTTACGTTTATGACACGAACATTGTCCCGAGATTTATGTCTGATTGGGTTGGAAACTGTAAGAAATTATCCTGAGCTGTTTTAGGAGGGAAGCACCTGGCAGGAGCAGATCATTTTGGTGGAGATGATGGGGGTGGGGCAGCTTCTCTTCCCTGTTGTCTTCCTTCTGGGGGAGGGTGCTTCAGAGAACTTTGCAGCTTGTCCATGAGAGGGCGCTGGTGTTCCAGATTGCTGGCTCGTTCTGGCGAGACACCGAATCAATCCCATATCTTCAAAAGCGGTTAGCCCCTCACCCCACATACATGGGCATATGCCATCAAAGATGTGTGTGTGTGTGTGTGTGTGTGTGTGTAGCCTTCCTTCAGTGATCTGTTCTTTTGCCCAGCTTAGTCTTCTGACTCTGATGGTAAGTTGCTCTTAAACCCACTGCCCATGTGGGGAAGAGCTGAGCGCTGGTGCAAAGCAAATTTATGAAATTAACACAATGGATTAGTAACTCTGTATATCTCTAAAAGAGGAAACAGGGAAGGGACCTCTGGCAGGGGTGCTAAAAGCATGGGATAATACTGGACTCACTGAACATAGCGGACAATGAGGACTGCTGAGAAGTCAAGAACAATGGCACTGGGTTTTGATCCTACTGCACATACTAGCTTTGTGGGAGCCTAGGCTGTTTGGATGTTCACCTTAATAGACCTGGAAGGATGTGGGAGGTCCTTGGACTCCCCACAGGGCAGGGAACCCTGACTGCTCTTAGGGCTGATGAGAGAGGGGGAGTTGATTGAGGGACGGGGAGGGATATGGGAGGCGGTGGTGGGGAAGAGACAGAAATCTTTAATAAATAAATAAATTAATAAAAAAACAAAAAAAAACCTATTTGCCTTAGAAAGAAGGAAGGAAGGAGGAAGGAAGGAAGGAAGGAAGGAAGGAAAGAAGGAAGGAAGGAAGGAAGGACATTAGTTGAGGAAAGAGGTAATAAAAACAGAAGGCAGTTTCCAGTGAAATGGACGCTGTCCTGTAACATTCACCTTAGCTTGAGGCATGGGGTCAAAGGCAAAAATGACTAAGAGTCCTGCATGTGTTCATTTCCAGGTGGGAGTCAAAGGCATGCCACTGTTCAAAACCGGCCACACCGAAATGCCCTCACTCTTGACGCTTCCCAACATTTGGAAGAATGTCAATCACCCGGTGCCATTATTGCGTGTCACCCTTGTTGGAACGTAACTGCTACGAACAGTGGGGCTCCCAATCTCACACACGGACACGGCCTCTGCTCCTGAAAATACTGCCTGATGCAGAAGTTCCTCAGTGACAGCACCTGGAGGATCAAACTTCCATAAAAAGGGCAGAGCCGGAGTGGCTAGTGATGGGCCATGACATCAGAGACTGAAAAGCTGCTCACTTTCAATGCCAAGTGCCCAGGTAGGATTTGAATGTGAAAAATTGACCACGGTGGTCATGTGGTCATCTTAGTGGCCATATACATGGGTTCTTTACACACACACACACACACACACACACACACACACACACATGTGTTTATTAACTTCTTATTCGATAGTTATTGACATTGTGCTTATCTATGTGCTGAATTGCCCTGACATTTGGAAGGTGTGTATCACCCTAATGGGCAATGTCCCGAGACCTAATCAGCCTGGACAATCTTTGGAAGTTTGTACACCCCAGTGGCATACCCATGGCCAGAAGTGTCCACAGGGCCAGAATTTGGCAGGAGATCCTCATGTATCTCTTGTTGTGGTTTCCAAAGATTTGACTACTAGGTACAAACTATTGAGTTACTTTGAAAGAAAAATATGATCTTAGTTTGCTTTCCACAGGATGTGGAAATCAGGGTCTTGAGATTCCAAAGAAGTGCTGTACCACTGAGCCCTATCCCTAAAGTAAAAGTCTAGGTTTTTTGTTCTAGTCCATCTCAGTTTGGACAGTGAGTTCTGGGTGATGGGTACTGCAGTGGGTGTGGCCATTTGTGGGAGGAACGTTGAAAATTCAAAATCATTGCCTGCTGTATTAGCCAGAGTTCTTTGGAACAGAACTGAAAGAATAAACTAATCTATGTTTATGTATTAAAAAGGATGTATGGAGTGGCTCACAGGCTGAGTGTGGTCCGAGCAGTCAGTCCAGCAATGGCTGTCTCCTTACAGGAAGACCAAGAACCCAGCAGTTAATCCGTGAGACCAAGGTCTCAGCAGTCCCCACCTGGAGTTGGTGTTCCCGGAGGGGTCCTAGAGAGCTGCCAGTTTTCAGTCTACTCCAGAATCCAGCAAATGAATGGGTCAGGTTAGAAGAATTTGCTTTAATTCCTGTGAATGTGTGTGGATGATGGAGGAGGACAATAGCTCGGGAGAGACACTGAAGGTCGGCATCAGACAAGTCCTTCAGAGCCAGAGTGATCTGGTTATCAGGGAAAGAAGACTCCCAAGGATGTAGAGGCTCTTCTAGGGGTCCCACGTGGTTCTTGGCATTTGTGCCTAGACTGAGGGCCCAGTTTGTATGAGCGAGTTGGTGCATTTGTAGAGAGATGCCTGAGGGGTCCCTGCACAAGTCCTGCAGGCAGGAAAAAGAACTGGAAGAGGTGAGAATGAGAAATCAGACTTCTACAGAGTCTGAGGTCAGGTGTTTCTTAAACAATATAATTTGGGAGAAGGTTTCCAGGCAACAGTCATTACAATTCCGGGTGCACAATAAAGCTTAGGGTGTGACTACACAGAAACTCCTTGACAAAGGCCGTGTGACCTTGAAGACAGAATCTATAACTAAGAGGCCTAGAGCCTAGTGTGGTCTCTGACTGAGACAGCACAGAGGTCAGAAGGAAATGTGGCGTTCCCCTTGAGGATGGTTTCTGTCGACTGGCAACTAAAGCCAAAGGTCTGGGGACGGAGAGTCTGGGATGAACATTCTGGGCATATTTGGGTGAAGTCTGCTTCTACAGAGAACAAAAGGTCACCAGGTCATTAACAATCTCCAAGTCTGCCTGGAAAATAAGTATTTCTTCCTTTGAGGAACTATCCCTGCATGGTTAACATTCTCGGTTTTCCTACTGATCTCTGGGCAAAAAGACTTTTGTGTCCCCAGTGACAGAGGTATCCAATATACAGCTTTCAAAGGGCAGTGGGCAATGTGGCTCCTGTAGGCGCTTCCAGTATTGGGTGACAGAATTCTGTAGGAGCTCCAGGTGTTACGCCCTTGACAGATCCCTAAGATAACTACTTGATAAGAACTTTTACCACATGGCACGGGGCAAGTGCCATTGTGGTGTGGCTTGTGGGTGAGTTTTACATCCTGATTGGGAAGTGAAGGACCAGTAAATATCCCACGACACCCGCAAGCTCCTGGACAGGACAGAAATGGCTCCCCCAGGGCAGGGAGACCTCAGTGGTCCTGGTCTGGGTGGCAGACATTAAGCCTTTTGAGTGCTGTCATTTGTAAAATAAGACCTCATATCCTGAGCTAATTTATTTTGGTGCCGCCTTTTTGATTGAGCTGCCACATGAGAAATCTCCGATAAAAGCATTTATTAATAAGCAGGGCTTCTCTGGTTGTAAATGGTGGTTTTCGTCTTGTGAATTGGCACCAAGAAAACATGTGGTTTGTGAGTGGGATGTAAACGCTTGTTACGTTTCCCCTGAAGTCCAGCAACAGCACGTGCCAACATGACGTGCGGTCTAGCTCCAGCTTCATCTGAAGACTGGGAAATTTGGCTTTTATTGAATTTTTACATACAGCAAAACTGCTTTTGTATAAGTTTAAAGAAATATCTTAAGAAGCATAGGATATATATGCATATATTCCTGTGGGCTGGAAGGATGGGCTATATTCTAAGATAAAGTACAGTGGAAGTGTGTATTGTGTGTGTGTGTGTGTGAGAGAGAGAGAGAGAGAGAGAGAGAGTACATGCACGCACTAAGTCTGTTCTTACATTTTACCTTTGCTTTTGATGGTAGAATCAAGTCCCATGGTTGATTTCATTTTGTACTGGGCTATTTGTTGCTGTGAATTTTTTCTTTAGATTTTAGAGACATTCTCAAGAAAATATGAACCTTTTTCTTAAGTACTTTTAATCTTATTCTATTTCTCTCTTCCCAGTGTTTTAAGATATATTTTTGTCTAGCATTTCTGGAAACTTTATAATATTTTATGTACAAATACTACAATGTAAGTCATAGCTAAAGATCCAAGACTAAATGCAAGTTGTATAAATTAGAATTATTTTTTTTTTAAATAACGAGCATGCTCAGTGAAAAAGTTCATTTCATCAGCAAAAACTTCCTGAGAGTATTTCCAGGTCCAAGGTCAAAGTCTACTGAAATGCTAATAAACTGCTTTGTGCCTGAACTTAAAGACATTGGTGTTTGAAAGTATTGACCAGGGTGTGGGTGTGTGTGTGTGTGCGTGTATGTACAATGTGTAAATACTATGCCTAAATACCACATTATGGATTTATGCACATGTATGCATACACATAAACTTCTGCTTAGGAGAAAATTAAGTCCATTATCACTTTTTGGAGTCCCTGCTGGTTTTAATGAACATGGAGGGTTTCAGTTAGATGGTTGACTTGTCACAAAAAAAGGGAGAGTGTTCAAAGTGAATGACTTTTAAGAATTGAAATGGCTAAGGAAAAACTAGTAGATGATAAAGATATTTTGATTTTTAATGAGCTAGGACTCCCCCATAGTCACATTTTGGTTGTTGATGACAGAGTTCATCACACAGGTGAACTTCCTGTCTCCAAGGGTTTCTACTCCAGTGAGGTCAAGTGGGAGTCTCTTCAGGGGACAAAAGGAGCTCTAAAATAGGAGTCTTCAACTGAGTTCTCTTCACCTAAGTGGAGATGGCATGGACCTAGTGATGCTGGAGCTGTGCTGGCCTCTGAGACACAGAACCAAAGGGCCAGCGAGCATCAGAGGAAAGAGCATGGCCTGTACAACAGGCCGTGCGGTCCACGTTCCGACAATGGCTAGCTCTGTCACCTTGGGTGACGAGTTCCGTGTCCTGTAGCTGAGTTCCCTCAGTCAGGTGGCGGTGTTACCAGCCGCTGAATGTTAGGTGTTTTAGTTTACCTCTTTAGTTCTCTGTTTCCTTCTGTAAAATGCTTAAGAAATAGCACATAGGGCTGGGCAGGACATTGGAAGTGAGCTTGGCACAGTGTGCGTGGAAGTCACTTGGAGGAGTGGTGTCTAATTTTGTTCTTCAGGTGAGGAAACTTGAATGAGTTTGGGCCTCAGAAGCTCAAACAAATGGACAACACAGTGAGAGGAGACCAACTGGACCAGGGCCTCCTCTGTAGACCCCACGGCAACCTAGGATGGCCCTGGGAGGCCTGCTTTGCTATTTACAGCCAGCATCCGAGTACCCTGCAGGGACATTGGCAGTGCTGTCTACACAACTTAAAAAGCACTTAGAGGAAGGCAATTCCATTAGGCTAGGCATAATGGGCGCACTCAGGGCAGCCTTTGTAAATACACGGCTAATGTCATTCTGACATGTTTACAGGCCAGGGCATGCTTCACCTAGGTCAGGACCTTCAGATGGCTCTGCTGGCCCTCAGGACAAAGCCTTACCTCCCACACCCGATACTCCATTCCTATTACTGGAACATGGAAAAATGGGACCTGTCAGTAAATAAATTACTGTTCTGAAAGACTGTGAGATGGCCCTGAAGGTGCATAGGTCAGACCAGCAGGAGACAATTGCCAGGAGGCTAAAATAACCGTCCGCCTACTCAGTAGCTGGCTACTTAAGGGCCATTTTCATCATCTTTAGTTCAGAGAAAATCAGAACCGCAGTCACACTTTTACAAAAGAAATCCCTGAAATAACAGGGATCAGGAGCTAACTGATCAGAGAGACCTTCATGCTTTGGGTTGTATTGGGCAGCTGTCCTCATGGCCCCAAATGTGCTTGCTTGAGTGTGGCTTGAGATTCAAAGCCCGCCTGTCCATCACCTGTAGATGGTCCTACAGGAGGATCCTACTGCTCCCTTTGTCTGATGCCCTTCACCGCTTTGAAGGTCACTGACATTGCTGATGGCAGAATACAATAGGTCTGACTGGTGGTTACATGCCCAGGAAGCATCTTTTAGTGTTTGCTCCCTTTAATTCTATGAATGAATTATTTTGTGCTTTGTGTGTGTCTGTGTGTGTATTATCACATAACTCAGGGCAGAAAAACTTTGATTCTATGCCGAGTTTTGTTTAGTTTTGTTTTTAGCTTTTATTTTATGTTGATGAACACTGTGGTTGTTTGGATAAGAACAGACCCCATTGGTTCATATCTTTGAATGCTTAGTTACCAGGAAGTGGCCCTATTAGGAGGTGTGACCTTGTCGGAGTAGGAGTAGGTGTGGCCTTGTTAGAAGAAGTGTGTCACAGGGGGTTGGCTTTGAGGTTTCAAAAGCCCACATTAGGTCCAGTCTCTCAACCAGCAGATCAGAGTATAACTCTCAGCTACTTCTCTAGAGCCGTGCATGTTGCCATGCTCCCCATAATGATGATGACTGACGAAACCTCTGAAACTGTAAACAAGCCCCAACTAAATGTTCTCTTTTAGTCGAGCTGTCTTGGTCATGGTGTCTTGTCACAGCAATAGAACAGTGACGCGGACAAGTGTTATGCCTATACGTAAGTCATGTATGTCTGGTGCTCGAAGAAGCCAGAAGGTGTCAAATCCTTTGGCACAGAAGTCACAGACAGCCATGAGTGAGCTGCCACATGGGTGCTAGGAGCGTAACCTGGGTCCTCTGTAAGAGCAACAAGTGTTCTTAACCTCTGAGCCATCTCTACAGCTCAAATGCTGTAGATGTTTCAAAACTAGTAGATGCCTACAAATAGTTCATAATCTACAACTCTAGGATTGCAGGGCAAATTCTACCCATGAAATGGCTGGGATTTCTTGTTATTGCTGTAACCAATGGAAAAGAACCAGGCTCAAGAGGAGAAGGTTAGGATGGGTGGTATCCAAGAAGGAGCAAAGGGCATCTTTGGATTCTCAATCTGTAGCCTTAACCTTGAGCCTATGATCTTATCCCTCCAACTTAGACATTGGTCCTGGCCTTAGGATCATAGCATTAATTTTCAACAAGGATATGGCAGCCTTCCCCAGGTTAGCAGGAGCTGGCATAGAGACTGCTGGTTAAAGGTGTGGCGCACCACGCCCGTCTGTGCTCTATGCGCTACCATGCAATTCGTGAGCTGGGCAAGGGCCTGGAGATTTAAACACACAAAGACTCACAGACAGAGACACAGGTCATCCTTGATGCCAGAATGCCCCCTTTATTGTGTACCAGAGCCGCTTATATAGAGAGCCTTAACTGATAGCCACGCCTCAGCCAAACCCACCAGAAACCACTCTCCGGCCATCAGGAACTCCTGAGGTTCTTGTGCTCAGAGCAGCTGCAAGCATTACAAGTTGTTTACTAGAATTCAGGATCGGGGGGGGGGGGGGTCACAGCTCCCAACAAAAGGGTTTGTGGAAAGACCAAGATGGAGCCCTAGGGATGCCCACTTTCATATTTTTGTTCTTTTCGTGTGGCTTCTCTGAATATGGTGGGCTTTGGTGGCTAAACTTCCCTTCCTCACCGGCACCAATCCCTAAGGGTTTACCTGTGCTCTAGCCTACCGTGTGTGCTGGGCCACAGACTAGGATGGTGTCAACTGTTTCACTCAATTGCACACTGAATGCAACTCATCTACGCCGCTAGTTACACGCTCACGATTGCGCACACTACTCTCCAGTGCCATCTAGAATCCGAGACCTAAGAGGTCAGAATCCAATTTCATTTACTGACTTTTCCCCAAGGCCTTAAAAATGCCAGACAATTTATGGGAGCCAGACAAGCCGGGTTTGAATTGTGTATGAGGAACCCCAGTTACTCATTTCAGACTCCTGCTCCACCTCCCCGCCTCCCCTCCTCCCCGCCTCCCTGCCTCCCTGCCTCCCCACCTGTCCTCTCCACCTTTTGCTCCTCCACTCCAGCTCCATGCTCAGCCTCAGGTCCCCACATCAAGTTTGTGGCACCAGATATTCTCCAAGAGACAAAGCAGGAGCTTGGGTTTCACATCTGGAACGCTCCATCGATGCTAACTAAATCATACCACAGTGGTTTAGATTATTCTCTATGGCTCCTAGTCAGGATACTGGGTGGAGTCAGGATCTCTATGAATAAAAACTATTGTCTGGATAAAATATTTGGTGGGGCTAGTAGCTAACAAGGGTCAAGAATCCTTAGATGGAATGTTGCTTTTTGTGTGACTAGAGACTTTCTGCTTCTCATGGGGAACACATGATGTCGTCTCCTGCCTTGTCTCTGAACAGCTCTGCCTTTGACAGAATGAGGCTCCACTGGCCATACTTTGTGAATTGTTTTTTAAAAAAGAATTTGTCTTTAAAAATGTGTGTGTGTGTGTGTTGCCCACAGAGACCATGTTGGGTTCCTGGAGCTCAAGTTACTTGCAGTTATGAGTTGCCCAGTGTGGACACTGAGAACAAAATTCTGGTCTTCTTCAAGAGCAGCAAGTGCACTTAGCTGTTGAGTCATCTCTCTCCAGTTCCAGGAATGGGATATCTTTATTGTTGAGTTAGAAAATCCTTATTGAAAGGTAGTGGGAATGCATAAAATTACAGATAAGTGTATAGCCAAGCCCCACGCGAGTGAAGATACATGGAGGTCTCAGCCCAGAAAGAGCCTCCCTTGCACCTCAGACCTGTTCCTTTAAACGCGATCACCACTCTGACTTTCATTACCACAGATTTCTTTTGCCTTTTAAAAACTGCACAAATGTCATGATATAAGATTTATGGATATAGCAAGTCTATATAAAGAATGCATCGTTTCTCTTTACCTCCACCAAACAAAACCCATCATAATTTTTGGTCCATCTATCTATGTCCAGCTGGGTGGTTTTTCCTCAGTTTTATAAATTCGAATCTATTATTGCACCATCAGTTTTTGCTCATTGTATTGGTGCCAGAGAAGTGGATTGTTACCGGATTTTGGCTGCTGAAAATGATGCTGTTGTGAGCATTTGTAAGCAAGTGATTTGGGGACTGTGCATATGTGTGCTTCTCTGTTGTGTATACACGCATGAGGGAACTACTGGTTCATGGAGGAGAAATATGTTCAGCTTCATTAGACACAACTAAGTGGGTTTTTAAAGTTGCTGTGTAAATTTAGATTTCCAGAGCAGTGTGTGAGAAATCCTGCTGCTTCGAATCAAGGCCAACATTTCACATGCTCATTTGAAATAATTTTAGTGATTCTGATGGGTATTTAACATGTTTTGTTTTGATTTAAATTCGCATTCCACAAAGATTTATATATGGTGACTAGTACTTGTGTGCATGTTCTGTGTGGTATAGTTAATTGTATGGTGTTTTTCTATAGCAATCTAGTATTCTTACTACCTTTGATTATTCCTTGCAATGGTTCATCTGTGGATGTTGGGAGTGGTGTTCATAGACAATCCTCCTCATCTGAAGATAATTTTTTGTGGGAACCCTCACATTCTTGCTTGCTCCATTCCTGATTGCAGAAGCAAAAACGTCGATCTTACTACGCACCATGATGCATGATGTGGACATTGTAGACGCCTGCGCTGAGATTCTGTTTTCTCCCTACCTTCTAGCTGTTGGCTCGAGATCACCTCAGGTAAACGTGCTACCATAAAGGCTCCTCTATCAGCAAGATTTTGGCCCCTCTTTCCTTCCTGTTGAGCTGAGAATTGCATTGGGCAATTTTCAATTGTTAGCCAATTTTGGGGTGAAAAATATCTAATTCTGTTTTAACCTTTTGTGCATAAATGGGTATATTATTCTTTTGCTAATAATTTTGCACTTTTATTCACAGGGGAACTGTCATAATAATCTTTCTTTGTATATTGTACTTGGTCTTGGTGCGAAGCTCACATTGATTTCTGTTTGAATTTTGTCATCTTTCTTCCCTTTGCTAGCTGTTTGAGCTTATGGTCCTTTGAAGTTAGTGGTTATCTTAGATGTTTTGACAGTGACCTTGACTTATTACCTGGTATCTTGTCACCAGCAGTGCTAAAGTTTAAATGAGTTGACTTTATTCCCCTCTCCTTCTTATCATCATTGCCATATTGCTAGTTTTACGTACATCTCAATTCTGCAAGGCTTGATTAATACTGGATTTACTGCTAATGTTTATTTTTACTTTTTAGAGTCATATCTTTATAGGTTAATTTTTCCCTTCCTGCATTTTTTCTTGTTTCTACCCAGGAGCATTTTCTTTCCACTCACTGACAAGCTGGTGACTGGTGGATCAAAACTCTTTTCCGTTTATCTGAAAATTTTCCATTTTAAAATACTTTAAAGCTTTTTTTTAGTACTTTATATGTGTGAGTACCTGCATGTATGTATGGACATCATGTGTAAATGCAGTGCCAATGTGGTTGCTGGAGCTGATCTTGGGTCCTCTGAAAGAACAGCCAGCATTCTCAACTGCTGAGCCTTCCCTCCAGCCTCCTGAAACATCTCTATCTCATGTTCCTCCTTGAACAGCTGTCCCTGTGCATCCAGCTATTTTCTGTTGTTTCCCGTGTTCCTTATTTTTCTACTGTAAACTTAGCTGTCAGGCTGTCGTCACTTCCTTGAAGATAGCATTCTTTAAAATTTATTTTTTTTACAATTCTAATTGACATATTTGCACATATGGAGGAGTGCAGTGTCATAATTCAATGCACAGGGACAACATGAAGTGATCACTCCAGGTGGCTAGTATTTCTGTTACCTCGTTTGTCATCTTACTGTGCCGCAGAGCTTGAAACTCTTCCTTCGGGCTCTTTGTCAGGGTCACAGTGAGCTACCGCCACACCGTTGCACCACAGAACATGGGCACTTGCTCCTCCTTTTCTCTCCTCTGTCTTTGCTGTGCTGACCCAACTTGGATTCCGTTACATTGGCATGCAGTTCTGGAAACCGTGGTTGCCCACAGTTACAGAAGTGCCTGGTCATTCTCTGCTGTCAGTATGGTAATCCTGCCTCAGTGTGCTTCAGTCACCGATGCTCCACACAGCTTTGTAGTGCATCATGGTTGTTCCCTAACGTGTTTCTGTCTTTCCCACCCCTTTTGTTGTCCATGACTCAGTTTGCACACTTTATTCACATTATCTCCAGATCTTGCTTTTACGATATCTGATCTTCTGTGCCACCTATTGTATCTTTATTGCAACTGTTATAATTTTTAGTTCTAGAATTTCTATTTAATGTTTTGAAAAGAGATATTATAGATCCCTAATCTGTAATATTCTATACAGAATTCTATAAAGAATGATTCACAATAATTTTTAAATCTGCAGCAAATGCTTCAAAAAACTAGACCATTTGTGAATTTGCAGGGTTTGAGTCATTTTGTTCTCTTGCTTCTCAGTTTCACTATGTTTGGGTTTTAATTAAATGCTGGACACGGGGTAAAAATGCTGTGGATTCTCAAGACAGTGCTGACCGTCCCTAGAGAGGGCCCAGTACACCTGGGATAGGTGTGTAATCTGATCAGGATGGGAGCGGAGTGAGGTGGGTTCAGTAAGGTTGCTCCCCCTTTCATCCATCACGCTCCTTGAATGAGTACAGCTTGCTCTCAATCTAACCTGTGAGCCTAGGGTACTCAAGGCTCTTTAATTTCTGTTGCTCCTAAACAACAGGCCACTGAGAACTCTGTCTCAGCCTCTGCAGTTCTCAGTCAACCCTTCAGCTCTTGCTCCTTGGCTCCGTTCTTGCTCCCCTTCATGCTGGTCCTCAGCCTTTCTGGTGTTCTCTGCCAGGCAACTCTGCTGAAGAGCAAGGGTTGGTGTCCCCTACACTAATCTCTAGTCCCCATGCAACAGTCTTAGAAAGCAAATGAACCATGAGGGTTCTACTACTAGGAGTGGGATTAATCCCCTGAAACAGAGTTTACAGGAGTAACCTATCCAGTTCTGCCGCATTGGAGAGACCCAGTGTTTGTTCCTTTTCCCTTCTGTCCCCTCTGCCCTGGGAAGAAGCCTAGAGACAGGCTCATCACTGAGGATGTTCTTGAGACACTGGTCCTGCTGGGCCTTGACCATGGACATTTCACACGCCCAAAGTTGGGGAAATATAGATGCACTCACTTATAAATTACTCCATCTTGGGCACTGTGTTAGACCCAGAAGCACAGGTGAACTTCAGAAGTTTAGAAACATGCCAGAGCAGCTCAGAAACCAGTGTCTCCCATTTCTGCAAGGTCCCCCAAACCCCAGTGGCTCCTTGTCTCTCAGCCACAGCTCTGTAACAAGTCTTTCAATTCTAGCCCATCACAAAGGCAAAAGCATCAGCGAGGCACAGGCTGGCTCCCTACGGCCCTTCTCTGCCTGTTGGCATTCCTCTGTCCTGCTTCTCTTGGCTGCTCTCCAGGTCCTTCGAGTAAATGCTGCAGTGTTTTATCTGATTTCCTAGTTAGTTCTGGATCTGTGCCATCACCAGATAAAGCATATGTCAGGAGATTTATTTCTTAAAAGCCTGGTAACTAGCATATGGATCACACTTAACTGTGGCCATTAAGATAGCTTTTGGGAAAAAAAAAGACAGTTCTTCTGAAGTTGATTTATAATGTCCTGGTTAATCCAACACTAAAGAAAACTAGAGACTTCAGTCTTGAGTAGGCAAAGACTTCAGTCTTTGACCATGGAGTCTGTAACCACCTTTAGAGCTTACAGGCACGGGTGGGAGGAGTAAGGATGTTTAGAACAGACTCACCTATTCAGAGATAAGATAGGGCAACAGACAATGAGCCTTGGACTAAACTCAAGGGAGAGAAGTCGCAGGAAGTGATGTTGTGTCTAATTTTGTGTGTGGTTCTTACTTTCTTGTGACATGTTGTGTGATCAGCATTAATGGTGCTTCTCTTTGGAGCTAAGAGATTTCAGCAAAATTCATGGGTCAAGAGGTTGGGATTCTTTCTGGTCTTGGATGTAGGACTTCCTAAGACACTCCCTCCTGTTGTTTTGGAAAGTCTTGGTTGTGATTCATATTGTGTCCCAGACTGAGAAGCTAATGAGATGCTCAACACTGCTTTCCTGCCTTCCCTGCAGTAGTAGAGAGATGCCCTTTGCAGAGACTCAGCAGCATGGCCGTGCAGTTGGCTCAGAGGACAATCAGTTGCTCATGGTAGGTATCTCGGGCAGTGAATTGACATTGTCATCAACTGAAAACAAGATCTTAAAAACGATAAAATGAGCTTTCTCACAAGAAAACATCTGAAGACCATCAATCAAGCTCAAGTGTCAAACTGGACACAATAGTATAGAACCCCCCTGCCCAGATGGCCTGGACCATTCCTGGAGAGAAGGAAAGTGGAGGTGGTGCACGGGGAGACTGTGTCATTCTCTCACACGAGAGAAGGGTTAAGTGTCCTTGGGCTCACATCTAATTAGATAATAAGTATCAGCAAAGCTGGAAGGCCTCTGAGTTTATAAATGTCGTCTTCCCACATCAGAAGAGGGTGAGACCCAGGCTGGCAGACAGGCTTCTCATCCTGTGTCTCTGTTCTCTGTGAACTAGTCTTCCCAGCTCTCACTCTTCTTTCCTAATTCCATTCTGCTACTGCTTGATTCCAAATCAACCTTCTCCAGAAAGCAATGAAAGTTCAGAGGCCCAGAGCCGTGGCCATTGGCTTTGGACATTGGAAACTGTCTTAGATAGGGTTTCTATTGCTGTGAAGAGACACTCTGGCCACGGCAACTCTTATAAAGGAAAATATTTAATTGGGGCTGGCTTACAGTTCAGAGGTTTAGTCTATTGTCATTGTGGCAGGTGGCGCACAGGCAGGCAGGGTGCTGGAGAAGGAGCTGAGAGTTCTACATCTTGACCCTCAGGCAACAGGAAGTGAACTGAGTGCCACATTATACTTAGCTTGAGCATAGGAGACCTCAATGCCTGTCCCCACAGTGACATACTTCCTCCAACAAGGCCACATTTATTCTATACTCTCCAAAGCCACACCTCCTAATAGTGACACTTCCTATAGGGGTCATTTTCTTTCAAGCTACCACAAATGCTATTTGGAATTTCAAGCCATTTTGTATATTAGTGATGAAAATGGGAGAAGAATCAAGGCTTTTAAAAAGAAGAAGCAAAGAGACCCTATTGTGTGCAGTTGTACTGTCTCTGTTACTGCTAGTGTATCTGTTTGAGACTTTTCCTCCACGCTTATGGCTCCTGTGGTTCTAGGAACAGGATGCTTTCAGGATAACCATTACTCTTCTTTGTCTCCATCTCTCTTTCTGATGAATTGCCTCTAAGAACTCTCAGGACCCATGGAGGCTGCATCCTTGAGTTGGTCCTTCCTACTGAACTGCCTTTCTGTCTTGTATGGGAAACACAGGTGCCCTTGTTGTTTAAATGGCACTGTGGTTGGGGAGCATCAAGTACAATTAAAGTGGAATATTTTTCCAGGTATTATTTAAGAGCCAATGTGACCATGAACATTTTGGCACAGAGCTTGGCCAGAAAAGAGGGTCTCAGTGAAGGAAGGCAGTGTTTCTTCTCCCATCAATGCAGAGAAAAGATTTCTCCAGCACCACGATCCATTAGAACTGGATATGCTTGCAATTAGCTTTCTCAAGGAGGAGAAAGTGCAGCCACTATACCCACCTGGAGACACGCTCTTGCTGTGGCCTTATTCCATCAAGAACACTCTGTCTTATTCCTGGAGATGGGCACGGTGCAGTGCGGACATTAGATCCCTGGATGTAAAGGTCCCTATTGTAATGATCCACCTCAGAATTCCCAGAGTTCATATATTAAGCTTAAAAAGAGTAATGGTTCTGTATGGCATTGTTTCCAGATAAAATGATAACAGAAACAACCATGTTCACCTATCATTGTCTGTTGTCATGTCTAGAACCTGCGAGGTCACACATGTGCACACACATATGCATGCACATACATACCATCCACATATTCACACATACATATGCATAAACATACATACCATATACACCACATATACATATAAATACATGCCACATACAGGTATATACACAGACCACATGCACACATATGTATACATACCACATACACTTACACACATGCACAAACACACCACACACACACACCAATGTTGAACACCGATTTTCCTAGCTCTAACTCCATTTAACACAAGACTCAACAGGGGTGCTCTACTTTTTAGCACGGTCAGTGATTTATGCACCTGCAACATGTGATAATAATTCTACACCATAAATTTCCCATTTGGAAATATGTAACACTCTGGATTTAAAACAACACAGATATGAATCATTGAATATGCATGCTTAAGTGTTCCATTATGCATCTTTTCATCATTTAGTGTCAGATAAAAATTACTCAAAACATTTATTATCAAAAAATCATTCTGTGTTATTCTTTGTAACTCCAACATTAAATCTAGAAATTTATTCTGTTGATAAATTAGGTTATTAATAATATTGCCTATAGCCTCTAATCTACTTTAGAACATCTTAGAAATCAGCACTGATATTGTTAGTAATACATATTCATGCATGCTGGTTAAAAGGTTTGAAAAATTAGCTGCAGATGGCTTCATGTTTATGGATGTCCACACATATTTTGCCATAGTTAGTAAGTATTGGTTTGGAGGGGACTTGAATATGACAGGTAGATGAGATGCGGAGCAGGTGTGGAAATCTAGGCCACAATTCCCAGGTGTTCCCTTCCTTTGTTTCCTCACTGATGACCCGATCAAGAGCGGCACTCGCTCACTTGGCACTGAATGTCATGGGGGACTCTGCTTTAGACTAATCCATAATACAGTTCCTACCCTTGGGGACTGCAGCAGGGTTGGGCCATGATATTAAGTTATGAGGACATAAGATGAGTTGTATGGGGAACAGGTTAGTGTTGGAGAAACATGACACCGAAGGAGACCGTGGCCACCTCAGGAGGTCAGGGACGGTGTCAGGGGCTTAGGGAACAGGTAGAGAGCAGGCAGGATCAGTAGAGGAAGAGAAAACGTGAAGGGATGTCAGGCACGTCACTGGGGAAACAGAGGGAAGTGGAGGTCTGAGGATGAAGAAGGTAGATGATAGAATACAAGGGGACCTGTCCTGCTGCGGAAGACAGCATGCAGAAGGTGATGGGGGAAATTCATTTGCATACGGTAGGACCAGGATATAGAAGCCGCTTAACGTATCTGCCCAACGAACAACGGAATGGCTACTGTGCTGGCTAGTCTTATGTCAACGCGGCACGAGCCCAAGTCATCTGAGAGGAGGGGGTCTTGATTAAGAAAATGCCCCATAAGTTCAGGCTGTGGGAAAACCTGTAAGGCATTTCCTGAAGTAGTGATTGATGGGGGAAGGCCCAGGCTACTATGGGAGGTGCCGTCCCTAGGCTGGAGGTCCTGGGTTCTATAAGAGGGCTGAGTAAGCCATAGGAAGCAAGCCAGCAAGCAGCACCCCTTCATGGCTTCTGCATCAGCTTCTGCCTCCAGGTCATTGCCCTGTTTGAGTCCCTGCCCTGACTTCCTTTGATGATGCACAGTGATGTGGAAGCCAGATAACCCCCTTCCCCCATTGCTTTTAGTCATGTTTCGTCATAGCAATAGTAACCCAAAGCAGACCAGTTACAAATAAAGAATGCTTCCTTTCTGGAGATGATCTTTGGGAAAACGATTTGGGAGTGAGGGAAAGACTTCATCAAACCAACATCTAAAAGGCGATGCCTGGTGAGGGACTCATGGGATCGTGGCTCAGGTGTGTAGGATTTCCTCGCAGAGCTTCTGGTGTCTGCTCGTACTGTTTGCATTGATTCATGTTATTTACTTTTTTGCTGTGCTTGGAGGTAGAACTCAAGGTGAGCGCTCTACCTCTGAGCTATATCCTCAGGCCTTACATTCTTACTGAAAATAGCACACACACACACACACACACACACAAACCAAAACAGAACAACAACAATAAAACAAAACCCCAGCCTTTCTGTATGCACACAATTGTTTTTTTTTTTTTTTTGGTTTTTTTGAGACAGGGTTTCTCTGTGGCTTTGGAGCCTTTCCTGGAACTAGCTCTGTAGACCAGGCTGGTCTCGAACTCACAGAGATCCGCCTGCCTCTGCCTCCCAAGTGCTGGGATTAAAGGCGTGCGCCACCACCGCCCGGCTGTATGCACACAATTGTAAGGAGCAGGGCAACAGAATTTTGCTTCCGTATTGAACTTCCTGAACTCTCCCAAAGGCTAAGAGTTCTTGGCAGGGTCATTTCTCACAGTTCCTCTTCCACCCACAGTTCTGGCTACCAGCCGAGGGTTTGCTTCTTTCAAAGGCCTTCAGCCTCTCTAATGTTCTCCTTGGCTCTATCTGTGGGCAGTGTCAACGGCCTTCCTCCTGAGTCAGTGGGGCACAAGGTAGGGATCTTTATGAAGCTTGCTGCTTTCCCAGGATCTTTCCTCTTCTTGTGCCTTCCCTTTGAGTCTCTCCTTGTGCTGGCACTAGGAGGAGACCTTAACTTTAAACAGGGGTCCCTATGCCTCTCAGTGTAAATGCCCACAGGTCACAGTTGGGAAGAGAGTGCACAGCTACTCTTTTGTTGTTTTTGACACTGGAGTGAAGTTGCCAAGTCCAAGACTACACACAAGCCCTTGTCTCCATTGGCTGGGAAAAGCTCAGTCACAGAATGTACCCAGGTGGTGAGCAATGCCCAGTGTCTCACCTATTTCCTCGCCGCGGGGTGCATGTTGCTGTTTCCCGTGTTTCACCTATTTCCTCGCAGGGTGCATGTTACTGTTTCCCGTGTTTCACCTATTTCCTCGCCGTGGGGTGCATGTTGCTGTCTCATTAACACCAGTGTAAACCATCAAGAAATGTTTGAGGGACTGAGGAAAGATGAGCTATGGGAAATATATGTATTTCCCTTTCCCAGAATGTGTCTGAAGGTCTGAACAATGGTGACCTGACCTCTTCTCCTTGGCAGTCTCTTGCCCTTGCTGTCGTGGCGCGCATTCTCCTTCCCTGTCTTTGCTGGGACGCTGTCAGCTCAGGGAAGCCTCGTCTAGACGCCCGAGCACTTCTCTCCTCCGTACTTGACACTCTAACTAACTTTATTTCTCTTTAGAGTAATCGTCATGACTAGTGTTATCTCCTTTCCCAATCTCTTGCCCTCATGACTGAGATGTAGAACCCCTCCCCTGCTCTCACCATTGTTATCTTTTTTGTTTTTTTTTTTTGTTTTTTTTGTTTTGTTTTGTTTTTTGTTTTTCGAGACAGGGTTTCTCTGTGGCTTTGGAGCCTGTCCTGGAACTAGCTCTGTAGACCAGGCTGGTCTCGAACTCACAGAGATCCGCCTGCCTCTGCCTCCCGAGTGCTGGGATTAAAGGCATGCGCCACCATCGCCCGGCTCACCATTGTTATCTTGATGCCACAGCAGAACCTGGCATGGTTTGGCACAGTTGGCCCTCAGTGTCCTGGATTCTGCACCTGTGGCTTCAGCCAATGTTCTATTCAGGAAAAAAGTGACATCTATAGTATTTCTTTGTAATTACTCATGGGACAATATCCTATGATAACTATTGCTGCATCATTTCAATTGTGTTAGGCATGGCAAGTAATCCATGGATGATTTAGTGTCCTAGGGGAGTATGTATGCAGATTTTATGCAAATTCCATGCTTTTAATATCAGGAATCTGTGCATCTACAGATATTGGTGTCAGTAGGGTCCCTGGAGCCATCTCTCCCGCATGTGGAGGGACAAATGCACTCAAGAAGTATTTGTGGAACTAATGAATTAAAATCATTGATCTTTCGACTCAAAACAGAAAAATAATTCCAAGAGCAGTCATGCTTAAAGTGGCATTCAGGCATCTAGGAACAATGTCTCAGGCAAAACAGAGACAGAGTATTGGGTCAGTGCCATGTGACACACTCCAGCCTAGAGATTCTGATGAGTGCCCAGCCAAACATCTCCCTTTCCCCTGAATAGTTGTTATCCTAGCTTGCCATAGAAACTGAGCAGTAGTGATGCACACCTTTAAACCCAACTCTAGAGAGGAATATAAGACAGAAGGAAACAGCTCTCACACAGACTCATTCTGAGATTCCTGCAATTGCCATTTTTGGACTGAGGTAGAGGTAAGGGCCTGTGGCTTGGCTGCTTTGCTTTTCTGGTCTTCAGGATGAACCCCAATAAACGCCTCTGGGTTTTTATTAATTGTGCTTTAGTTCAAGGTAACCTTGGTGTGTTGTTTACCATGGGCATGATGGGATGTACCCCACTTCCTCTTGCTGAGTATGTTAGGGGATCAGTGTACCCTCTCCAGGTCCCGGCTCCAGGGGCCCCCCAGAAGGGAGCTGTCTCCCATGGATTTGCTATGTGACAAATGGAAGAGAAGAGCCGCTATGCCAAGAAGAGCATCTAGCTTTTACCTCATCCCTAGACCAGCTGCTGCCAAAGGTGGAGGCAGAGGGGACATGTGTGACATACAGGAACATTTTGTTTGTTTGTGTCTTATGCTTGGAGACACACAGAGCTCAGTGTGTAGCTGCTACACGACTGACCGCCCCAACAGTCTTCGTGCCCCTGTCCAAACAGCCTGATGATAATGTAAGACATGTGACTTAGTTGCTGCTGTCACTCATTCTGGGTCACTCATTCCCAGCAGATCTGCCAGATAGGCAACAGAGCCCAAGAAGATGGGCAGAGCCTGGCCCAAGTTATCAGACTGCGTGGGTGACCTACATGGTTAAAAGCAAAGCCAAATAAGGTTGTATTAAGGCACTGAGTTTGTTAATGACTGATAGACAAAGAGTCAGAATGGTCAGGGGTTCAAAATTGGGCAGAATTTGAGAACCCATTTCTGTCCTGTGTGTGAGCGGGCCTTGCTGAAATTCTCCTGTAACCAAAGAGCTAAGAGACTTGCTGCCATACCCTGCGATTCAGCTTCTTTCATAGGCATGTGTTAGGGGAGGAGCTGAGACCTGGGGAGCACACTGGAGTGTCCCCCTATTAAAATATCCAGACACCCATGTTCATTTTAAAAAACCGTGTGTGTGTGAGTGTGTGTGTGTGCATGTGTGTGCCCTTGTGTGTATGTCTGTGGGTATGCGAATGTATGAGTGTTGATGTCAGTGGGTTCTAGAAGAGGAATTGGGGTTCCTTGGAGCTGGAGTTAAAGTGGTTCTGAGCACCTGATGTGGGTTCTCAGAACTGTATTCAGGTCATCTCCAAGAACAGTGCCTGCTCTTAACTACTGAGCCATTTCTTTGGCTTAGGTATCCAGGTTCTTGAGTTTCATGGCAAAGGACTGTACCAGGGATGCACAGGTAGAAATAACAGAGACAGTTTAAGAAACGGGATGTACTTCTAAGAATGGGACAAGGTGAGTGAGCCCAGGGAAGGCATTCTCTCGAGTGGGTGGCCGCTAGCAGCCAGGCCCTCCACAGGTACAAAGCCCCTACCGCTCCCATTTTTTCTATCAGGGACTTCTTGTGGATGCTCTGTCCAGTGTGTGACGCTGGGGTGGGGAGGGGCTTTCCCCACATCTTTCTCTGCTCGCTGGTTTCTTTCATCTTGATTTGGGTTTTCCATTTCTGCTCTCTCCTGGAGGAACATGTTCATGTTCTGGCTCAAGTTGTGAGACAGAGGCCACTAAGATTGACTCTTTGGACCCTGCTTCAATTTTGGCTGCAACAAAGATGGGGAGAGGCAAGCTTTGGGGGATCAGATTCCTAACAATTTAGGCAGGAGATGTTACCAAGCTGGGGATTCAATGGCATAGAGACCCCAGTCATGTGGATGTAATGCTCACATATTATTGTCGTGGCCACTTTTCATTTTAATGCTCAATCCGCACACATACTGCAGGGGAATGCTACGTCTCGGTGGAGCCAGGTCATTGGAGGCTGTTTGCTGATGTCATTAGAATGACAGAAACAAGAGAGAGAGGTTTAAGCCCAGCATTTGGAATAAATGTTGGATGAACTCACAAAGGGACCAGTGGAATAAGGATGTTCCAAACTGGAACCACCAAACTCAGTTAAGAGCCACCCTGGCTTCTGGCAGCCCCAGATCAGCTCTGGGCACTAATCTTATCTCTGCTGTGTCAGCCTTGGCCAATGATTTTATGGCTTTGTAGAGTCACAGAACTCATAGAATCAGGACAGAAGTTTTCTGTAAAAGTGGTTTTCTGGTCCAATTCAGATGACTTCGTGTGTTGACCACATGGTCTGGACAGTGGCTTTGGGAAGTCTCTGTGTGATCCCCTTTCTGACCCTATAGAATCCAGCTCCACTAGTGACTAGGTGATAACTGGGGAACAAGAAAGACTGGATTCCTGAGGGTGGCCCTGTGGCGTCACTGGGAATTCAGAAAGATTCTAGTTACCTTTTTGCTTATCATTTTGGGTCCTGATGTTGAAGGCTTGGTGGCTTTTGCTTAGATCACTTTGCTGTGTGTGTGAAGTGTTCTTAACCCCACAGATGACAAGCATCCACTCAGTGGCTCCTTCTGCTTTTCTCTTTCTGGAGGCTTTGTGCTTATCTGATTTCCTCTGTGGTTTGATTTGGTAGTGTTTTGGAAACACGTCATGGGAAGACTCTCGTTTACAACATTTTAAAGTCAGATTCCAGTTCATTGGAAATATTAATGTTTTCTCAGCTGGATGAGTTATTGCGTATTTGCTTCTATGTATTTGCTTTGGTTCTTAGAAAATTTAACCCAGCTGAGTAGGTTTTGTTTGACTCTAAGTTGCGAAGGAATAGGGCAAAGTGAGGCTTGTGATTCCAGGTTGGGCTGCAAATGGCTCCATCCCAATCCCTCCCACTACCACGAACCCTCTGGTAGGAGGGAGGACATGGGCTCTTTGATGTGCAGTGGGGTTGGGTCTCCACAAATCCATCATAAGTAGAGAATAAAGAAGTCCCTTGCCTCCCAAGCATAACAGCTTAACCGCAGTGTCCAGATCCAACTGTCTTTTTTGTGACTGAGCCAGAGCTGTGGGTCTGCTTCCATCCAGTATCACAGAAGAGCGCCGTGCCGCTTGCTATACATCACAAGTCCAGGAAAAGAACAAGAGCCAAGGTTCCAGGAACACTTTCTTCCGACTGCCAGTCGACGTCTTGCAGTGGTAGAGTTAAGGAATTTTAAATGGTACAGACCCAGATGCCACCCGAGCTCCGATCATCCCTCTTTTGGGCCTCACATCCTTGTGACCACTAGATAGCTAGCGACAAGAGTATGTGTTTGGAACGTACAGCCAGAACCTAGCTTCCCCCAGCCCTCGCTCTGAGAATGTCATGGGCTATCCCTCCTTTGCTATCACCTTCCTCCTTGCTTACCTGTTCAATATCTTCACTTAGAGATTTTTAAATGTCTTTATTTATAGTTTTATTTGTTCTGTTACTATAAAACTTCGGTACAATTGCTATCACATAGGAACATGGCATTTGGGCAAAATGACTCTCTCTGTTCCAGGGCCATGGTCACTCATATTTGGCTCCAGAACAAGCCAGTTCTTCTTCTCTTTGAGGCCAGAGCTGTGTTTTGTGTTGTGCTGTCTGTGCACACAGTGGGAAATTGTAACAATACATCAAGGTTTGGTGTTTAGTGGCTACTTACATTTCTTTCGTTTGATGGTGGTTTTAGTACATTAAAGACATAGCTACTTTACCGTGGAGACCGTCTGACAGTAACTGAGTCCTGTTGCTTTCTATCCAATCCTTTTCCGCCAGTACAGTTTTGATTAAGGCGGACATGCAAGTCAAAGAGACAGAGCATCCCTGATAGGTAAGTCACTTACTGGGGACTCTCTGGGGACTCATATGATCCTACACCACACGACACTTCCTCTACCCTGATCCATGGTGGTTCAATGACAATATCTGTCTCATTCTCAGAGGACTGCCTCCATTACTCACCAGTGGGTGGCTGCAGCTCACACAGGAAGCTGCCAAGCGCCTCTGAGCAACCTTTTGATAACCATTGAATATTGCTCACTGTGTGTGGAAAGATCCAGAATTTTAGATGGCTTATGAAATCAGTAGAATTATTTTTTTTTCTGTTGGGAATGAAAAGGACAACTGGGCAAAGCTTTCATCTAGAACAAGAGTCTTCTAAAGGCCAGGAAGGAATCCTCAAATAGGAAGATTGGAAGTAAGGCTTTATGGGTAGAAGGAATCCATTGGATTCTAATTGCTTAAAACAGAATTTATTACATGCTTCTGGCCTAACCTTCAGCTGGGTCCAAATTGAAATGGCAGAATTGATCTCCACCTTAATTTATGACATTATAATTAGGAACAACAAACCTTTGTTCCCCTGTCTGTCTAAGAAATCGTCCCTGGAATCTCCTTCAAGAGGTGTTTTCATATTCTGAGACAATTTCTCTTGAATTTCTTCTCATGAGCTTTTTCGGAAGTCATGACAGGCTCTCTGGAGTTTTGATGGTTTGCAGGAGGAAAAGCACACCTTGTGATTGACCGTGGTCATGGGAGGGGCTCTGAGTTCCAGGGAGCAAAGCAAATGGACTTTTTCAGATTGGTCTTGGAGTCCTACCCTGTGTCTAGGAAGAAGAGCAGAGCTGTCATGTGGACAAACACCAAAGCTGATGGTACTTGGAAAGTGGCCTCCTGCTCAGAGACAGCCCTGTTAAAATCTCAACCAAAATTGTGGTTGCTTCTGTGTTCGTTGTTTTTCACACAGAGGGATGAGCTGAGGAGTGGTTGATTTGCTGGATGTACATGCTTGCAAGTCTTGTGATGTGGGGGCCATCGTTGTCGTCACTGCACACGTAGGTACAGTTGTTCTGGAGGTCTAGAGTGTGCTTTCCGAGAGCTGCTGCCTGTAGAGGAGGCTTGACACCTTAGACTCTGCCTGGGAGCACTGCTTTAGGGTCCAGTCAGAGCTTAGAAGCAACAGATGGCCCTGGAATGTATTTTATCTAGAAAGCATCCAGGATCTGGGCTTCAGACTCTAGTAGGTCATGTTATATATGCAGTTTCCCACATTAATCAGTTATTCTCATTAAATAAATGAGAAACTAATTAAGTCCAAATAATGTTTGTACTGTTTTCTTTGACCCCCTCCCCTGCATCAAATCAAATTATGTTTTAGGCTTTATAGTGCTGGGGAAGGGAAGTCAGTCAAATGCAGAGAGAAGAGAAAGGGGCTTACATGCTGGTGGATTCAAATCTGTGAATTCAGGGCAAAGTTAATCCTCAGTGTCAACCATCTACATGAAACTCACGTGGTGGAGAAATTCTGCTCCCAGTGAAAAGGGATTGGGGGTGACTGTGTGAGCCCACACAGCCTTTCTCACGGAATGCAGCTCCACCTGCAGCCTGGCCTTCCAAATCAGTCCCAGAGGAACACGCTCCACGTCCTTCTGGCAGGAAAAATGCACAGAAGGTGAGGTGAGCCTGTGGTGTCTGCCCGCCCTATTTCATCCCGCGCTGGTCTAGCCCTCCTTTTGCTTCTGTGGTGGGCTCTGTGCTGTTGAAGGTGTAAATGAGCCATGCGTTTGTAGAGACAAACTTGCCCCAACGAAGCTCCCCTTTCGTTACAACTGAAACCTTTAGAGATAGACTGAGCCTTCTAGGTGGAGTTTCTGTCTGCCATCCCTAGGATGCATCAGCGCTTCGGTCCACCGTGGGACCTCCTGATCTGGGCTGCAGGCCCTCGGACTGAGATTGTCCCAAGAAGAGCATGTCACCCCTCCTTCTTGGACTGATCATGCTCAGGAGTGTTATGCCTTACCCGTACATGCTTAAGAATGTGTCTGCTCCTGCAGTCCTTTCCTACGACTAAACATGGCTTCCCTGGATAAGTTTCCACTTTTCTCTTGTGTGTAGAGAATTTATGCCAAGTGAATAATTTCTGAGACTGGAGAGCTTCATCTCTTACTCAGGAAAAGCCTTCCTTTTGGGTTCTGGTAGGTTATTATTTGTTCTGTCTCCTCTAGCAACTCAGCTGCAATAAGAAGACATCTATGGAAGCGGGGTGGTGGTGGCGCACGCCTTTAATACCAGCACTCGGAGACAGAAGCAGGCGGATCTCTGTGAGTTTGGGGCCAGCCTGATCTACAAGGGCTAGTTCCGGGCTAGCCTCCAAAGCTACAGAGAAACCCTGTCTCGAAAAACTAAGGGGGGGGGGGGCGGGAGAGAGAGAGAAAGAGAGAGAGAGAGAGAGCGATTACTCTATAGTCCGCAGAAGAATGCACCAGACACCTGAGTTTTAGTGAGACCCTCGTTAAACTGCTGCCTTCAGAGCTGCAAGAGAGCAGGTTTGTTCCAAAACGGAAGGCAGCAGTAGGGTAATCTCCTTCAGCATCCTTGAAGAAAGGAATGGAGTTGTTTTATTGCAAATTCCATGTGGCCTGCCTTGACTTTGGGAGATTGGTTCTATAATCTTGTGTACTGTGATGACTGCCAAATATTGAGCTTTGATTGCTGCTCAAGGTGCCCCACAGAGGGTAGGCTGTTGGTCATATGTTGAGGCCATGGCACAAGAACCATCAGTATCCCTGTTTTGAGGAAAGAAAAGAGACTCACATAGACTCTTGTTGAGCTTGTGCCCAAGGCACCTATTTCAAAGGCAGGCTCGTGATGTCTATTTATACTGCTCCCTATTTTGTCATGTGAGATGCACCTCTTTTGTCTGTGAGAGAATGTAGGACCTGAGTCTCTTGATAAGTGGTGGCAAAGACCTGATATTTACCCTCTGGAGTCAGTCAGGCTTCTTATCAAATCCTGTGCTTGCTGAGAAACACCAAGGCGTGTTTGGACACTTGGCTGTTCAGCTGAATGTTATTGAAGGCCTGGGCTTGGAGCACAGTGGGATGGGAGGAAGAGAGACATAGGATGTTGAGACCTAAGTCCTGGTTGCCCAGGAGTGATGAAACACATAGTCTCTCGTTTGAACTTATTAATCTTGTACTATGACCTATTTGAACTTATTAATTGGGTACTGAAGATTGAACCCTGGACCTTGCGGTACTAGGCAAGTGCTCTAACACCAGCCTGTGTCCCCAGCCCTGTGACCTGTTTCCCAGAGCCAGATGAGAATATTGCCCAACATCTATGCAGTTTGTTGCAATAAAAACAGAAATACAGAATGAAAGCTTAGTTCCCACACCCGAGACTTTCCCATTTCTCGGGAGCATGGACCATTCACAGAGCATGGGAACCCTCGAAGCCATCTGTTTTCCCTTGATCTCCTAATTAAATGAAAAAGGAAAAGAAAAATCAAATCATGGCATTAAAATTAGCCGAACAAACGGCCGTTCTTGATGAGAAGCCAGTGGTGTTTCCTCTTGGTTTTTCTTTATATAAAGAAATATAAAGGTTTCATTCATTAATGCCCCCCGTCCTCATTATATAACCACTGTTCAGAGACAGGAAAAAAACCACTGATCTTTTTAGTCTGTCTTCCACCTCTGCCCACTGTATCAGTCATGCTTGGGACATCTGGGCTCTCCTGCTTAGTGAGCGTGTGGGAGGGGGACATGGGCGCTTCCCTGTCCTGGGTCATTTAATGTTTGTTTTTCAGCATGTTGAAATCTTTTAAGTTGTGGTTACATGAGCCTCTTCTGGCTACTACAGAAAAATAAAAAAATGCTTCCGGAAAACAGGCCTTCATTTTCTGACAGATTTTGAGGCTGGAAGTCGAAAATCAGGTTCTGGGTGGTTGGGTCTTAGTGCAAGCTATTGTCTTAGCATGCACCAATGTCTTAGCATGCTCCAATATATGAATGCTCATATTTCCCTCTACAGTCATCCCAAGCTTTAATACCATCCAAACAAATTAAAATTCATCTCAATTACTTAGATTAATGTATCCTCTTCAGTGGAGACCAGTCTATGTTGCATAAAAGATGAGACCATTAGAAGGCTTCTCTGGTAGCTGAATATAAAAACAGAAGTGTGCACTCTAAGAGTGTAATAAATAATATATCGTTTATGGGCCTTCTATCCCAAAGGGTCTCAAAAAGTTTTACCAACCTTACTGACAGTGTTCGTGCATAAGTAATACCTGTATGCATTAACCTTGCTGGTAAGCTCTGCCCACCCGGCCTCAGTGTTGTTACCAGGATCCCCCACACTTTATGTCTTATATCACCTCTTGTCATTAAGCATGGAGGGAGGGGTCCCCAGATATCTTGGCCTGTGCATTCCCAGCAACAGGATGGCCGAACTATGTATCCCATGTATAAGAATGTGTATATATAGGAGTGTGTGCTTCAAAATACCAAAAAGAATAGAAGCAGACATTTTAAAGCTGGTGATTAAGAAACACAAAACACTGGAAGCTATTACTTTTAGATAATTTCAGACTTTCACTAATATCTCAAGACACAGCAAGCATCTACAGGAAAATATAGTATATATAGATCGGATGGTAATTCTGCTTTTTCAAGCATTGTTTTGGCTAATTTTATCATCCTTTTCCCAGCACTAATTTATCTTAAAAACTATGAATTGTAGAAAATTATAAATATACATAAAGGAATAATATTGTGGCAAAACTCCACTCATCACACACTTTCAATGATTCTCCATGTTTTACATATGATTAGATCATCATTTTTTATGTCATAATATGACTAGTGGGGGTCCTTTTCAAGGATTCTTGACATTTTATATCTGATCAGGTCTTTATTATTTTTCCATGGTACATGAGCAATGAAGGCTTCACAGAGGAAGAGAAGTTTAAACTCTCATATTTTGTTTTTGTTTATTGTGCTTCATTTTTATATAATGCTTAAAACACAATTTCATAGGCAATATCTTAATTTTAGGATCTTACGCATTCGAGGCAAATGTTAAACATTGAGCTGTACCCCTGGAACGAAGATACTGTGTGTATTAACCTTTTTTGGGTCACATAACAAAATGCGTCACCCTGGGGAGGCCAACATGGCAGAAATCCATTTCCAGATAATGCTTGAGCCTGGCAGTCCGCGTGCCACTGTGGTGGTGTCTGAAAACCCTGTGCCTGCACAAGCAGCCTTCCCCATGTGCATATACTGTCCTCTCTGGTTCGATTTGTGTGTAGAGAGAAAAACTGAAAGCTCTCAGGAAGGGCACTAAATCCTCCAGAAAAGGGCCACATCATCTAACCTCTTCACCCTCTGAAGACTTCGGTATATGAATCTGGGATTTGGCTCAGCCATAGCACCAGTCTAGTTTTTGTCAACTTGTTTACCTAATTCTAGATAAACTCTAGAAGTTTAAATTCTCTTCACTGCTACAAGTAGGTGAGATTGAATAGAGGAAGGAGCCATGCCCTGAGAAAATCCTTATTCCCTCTTGGGTCCTGCCACCTGTCTGGGACACACGGCCTGAGTGAGGGGTCCGATGTCAGGAAATAAGTGTTATTGAGAGAAAGGCACGGGACACCAGAGACTGGCAGGTCCTTCCATGGCTTTCCGTGTCACCGCTCTTCCATGTCTCCATATATCAATCTGGAAAACAGCATCTGATTGGCTGTTGAGTCTTTTGGACGGTGTCTGCTTTGTGTGGGGAAATTGATCCAATCATAAAGCATGTTGGTTTTGTCCAACTTGTGGAAAAATACAACCTTACTTGAAAGTGAAAGATCATGGTACTTGACTTTCTGTCAAATCAAACCTGTAGTCAGGGTCTGAACATAATGGCTCCCGTGTGGGCTGAGCTCTCACCAGCAGCATGAGTCCCACAAATGCTCTTTGAACAGGGTCTATGTGCTCTGCATTTTCTTGTTGCATAGGGAATAGCAGTGAAGTGAATGTGGGGCCTACATTCCAGCATAGGGAGAAATAAAGACTTGGGTGGAGTGGTATTCAGATCCGAGAGAGGCCCGTGGAGTGGGGAAATGTGGGGAAAGATGGCAGGGAGGAGGGGCCCGGCAGGGGGTGGGGTGTCTAGTCACAGTGGTCAAGGTAGATCTCATTTTGATTGTGAGAGTTGTGCAAATATGGGAATTGTGAAAGTCAGCTGGAATGTTCTGATCTCAGGGGGCAGCCGGGGCGGAGACCAGAGGCAGGGCAGAGCTGCAAGTCAGCTAGGGATCTGTGATATGCTGAGCAGAAGGGAGAGAAATGGAGAGATAATGGGAGGGGAGAAAGCGAGACAGGCAGAGGAAAGAGAAGGGAGGGGAGAAAAAGCTGGAGAGAAGAGAGAAGGGGAGGAGATGAATGAAGAGGGAGTGAAGAGGGGAGAGGGGATGGGAGGATGAAGATGGGGAGGAAAGGGGAGAAGCAAAGGGGAGGGAGGGAGGGAAAAAGGGAGGGAGGGAAAGACAGAGGGGGGAGGAGAGAGATACTTAGATGATAGGCAGATGGACAGACAGACAGACAGATAGCAGGAACCCAGATTAAGGTCCTAGTGTTTCTGTGAGTTTTCAGCCTTTGGTGGTCTGAGTGGGATAGGGGGGGGCGCTGTGAGCTCAGTTAAGGATAAATGAGAAATCAAAAGATGCATGAGAACACCAGACAGGAAGCCAGGTGAGACCAGGCGAGAACCAGATCCCAGGAAGGTCCCACGAGAGTACTGGACATAATCACATCTGGAGTAGATCTTCAGAGTAGTGAAAATTTTGTGCTTTGATGGATTCATTAAGAAAAATGAATAACAAGACCAAGGTTTTTTTGCTAATCCCTCGGGAGACTGGTATTTGCACCAGCTGAGGTCAACAGGCTGCAGGCGAAACAGGCTTGGTTAGAGGGTCCAGAGTTCAGATTTGGGCACACTGCCCCTGAGACATCCATCAGGCATCCGGCAAAGACCCTGGGGAGGCTACTGGGTGTCTGGGCTGGAATTCTGTAAAGGGCTAACCTGGAAACAGAAGTTTGGGAATGATTGACAGAAAGCCTGCTTGTTATTGAACCAGGAAAAAAAGCCCACACTTAAACTCAGGCCACCCTGAGCCTCACTTCTAGACTTAATGAATGCTAACATCTTACAGTAGGGAAACCAGTTGATGTGTATTTAACACAGATTTCCTCTATGTTCTCAGTTTTTAATTTTAATTTTTTATCTACAGTTGTTTGAGATGAGGTCTCACTGTGTAGCTCTGGCTGGTCTGAAACTCACTATGGAGACCAGAATGGCTTGGCACTCAGAGAGCTGCCTACCTCTGCCTCCTGAATGCTGGAACGAGAAGTGTGTGCTGCCATGCCTGGCTCCTCCAAGCTTGCTCCTGTTTGTGTTGCATGTCTAAAGTGCATAGAGTTAGCATCTGTGGTTCTCTGCTTCCTTAGAGAAAATGTCATGTGACAGACTGCCTCACCCCTGTCCTTCAACTGAGCCTTTCATATGCACACACACACACACACACACACACACACACACACACCTAGACTTATACATTTCAAATATTTTTAAATGATAAATTATAAAAATAATAAAATATTTTATATGAGATACATAGGTACAATATATTAAACAAGATGCATAGGTACACTATAACAAAAAATAACCTTAAATTTGTATCAATATGCAAAAATCCATACCACTGTAAAATATTTTAGATTAGTATTGCTTTTTAGTTTAAGAGTAGATTCAATAATCTACCTTTTTATCCTATCATTCCTATATCCCCCTTATTTTCTATTTTAGAAAAAAGTCCCTAAAGCTACCCTCCTTTGTTTGATCTTTTCTCTGACTTGACTAGTAACAACTTGCAACCAAACCCCCTAATCAATGATAAACATTCATAAGCCACCAAATGACAAAAAACCCCACCCATCCCACCTCTTGGTAATGTGGGTGTCATGTTGTTAAAATTACTTCATGCTGTCTGGGAGCAATGACATCTGTAGGGGAGTCTTAAGAAAGCTAAGATAATGGTGGAGTCCTGGGAGAGCTCGCTGTACCATTTTTTGTTGAGTCTGTGCAATGGGAAAGTGCAGGACTTACCAGAAGTCCTGGCTGTAGAGGTCTGTGAGGCTGGACCATTTCAGCCAGCAGCTTTGAAGCTGTTCTGGATGCAGAATTCTGAGGAAAGTGCAACAGAGGAGCTCTGAGAGACAGAACCACCTGGCTACTTGTCTTTATTAGTGTCTGGTTCCTTTATTAGTGTCTGGTTCTTTCGTCTTAAAAGCACATAAACTTTTAAAGGTAACATATATATTTTCATTAACACAAGTATGGAAGGTGTGGTGTGCACAATCAGTGAAGATGATCTTTTGTTCTATGTTTGAGCATAAACATAAAAGGCATCTGTCAAATTTATAAGTTCATTTGGACTGCATAACCAATGTAAAGCATATCTTCATCCATGCCATATGAAAAAATGGCATGCAATAAGTCGTGAAACTCTGTAGCCAACAAGATTTATCATGTCTCATCCAGGTTCAGAGTTGTCCCAAGTCAAGGAATCAGCTTATCTACCACCTATCCTGTAGTATTTCTGTTTCTTCCTTCATGTCTGTAGCCAAGATTTTCAGGAGGTCTCCTTTGACCAAATATGGTCTTTACTCATTTTGAAGGAATCCATAGCTTTTTGTTTCTGGTGGAAACAAAGGGAAAATATATCGCCCAACACTACACATTTTCTGATATCCATTCTGAAGTTAAGACATTCTTAAGATATAGAGGCTTGTTTAATTTAGCATTTTTCCTCTATAGTCCATTATCTCTCAGCAGTGTTTGCTCTTCTGTTGGGGAATACTATTTTCAGGTGTGTGACTTTTGTTTATGCTGCATTTGTTTAATTCTGTGGAGCTGTTACTGTGCCTGTCTAAAACATCTGATGGTTTTAATAAAGAGATTAACAGCCAATAGCAAAGCAGGAACAAGGTTAGGTGGGGCTGGCAGGCAGAGTATAAATAGAAGGAGAAAGGAGGAAGAAGGGGAGCAAGAGAACAAGGAGAGGAGGACATCAGGGCCACCCACCCAGCCGCCCACCCAGCCGCCCACCCAGCCGCCCACCCAGCCACCCACCCAGCCACCCACCCAGCCACCCTGCCATCCAGCCAGTCACAGAGTAAGAAATAAGGAAAGGAATACAGAAATAGAGAAAAATAAAAGTCCAGAGGCAAACAGTAGTTGGGATAATTTAGGTTAAGCCCCCCTGTGTGATTTATTTGGGAGCTGGGTGGCAGGCCCCTCAAAAAAGGCAAAAGAGTAAAACATCATACAATATTTTGGCATTCCAATGTGAGGCTTGAAAAGCCATCTAGAGCCTGAGAAAGCTGGAAAAAAATTACAGCTCCTTTAAGGGTTTATGCCTGCTGGTGAGCCCTTGAGCAGGCTGTACATTAAGTAGGGATCAAAAAATCAGGTAAAAATGGCTGCCACAGTGCAAGCATCTGTGTTCTAGAGCTCTGGGAGGTTTTAGTGCAGTTCTCGGTCATGAAGCTCCAACCAGGTTGCAAACTTTAGGCTTGGTTTTCAGGACCCGACTGAGAGTGGGCAGAGCCAGCCTATAGAGGATGAGGAGGATCCAGGAGTGGTTTAACAGACTAAAGTTTGCTCATGCAGTCAAAAATGGCTAAAGATATGTAGTAAAAGAGGTCCAGACGGAAACAAAACAAAAACAAAACCTCTAAACAAGTTCCAGTGTGTTTTACAATGTGCGTAGGCTTAAGAAAGAAGGAAAATGGGTATAGGCAGTTATAGAAAGAAAGAAATAGATTAAAAACAATAGTAAAATCTTTAAAGAGACGGTAAAAGTAATGTAAAAGAAAAAAAGCCACGTGAAGATGAGAAACACGGGGAGTCTGGATCCTGCATAGCACTGTGCTGATTGTGAACATTTTGAAGGACAGCTGCTAAGAGACCCGGAATTGAAAGAGGGATTGTGGAAATAAACCAGCCTTAACTTTAAAAATGTCAAAAAAAAAAATGCATTTGTCAAGTGGAAATCACAAATGCTTTGGAGGAAAGGTTTTGCTTTTGTTTTCACAGGAAACAAGAGCCTGTGGATTCATTCCAGGTTGATTTGGATCTGGTTTGATGGGGGAGACCTCCTGAAACATGACAGGTGATATCTATCAACAAAGGTTATAGCTGGTTTTCCCAGAAGTTGGCCATTATCTCAGATTTTCTCTCTGGGACCCTAAAAATACTTCCAAAGAACACAACGTCCACATTCCCAAGAGAAAAGGGGTGTGGTGTGAGTGGTCTTTGGTTATCTTGTGGGTCATGGATGTTTGTTGTATTTATGGGAATCTAGAAATACAGGATAAAAAGACAACTATTGTCTCAGATATTTTGCATTAGCATGAATTTTGGTTTATGAGTACAATTCAAAATCAATTGTTTTACACTATATATATATATATATTTACTCTTGTTTAAAGGACTTTTGTAATTGATACAAATTTAAGGTAATTTTTGTTACAACACACTATATATGTATGTGTTTCTACTCTTGTTTAAAGGATTTTACATATTGATACCAATTTAAGGTTGTTTTTGTTAAAACATATTTTGTATGTTTTTGCTCTTTTATAAGGTACCTATGCAATTCATTTAAGAATATAATGTAAAATTCTAGTTTTTGAAAAGTATTATTATGAACTATTTAAAATAATCAAGAAACACAGGTTAGTAGTTAGTCATCTATAACAATCAAATATGTAGATATGCTGGGTATGTTTTCCAGATCATATAGAGCTATATTTTAGATGGATGGTCTTCAAACATTTCAAAGACCTATAGATTATGACATTTAAAATATTTTGTTAATTGAAAATTTTTCATGACAATGAGACACATCTGCTCCTGGCAGCACCAGCTTACTTCAGATATGATGGGCATTTAAGAAACTCCTTATAGAGTTTGCTGTCATTGTGACAAGATTAGCAATTTGGGCAAGAAGCTGCTCTTGCTTGGACTGCTTGACAGTATGTTGTATCAACTGGACACACAGGACCCACAGGAAAGGGACCAGTGAACTTTGCTGGACTGAAAAAGGCGGGATGGTTCTTCAGGGTTCCTGCTTCACAGAAGAAACTGCCAGATATTCTGGAGGACACAGAGGAAATTGACAGACAAATGACAAATATAGGTGGGAAAATCTCATAAATTTCCGATTTCATTGAAAAATCTGCCAGGTTCTAAGGAGCCGTAGGCTGGAGATAGATGACTCAATGTTGGAAAGGACCTTTGGGTGATTGTCCAGGCATCGAGATGTCTCTGTCATTTCTAGAGTTTTTAGAAGTCATTTGCAGCACACTTTTTGTTTACTTAAACAATATTATTCCCTTCTGGTGCCTTTGATGGAGTTGAAGACTAGATAGTTACAGTTGCAGTTTTTCTTAGCTATGATTGAAAGTAAGGTAAGCATAAAATTTTGGATTCACTAAGACAGGATAGATTTTGGAGTATTTGCTTTAAATTTACCAGACACAAATTAATTGGAATTCAGTATATTGTGAATCAATCTTTACTTGATAATTATTCTTATTGTGTAAATCTTACTAGGTTAAGACTTTTCATTTTTGTTTAGAGAGAAAAAAGGGAAAATGTTGGGGGATATTATTTTCAGGTGTGAGACTTTTGTTTATGCTGCATTTATTTAACTCTGTGAAGCTGTGTTACTGCACCTGTCTAAAACACCTGATGGTCCTAATAAAATGATGAATGGCCAATAGCGAGGCAGGAACAAGGATAGACGGGGTTGGCAGGCAGAGAGAATAAATAGAAGGAGAAATGAGAAAGAAGGGGAGCAAGAGAACAAGGAGAGGAGGACATCAGGGGCCAACCACATAGTCTCCCTGCCACCCTGCCATCCAGTCAGTCACGGAGTAAGAAGGAAAGGAAGGTGTACAAAAATAGAGAAAGATAAAAGTCCAGAGACAAAAGGTTGTTGAGATAATTTTTAAAAAGCTGGCAAGAAACAAGCCAAGCTATGACCAGGCATTCATAAGTCATAAGCCTCTGTGTATGATTTATTTGGGAGCTGGGTGACGAGCCCTTCCAAAAGCCAAAAGAATAAAATATCCTACAACACCCTTCATTCATCGGCATTCAAAAAATTTAAGTTAACAAAGCACCATGCGGGATCCAGGCACCCTGTGCGTTTACCATCCTTATGTGGCTTATTATTTTTATACATGTTTTTCACGTTTTAAGAATTTTATTTTCTTATTTTTAAACTAATTTTTCTATGACTTTCTATACCCATTTTCTTATTTTAGCATCTAAGCACATTTTCAAGCATACTGTATCTGTTTAGAGGTTTTCTTGGCCTGGACCTGCCTTTTTTTTTTTTATTGCATGTCTGCAAAGTTTCTTTGACCGTGTGAGCCAAAGCTTAAATTGCTAGACTACCACCATACAGCTCTGCTTAGCACATGGTGCTGGCAGCTGTCTCTATACCCTCTTGGGTCCAGAGACAGCAGCAGGAGCCACACCTAACCATTCCAGCTCTGGGAAGTTGTGTCCACACTGTGGCAGGCATTTTTACCTAGCTTGCTAGCTACTCAAGTGCCCACCTAGCTAAGTTGGTAGAACATGAGACTCTTCATCTCTGGGTCGTTGGTTTGAGCCCCACGTTGAACACCAACTGTAGTCAGACTTTCTTGTCCTATCAGCAGCCCCCAAATGTGACAGGGAAACTTATTAATTATGAGACCTTGGCCTTTAGTTTAGGCTTGTTAACTAGCTCTTATAACTTAAATTAACTTATTTCTTTTAATCTATGTTCTGCCATGTGACTTTTTATCTTCTCTTCATTCTTTATGTCCAATTCCCTCTGTGTCTCCCTGGTGCCTCTCTTGAACCTAGATTCATCTCCAGTTCCTTTTTCTCCATGGAAATCTTACATATTCTCTCCTGCCTAGATATTGGCCATTCACCCCTTTATTAAACCAATCAGAAGGCACCTTTCACTTAGTATGATCAAATATCCCGTAATATCTTTTGATCATGGTTTTATCATGGGGACAAAAAGAATAATGAGGGAAAGATGCTATAAGGAGGGCTGTTTGTTGTTTCCCAGCTGCTCAGCTCTGAGATAATCACACAGAAACTGTATTAATTAAATCACTGCTTGGCCCATTAGCTCTAGCTTCTTTCTGGTTAACTCTTACATCTTAATTTAACCCATTTCTAGTAATCTGTGTATCGCTATGAGGCTGTGGCTTACCTGCTAAAGTTCTGGCATCTGTCTCCAGTGGGGCTACATGGCTTCTCTCTGACTCTACCTCCTTTCTCCCAGCATTCAGTTTAGTTTTCCCTGCCTACCTAAGTTCTGCCCTATCAACAGGCCACGGCAGTTTCTTTATTCACCAATGGTATTCACAGCATACAGAGGGGAATCCCACATCAGAAAGAAAGTCCCCTTTCTATTTCCATGATGACAAACCCTTCTGCCAGTGGCCTGCCCATCTCTTCTCAGAATGGCAGGCACTTTCAGGAGGAGACTCATATCAACTCAACTTCACGGTATCTTTCTTCGGCTTCAGTCAGGGTTACTTTTGGAGAATACTGATCATGCACAGAGGTGTTCCTATCCTTTCAACCACACACCTCATGATCTAAACCTACACTTGCCCCCTAGGTTGTCTCACTTCTTTCCTTCTTGAACTATGACCTTAAAGTGCACATGTTTAGTAGTGTAATGCTTAGCTGAGCTGCAAAATTCTGTGATGGCCCTGAAGATACTTGTAGGTGCAGATGTATATAGCCAATGGGATTGCTTGCCACCTGGATCTCCATGCTTCTCTGTCAGGAAAGGCATGGCTTTGGAAATCACTCTAGAATTCTCTTCCTGTGATGGTAAAAAGTCTTTCTCAGTTCCTTTATTTCTCAACAGCATTTTGATTTTTGCTCACTGGGACATACAGGTTGCATTTAGTCAGAGACTTCATCCCCTTCCATGTTGCTCCTGGCTCCATGACCCACAGCTTTCTTTCAATCCTTCACAACTGTTCCCTCTGGTCCTTCACACATATTCCCACTTCTTCTTCAGCCCCATCTCTCATCTTTGCCAGAATAGCATGGGCATCCAGGTCAACATTCACATCCTCAGAATAGCTTCCTTGACCCCATCAGTTGTTCTTCTCCTTCTTCATCCTTTGCTCGTACCCTGGCCCTCACATGGTACTTCATATACTTCCAGCAATGACACCATTTATACATCCCTGCCCCACTGGAGGACCAGAGACATGAACTTGAAGGAAAAGCCTGTGCCATCTATGGTAAGAGTCCATAGACTAACTGCAGGCGAATGATGTAGGATTGATTCCCCTTTGTATGCCGTGACTGTGTTTTCTTACCATTGGTTAGTAAAGAGCTGCTTTGGACTTATGGCAGGTGAAGACTGAAGCTTCTTCAGGATTACTTGAGTAGCATGCCCAGTGTTCCTGAGGTCTCAGATGAAACTGAAGGTAAAGGTGTTGGACTTTAGAATAAAGGCTGCATTGGCTACAGATTAGCAAGCAGTTTAGCTGGATTGGGACCATGGCTGTAGGCCCCGTGCAAGGCAGAATTCAAGAGTGATGGAAGACACCTAAGAGGAGAACTTTCTAAGCCAAAGATATTGATGAAGTTTCTTGGATACTTTTAGCCATTATGGTTACAGACCAAGATAAATGGTTTCAGAATAGAATCTATAATCTTAACAGAAGCAAAAGAAAAAATTCTGAAATTTTTGCAGTCTAGCCAAGACTGAAAAGGCATTAAAGAGAACAAGCCAGGGACACAGCCCAAAGACCTTTTAGAATGGAGTTGGGGGGAGTCCAGGTTGCTGGCCATGGGAGAAAGACCCCAGAGGCCTATGGAGGTCTCTGAGGCCCTCCTTGTCATACACCCGGAGCTCCAGAAGGGCAGGGAGGTTCCAGATGCTTCTATGTGCCCTCCATAGGTTCACTGCCAAGGGTCACCGTGAGACTCAGCCCCATGCATTCCAGAGCAATACTTCTTGGCAACTCACCATGACTCCAGAGGGCCCATTGCTTTTGCCACTTTTGTGGAAAGTTCCAGCTATAAGACTCAGCAGTGTCCTTCTGGTGCTAACTCTGCAGGCATGAAAAGTACAGTTTGTGGGGCCATGGTGACCTCTGCTTAGATGAAAAGGATTTACTGCTTAGCTTGGGGCTCAAGTAGAGACATATTTCAGGAGCCACTAGCATTGTCTCCACTAAGACAATGTATAGCAGAACTATGGGAGTGAGCTCACCACTGAACACAGCCTTCTGCCCCCACCTCTGAACTGTGAAGCTAGAGCATGCAATGGGAACCTGGGAAAATTGCGGCCCTAGATGCAGGTCTGTCAGAACTGATGTATGTACTGAGCCATAGCAACAGAGATGTCTGAGGCCTTGGGATTTAATTCTACCACTGCAGTGCTGCCACAATACAGGACATAGAGTCAAAAAGATGATTGTCCAGCTTACCACTAAATATTGTGTTGGGTTTGGGGTTACCTAGGGCCAGTTACCTCTTTCCTGTCTGTTCGCCTGTCTTGGAGTAGGAATGTGGATTCTTTGCCTGCCCCCCCACCATATATCACATGATTGCTACACTTCTATGTCCTAGCCTCACAGTCAGAGGGGCTCACGCTTGCAGCTGCATCCTGCCTGGAATCTCACCTCCACCTGACCTGGAGAAGACTGTTCATGTTGAACTTTGGAGTTGGTGCAGGAAGGAGCTAAGACATGGGGCTGGTGAAGTGGTGTGAGTATATTTTCCACAAGAAGAGCATGGCTTTTGAGGCCCTGTGACAGAATGCTGTATCTTCAAAGTTCGTATGTTGGAAATCTAATCTCCAACACAGTGATATTGGGAAGTGGGGGCTGTGAGAGTCTGCCCTCAGGAATTGCCTCATGCCATTGTGGAAGTACTTCCTTATTGAAGGAGTGATTTCCCTTTGGAAAGATACAGGCTGGTTTCTTTTCTCTCTTGCTGTCTCCTATGGAATGATGGAGCAAGAAGGGCTTCCCAACCACCAGGTCTAAGGAAATAGACTTCTGCTCATTATAAATTATCCAGCCCTCTTACTGTGTTGTAGCCACACAAAATGGAGTATGTGTGTATGTGTCTGTGCATGTAGACTTATTAACTTCACGTTGACTACGGTCACAAGGTGTGTCTCAGAAGAATGAACCCTGAGACTATCCTAGTTTACGGACAGAGTTAGACACTAAGGTGATTCAGTAAAATGCATCAAATGGAGAACATTGGGGAGAACGCAACCTCTGACACAGACTCCCAGACTGAGGAGGAAGAGGCAATTCCTCTTCTTATTTCTGCAAGTATCAAAGGGTGGCCTGCAGAAATTAATAAGCTGCACTCATTCCAGTATAGAAGGAACATGGGTTGGAGTTTGTTAATTCTTTACCAAAGAAATCAGGAAGATTTTAAAAACGGCATAAACCATTTGGAACTGGGATTCACACAGTGCATGGGAGTGCCTTGAAATGTGTGTCTCTCTATGCACACATGAGGGTATGACTTGAAATGTGTATCTCTCTGTGCACACATGAGGGTATGACTTGAGATGTGTATCTCTCTGTGCACACATGAGGGTATGACTTGAGATGTGTGTCTCTCTGTGCATACATGAGGGTATGACTTGAGATGTGTGTCTCTCTGTGCACACAGGAGGGTATGACGTGAAATGTGTGTCTCTCTGTTCACACACGAGGGTATGATGTGAAATGTGTGTCTCTCTGTGCACACATGAGGGTATGACTTGGGGACAAGTCTAGTTATAAGCCTACATGGCCCAACTGCAGCCACCTTCCAGAGGCATCTATTCAATAGGACAGAAGTAATTTGTATTTCTGTCAGACAAAAGTCGACAAGCTAACACTTAACTTCACAGCCTCTGGATGCTAACCAATAGTGGACTGAAATGCCAGCAAAGGCAGTGTCCAGAGAGTTCAAGGGCCCTGCTGGGTGGACTGAACCAGACTCAGTGAGGTAGAGGAGGATGCTGTACTCATCTCGTTGACCGGGTGTTTTCTGAGTCCAAGCACTTCCCTTGACACAAGTGAGTGTTTAAATCTGATTTCTGTGGCAGACCTACCTCAGCGCTGTGTCCCCTTGCAGGCAACGGGGCAGACTGCAGCATGGGCAGCAGTCTCTCTGCAGCAAACAAACTACATGCTGGAGGATGGCTAGATTCAGCCTCGTCACGTGGGTGAGGAAACAGATGCATAGAGGCAACATGATTGCCTGATGTGTCTTAGGTCCAATGATAGATTAATTTTTTTTTGTAACTGTTGATGCCTTATATTCAACCATTGGTAGAAGACATAGCTTCTCTCAATACTTTGATTCCATGTTATTTTATTTGTATCTTTGGTACAGAGTGTACTATGCTATTTTTTATGTGTTAGTGAACTTCTCAACCTGGTTTGCCTTTGGGTTCATTCAGGGTAGGAATAATATCATATCACAGTTTAGGACGTTCAGACCATAGCAGCGTCAAGGAGGCCCTTTAGGACACTCCTTGCGGTCATCTGTATTTCCCAAAGAAAACAAAAAAAGACTAAAGAATCCAGAAGTGCCTGAGAAGGAACCACCTGCTCTCAGCGTTGATGACTCACTGGGAGGCTCGGTTTCAACTGTCTTCCTGGGACTGAAATGCTTTCCGTGTGTGGCTGTGAGACACTGCCTAGTAGCTCAGCCATCTGGAATGGTTGTTGGGTATCTCCAACGACATGACTTTCCCAACTTTTTCTAACATCTCCAGGAACCAAGTGATGACTGGATGCCTGTTTCTCTGAATTTCAATTAGCAGCAAAACAGCTGAGGTCACGGCTGGTGGGAGAGACAGTTTGATGAGAATCGTGCTGTCTGGCATCAGGCATGGCCACGAAGCTGTCCTGCGACCTCCTCTTCCCCTCGGCCTGCTTCATTTTCTGCTGTGTGCTGGGTTTTCCTTGGCGCAGGAGGCAGGCTTTCACTTCACACGTAGGTCTGGCAATGTGAAGTCCATGCAGCTGGGAAGGATCATAGCTGGGAGACTGTGCTGGGAGTACCACACATGGCTGATAGTTTCCTCATAAGAATTTTGGGGAAATACAAGATGAGGATCTTCACAGATACCTTCCTGCTGGCTTCTTGGGAGAGTAGAGACTGATGTCTTTCTGAGTGTGTGTTCACAGGGTTTGGTAATAGGGGATGCTGTGTGAGAACTGCCTGGCCTGTAACAACAGGACGCAGCTCTCATATCGCGAAGTTAGGTGATCTCCTATCCTCATAGCTGACACTGAAGGTAGACATGGAGACCCAGCCTGCTACCAGCCTGTTTACAAGATGGCAGAGAAGCTACATAAAGGGCTAAAGTGTGGTCAGAGATTCCTCTGAGAAGAGCCAGGTACTTCGCCCCTTGTGGGACGGGATGGGTGGCGTGAGTGTCTCTTTCCTCAAGCAGAACCTTATAAGACAATGGAGACCTTGATATAAAAGACCATGGGTCTGGGGCCATGATGTGTGTGTGATTCAGGAGCACAGAAAGTGCAGATGAGAGATTCAGAGCGAGAGACACAGGCAATGGAGACAGGACATCATCCTTCTAGAGGCTGGCAGGTGGGAGAGATTTACACATGCAAAACACCGAGGAAAGGGGAGTTTGCCAGCCAGAAAAGTCTGCGTTGATGCACCTACCCCTTCCTATCCTCCTTGTCCACATAGGGCCAGGGCAGCCCAGTGGGTGGAGGGCAGCAGACAGCCATCCTGGGGAGTTCTACAAGAAACCGAGGTTCAGAAACGTGTTTCTAAAAGAAGCAAGTAGCTTGTCATGCTGGCTGGACATCTAAACAGTGGGATAAGACAGCTTGGGGAATTTCTGTTTTATTTTCCAGCCACAAATGGATGAGATTTGGTGTCTGCTGGGGTTTATTTTTAGGGCAGAGTGGTCCATGTAGGGTCAGTCAGTCAGTCGGAGATACAACATCATCCTGTGAATTGAGAATGCAGCTGTCTTTATTTCAACACGCGAGTTACATCAGTTATTTAAAAAAGAATTTTAGCCTGAAGTAAACATCCAAAATTTTCCTTTCCATCATGTAAAGGTCATCATTGTAATGCTTACAGTGTGACTGCTGCAGAGAACCTGAGCACCCACAATTTATAAAAATATCATATACAATATAGTACTTACTGTAGATCTTCATAAAATATCCAAGTCACAACACCATGAAAACGTAAGAACTACTTGTTTTTATTACTGGGGAAGCTCCCTGAGTAGAAGATTATGCTGCAGATTTTGGAAAGGCAGAGCAACTGTGGAGACTTAGTTTGACTTGTCATTTCAAGTTCCTCCTGTGTGAGAGAAAACGGTCCAAAGTGGTCATTTGTTTGGGGTGGTATATTGATTGATTAATTATTCTTGCATGACAAAATTAGTGACATACCCCGGCCTTTTGTTGTCTCTCACTTTTGCACCCAAGAGTTGGTGGGGTCAGAGCCAGTCTTGACTGGGTGGTTCTGTTGCTTGGTGCTGGGGTGACTCTCAGGACTGTGAGGCGGTCAGGTTGGCTCATTCAAGCAAGGAACAGCTAACTGGCTGCTTTTGCTTTTCACCATAGGTATGGGATGGCTGTTGGGGCTTAGACATCTTTGTGCCACCATCTTGTCTTCCTTTGGGGACAAGCAAGCTGTCCGGGGAATGTTCTCACACTGATAAGAAAGGGACAAGAGGGAAATGGATACGGGAGAGCCTCTGAAGGCTCACCGAGAGTCACATATGTGAGTTCAAAGAGAAAGAGCTGAGAGAGATGCAAGGAGTGGTCCAGAATTGGGGTTTCAAGTCTAGTCTGTCCTCAGCTGATCTCTGTGAAGTAAGGGAGGCCAGGAACTAAGTGTTGCCTCCTGGGGAAAAACAGGGACTGTTCATTGCCTTGGATTTAATTGGCCACTCAGGCAGGGAGGGTGGAGTGTGTGCTGAGCCAGGTCGCTGAGCTAAAAGCAGTGTTTCCTTTTCACCCTTGCAAAGGGGTGAGGGCCAAGAGGCAGCTCTGTGATTCTGCTTCTGATTTATCTTTTGTTGTCTTGAAAACCTCTATCTCTACCACCGTTGTTAGAAAGCCCACTTCGAGTCCTGGAGGCATTCATTGGGGGCATGTACTGTGGGCTCTGAATGGATGATATCAGGAAGTAAAAGATGGAAAGGCTGGCTGAGCTCTGGAGTCCACTCAAGGGAAATAAAGACAGAAAATGGTTAAATTATTCTTTATTAAATACCTGTGATATTTCAGGGACAGCAGGGGATAGTTTTGTGGAGCATCTGACTTAAACTTTGTCAAAATGATGCATTCATCAACATACCCACTTAATAAATGAGCAAATGGATGCAGAAATAAGTGAGTGCCCTCCTGGTCACACGGTCAGTGCCTGGCGGGGGTGACTGCACTTGGTGCTGTGTGCAGCCCCCACACTGGGCCACCAGCCCACATGTTTACACCACCCCGTACATCCCACCAATACCCAGGAGGAGTGCCCAGGCCACCAATCACCTTCTCTAGGTGAGACACAGATGGAGGCTAACACTTTCAGGGCCGGCTATCTCCCTAACACGCAGAATATTGTCTCCTCACCTGAATGGAAAGTTGATTCTACACTAATTCTTTTTCACCGAGTTAGGAATTACCTTTCCTAAGCTCCAAACATCTCTTGCCTGTGGCTGGCGCGGAGCCACACTTCTCTCTTGAGACATGAAAACAGGCTCAGCATTTCACTGCCTTCCACGGGCTGAACGCAGGGTGCTGTTACCATGGCAACTGTGGCAGAATTTAGGCCACAGAGGATATTTGCTGCATTGTGACCAAAAGTGGCTGTGTGACAGTAGCAGTACCACAACTGATCATGTGTCTCTTCGTGACTGGCGGTGGCATCTGGGCTTGTCCCCTTCCCTTTGCAGACATGCGCCCTTCGCCCTTGGCAGTGGGTTTCACAAACAAGTCTCTAGTGAGGAAAGGGTCCCTTCTGCTTCCCCCACCCCTTCCATTCCCTTCTCTCCCTTTCTCTCCCCTCCGTCCCTCCCTTCCTTATTTTCTTCCTTTCTCTCTTTTAACTTTTTTTTATTATTTGAGAATTTCTTATATATTTCATATATGGATGTGGTGAAATATGATCGTCTCTACCCCTACTTCTCCCTCCTATTTTTACCTTTTATTTATTCTTTGAAAAACTCTTACATGTATACAGTGTATTTTGATCATATTCAACTTTTTCTCCTTCTTCCAACTACCCCCATAATACATCTCCCTTTCTAGTTTTTTGTTCTCTCTCTCTCTCTCTCTCTCTCTCTCTCTCTCTCTCTCTCTCTCTCTCGTCTATGACCCACTAACTCCAATTAGTGCTGCCTGTATGTGCATTGGTGGGCTGCCTGTATGGCATTGGTGTATGGCTCTTCATTGAAGCGTGGGCAAATTACAGTGGCCACTGATGTCTCCCTGAAAGCCCCACCCCACACCAGCACCCCCACATCCCACGCTTGCAACTTACATCCACCTTTCAGCACTGGGAGAGCTGGCCCCCAGAAGGCCATGGCCCCCAGAAGGCCATCTCCTTGTGAGCTTGAGAAGGGCTTTCCTGTGTGGTGCACGTTACTGTGTCTTATCTATGGGTCTCACTGTCCGTTTGGTTGGTAAACAGGAGAAATGTCCAAACCCAAGGGCCTCCCTGACTCATGAAGAGCAATTCCTCCCCTTCCTTCCTCTCCTGCTCTCCCCTCTCCTTCCCAACCCCTCTCCTCTCCTCTTTTTCTTCTTTTGACAGGTCTTGCTACGTGCCCCAGCTTCCCAAAAGCTGGGGTTACCAGCCTTAGCCACCATGGCCAGACAGACGAGGAATTCTGAGATGTCCAGGTGCAAGGCTAGCGCAGAGGAAGGGACGACACATGCCTTCTGCCGTGACGATTCCTTTCTCACCAGCCTGCTCTCTGAGACACACTCCCAGGTACTTAGTACAGTAGCGGACCTGGCAGGCCCACGGCTACAGCAGGGGCCATCTCTGAAGCATTGAGACAATGGGCAGAAACTGGAAACAGATGAAATGCTTGATAAAATTAATTGGCCTGAAAGGTGGTGATTGTTAGCAGACACAGCATGAGGCCGGCCTTGCTGTGGGGATCGATCAGTGCTCCAGGATATAAGAAGGGCCAGGGCAGAGCAAACTCAGGACATTTGTGGACATTTTTTCTCCTAATGCTTCATTTGGGCATGTATTTATGTAGTTTTACCTTACTGGACTTTTGCTTGTATTTTATGGTTTCCAATTTTGTGTTTTTATGGTGTTTCCCCCCTTTGGGGTGTGTGCATCTTGTGTCTTTCCTTTTTCTTTCTTTTCCCCTGGTTTTGTTCTATTCTTGTTTGTTTCTTTAACTTCTTTCTTTCTTTCTTTCTTTCTTTCTTTCTTTCTTTCTTTCTTTCTTTCTTTCTTTCCCTATTTGCTTTCTAAAGAGAGAGAGAAAGACGTGTGGAGTGAGATGGGTGTGGAGGTAGGGAGGATCTGGGAGGAAGTGAGGGAAGGGAAACTGATCAGAAAATATTGTATGAAGAATTATTTTCATAAAAGAGAATATATGATGTACATACTTCCTTATTTTTGCTTTGATGTCCTACAATCTATACTTACTGCTTTTGCAATAATTGAAAATGTCCAAGTATGGGTAGAGTCTAAAAATCCTGAAATGAGATGCCGGGAGAATAGTTGAGGAAGAGGACATGGGGAGTAAAAGGACACAGGAGACATCAGGGAGGATAAGAACCTCATAGGGAGGATAAGAAGGACCAAGGGTGTGAGGGGCTAGGGAAAAAGAGCGAGAAGGAGAACCACAAAATATATTTTGCTTGAAAATGTTGTAATGCTATCTAACATGTATGCTGACTTAAAGTATTTTAAATATTTTAAGTATTTTAAATATTTTAAACATGAAGATGGAAGTCAACATCTTCTTTCAATGCTCTTAAGATTTTAGGCCAGTTAGAGCTGGTGGCTCCAGGGGTTCCGATCTGTAGCCACCCACAACCATGCTGGAGGAAAAGACAAGGGAAGCCCTCCACCCACCATTACCATTGCTGTGTCCAGGGATTGCAGATGTACCCAGTTCATCCTGTGCAGTTCACAGTGGGTCCCCTTCTCCCCTGAGAGGCCACCCTTTCCATCAGTCTGCCTGGATATGACCGGAGAGGGCAGGATGGATAAGGACCCTAGCGTCTCAGTCTGTGAACTTAGATCAACTGTGTCTCTTTGTAAGCTGACTTCTTGGGTGTATGCTACGGTCACAGAAAGCACAGTGGGACATCCCCTAAGACGTCTGCTTTCTCACACAGTGCTTGTGATATGGACTCTTTGGTCTTTCAGCCCTACAAAAACCGCATGTGGAAGTTGAAAGAGAAATGTTTCACATTGCTTTATTTAGAGGTTAAGGCCACACAAAAAGTGCCCTTCTGTTTTTAAGATTTGTTTTTTTCATGTGGTTTTGAACTGGCCATCTCCTGTAAACAGATCAATTGGTGCCTAGTCCAATTGCCATCACATTGTAGTCGTTCAGCCACCGATGGGAACAGATGCAGACAACCACAGCCAAACACTAGGTGAGTCAGGGAGACCCTGCAGAAGAGGAGGAAGAAGGATTACAGGAACCAGAGGGTCCAGGACACCAGGAGAACATGGCCCACAGAGTCCACTAAGCATGGCTCATAGGGACTCACAGAGACTGAATATATTATGGTTGTGTAGCTTGTTGTTCTTGTGGGACCCTTAACAGTGGGAGAGGGGGCTGTCTCTGACTCTGTTGCCTGTTCTCAGGACACTTTTTCTTCTCCTGGGTTGGCTCATGCAGCACTGATATGAGTATGTGTGCCCAGTCTTATTGTAACTTGTTATATGTTGTAATATGGGCGGTGGGGCTGCGTCCCCGGCACCCGGCCGCCCGCATGGCTTATGCCCCAAAATAATTACATGGAAACTGTATTCTTTTGAACACTGCCTAGCCCATTAGTTCCAGCCTCTTATTGGCTAGCTCTTACATATTGATCTAACCCATTTCTAATATTCTGTGTAGCACCATGAGCTGGCTTACCAGGAAAGATCTTAACCTGCATCTGTCTGGAGTGGGAGAATCATGGTGACTCACTGACTCGGCTTCTTTCTCCCAGCATTCTGTTCTGTTTACTCCACCCACCTAAGGGTTGGCCTATCAAATGGGCCTAGGCAGTTTGTTTATTAATTAACCAATGAAAGCAACAGATTAATACAAGACCCACCTCCATCAGTTATATCATGTTTGGTTGATGTCCCTGGAAGGCCTGCTCTTTTTTAGGAAGAGAAAAGGAGGAGTGGGTCTGGGGGAGAGGAGAAGTGGTGGGGGATGGGAAGCAGTGGGAATGGGGAACCGCAGTGGGAATATAATATCTGAGAGAAGAAAAAAAGTAAGAATCATGAGATGAAATCATCCACGTGGGCTGTCAGTAGCATTATAAGAATCCATAGAATACATTACTTCTTGTGTGTGTATGTGTGTATGCGTGTGTGTGTGCACATGTACATACTCTGTGTGAGCACAGAACCTATGAAGGCTGGTAGAAGGTGAGTGTGTGCATGTGCATGCATGTGTGTGTGTGTGTGTGCATGTGTGTGTACATGTGTGCGTGCATACCCCATGTGAGCACAAAACCTATGGAGGCTGGTGCACCTGTGTGTGTACGTGTGTGTATGTGCATGTACACCGTGTGAGCATAGAATCTGTGAAGGCTGTAGAAGGTGATTTTCAGATGCCCAATGTGGATTCTGGGAACTGAACTCAGGTTCCCTGAAAGAGTAGCAAGTGTGCTCGCCTGCTGAGCTATCTCTCTAGCCCTTCTACTCTTCCTCTAAAGTGTGGGAGTTTTGTTTCACAGAAGGAAAAGTGGCTCTTTGTGTTGTGTCTGCTCTAGCTGTTCATGGGTGGGGGAGGCAGAGATGTTCTTGCTCTGGGAGGCATCTCAGTCCTGGATACAGTCACACTCGGTGCATCTGTGGAAGGAGAAACACAATCAAATACATAAAGGGAGACATAAAATGGAAGTAATGAAGGGCCTTGGGCCAAAGGCACCATTAAAATAAGAGCATGGAAGAAAATATATTTAACCATCTTCACGTCTTTTTGTTGGTGACATTAAAAAAAAGACTACCATGCAGTGCAAACATTAAAAAAATTATTTTCCTAAAACTCAGCATCATTTGAGGGACATGTGTGGTGCCAGATCCCAATAATCACAAGGCAGCCTCACAAAGACAGAGCTAATTCCACAGCTGCAAATCAACCCAAGTTTTCTGAAAACAAGCTGTCTTTCCAAAGTCTCCTTTAAGTGTGGTCTGGTTTGTAAGCATGCATGCATTGGATTGGACAAAAACCAGGAGGAACAATTGAACTAGGTGGTTTCTCCATTAAATTCTCAGAGCATTTATACGTTGAATAAGATCATCCATATCCCTGAAGTCGTCCAGTTAGTTAAACGCAATAGGTTGGAATTAAAAACAGGTTCCATGTAGAGGGATCCCTAGTGACCCGAGAGTTTACTTAGCCTACAAGGTCGGGGTAAAATCTCTTGCTTAAATCCATTGCAGAAGCATCATTTAGTGACTGCTTCTGGTCCAACCGCCTGGGATTGCTGCCAGAAAAGAGGCACTCCTGGTGGGATTCAGTGGGTCTGTGCCTGTGCCGTTAGCTGGGCTGAGAATTCTGCCATTGGCATCTTCAAAGCTCTCACCTCTGAAGGTGCAAATCAGAGACATCTATTTTCCTTAAGAAGTTTTCATGTCACACTGCTTTGCTGGTGCCTCAGGGCCCTTCACGTTTAGCCTGCAGCCAGTCCAACATGAAGAGAAACCAAGTACTCTACTAAACCATATTTACCATGTCCAATACAGGAGCCCAGAGCAGCTGCCCTATAGAACCTTGCCTCTCACTGCATGGACGATGCTCAGGTGCCAGGCATGGCCGTGCTGACACTGTGACAGCCACCATCTAGTCCTGGTGTGAAAATCTCATTTAATTCCTACATTATCCACAAAGGTAAAGTCTGCCATCAGATTCCTCATTTTAGTGGTGAGGTAATGGTGGGACATTCAGAAGTTTGAAGATAAAACATCTTCACAGTGGCATAGACAGTTTTATAAGCTAGCCTTGTTTCTTTTCCCAGGTTTATAAGTTAAGCCCAGTAAGTCAGGCTTAGAGACAGGATTTTAAAGAAACAATTACACTCATAAGAGGTCTTTAGGGTGGGCCTCAACCAGCATGACTGGAACATCAGAGATGAGGACACAGGCATGGGGCAAGACCATGTGAAGACACATGCAAAGATGGCCATCAGCGTGGGGGGCAAGGGTCTCAGGAACCAGCCATGCACGCAGCTGGATACTGGGTTTATGGGCTACAGAAGTATGACTAAATGATATTTTGCTCGCCCAGTTTGTGGTACTTTGTCACAGTATAGCAAGCATTCTAGAGCACCGAGGGCCCCGCCTCGCTGGCTTACATCAGCCAGTTATCATGGCTGGGCTTCTCCTTTCTATTTTAGGAATAACATAGGTGAGATGCAGACTTGTCTCAGTGAGAGTCAGAGGGTGCAGAGATCACATCTTTATTGTTGGGGGGAAATAGTTTCTCTATGCAAAAGCATTTGAGGAAGTTCCTGTGACAGGGCCAAGTTAGGGCAGGCTAAAGGACATCTTCAGTGGCAACAGGTAGGAAAGAATACAGTGGTCACAAAGCACTTGCTAAACTTGTCACATCAAGAGGTGGCCTGGTCCGGGCCGTACTGAGAAAGAGAATAGATCAGTATTTCCATCTGTGTCTCTGTGTGGCATTCAGTTAGCTGGACAGAGAACATGGCTACTAGCAGCTAAGCTGACATCCATGGACACCTTTGTGTTATATTTTAGGGTTTTAATTGCATTATAAATACTAAGGAAAGATTTGAAATAGGCATCAGAATGAACTTGTTCAGGAAAAAAGGCAAAGCCCATGCTGGCACTCACAAGCCATACAGTGGAAGACAGAGTGAGCCTTGAGCTGCGGACAATCCCACGTGAGTCTGCCCATGCGGTCTGAAAACCGGGAGAAGCTCTGGCATTACTGAGCTAGCCATAGGGCTCTGGAGCTAGGTGCAAATGGGGGTGACCTACCTCACTCTTTTAATTGTGACAAGGAAGAAAGGTTGTGTTGATTTCTATGACTGAAGAATTGGGAGGCTCCATCACCTTGAGGACCCGCTGGATTTAGCTGTTCATGTGGGCCACATGACTTGTTTTATCTTCCTGAGCTCAGTTGGCTGTGTTCCTGTGCAGCTTCTTCCTATCTGGTGGCAAAAGGGCTCGATTAAACCTACGTGGTAGAGGGTGTGCCTCTTCCGGCTGCGTCCCAGAGTGCTGCGCCTTCGCCTGAAGCAGGTCACACGGCCCCATCTGGAGCAACTCCTCTGAGAGTAGCTCATGAAGTTGAACTCTTGTTCCCTTGAAAGGAGAAGGACCAAGAGGGTACGTCCTGGGACAGAAAGCAGTTACCCAAACAGACCAGGATACCCTGACAAAGGCTTGTGCTGGGTCAGCTACTCACTCGTAGGCGGTTTCAGCAATACCACTCTGAAGGACTTTTCCTTCCAGGTGCCAAAGAGCCCTCCCCTCTCCTAGCCTGTGCTTCTCCGTGGCTCTACATTTTCAGAGTAAATGACTCTGTAGGTAACTGCACTCTGCTCAGTGATCGCTGGGTGGGGGTCATAGGGTGCCTCAGTTGCTCTGTACCCTTTGTCCCAGGATGTACGATGCTCCAAACCCCTTAGTCACAACAGCAAAACCCTGAGTTTACAGTTCAGCCTCCCACTAACTTACCTCGCATTAAACACTGTCTGAAAGACTGGTATGGTTTCAGGGCCTTGGCTGATGCAAAAGACTCGAACTAAATGTGTCTCAGGCTCCACCAAGCCGTGCAAAGATGATGTTTGGTGGAGTCCCCCACTGTAAGGCTTTGAGGAGCCCAATCACTTCTACTGCACCTCAGATTTCTTGAGCTAGGTCTTCGGATCTTAATCGCAGGAAGAAAGTTCTATTTTGACATCACAGGCCTTTCCCAGAACCGCCTTCTTGTAGGCTAATTCAAGTTGAGTTATTTTTTTGGCTAAATAGTTTTCCCAAGGAGGAGCTACACAGCCTGGCTGTGCTACCCTGGGCTAGTCTCATTGTTTGACTCTGTAACATCCAAACCCTTCTCTGTGGGGCTGTGTGTCTCCTTCTTTCTGACTATGAAGATGCTTTAGCCATTACTTCTGTCAAGCCAATGTTCTGACTCCATATTCCTCCCGACATGAGCTATACCAGACCCAATACTAACAGGCTAAGTAGAGAGCTGACTCAGAGTGTGGTCCGAGGTGAGCAGCTGTGGATGTGGACGTGGTCCTGTCGGCAGCCACTCAGCCACCACGTGAGATGTGGTTTAGATGGAAATCCAGGACACGTCCTCAGCCATCCTGGAGTGCTGAAGAGGAAATATTAACTGATGGTGAAATCCACAACACTCCACGCCCTCCTTTCCCTTCCCCAGCATGCACGCACAAGCATGCACACACACTCACACATGCACACACACACTAACAAATGTACACAGTCATGCAATACACACAGATACATACACATAAACATGCATACTCAGACAAATATGTACACATGCACATGTACACATACATACCACACATACATACATCTCTAGCGGTCCCTTTCAGCTTCTTCATCAGTGAGCCACGTCCTTCTGTGAGACAACACGAGTCCTCTACCGGACCACAGCACCAACTGCATCGAAGAATGGAATGGTCACTGAAAAGGTAGAGTACTAAACGTGCCTGAGACGCGTGGCCATGGCCTTTGTGTCCTTTGGGTGGTTACTCACCTCCTGGCTTGTGACCTGGAGTCCCAGGAAGTTGGACTGAAAGAGTGCTGTGACTATCACCTGATCCTGCCTCCCACATCCACCCACAGCTGTTCCAGACTCCTATACCTGCCCACAGCTTTTACCTGGGTGTGTTTTGCCCACCCCAAATCCTTCGTCTGTCCCTATTGCAGGAACCTTTGTGGAGTGACCCTGCTGTCAGAGGGCTCAGTGTCTCCCACGGCATCCTGCTGTACAGCAGCTACCCCTCTATCGCTCAAGTGCCTGTCCTCTTTCCTCCAGCTTAGGGTACGGTATGAAGCCCCGCCAGAATCTGAGCAGTTGCTGCGCTGTGCTCTTGTACCTCCCTGGCCTTGAGCACCAGGAGACTAAAGGATGTCCTTCCTCTATCGGTGACCCACCCTCCTGTATTCTGTTATAGCAATAGAAAACAGAGCAGGACACCTCAATGGGGAACCTCTTATTTCTCCTTTCTGAGCTGAGTCCTGTGTGTTACTAGCTCTCCAGAATGTTCTGCAAGAGTCCCTGGGCTCTAAGCATCCAGGGAAGTGTAGAAAGGAGGGCGACTTAAGTATGGTTGCTAATATTGGAAAATGTTCCTGATAGTATGTCCATGACAACAGCCATATCTTTTGTAGCCACATACCCCTACTACCATCTTGATATTCCATCCATTTTATTTATATTCATTTTATTTCAAGTCATTCAAATCAAAGTGACCCCTCCTGTCGCCCTGACAACACCTCTCATAAGACAGTCCGCTGGGAAGTGGCTAGAACTCATTGACATCAAATGCTGAGAAAGGCATCAATCACTTTTGCAGCCCTGGGCTAAACGCTGCACGTTTGACCAGCTCTCTGGTGGTCCGTGAAATGGGACATAGTGTCCTTCAGGATGGGGAGATAAGGGTGGGGAGGGTTGGGTTGTCATCGGTTGGACGTTCACCAGATGTCTATACCAAGAGTCCACAGGGAAGGTTGTGAAGTCTTTACCGTGGTCACAATGACCCCTCCTGTAAATAATATTTGCTCTCTAGATAAGCAAACTGTAGGGCCGCTCTAGCTCTGACCCTGGGGACACAGCCTGATGGTGGGGTACCCTTTCCATTGCATACAGGTTCTGCAACATGATTCTGTAGATTTTCCAAGACGTATCTTGACGTGCAAACTTTGCATTGCTTAAACCGTCTGTGAACCAGCCTTTTATTAATCTCAGTGAAGAGAAACTGACTTTCAATTAATCCCTCAAAAGCCTGGGCTTAATGGTGAAGGAACAAGTATTAAACACTTATTTCTAGGGAATTTCTTTTTTTTTTTTTTTTTTTTTGAGACAGGGTTTCTCTGTGGTTTTGGAGCCTGTCCTGGAACTAGCTCTTGTAGACCAGGCTGGTCTCGAACTCACAGAGATCCGCCTGCCTCTGCCTCCCAAGTGCTTCTAGGGAATTTCTTAATTCCTTTTCTGCCATTATATTTGACTTCATCAGTGATAGATAACCTTCTATCCTAACTATGACTATTTTTATCTCATGCTCTTACATATTTTTTAAATTATGAAACAAACTTCTAGCAATGGATAAGGACCATGCAGGCTGGTGGCAAAACGACTGGCAGCAGGCCAGCGCCGTCAGCCAAAGCTAAAAGACAAGAACATATAATGAACTGACTTAAGAGACTGTAAGTCTTTTGATTCAATTAGTGGATGCTCAGTGAACCTACATATGGCTGCCAGTGGCTGTATACCATGTCTTCAAATTGCATAACATTCATTACTTAAAGAGGTTGAAGCTGAACCTAGGAAGATGACTTAGCCAGTCAAATGCTTGTGCCAGCATGAGGACCTGGGCTAACCCCCAAATCCACAGAAGAGGCTGGGTGTGCCAGCATGAGGGCCTGGGCTAACTCCCAAATCCACAGAAGAGGCTGGGTGTGGCAGCATGAGGGCCTGGGCTAACCCCCAAGCCCACAGAAGAGGCAGGGTGTGGAAGCATGCATCTGTAACCCCAGTGCTGGGTTTGGGCAGTGCCAGGTGGCTCCCAGCGACTTACTGGTCATTCAGTCTAGCTTACCTGGTGGGCTCTAGGAGCACAGAGACCCTGTCTTAGAAAATGATTTAAAGAGTGACAGGGAAGACACCAACTCAAGCTCTGCCCTCTGCATCCATGCACACAATCAAAAAGCAAAGGAGAGATTAATTATGCTTCCTTTGAGTTCCAGGACCTAGTGACTCACTACCAAAAAAATGACTGCTGCTTATGACATTGGGTCACCTCATAAAAAGCCCCATATCAGCTTTGCTCCCATTGGTTCATCATCCTGAAGGAAGACAGCTTAGGGTGGTTCAAAGCCTTAGCACTTGCTCTTGGAGGAGACTGTGTATTGGCACTGGGCATCTTTGCAACAGCCATAGCATGCCACTTCATCAGCTGGTCCTCCTGCATTAAGATTCATCCATCTGTCCATTCATCCATCCATCCATCCATCTGTCAGTCCGTCTTTCCATCAGTTCGTCCATCTGTCTGCCCGTCCATCCATGCATCCATGCATCCATGCATCCATGCATCCATCCATCCATCCATCCATCCATCCATCCATCCATCCATCCATCCATCCATGCATGCATTCATCCGTACACCCATCCATGCATTCATCCATGCATCCATCCATCCATCCATCCATCGGTCTGTCCATCTATCCATCCATGCATATATCCTGCATTCAAGCATTGTTATTGCAGACTCACCCTGCATAGTACTGCAATGCAAGAGGGACTCACACAGAACTATCCTGGCAAAACTTCTTGGATTGTTACCCCCCACCTCTCGCCCAGATAATGTGGTGACAGAGAGACAGAGAGAAAGAGTGATGATGTGAGGTACAAGAGAAATGAGTTCTATCCACGTTCTCATCACGCTGATCCCATAGGGCCTGGGGAAAGGATATTGAAGTGGGAGAACCAGGCTGCCTGTCCATCCCTGTGATGCAAGTAAATGTATTTTTACTTCAGAAGGGTAGCAGTGTTAGATCCTGATGTGATTGTCCTGAGTAAGATTTATTAGGCTTGCTGCGACAGTGGAGGCTATGGATGAGCATAGCCTAGGACAGAGCTCAGAGCTTGGCCCCTGGCCATTTCTGCTGCTGCTGGGTCCTGAAGGGAATTAACTCCACAGCCACAGAGAGCCAACACCCTCTGGCTAGACCAGTGTTGCCTGTGTGTCTGCATGCCAAAGCTAAGGCATACCAATACAAGGGAGAAAGGGTATTTACTATGCTCAAAAGATGGTCTGACCCTCGAAGGAAAGTGGGATGGTATGAAGAGGAAGTCCCCAGAAAAGTCTCAAGCAACAGTAAAGATAGCTGGAGAATTTTCTAGGGAATGCAACTGAAATCAGGGCAGGGCCATATCAAGGGATTTGGATGTTGATAGAACAGGTGACAAGGAAAAAAATAAGATATGAAAATGCCCTTCAACAGTACTTACCAAAACCCAAAACGTAGGGAAATTCATATCTGTTTACTTGGTAGTAAATGCTTTAAAAGCATAAAAGTTTCCTTGTAACCTATTAGCCTAGCAGGACGAGGTGTGCCTATGACGCAGGCTCCCAGAAGGAGCCTCCTGAAACACCCAGCCTTGATCTTCACCCACAGGAGCCTTGTGTCCATCTGTGCTCTCAGAGGGTGCCTGGGCCCCTCCAGGAGTCAACACATGGCAAGGTCTTGAGAAAACTAATCCCGAGCAGATGGAAACAAAGTGCACAAATGAGGAGGGAGGGGGAGAGGCCCACGATGACAGAGCAGATTTATTTGGCAGGAGTCTGAGAAGTTCTGTGCTCCATCACTAGTGTGATGGAGCCTGGGGATCGGATAGTTGCTTTTATATTATTTGATTCTCTTGAGAGGAAACCTGACCTGTACACCACGCAGAGAGAGCCTGAGTTTTGTGTTGATGAGCCAAGGCTTTGAAATCAGCAGACGCCACTGACTCCTGGGCTTCTATTTTCAGTTGTGGCTTTTGAACATTTGTAGCCCCTGTTTTCTCACACACAGCACAGGGATGGATGGGGTGCTGTGACTGGGGTGTGACTGTGTTGTACGACCATCACTCTGTGCCCCCCATCCCCCAAGCATCACACTTCCCAAGAAGACACAGAGGCTGAACTCGAAATCACTATGAAGGTTTAAGCCAATTACACCCCAGATGACCTTTCTCCTTCATTCCGTAACACTGGTGCGCTGGTCCCACAATTCACCATTTAATCAGTAACCATGGTTAAACTTGTCTACCCTTGCTCCTTGGTATGTCAAGCTTACTTCTGTCTTTGCACTGACATCTGTCCCTGCTTCCAACGCTCACATTTCAGGGATTTGCTTCATTCCAATCGCTGTGCACATGTAACCCTTCCATAAAAGCTTCCACCATTCCTAGCCTTATTTGTCTTTTGGGCTCTTTGAACATACTGTCTATACCTAGCATCTTATTTCATGTATTTATTTATTTTTGAGGCAGTATCTTACTGTATAACCCAAACTGGCCTGAAGACTGTAATGGTTCTGCTTTAGCCTCTGAAGTGCTGGGAATTTAGTTGTGCACCCTTGTAAACAGAGGCAGCTCCTTTGTTTCCCAGCTGCCTAGACCCAAATAATCACACAGAAACTATATTAATTACAACACAGCTTGGCCAATGACTCAAGTGTATTTCTAGTTAGCTCTTATATCTTGAATTAACCCATTTCTATTATCTGTAAATCTGTGTATCAGCACACAGATTGGCCTACAGGTAAGGTTCTGGTGGGCATCTTTCTCCTACAGCAGCTACATGGTGTCTCCCTGACTCTGCCTACTCTCTCTATATAAATTTCTTCCAGCCTGGCTATATTCTACCCTGCCATAGGCCTAAGCAGCTTTATTCATTAGCTAATAAAAGCAACACATACACAAAAGGACATCCCACATCACACCCCATACTCGGCTTTGCCTTTCTGATCATAAAGAGAGACTCATGTGTGCAGGAAGTTTGCTTCATTTACAGTGAAGTACCAGCATAAAGGACAAGGCCTGGATTCTGCGTGTTAAGTGTGTTTTTGGAAAATGAATGAATGAATGCTTTCTAGGCAGTGATGGCCAAGACTGATGGTTGACTTGACATCTGTGAGAAGAGGGAACGTCAGCTGAGGAACTGCTTTCAACAGATTGGCCTGTTGCCAAGTCTTCTTATTGGCTAACTCTTACATATTAATTTAACCCATCTTCATTAATCTGTGCATCACCATGAGGTTCATGGCCTACCAGCAAGGTTCCATCATCTGTCTCTGGTGGGTAGGCTTCTTTCTTTTTTTTCCGCCTTCCTTCTCCCAGCATTCAGTTTAGTTTTCCCCACCTACCTCTATTCCCTATGCAGGTTCATGACAGTTTCTTTATTAACCAATGGTATTCACAGCATACAGGGGAACTCCACATCACTATGTTCCTGTTATAACAACACCCTTGGGACACACACACACACACACAGACACACACACACACACACACAGAGAGAGAGAGAGAGAGAGAGAGAGAGAGAGAGAGAGAGAGAGAGAGAGAGAGAGCGCAAACTAACTTCTAGTTGTTTTTTATTATTGGTACTAGATTTGCTATAGATAGTAGAAGCCTTTATTACCAGCACCTACTCCCAGGGCCGTTTCCTCCCACTGCCCTGCCTCTGATAAGCTGTCTCTAGACCCTCCCTTATTTGCCTCAGTTTGCTAGTGAGAAATTTGTCTTCCATCCCTGTGAAAACATTTTACCCAGTGTCCTTCCAAATGAGCAAGCCAGCCTGGACGCGCTTGTTGAAAGTTCCCAAGACTCACAGAGACCAAGGCAGAGCAACATGGCCTTTTGAAGACACCCTGGGATAGTTTAATAAGCCCACCCTAGGGTCGCTGACCTGTCTGTGGGTTGTACTTTTTATGACCTAAGTATTTATTATTAATTAGAGACTCAGACCCTGAGGCTGCTTTGGCTCACAGTGCAGAGGGAAAAGAAGCTCCCTTCGGTCGTCAACCCAGCAATCTTCTCCCATTTTTCCCTTAAGTGCATGTAAATGCCCAATTCCTTAAAATACTACTTTAATCAAATTTTCCATCTTAGTGGGTCTGTAATTAACGTGAGACTATGTCTTTGTCACCAGTCAAACTGTGCCAATCAGCAGTGAAAGCCTGTGGTTGGGCTGTGTCCCAGCTCCTAGTGCTGGTGGCTTCTCTTCCCTGGAACTGTTCACTGTCAAAGCATGCATGGTGGACGCAGGACGGTGGACGCAGGGTCATTTCCCTTTAAAGATGTTTCCGTTTCTTCCCGTTCCTCCTTTATCCTGTTCTCATTACTGTACTCTGTCTGAGAAAAGAGAACAAGGGAAAGACAGGGGGAAAATTTATTCACATACACGCCCTACTCGCTTGGAAGTAGCTGTTGAGTAGAAGCCATGGTGGTGGCATCTTCAGGACAGCAATGTTGCATGTCCACAATGGCCCTGTCTATGGGGCTTGTGATTCCAGAACAGAGGAGGATCATGGCCTCAGACTGGTGATAAATCTAGGAAAGACACTGAAGTTGTTCAATCTCCCTGGGCCCTTTTCTAGGGTCCCCAAGTACACGACACACTTCTTCCCCTCTCCTCTCCCCTCCCAACAGAGAATAGAAGCAATGGCAGCAAATGCCGTTTCACTAAAATCAAAACGTGTTTTCATGCTCCTAAATTGGTCATTGCTCCCTGTGCTTCCAGATGTGGGCTCTGTGGGGGGTTAGGATGTAAGATGGGGTGTGTGTGCTAGGTGTCCCACAGTAAAGAGAGTTACAAACCCAGTTTCTCTTCTGAAGGCTAAAAAGGAATCCTCTGGAATCCAGCAGCAATCTAGCAGGGTCTCTCTCTGTGGCAGGATTGCTTTGGTGAGACCTATGGTGGGGTTCCCATCAGGCACCCCTTCTCTGAGGAAGGGTGGGAGTCCTCTCCCTTAGAGAGAAAGTCTGTAACAGAAGTAGCTGAGACCTTATCTTGTGCCCTGCCTGCCTCTGGCTTGCCACCCCAGATACTGGCAGATGTGACTGAAGCTGGGCTTGGAGCATGCCCACCAGGCAGCCATCCCTCCTCTCTTGGTGCCCTGCTTTTGTTGGGAGAAAAGTGTGCTTCACCAGCACCCTGGTCCTGGGAGGGAGCCCTAGGTTCCACCGTCGTGCAGGCCTCAGGGCAAACCATCGTTACGTCCACCTCTGAGGTTTACTAGTGACCATCTTTGTAGACACATGGTGGTGATGTCGTTGGCCAGAGCTTTGATGGTAAAACGGAGACTCCTGCCTGCTCCCTGCTGCCTGAATCATCTCTCCCCTGCTGTTGGTCCAGGCAGAGAGGGCCTCAGGTGTCCATGTGGAGCAGGGCTATGTAGCAGGGGCCTGCCTGGCTGTTCCTGCAGATCAGGGCTGTGCCTTTAGCTGGAAAGATTTACCTTCTGGGTTGTCAAGCAAGGCCGACAGCCTGGACAGATAAAGAACCGAGACTCTGTGTGATGCCAAGTCTTTGGGTGCTGGGTCGCACAGGACTACTTGGGAACAAAAGGGGACAGACAGTCAAGAGAGCCTTTGTGAAGCAGCCCCAGGGTGTTTTACAGCCTGCAGCTGCACTGAGTGGGAATGAGGCTGCCTGCCTGGGCACCATCCAGGACCCTAGGAGGAACAGACTTCTGGAGAGGGGGAGGCCAGTTGGAGAGGGAGAGGAGGATGGGGTGGGGAGGGGCGGGAAAGGGAAGGGGAGTGAGGGGGAGAGGACAAGAGGGAGAGAGGGGGAGGGGGAGAGGGGGAAGGGAAAGGGGAAGGAGAGGGAGGGAAGGGGAAGAGGAGGGAAAGAAGGGAAAAGAGAGGGAGAGGGGTATGGGGAGGGGAGGGGGAGAGGGAGAGAGCAGTAGCAAGCTAGGTACATTATCTGTGTCTTCTGCTGAACTGCGTATTTGAATGTTCCATTGCCAGAAGTATCTCCAGATTCAGAGCTGCAAGGGAACTTTCAAATGCCAGAATAAAACCCTCCAAATATATAAAGTGTTCTGACTTCATTTGTTAGGACCGAGATAACCAAAGTCCGTTTTCAGCATCACGGTGGATGTAAAGTCATGATTCAGGAGGAACGGTGGCTTCTGCAGGATTTGATTGTTGTTATCATAAAAAGCCATTGCTGACAGGGTCTCTCTGAGTCAGTTTCTTCCAGATGAGAGACTCTAGTTGCTTTAGACTTCTTGAGAAATATTATTATTTTTTTTTTTACTACTTTTGGGGAAAGTGAGACCAATACAAATTTTAGTGAGCATTTGCTTAAAGGCGCATGAAGTCTTGTCAGTGTTAAGGCAAAGCGTGCGCGTTCTGGGGGAACTCTCCATGTTCTGTGTCATACCCACCACTGGCCTGTGATGTCCTTCCTGTGGACAGGCAGGTCACGTACTTCGGCTCTTCTCTGATTTGAACTGAACACTTAAAGGATGTGTGCCTGTAGGGGATGATTTTGTTTCATACTTCATTCTTCAATTTGTTTTCATTCAAAAACCTATCCTAAAAAACAAGACAAAACAAAAAATAAATAAATAGGGGCTGGAGAGATGGCTTAACAGTTAAGAGCACTGGCTGCTCTTTCAGAGGTCCTGAGTTTAATTCCCAGCAACCACATAGTGACCCACAACCATTTATAGTGAGATCTGATGTCCCCTTCTGGTGTGCAGGTGTACATACAGATAGAGCACCCATATACCTGAAATAAAAAAGAAATATAAAAGAAAAACCCCAGCCAAATCAAAGCAGAACAAAATAAAAAACAAAACAAACAAACAAAAAATAAACACAAAAACAAGGATAGTTGAATCTTTGGCTCAGTTGAAGCCCTGAAATCATTCACCAAACCTGCTATTATTTATCAATATGTTATATATTAATCCAGCATCACTTCAGTTTGGGTTTTCCTCGGCAAACTCTACCCCTGCTTCCCTATTTCGGATTGAACTCCTCCCTCATTCTCTGTTGTGTTCTCTTGGCGTATATTCGTCTCTCCTTCGGGTTGTTCCGCACACTGTGTTCTTCCTTCTGGACTTTTGTTTGCCATGATCGGTGGGGATGAGTCCTAGTAGGGCTTGGTGTCCTTCTCTGTGAGATCCTAGTTACAGCCAGTGGTTCCATCTTGAGTCTCTGCTGAGACATTGTCAGGCATTGTCCTATGTCAGCTCAGGCCTCCTGCCTGGGTCTAGGGCTTTCTCTGTGAGCAGGGGCTGGGCGCTCTCCACAAGTCCTGCTTCATCTGTTAATTCTGAAGAGCAGCACCCCCTCCCCATTTCTTGTTGATTTTTAAGGTGATCTACAGAAGGATAAAAATATACTTCTTTGCGGTTAATCATCACTTACAGTTTTCTACATTTCTTTAGAAATGGGATTATGCAAATGGGGAGAGAAGCAAACAACTCTATTGAAGATATCTTCACTCAGGCAAACTCACTGGCTGCCTTAGGAAAGCTGTGGCAGAAAACATCTCCCTGTGGATGGCAGCGCTGCTCCTGAGAGGACGGGCAGATTATGAACAGTAAAGCAAATCCCACATTCAAGTTGGTAATTATGACAGTACTTGCCATGACTGTCTCTTAGGATGGAGAATTTAATTATTTTATATATATATATATATATATATATATGCATCTAGATACATGCGTACACACATATATGTTACTAAATCCTTTTCTAGCAACAAGAGATTAAACTGGATGTCCATGCAGCCTTCAATAAATGGTCGACCAAGCCCCTCAGTGTATGTGGAAGACTGTACTGCAGGGACATCATGAAAGACAGCATTGTGTGCTGCAACAGGTCAGGGAGGAAGAACAATCCCAGGTGTGGGCTTTCTGTCTTGGATGGGGATGCTTGCACAGTAGCTCGGAATGCCATTTCTGAGAACAACTTCTCCTTAGCAAATGCCAAACAAACAAAGCACACAACCAGATAGACATGGTGAAGTTTTGTTACAGCACAAGGGAAACAAGGACTAGAGATACAAAAGACTTGAGAAGCAATATCTGCAAAAATCCCAGCATGGACAATTGAACCAGCAGGGAAATGCAATCAAATATATGGAATTTCTATTTGTGTCAGCTGTATAATATGAAGAATAAGAAAACTTAAGCATATAGTATTTTTCTCTCGCTTTATAGTGTTTAAGCACTTCCAAGTTATTTAAATATACCTGGGTGTTGTAAAGAGGCCGCTGGTTGGTTCCCAGCCCAGCGTGCAGCCATGCTCACCCTCCCCAACCCCATGCCCAGCCATGCTCACCCTCCCCAGCCCAGCATGCAGTCATACTCACCCTCCCCAGCCCCATGCCCAGCCATGCTCACCCTCCCCAGCTCATGCCCAGCCATGCTCACCCTCCCCAGCCCCATGCCCAGCCATGCTCACCCTCCCCAGCCCCATGCCCAGCCATGCTCACCCTCCCCAGCCCCATGCCCAGCCATGCTCACCCTTCCCAGCCCCACGTTAGTAGCTTATAACTGGTAAGGTGCACAGAAAAGCAGTCCACCTATTTATGGCATAAATCTCTCAACATATGACAAATTTTTTTGGGGGGGAGTATTATGTGTGTGTGTGTGTGTGCGCATGCACGTGTGTCTGTACCTGTGTGCAAGTCAGAGGTCAATGTCAGGGTCTTCCTCTGCTGCTGACCTCCTTGGCTTTTGATTCAGGTCTCACTGAACCTGGAACTCCTGGGCCCTCTCTGCCTTCACCTCCCAGTGCTGGGGTTAGGCATACACAAGACCACCCTGCTCTGTCTGTAGGTGCTTGGATTCTAGCTCAACTCCTCATGCTTGCACTGAAACTAACTTACTTGCTGAGCTATCTCCCCAACTCCAGGTTCTTTTTTGTCTTCTAAAGTCACAGTTTAGATAGAACCCACTTGTGGTTTTGCCTGCAGTAGACAAAATAACAAGGAGCCTTTCGCAATCTCTCATGGAATGTATTTCGTCTGCTCAAGGTTCCCCCATCCCTAGGGCCTTTGCCAAGACCCCAGGCTCACTGTTAGTGTTTCTTAAGTGGCTGCCAGCCCTTCCATTAACAGCCCCGTTAGAAGGGAGACTTCATTCACATAGATACTCTGGGGTTTTCTCTCTTTCTGAAAGGCTTCTCTGAATGGCTTTTATCCCCATTTTAATTTTACAAGAATCACATGGCTATCGCCAGTACAAGTGCAGAGTTTTGCTAAATCCTAAGGCCATTTTCGGACTTGCAGGATAGCATTAAATCCTAAGGCCATTTTCGGACTTGCAGGATAGCATTAGAAGCTGTAATGAGAGGAAAACGGGAGACAACAGCAGGCAGAATTCATAGAAGAAATGAAGTAACCCTTCTGGTAATGGAGATTATTCACAAATGGGCTGAGCGAGGGTGACTCCCTGAGGGACTCATCAACCTGAGCACAGCGGGTCACACTCATGATCACCGCCATTATAGTGCAGGCTGTTCTGCTAAAAACAAAACAAAATCAAAGAGTCACACTGGAAGGTTTTGGTGGGAAAAGTGATGGACTTTGGTCTTGTGATTTGTGTTAAAGTGACCGTAGGTCTGAGGTTTTGCTAGAGCAAATCAACCCTTTCAAATTTTATGATAAAAAGGTTGGGAAAGGTTTGTCTTTCTTACACATTTATTGTGAAGATTAAATATATGGCTACCCAGTGTTCCTTCCTTTAATAAGTGTCCTCTCATTTATCCACGTTCTTCTAGCGTTATTCAATCTACAAAATGTTGTTTCATTGGTTAAGTAATAAAGAAACTGCCTTGGCCCCTTTAATAGGACAGAAAATTAGGTAGGCGGAGTAGACAGAACAGAATGCTGGGAGAAAGAAGCTGAGTCAGGAGTCGCCATGATTCTCCCACTCCAGACAGACGCAGGTTAAGATCTTTCCTGGTAAGCCAGCTCGTGGTACTACACAGAATATTAAAAATGGGTTAGATCAATATGTAAGAGCTAGCCAATAAGAGGCTGGAGCTAATGGGCCAGGCAATGATTAAAAGAATACAGTTTCCATGTAATTATTTCGGGTCATAAGCTAGCCATGCGGGCGGCCGGGTGCCGGAGACGCAGCCCCGCCGCTCTTATTACAACAACAAAAATGGCCTGAGCCCCTAGTATGTGTCTTGTCTTAGGTAGATGCTGGAGAAATAACGAGGGACACAGCAACCTCCAACTCAAGAATCATGTCCTCGTGGGGCTTCCCCTCGAGGAGTCCGACACCAGTGAGACATTAAATATCAGTTCTCCTGTCAGCTGCTGCAAAGAGAGTGTTAGGATAGCAGGATATGTGATAGAAACTTCAGGAGGCCTCTCTCTCAGGAAACTCAAGTTGTGTGGAGACCCAAAGAGTAAGGAGGGCCAAAATTTTGAACAGCATATACAAAGTTGACCAGGGGTCCAAGGTATCCTGGGAAATAAAAATGGCCTTGAATAGTGTCACCTGCTGAAAAGCAACAGTTGGTTGAGCCTCGTGGCAAAAAACACCAGCACACGCTCAGATTAGCACCCAGCGCTCAAGACCTGGGACCGCACCACCCACCATGGGCACGATCTGTGGACTGACTCAGCACGCAGCTGGTGATTGATTGGATTTCCTTTAATGGACACTCAACGCGATTATTCAAAATAACCAGATCATAAACAATTATTTCAGTTTTCTTAAGAACACATTAGCTTGATGATAGCAATAATTGGGAGAGATGGCCCAGTTAATTGACTTAGCAGAAAATGGGTTTCCCTGTGTATGCAGAGCTTAATGTAACCTAATATGGTTTGGATAGAATGTCCATGGAAATGGAAAGATGTGTGTGCTCATGACGAGCAGTTTGGGCTCTAAAATTAGGTCGTGGTTTATGATCCTCTAGCACTGATCTCGTGGTGACCTGACATGACCTGACAAATTGATTATTCACAATGTGTAAATTCTACGGACTTGCCCACGCACCTGTCAGGGGTTTCTTCTGCAAGGCAAACGCCACATGCTTATCAGAGGAATGTGCTGTAGTGGGACAAATTAAGATCTGAGAGGCTATCTCTGCGGTGTTTACCCACAGGTCCAGTCTGGTGAGAGTACAGTCAGAGTCAAACTGGAATCTGCTGTGAAATTGGCTTTGAGTCAAGGTGCTGGTCAAATCGCTTAGGCTGAATGAAGCCTAAGGCTCCGTGTTTGTTTGTAGCGGTTATGATACTTGCTCATTTTATTTGATGTGTGTGCATGTGTGCCTCAGTGTGTATGTGTGCCAGATGCGTGCAGAAGCCCATGACTGTTGGAAGAGGCAGCGGACCTGCTGGGACTGGAGTTCCAGAATTGTAAGCTACCACCCAACCAGGGATTCTACAAGGGCAGTAAGACTTCCAGCTCTCACAATTAAACGAGATAAGATGCACAAAGGCATATGCAGTGACCGCTTACTAGTCTTTCCTTTTCTAACAAAAGCTTATGAACCAGACGTGGCAATGTCTACCTCTAATCTCAGCACTGCTCAATCTGAGGCAGGACGCTGTGGATTTGAGGTCAACACGGGAAGCTTATCCAGACAGTTTTATCTCAGAAAACCAAACAAACAAAAATCCAAGAAAAACAAACAAGCAAAGGTCTTGTGGCTGCCAACAGCAGTTTCCACGCGCAACAAAAATTGCCAATAGGGAAAGACAGTAGAGTTCAGTGGACACACACACACACACACACACATCTGGTCAGGGTTCATCTGTAGGCCCATTGGGCTTCACCCAGAGATGGCAACACATGCAGTCGTTTCTACGTCTAGTGGGACACATCTGGTGAATACTGAAACAATGTATACCTGCGGTGACTGTAGCACATGGTCCCAGAAGGGACAATATGTTAAATGACAAAATGTCTTTTCCACTATTCTGAAAGCCAAGCAGCCAAAGGCAAGGCGTTCACTGTAATGGAAGACCTTCTTCATGTGCTCTTACCTGGTGGAAAGCAGAAGGGAAAAGGAGTGGGGAGGGGCACACTTCTTCTGAAGCCCTAGTGGGAGAGGCCTCTAACCCAGCAACAAAAACTCTACTTTCAGGTCCTAAGAACCCTCCCCTTATCACCATCACATCAGCAGCCAAATTTTAAAATAGGAATTGGTGGAGAGGCAGACAGACCACAGCATGTCTGAGGAGAACCTAGTGCAGGCAGCTGTCCTTACACACACACACACACACACAGAGAGAGAGACAGAGACAGAGACAGAGAGAAAGAGACACAGAGAGAGAGACAGAGACAGAGAGAGAGAGAGACAGACAGACAGAGACAGAAACAGACAGAGACAGACAGGCATATATACAGAGACAGACATATACACAAAGAGAATGTCAGATATATATACACACACAAAGAGAGACAGAGACAGACAGAGACAGACGGAGACTACACAGACATTTAGATACACAGACAGACAGAAACAGACAGGCATATATATAGAGGCAGACATATACACACAAAGAGAATGTCACACACACACACACACACACACACACACACACACACACACTGTTCTGAACAAACTCATTTCTTCAGAGAAAAACCCCACCAAATCCCAAGACTGAACTGATCTGACAGAACCGCGGTTTTGTTACCACTGTGCTAAGAGACTTTGACTCCCCAGATTTTTGTTATCTGAAACACACTCCTGCTCTGAGGAAACCTGTCTCAGATTTCCAGAATGCAACGGACTCCTCAACCTAGCAGAAAATTCTTTCAGTGCCTTCTCAGAATGGGCTCCCCGCCTGCTGGTATTAGGATCCTGATCTCATTAGCTGTGAGATTATTAATCTCCTCACGAGCTATGAGACACAAAACCACAGCTGGCGAGGACCAGCTGTTTGGAGGTGATGAAACCTTAGATGGGTACAGTCGAGAGGTTGGTGTGAAACCACACCGAGGCTAGCCTGCCACCAACAGCAGGATGGCTGTCCCCACAGGCTGACTGGAACATGTTGAGAATCAGAGAGCCCCACAAGGTGGTATGAGAAGCCCGCAAAACCCTGTTATTCTGTCATTGATTGCTTAAGCCCTGGGAGAAGAAAGGGAAGAGCAGAACCCTCCCAGCCTGTCACCCACTTCTCTACATTCTCTTCCCATGAGTACCCTTGTCAGTTGTGACATGACCACTGGCAAGTTGCCTGGAGGGCTATCTGGGTGCAGGCCAGGGAGTTTTTTAGTTTACTTCCCTATTCCTGCTTTCTCAGCACCTGGCTTGGGCTGACCTCTGCGCTGGCTCAGAGAGCACATTATTTGAATGAAAGATAGTCTCAGGTTTTCTCGTTCCAGAAAGGACAGCGGTAGCCAACCAGGTCAGCTGGGGAGGGGGCAGTGGGGTGGGGGTGGGGGATGCAGGAGCACGATGGCCTGAGGCCCAGGGTGCTGCCAAACTTTTGACTTAGAGATGAAATGAACCAGGACCGAATTCAAAGTCAGACTGAGTTCAGGTATGGAGAGCCTTGCTCCCTTGAGTCTGATAAAATAAGTTAGATAAGCAAATTCCAGAATGAGTTGCAAACTTCAGAATCAGGACAAGAGGCTCCTTCAGCAGAGTCTGCAAGCTCGAGGTCTCTGATGAAGGATACAGGACATGACTGCTCCAGGGACCCATTGGGGTGCGAGTTAAAACAGAGCTCTTTGCAGTTTCTTCATTTGTAAGAACTCTCCTCCAGGAAGCTGTGGGGCGATTGCTGGGAGTAGCGGCTTGGCCTGACTCACCTTCAGAGCTTAAACGGAATTAGCATAGCTCACAACCACTGTGCTCCTACATCCATGCACAAGGGAGCTGAAGATAGACACCCACAGAAAAACCTGTATGTGAGCGTTCACGGCATTGCTTACAGGCATCAGTGATAAAAACACAAGCAGTCCAGCTGATGTCTGGACACACAGAATGTTGTCTGTCCGTTTTGAAGTGAGAGAGGTGGAGAATGGGTAAGATGTATTGAACATCGTGTTTAATGATGGAAGCTACAGGTACAATTCTACTTAAGTTCCATATTCAGAGGAGGAAATATATGTTAAAAAGTGAGAGGCACAGATGGAGCTAGGGGAAAGTATTTATTTGGAGCCAATGATAATTTAAAATTGAATGTTGGTGATGTTTGTAAAACCTGGAGAGTATTTATCTTAGGGTTTCATTGCTGTAGAGAGACACCATGACCATGGCAACTCCTATAAAGGAAAGCATGTGATTGGGGCTGGCTTACAGTTCAGAGGGCTAGTCCATTGTCATCACGGTGTGACACAGTGGTGTGCAGGCAGATATGGTGCTGGAGAAGTAGCCAAGTGTCCTACATCTTGGCTTATAGGCAATAGGAAGTGGTCTAGCTCACTGGGAGTGGCTTGAACACATATGAGACCTCAAAGCCCGCCTCCACAGTGATCCATTTCCTCCAACCAGACCACATCTTCTTTACCAAGGCTGTACCTCCTAAGATTTTCCAATCCCTTTGGGGACCATTTTCTTGTAAACCACCACAGCATGATCCGAACAAGCAAACAACTCATTTAACTGAATGTTTAAGAACGGGAGTTTTAAGGACTTGTGGTCTCAGAGGTAGAACATTCTCATAAGTGTAAGGTCCTGGGTTGGTCCTCAGCATGAAGAATGTGGATTTTTAGGTGCGTTGACAGTGTGTAGTTAAAACAAAAAGTTAACATGAAAAGACACTTGAGGGCTTTGTCAGAATTTGGATTTGGTGTAGAAATGTTTGTGTTGGATTGTGGGTAGATGTGTTGCATTTTGCATTTTGAGCCCTTTAAGAGATAGTTTAATAAGGGCAAACACATGCATTTTCTGTTAATATAAAATCAACACGCATAGGGCTTTATTTAGTACAGTCAGGAAAGTACTGGTAGGAATGCTGCAGAAAGTTCAAAGGAGAACTTGAAATGAGAGCTGCATGGAGAGCATGGGATGGCGCAATGGCTCTTGGGAGAAACTGATAACTCCTCTGCCTCCAGCTGAATGATTGGCTGCACTCCGCAAGACACAGTCCACTCAAGTTGCTTCCAGCAAGAGTAACTGGTGTTATTGCCAGTTTTTACCATCTGGCACTGCTGCAGAATAATGGAGAGATGGCTAGAGAGGTGTGCTGCTGAGGGCATCTGGCAGTCTAAACTGAAAATCCACACCTTTTCCTGGCTGGCCTGTGATACTGCGGGCATTGCACCAACAAAGCAGAGGACTGCATGGATAATTCAGCTGTCCTTGCCATGGCTGTTCAGATAGAGCCCACTGCAAGTGCAGTCTTGTTCATTATTTTCAATTGGCCAATATTTGTTTAACACTTACTGTGTGCCAGGTCAGGTGCTTGCAGTGGCGTTGTGCCTCTGAGTGAGAGATACACAGAGGGAAACAATTAATTAGTTGCTTGATGAAGAACTCTTTCTGTGCAAGCACCAGTAGGAGGGCGGAGGAAAGATGTATCATTGTACCTTGAGAACAATCTTAGGAAGGAATTAGTGCCTCAGGCTGAGGGTCTTTACCATCAACGTGTTTACTAGCCACTGAAGGCAACACGCTCGGCTGAGCCCTCCGAGGCAGATTACACCAATGTAGGCATGATCAAGTTTCTATACCTCAGTGCTGTTTTCAGAATGGAGTGGAGATGTAGCCCAAGAATTTCTTATGAAGATGAACCAAAAGCCATAAAAGTATTGTTTTACACTCATGCCCAGTATATAGTGTTTAATAAACAACAGACATCCATTAAAACGCCCACCAGACTGCCCTTTGCCCTGCAGTCACCTGCGGTCCCGAGGGAAAATGGGGTGCATGAGGTGGGGTAAAATGTCAGACAGGGTAGGGCCTTTTAAGCGCTTTCCATCGAATGTGCTGAGAGATCTGGATGAATACCCTCGGTCAAAGGTCACTAGATAGCTGAAGAGTTTAACCTACACTAATAACTAGGGCCTGATCCTACAGATTTGATGAGTCTTGACTTGAGATGCAAGCCCTGGAGGTTTTCAGCAGAAGCTGTTGAACGCTTACCGTTCTAACAGCAAACTTTTTATTTGAATGTCATGAGATTCTCTTACAGGTTATGGGGAAAAGGCACAGAAGTGGTCCAGTTCTGGTCAACCCCAGGCTGAGAATCAGTGTTTGGCATGTGAATGCTACATGCTCAAACCAAATGTGTGTATGCGTGTGAGTGTCTGTGAGACAGAGAGAGAGGGATAGAGAGGGAGAAAGAGAGAGAGGGAGAGAGAGAGAGAGGGAGAAAGAGAGAGAGGGAGAGAGAGAGAGAGAGAGAGAGAGAGAGAGAGAGAGAGAGAGGGAGAGAGACTGTTTCTAGGGTGGGAACTGGCTTGAATGGAGTCCTGTAGATGGAGAATTGTGAGGTAGGTAACATCAATTCGTTCACACAATAACCACGAGGTAGAAGAAAACACAGAGACAGGGTCACATAGAGAGCAAGCAAGGGTCAGGAGCTGAGCCAGAGACCTGCTTTAACCCCATCGTTCCTAGCCATTCTCTTTGGATCAGTATTGTGAAGCATTGTATGAAACCATCAAATTTCTTTTTTATGAGTTGTTTCTGTGAACACACTTTAATGCAGTCTGGCTAGAAATGGACTTCTGATTAAGGCCAGGTGTCTTATCCAGTGTTTCTCAGTCCACAAAGAATTCTAAAAGATACTGTACAGCAAAGAAAGCAAAACAAATCAACCACAGGGTTTGTTCAAATAATTGGTTAAAACAAGCCAGAATTCCATACTTTGTACTCACTGAGGCTAGAGACAGGGGTGTCCTGTGAAAGGCAGTGGTTCCAGGCTACCCGGGAAAGAGCAAGATGATACACAAGGTCTCAAAAGTCTGAGTCTCAGACATAAAATTGACTAGAGAGCTCAAGTATGTGGAGTTCAGGCCAGAGGCATTAGTACCAAAAAATGGGGTATTACTCCTAGGGTTTCTGAGGTGTCTGTTGGTGGGTTTCTGGTGATTTTTATACCCAGTAGAGTTTGACCACTTGGCTTCATAACCTTCTTGAACATCTTTATCTGAATATGTACTGTAATCACCACGTCAAAGAGAGATTTCTTTTTCTCTAGAGAGAGGGTTTAGCAGGAAACAGACCCCCAGAATTCATTACCCATAACTAGGATGAAGGCTTGAGCTTCCAAGTGTGGGCCACATCCTCTATCTTCTGAGTCACCTCATCTGAGGTACTTGGAGGTCCCTACACTCAGAGAGCTCCTTGGAGGACTCTTGGCGAAAAGTTATATGACTTCAGAAGAATTGAACTTAAACCGTAGATTTAAGTCCAGTAGGATCTGGACTTTGGATCTAAGCTCTGAAAATGCCAAGGTCACATTGTCCTTGGTTTTTAATTCTGGATTTCCTCTAATGAAGAGCTTTTAGAAAATCAATAAAAATGTTCCAGTTAAGCTGCTAATGAGAGAAGTGACCTTTCCTTAATGGAAGGAAAATGCAGGCTGGGCTTCCACATAGCAACGAGGAGTCCAGGCTATGGAATTTTCTTTGCAAATTGTGGTTGACTTTGTGGGCCGTAGTTTGTATAATATGCACTAAGGCTATTAGAATCTGATAACTTTCTTTGCTGCTTACGAGCAGACCGTGCATGCTGAGAGCAGTAATCTAATTATCCAAGCTGCTGGTATCCAAGATATTGTCTCCCAGGATGAATGTGCTGGCCTTATGAGTTTCCTTCTGAGAGAGAGACAGTGGCCATAAATAAATCGCACTGAACTTCAGTAAGAAACAATGAAAATGATCAACTGCTCCTGTCAAGTCAAGCGTTGGTGGTTCCAGCTGTGGAGCAGGCAAGGCGAGTTTTGTTGACTATTAGACTCAAAGAAACCTTGTGGACCAAGGAACTAGGTTTAACTCCATCAAACCAACTCCCTCATCACTGAGCAGCTATGTCACCTGGAATTGTTCTGCTTTCAATGCATTTCTCTCTTTTTTTTTTAGTTTATTTATTTACATTTTACGTGTGGGAATTTTGCCAGCATGGATTTGTGTAGCCTATGTATATGCCTGTAGAGAGGCTGGAAGAGAGCATCGGGTCCCCTGGAGCTGCAATGGAACACAAAGACCAACAAGCAAGTTGGAAAGGAAAGTGTATTTGGCTTACACTCCCATATTGTTGTTCATCACTGAAGGAAATCAGGACAGGGACTCTGTCCTGGAGGCAGGAGCTGATGCAGAGACCATGGGGGGGAACCTGGCTTACTCAGCCTGCTTTCTTATAGAACCCAGGACCACCATCCCAGGGATGACAGCACCCACCATGGGCTGGCTCCTTCCTCTCTGATGACTCTAGCTTGTGTCAAATTGACACAAAACCAGGTAGTGCAAACCCTGTGGAATATATGCATTTATTAGACTGTTTTTTTTTTATTATTAAATCAGGGGCATGTGGGTACTGATTCCCACTTATTGAGGCTCTCAAAGGTGTTAGACAGCAATGGAGTAGATTCTTGTAGGTTGGGAATCTGGAACTCAGAAAGACTGTGATATGTTCTGACTGTAACTTGGAGGGGATAACCCTCTGGCACTCAGGAAGTCTGACTCCCAGACCGTGGGCCCCAAAAAGAGCAGAAAGAATGTAAGGTTTGCTGTTGCCTGTGGATCATCACTACCATGTGATGGGGGAACAGCCTGTGCACCCAATTAGACGCTGAGTTTGTTTTCTGTTTCCCCGCACGAAGAAAGCATAATAAAATGTCCCGAATAAGTCAACAACCTGCCCCTGGGAAACACAGCCCATTAAATTTGGTGTGTGACAGGCAGATGACAGTCTGAAAGACACTTGCAGTCACTAAAGCAAAGCCTGTGTGTGCGCAGTCAGCAGCCATATGTGAATATTTACATGTAATTTAAACCAATGAACATCAAATACGGTTACTGCTCTGCTGTTTGGGGCCTCTGCCATTCTGCCCTCATCCAGAGCTGGAAGCTGTACCCTGCTGGATGTACCTGTACCATGAAAGGACCAGTGGAATGCATTGGCTGAAGCCGGGAAGGCAAGTGAGCTGGGCAGCAGGACCAGGCGAAGCTCTGGTGTGGACCTTATAACAGATGGCAGCGTGCCAGGGCGTGGACACGTGTCAGTGCAGGGTTCAGACACTAGTTCACGACAGCCCTCTCTTGCGAATTTACCCCCTCCTTGCAGAGCTATAGTTCCTCCCTAGTAGGCTCCTGCTGTCTGTTAGGCTCTTCCCCAAAAGGGTCCTAAACACTTCCCAACACTGCCACAAGGGGGCCAAGTTTCCATGAGCACCACACCCAAATCCCAGCAGCCCAGGAGCAGCTAGGAGCATTGCCCCACTTTGGGATGGGGAGATGCCCTTTCTTTGGCTCTGAAACAGTGAAAAGGCCACATTCCTGCTGGGATTGACAGGCAAATGCTGATAAGGCACACACAGTAACAGCCAAGAGTGACCTAAGAAGCCACACTATTAGTTGCTTCCTACAAAGCAGAGAAAACGACAATTCTTCTGCTCAGGGCCACAGACTGGACTTTGTGGCCAGTCTGTCTAGTCACAGAGGGCTTTACGCTGCTGAGCTGGGGTTTAGCTACCAATGAGAACAGGACTGTGGCTTGTCAACAGAGTTTTGAAATGCACATCTCCTGACCCTGGAGATTCCTTCCAGTCCCATCTGAACATAGTTGTGAAAGATGACCTGCATTTCCAACCTAAACGCAGCACTTAGCCCTGCCAGAAGTCTCGTTACTAAATATACGGAAATCAGGGGCACTCACAGCCAGGCTTCAATCTCTGCTAAACACTCACTTGAAAACAAGGGTAGTGTTTCCATCACAGAGAACGCGTGTTAGCCATGACAACACCTGCAACATCTGTTCAAGCTTGGGAGTGAAGACATGCAATGGGAAAGATATGGCATTTCTATATTAAAAGCAATCAGTGAATAATATTTTGGCTCATGTACCAAAATATCACTTTGCATAATTTGTCTTTCAGGATCCTAAAGAAAATGGCATCGAGAAATTAGATGCCAAAGATCTCAGATGGAGACCCAAGTTGTCAACAATGTGTAATTGGCAGAGAGATGAAGGGGTTACAGTTGTGGGCTGGTGGGACAACTGGGTTAATCCATTGCTTCTAAAAGGGATGTCTTGAAGACAAACTGTGAATTTGAGTTTGTTGGGAACTATAGTGACCTTTATGGGCAGTGAAAGAATTGGAAGAACTGCAGGTAGGACATTTTCTAAATAAAAATATGTTAACTTAAAAATAAAAAAATGAAAACAAAATTTTATTTTATTTTTATTTCCTACATTAAAATATTTCCATTTATCATGTTTAGCTATGTTAAACCATGGGGCAGAGAAAGCAGAGGACAGGCGAGAGTCTCTCCCCTCCTGTCTCACCCATCACTTCACTTACCACGTGAGAGCAGGCCCAGCACTTATTGCACTTAGGGCTTATTGAGTTCAGCTCTGTGAGGCCCCATTTACTGCCCCAGAAAGACGTGCCCTGATTAATAATAAATGGTCAGCCACATAGTTAAGCGGGATGATTGGCACCTTTTATTGGTGGTCTTTAAGAAGAATTGAATGAAACTGGCTGACCAGAAAGCTTAGGTTCATGCTACCCAGGCCACATAAAACCCATCTGTTTGTAAATTAGAAAATACCTTCTTCCCAAGAAAGAGTTCTTGGAGCTATCTGGAAATCTGCTGCATTGGAAACCAAATGCAAATCTGCCTGCTAGCTACTGAATCTTCCTTTCATATTATGCAAAGACATTTAACCCTTCATAATAACCATTACATTTGTGATGTGGGATTCCCCTCTGTATACTATGAATATGTTTTATTGCCATTGGTTATTAAAGAAGCTGCTTTGGGCCTGCACAAGGCATAATAGAGCTAGATGGGGAAAACTAAACTGAATTCTGGGAGAAAGAAGGCTGACTAAAAGAGATGCCATGTAGCTCACGAAGGAGACAAACACTGGGAACTTTACCAGTAAACCACAAGTCTCATGGTAAAATATAAAATAATAGAAATTGGTTAATTTAATATATAAGAGCTAGCTAGCAATACGCCTAAGTGATTGGCCAAGCCGTGTTTTAATTAATACAGTTTCTGTGTGATTATTTTGGGTCTGAGTGGCCGGGAATGAACAAACACCCTCCAACTACACAATTGGATGCTAACTCATGTATTCTTTAACACAAACAAAATAATTGGAAATTAAATACTAATGTAAACCAGGGAAAGTTTGGGAAGGACAGGTGTGTTCTTAAGATAAGGAAGGCAGAATGAATAAACTCTTAAGCCAAACCTAAAAGGAAGAGACATAAAGTAGAAAGCTGTGTTGTGTGGGTGTACATGTGTACATGTGTGTGCATGTGTATGAGAATGTGTGTGCCTGAGAGTGTGTGTGCAAGAGAGTGTGTATGTAATGTGTGTGGGGGAGAGTGTGTGTGTGTGTTTGTGTGCTCACGTGCGTGAGAGTTTGTGAGTGAAAGTTTCTATTTAGTGTGAGAGGGACATTACCGGTCTTTCTGAGACCTGGGGAGTGGAAGTCAATGGCCATTTCCTTCCTGTGTCCCAGGCACTGACAGGCATTTCACAGCTGATTTACACGCCCGTATTCACTTTGTATGTTTACCCTGTGTCTTCTCTACCCCCTCTCTTCTGAGATCCTGTTTCCATCCATGATGTGAAGTGTGTCAACAAGCCCTGACTCCAGGGGTCCCATTGATTTAGAATCAATAAGAAATCAGACTATGGGGGACAGCAGCTAATTGACAGGTTCAGTCCTGGGGTTTTCTCTGCAAAAGAAGCCTTTACCGAGTTCTGGTAGCTGTCCCTGCCCATGTAACCCGGAGACTATCCCAGCCCTTGCTGGGTCTCTACCTGTCACCTTATGGCTACTTCTTTTATCAAAATCGCTTGTATGATCCAGCTCACGTCAGCATCTGATTCCGCTTAGACATTTAGGATATAGGCTGGGTCAGTATCCTCTGTTGTGTTTGTGGAGAGGAGAAGCTGAAAGGTTCAAACTACTACAGAATCTGAGCTGAGGTTGAACAGAGAACAATGAAGGGGCTGTGTCGGGTTCTTCGTGTGCAGCAGACACCTCGGGTCAGCCGCAGCTCTCGCACTCTGTGAGGAGACTAAAGACAGTTGGGGTGATCTGGTGTAAACATGTGGGCAGGGGGATGTTCAGGTCAGCTCTTCTGACTTCCCATGACACGGCCGTCCTTCCTGCTACACAGGGACAATGTACCAGGGGCTGAAGGTGTTGGTACAACTCAGCACCATAGGTTCTGAGGGATACCTGAGACTAAATTGGGACTGCATAGGTTGAGAGGCATTGACTGAGTGAATGAGAAGCCGCCATACTACTGGCGGCTGTCTTTGCTTTGTCAGTTACTTGGCACCGCACCAAGGAATTCTGATTTCCTTCTACTGTTTTCTTAAATCTTTTGCAATCCAACAGGCAAAAAGGCTAAGCAGGTTTTCTGTGGAAAGAAATGTTTATGCAGAGGGTGAAACTTAATACCTCACTGCTATCGGAACACAGAAATGAAATGCCTCCAGATGGCAACTGCTGTTCCCATAGTTCGGTGCCTCATTCAGCCGTCATCAGAGAAACTTCTTGCAATGGATGGGATTAATACAGAGGTCAACAACTGGATGGTGTACAGAGAGTGAGAGATCTTGGAGCACTGAGTCCTAAATGGGATGTCTTTATTAAACCCTTCCCCTCAGGGCAAGAATCTATGAGGAAGAGGAAGAAGAAGAGGAAGAGGAAGAAAGGTGGTAAGAGTGGAGGTGAGGGATGATACCATGGAAACAGTATCTTCAGGACAGCACAGGACTGACATGTATATGAACTCACAGACTGTGGAGCATGCACAGGGCAGGTCCAAGCCAGATGTGGTCCCAGTGCTGAGAGGGAGAGTGGGCACAGGGTCCTACCTCCAACAAGAAGCTATCAGCAGTTGATGCCGGCTGGGGGAGGGAAAATCAGTTTTCTCCAGTTCAGAGATGCTGGGTAGATTAGTCATACCTTAGGAGCCCATGCCCTGGAGTAGTTGACCAAAACCAACTCAATACTATTTTATTTTTTGTCATATTGGTCTTTTGCTTATTTGTTTTGATGGTTTTTGGTTTGGGGTTTGGGGATTGTGTGTGTGTTTCTGGGTTTTTGTTATGTTTTTCCTTTTTGAGAGAAAGAGAACCTAAATTTGGTGTAGATAGGGAGGTGGGGAAATATGGGAGAAATTGGGGGGTGGAGAAAACATGATCAAAACATTTTTCTCAATAAAATTTGAAATGGTGGTTTATGCTGGTAAAGCTACTGGTCCAATTCGAAATGAAACAAAACATACATTTATCAAGTAACTGTTATGTGTTGGGTAGTGAGACAGGGTCATAATACACAATGTCAGGAAACATTCCCACTTTACAGATGAGAAGATTGTATGTGGAGTGGTCCAGAAGCTTCCAGAAGTCTCCCAGCTACTCAGGAGTGGACTGAAGTCTGCATTCACCACATATGTCTGACATGTGTGCCTTTTCTGTGTGCGGAGATGCTCATAGGCAGCTGGCTGATCCTCTTCACTTGTGTGTGTCCCCTGCCACTGACGGCACATTGGCAATCACACCCTCCGAATATCCCCACCCCTTGTTTAACACGCATTCCCTTTTACTTCTCCCGCAGCCTTTCCTGAAGGGCAAGCTCCCCTTTTCTTGTTTTTGATCTTAAAATGACTGAATCTGGCCATTGTTTAACACCCATGTCACTAAATGCTGGAACTAAGGGATCAGTGTTTAAGGGACAACAAGAGTTCTTCCCAAAACCCAGAGGCATTTCCAGTTCTCCTGCCTGTCTTCTAATTACCAGCAGGTGTCAGCGTGTGTGGATGGGTACTCACAGAAAACTGGGTGCTTACTGGAAAACTTTAGCAAGACTCCACTGTGGTTCTGTCCCCAGGGTAGGATTTGCTCCCTTCCTGTGTTTGATTTTTCCAAATTTGAGGCCACTGCACACAAATCTCCTGATCACATGATCACCAGGTGTGGGGACAGCTTTCAGAAGGTCTTACTGACCGCCCTTATCAACCCTGTATTGTTCTTCTGATACTCAGAGTTATGACATGCAGTATAGTTAATAACATCATTGCTCGAGAACCAGCCTGGTTAGGTCAGTGGTGGGTGAGCCAGCGCTGAAGTTGTAAGCATGGGAGAGCTGTCCGCATTTCACACATGATGGACCAACCCTATAGCTGGCCAGGCCCAGATCCAAGGATATGGCTTGCTGGCCCCAGCATCCACTGCATCTATGATCTGCTGGAGCACATGAAGACCTGACTTGTAGACCCAGAGCTGCAGAATCTCCAACACACGGGGAAACAACAGCATATCTAGGAGGAGCCCAAGAGAGTGCCCAGCATCAACAGGGCAGTAGAAACCAGAGGCCTCGAACCAGACCAATGACTCTGTGCAATGAACACTTGTACATAAGGGTAAATGGGCAAAGGGGTTCACAGTGTGACTCACGGCGCCACACTGCAGCTTCCATGATGAGATTTTTAAGTCTTTTTTTTCCCTTTTTTTCTTCTTAAAGTTTTTTTGATTTGGGGGTGTTCAGGGGTGGAGGGCAGATGAGAAGGGACAGGGAAATGAATGGGATGAAGATACATGATGTAAAAGACACAGAATAATTAAATCAATAAGAAAAAGATAAACTCACTATTTTTATGTCAGATTTCAGAACCAAGATCACTTACTACAAACTGTTTCTGATTGTTCAAGACAGCAGTTTCCTGCAGGATCCTTCATCTTTTCCACATCAGGACTGAACAGAAGGTAGAGGGTTCCTGTACACAGCCCAGCATGGGCAATTGCCCACACTGGTATTTATTAATAATCCTATATCATGCTGGGCCGTGCTGGTGCACACCTTTAATCCCAGCACTCGGGAGGCAGAGGCAGGTAGATCTCTGTGAGTTCAGGGTCAGCCTGGTCCACAGTGAGTTCCAGGACTGCTAGAGCTACACAGAGAAACCCTATCTCAAAGAAAAATCCTATGTTAGAAGCCTATATGGTCATATACTCTAAAGTCTAGAACTTGCAACAGGGCTCCTTCCTGGTGCTGCAGAAGACACGGGTTTGGGAAAATGTGTGATGGTGTACTGTGACACCATGAAACAGAAGCTTCCAGAAGCTTCCCTCTAGCCTGGTGACAGTCTCTGTTCTGGCAGCTTTTTCCTCTCCCGACCTCTGCTGAGAACCACCGGGCATTTCACACTGCCCGTGATTTCCCCTTCTAATGTGGTCATAGATTGGGATTCAAACACCATATGGTTTTACAAACCAGGTTCTTGCTCTTAGAAATAAACAGTTATAACTTGCCTATATCTTTGGATGACTTGATAACTCATTTCTTTTTTATACTAAATAATATTCCATTGTTTGAATACACCCTAGCCTTCGGAATCATCTGCTTTCTGAAGGGCACATTGGCTGCTTCTGAGTTCTGACAATTATCATAGCCCTGCCATGAGCATTTGTGTGCAGGTGTTCTTTGTGGACGTAGCTCAACACCTTCACGTAAACACAAGCGGACTTAGTTAGTGGGTGCCATGGGAGGATGGTGTCTGATTCGGGGGTTATTTTGTTTTCAGTCTTTAGGAGACGATGAGTAGTTTGGGTTTAGAAACACAGTGGTGCCATTTGCTTTTCAGTCGTAATCAGAATTCCTCGCTGCTCTTGGTGAGCAGGCTGTGGGAGAGAGAGGTCAAAGAGTTCAGGCCGATTCTCACTCCTTCAAGGTTAAGGACTGAGGTTTGACCCTAGGTGTGGCTACTTACAGAATGCTTTGACCTAAGGTGTGGTAACTTGATCCTTTGGGTGTCCAGAAGGTAATTACTTTGTTTGTTCCTTGTGTCTTGGTGAAGAGTCTCTTGTCGTCCCCCCCCCCCCCCCCGCTTTGGACTGGGGTATATAAAGACTACGAGAACTAAATATGGGCGAATTCAGTATTCACTGGATGCCCCCACCTCTATTCTTTGTTTCTGTCTTTTCTTTTGCATCTTTAATTTTCCTACCTGCCCTTTCTTAATCCTCATGCTTCCCCCAAGCATGAATGAATCAGTCAGGTAGAACCTGGTGATGTTGTCCCCCAGACGCAGATACGGCAGCATGTCCATGTCCAGATTACAGCTGTCCTCACAGGTAAACACAACACCACATTTAAATATCTGATTCTTTATAACATGAGATGAAAAGTGTATTTCAAGTGCATAGTTGCTAACCAAATACTGTATTTGCTGAGGTGTCTGTCTGAACCTGTCCTGTCTTTAACTGGGGAGCTCATTTTCCTTCATGGTTGTTCAACAACCATATGGCTTACAGGGGCATCACCTCCCTGAAGGAGGAATATGCATTTTTCTCATTACCATGCCCCCAGGCCTTAGTTCAGGGACATGGGAGTCCATGCTTGCTCAGTAAGAGAAAGAGTGCAGGCACTGCCCTTGTAATAAATGAAGCAATTGTTGATGACCACATTGGCCACTTTACCAGCTTTTTGGTCAAGAGTGATTTACTTTATGAGGAAAAGCGCATTTCAGTCTGTTCACGTCTGATGGGAAGAGAAGAAGAAACAGAATTTTCTGTCAGCTGTGAGAATTATGATGTAGCAACAACAATGCCCTGACCACAATGTGAGGAATCTATTGGGTGTTACTTAAGAGTCCAGCAAATTTATCCTCAGTGGAGTCCAGGGAAATGGCGTGCACAGAGCAACTGCCCGCACAATGCAGTTACATGAAACCTAATTTATAGCTCCTGCTAACTGATTGTGTTCCATATGTTGAGAATTCACTGCATATGACTTCACTAATTACAACCATCATCACACAGCACAGACATGCATTATCATCTCCATGCACCACGAGTGTCATACATTACAGCCACCATGCACCACGAGTCTCATGCATTACAGCCACCATGAGCTGTGAACGTTGTGTCTTCTTTCACAGATAAGGAATCTGAGGTTCAAACCATTTTAACAACTCACGCAACCCCATCCCCACCCCTCTTTCCCTGCCTCAGAAAGAACTGAAACTGTTTAGGTCTGACTCCAGACAAAGAGCTTTCTATTTGCGACCAATTAAACCAAATCTACTAAAATTACCTCTTGTCTGAATGTTTTTAGATTTCCCCCGCTAGAATAATACGATTCAAGTAAGAGAAAATGGTAATGCTAACTAAATTCACTGTTTGCTTTGTGTGGCTTTTGTGGATGTGTCTACTGTGTAGGCCCCCTGAATGTGAGTTATGTGTGTTGGGTCAATGAGTTTTGCGGGTTCTTTGGCCTCTGTCTGGGTTGGTAAAGAAAGGGTTCAAGCATACTCTCAGGGGTGCCAGTCTTGTCATGTCAGGTATAGGCAGAGATGCCCTCTACGGTGGACCTGCATGCTGCAGCTCCTGGCCGGATATGAAGGCTGCTTGCGTTGGTTCCTTATCCTCACGGCCAGCACATGTCTGGAGGGCGGACTACTCAACGCGATGGGACGCACTGTTTGCGGCAGGGCTGTTAGTGTTCCCAGTACCGACGAGATGGGCACCTGAGACCGTGCGCTCCTCATCTTGCTGTTCTCATAGCAGCCCGGCAGGGGCGGGGTTTAGATAATACCTGGAAAGGGGGTGCCCCAGAACGGGGCTGGGAACAGCACCTATCCCCCTCCAGGCAGTCGCAGCATGACAGATGCCGTTCTGGAAGGATCTGTCTGCCTGCGTCCCTGGCAAGGCTGAGGAGCTCAGCAGTCGCTCACTTTCTATTTCAGTCTAGCGTCTGAAATGCGGTCTGTGTCGCCTGGGCACAGTGTTCTCCACAGAGCGCCGCTTCTTGCCCTAGATTTTCTTTTTTAAAACCTCCTAGGAGCAGAAATATTTCTCTTGCCTACATTGCTCTCTATCTCTACCTCTGAAAGACACTTCTAGCAATCACACACTGGACGCAGTAAATGCACCATCACTATTAAGGGGCTACCGACCCAGTGACTTTGGGTCCTCACGTTATGTGCCAGTCCCCGTCTATACTCTGCCTGCCACCCTTGTCTCTAAGACATTTGGTGAGGCATTTTTAGGCTCCTATACATCAGGAAGCTGCCCCTGCCCCTACCCCAGGGCTTCTGGCTTCCTTTTCTGCTTATTGGATTGCCATTAACTGTTTATCGTGACAAATGTTCAGCTATAAATACAATTTATGGATTTCAGAAGTGTAAGTCATGGCTTATGTCATTATTCATTTCCCGGCAGGACTTATCCGCCGCACAGTTTAGCGAGAGCCCTTCCCTGTCCCCCTCACAGCAAGTGAGCATGGCTGTCATCTCCTTTCCTCTTGATTCCCATGCCAAAGAGGCCCGAATAGAATCTGTTGCTGAATTTATATCCTTTTTTATTTTTAATTCTTTAGGAATAGAGGATATGACTTTGGAGCAAGTATGATATTTCCTTCACAGAGATTTGTGTGTTCGTGATGAACATGATCCAAAGAACACTTTAAAAATACTCCCCACAACCAGATCTCAAATAAAGTCTACTGAAGGTCTAGACAGAGCGTGTGAAGTGAAGGATTCTGGGAGAGCTTTCACTCAGTGAGTGCATCACTCAGTTCACATGAGCAGGGTTTTAAGCCGTTCACATCTTTCTCAGTTTTCCCCTTTATTTTTATTTTGTGTGTATGGGTGTTTTGCCTACATGTAGGTCTGTGCAGCGTGCACATGCTTGGTGCCCAAGAAGGACAGAAGGGGGTGTCAGGTCCCCTGGAACTGGAGATACAGATGGTTGTGAACTGCTGTGTGGGTACCAGAGATGGCACCCTGGTCCTCTGCAGAAGCAGCCAGGGCTCTTAACTGCAAAACCATCTCTCCAGCTTCTCTGAGCTCATGATGGCAAAGCACATACCGTTTGCCTTCCAGCTGTGGGAGCAGCACTAACATAGAAGAAACACATTTGCCTGGATGGAGATGCAGGGTTCCTGCAACTGCTTCTTTGACTTGTTCTTAAGCTGTTTATATACCTTACCTTCTACCCATGAATGATCTCTCATGAGCTAACTGGGGTCTCTATCAGAAATGCTGTCCCGGAATATGGTGGGGGAACTAAGAGATGTGAGCATCTGGGTTTTAAAAGTGTTAGTTGGAGCTGATGCCAGGGCCGGAGCAAGAACCCAGGGCCTCTGCTGCTGAAGGAATTCAGGAGACTTCAGACGTCCCAAACACCCTTGGCACTCCCTGCATGTAAGCCCCCTCACCTGGTCCTTATGGGGAGGTCGTTTTTGCCTGTGTACCACACAGTTGTTCTCCTATGTGTGGCTCTCAGCATCCCCACACAGTGTGGCTTCCAGAGAGGGAGCCGGTGTGTGTCACACAGAGACACAGAAAGAGCATCCGCAAAGGGCTTGTCTAAGCGCCCGTAAGAAAGCAACGTATTAAAGCACACTCCCAATCCCTCCATTCAAATGTCTCAACAATTCTTGAGTGGCCGTTTTTCTCAGTAGTTAAATTAGACAAGCCTCGTCCCCATCACACCAGCCTTGTGACACGCCTTCCTTCCAATGTCCCCAGAGGATTTCTGAGCCAGCTCTGGGAAGTCCACATAGCACTCACCTGATGGCAAATGCCCGTCATGCTTTCGTTTCCTCTCCTGCTGAGTCAGGAGCCACGAAAAGCCTTGGTCACCACAAACGGACACTAAGGCTTAGTCTGGCGTGCAATGTACTACACTGTAAAGGGTTGAAACTCTGTGGACAGCACCGCTTGGTGCAGGTATCTGCTTTATTTGGATAGAAGGTCACCAGCCTGCCCCTCTCCAGTTGTCCAGTGCCTGGGCTCCCCTTGGCCCTTTCTGGGGCCCATATTTCAAAGTCACCCTCTTCTTTTCTTCTCCGGGTCCTCAAGATGCCCATTCTCTGCAGGCCGTCCCGGCACCTAACGTCACACCTGATGAGTTTATAGAGCTTCCTGGGGAGGTCAAAGATGTACTGAGTTGCTAGCAAAGCAAAGAACATCTGTTTCACACGGAGATTAACATGCTATTGGGATGTACCGAGGGAGCAATAAATAAATTACTATTGGTAAAGCACTTCGCTGGCCGAAGACCACCATACAACCAGACTAGAGAACCACAGAAATGAAATGACAGGGAAAAATGGAAGCAGAATTATACAGTGGCAGAGTGTTTTCGTTAGAAGCTGAGTGTGTAACTGCAAGAGAATACTGTGAAGGTGCCCGCCATTATCCAGGGTGAGGCTCCCGGTCTATTTCGACTTCTCCCTCCTATTACATTGATATTGTGCACTAATACCATGTAGCAACCTTATATTATTAATGCAATAATAGCAGCAGATGGAAAGCGAGCACTCAGTAGGCTCCTGCTCCTTGGTGGCTGCCAGAGAGATGCTATGTAAACTTTTTGTTCAGATGCTTGCAGGAAAGCTGCTCCAGGTCATGCTCCTAGCAAAGGTGTGTGTATGGGTGTGTGTGGGGGTGTGAATGTAGGTGTGATAGCGTGTGCTGTGTGCATAAGTGTGAGCGTGAATGTAAGTGTGGGAATGTGAGCAAGCATGTGTGAATGTGAGAATGTGTGTGTTGTGTATATCTGCTGTGTGTAAATGTGTGTATGAGCAGATATGAGAATGTGTGTGTTGTGTATGTCTGCTGTGTGTGTATGAGTGGATGTGTGAATGTGTGTGTTGTGTATGTCTGCTGTGTGTGTATGAGTGGATGTGTGAATGTGTGTGTTGTGTATGTCTGCTGTGTGTGTATGAGTGGATGTGTGAATGTGTGTGTTGTGTATGCCTGCTGTGTGTGTATGAGCAGATATGAGAATGTGTGTGTTGTATATGTCTGCTGTGTGTGTATGAGTGGATGTGTGAATGTGTGTGTTGTGTATGTCTGCTGTGTCTGTGTGTATGAGTGGATGTGTGAATGTGAATGCATGCAATGAGGCTGCTTGTTCATTTACCGGCCGCCAAGACTCCCAAAATAACCACACAGAAGCTGTTTAATTAAATCACTGTTTGGCCTATTAGCTCTAACTTCTTCTTGGCTAGCTTTTACATCTTAATTTAACCCATTTCAGTTATTTTTACATTTTACCATGAGGCTTTTGGCCTACCAGCAACATTCCAGTGTGTCTGTCTCTGGAAGTGGCTCCATGGCTTCTCCTTGATTCTGCCTCCTTTTTCCCAGCATTCAGTTTAGTTTTCTCTGCCTAACTCTACCCTATCAGCAGGCCAAGACAATTTCTTTATTCACCAATGGTATTCACAGCATACAGAGGAGCATCCCACATCACCTCTCCTTTTCTGTTTAAATAATAACGGAAGGTTTTAACTGTAACATAATAAAATTACATATAAAAAACCAGGTATCAAACAAGAATTACAGTTACAATATTTATATCTATTTATCATAACTAAGGAAAACTATAACTATAAATTCTTCAACTCCATCAAAGACTCCAGAAGGATATAATATTACCTAAGTAAACAGGATGTGCATTGTAAGCAACTTCCAAAACTCTAGAATTGACAGAGACATCTCTCTGCCTGGACAGTCACCCAAAGTTCTTCTGTATCATTGGGGCACCCATCTTCAGCCTACTCACAGCATACAGAGGGGAATCCCACATCAGGGCAGTAGCACAGCATATCCAGCTGCCTGTCAGTCAAGGGATGATATTCTCTGCCTACTAGGTACTACAGGGTCCACAGAAGAGTCATGAGCACCTGCATGTGATTGCTGCTCACAAGTCCTGGCTGCTTCTTGTCTCTCCATGGCTGCCTCACTGCACCAAGTCACTCGGGCGACAGAAGCAGTACGGCCAGGTGAAGTCGCTCCTGTCTTCTCCTGTCTCTGCTTGCTTAGGTATATGACTCTTGGGTGACAAGACCATCATACTCACTGACTTATCTAAACTTCACAAGAACCCAATAATGCATTATTCTTAATTTTTTATATGATGACAACTAAGCCCGGAGTCCTTAGTGGAGAACAGCTGGGAAGTGGATGGAGGGAATCTAGTGTCCGGTTCACCTGATTTGAAGGTTACGCGCTTTGTGGCTGTCATGCTAGGCTTCACACCGCTTCAGCTCCACTTTCCAAGAAGTCCAACAGGCGTTTTAGCCGTCAATTTAGGACCATGCGGCTGGATTGTCTGCAATGCATTGCAGCTGCCTTAAGACCCAAGAGTAGCTTATGCAAATTAGAAGTTTCTTCTCAGGTCAAGTACAAGTAATCTAAGACTGACATTGTATGTCGAGAGGTCAGGCCCCAGGGCCCCCATCTTATCAATGTGGTCCAACAAAGTTCCTCTCAATGTCTGCTTGTGACTGGCAGGACAAGGGACTGCAGGGAAAAGAGGATGCTGGCAGAGTTAAAGAGCCGGAGCGGAACGACACACCTGTAGAATGATGGACACAGTCCTGTCACATCCAGTCATCAATACTCAGTCCTAGGGCCATGCCGATCGATAATGCAGATTGAAGATGAGCTTTGATTCAGAACATTCGTGCTGATGTCTCAGTTCTAGTACTGGAGAAACCTAGAGGTCCTGAGTGAATACTGAGGCACCCTGGAGGGCTTTGCCACTCATCGTAATGGCAAATGTGCATTTCAAAGGGGAAAGAGCTACGCATGTCAACCAAAGGCTCCAAAGCCCAAAGACAATGAAGTAGGTGGTTGGAGTCTCTGTACAGCCAAGTCATGCTGGGGAGAGAGAATGTCTTTACTATGTTACTGACTTCTATTTGTGGATTATAGTGCATTAGACAGAATGACCACGCACCCCTAAGCCTGGCTATCATGGAGGCTGAGAATCACAGGGAAGCTCATGAACTTGGGGGAAGGATCTATAGCCCCAGCCATGGAGACTTCACATAAAAATAAGACTTCTCAACTTTTCTTGGAAAATCATATACAGCAAACTCTGCCTACTGGGTAAGACCCATGGGGCCTTTTTAACTGTTCCTGGAGTCAAACCAGTGTGCCCCACTCAACAGCACCCCAGCTTTGGGGCCCTGGGGCCCTCAGAGAGAGGTTTACAAAATGATTTCAGGCACCTTTCCTAACTGTACTGGACAGCAGCAGGGTTAGACAAGTCCCCTGGATGCCTCGCCTGAGGCCTCCTCTGTGCTGTCTATGCTTTCCCATCCTCTGGCTATGAAATTCCTTCATGTATCCTGGCAGCTATTTAATCAAAGATGTAGGGGAAGGCATTCAGCATGAACTTGGTAAATCAGCCTACAAAAGTCTCCAAACTTCAGGCTCGCTCGCCCAACCGCTCTTGGATCTGCTTGCAAACCTGGTGGACCTACAATCTAAAACATCCATAAAGCCGTGGTTCTGTTATTTGCTCAGGGTCTGAATTAGTTTCCAGCCTTCTAATCTTTTTCCTTTCCAGTATTTCTTTCTAGAGATGCACGGCCATCCGTGATGTGTCTCACTTTCCATGTGCTTAAGGGAAAGAAGACCATAACTACACACACATAGCTCCAGCTCTCTAAACGGGACAGGGATCATTTTCTGCTTACATAGCTGAAGAAGCAGCAGGTAGATTATCAGAATCAAAGAAAGAAAGCTGAAAGGCTTTGATGGGATTGAACGGAAAACCAAAGTTGGTCCTTATTATTTTCAGTTTTCACGTTCTCTGTAAACTTTATTTGGAGGTCTGAAACCAACACGGCTGGCACTTTGTAAGCTGTTTAGGGCATGTGCAGAATGGGGGAAAACTGTCAGTCAACAGCATGTTCCCAGCAAAGGAAAAGCAAACACACGTCCTAGAAAACAAGGTGCACGTTGAGATAGCTTTAAAACTTTGATTTGTTTTATCAAAGTCCAGGGCAAGGGAATGAAAGCAATGGGAATACACACTAAAGAGGTCTCCACACACACTTGTAGTTTAGATCCCCAAATGCCTTTCTGAGGATATAATTAGATGTAGGAGGCACCACGAAAAGCCTGGTCATGGAATACAAAGACAGTTTCTCTTGGGGATTAGTTAGGAACCGGATGGAGTTGCTGCTTTGTCCTTGATGACTGTGTGCACTCAGAGCCGTGCTTCCCGTTTGGATGAGCACCTTGTTAGTGGTGGGTGAGCATTAGTGCGAACACACCTGCAACTTGGATCTGACGGCTGCTCTCGTCTTCCCTCAGGTGCATGGGTTTCAGTTCCGACTCTGCTAACAACCGGAGAGCTTTGAGCCTGAGAGCAGCCACCGATTGCATGTAAGGGAAGTCTCAGCGCGGTCTCCGTTTGCCTGGAGTCACTTTAAAGGTGCAAGAGAGCACACTGTGCACTTGCCCCCAAAGTCTCAGCCCTTTAGACACTAGCCCAGCGTCAGGACCACTCTCAGCATCTGATTAGAGTCATCATCATGTCCTTGACATCGTTATAATAGCAATGGCAACTGTGTGATACAAATACGTCACAAGCAAGCAGTTTTGAGTCTGGGTTCCCTCTGGGTGACTTCTGGACTCAACGCCATGCCCTCTCTTTGGTTGCCCATGCAGGTAAGTGGCTCGGCACTCCTTGTGGGTGGGGACACCGAGGTGGATGCCTGTCACAGTTGCGTTCTGTGCATTTGGGAGGACACTGAAGAGTCATCCACGAGTGGAGCACCTGAACATCAAATATAAGAAGTGTCCTGTTAAACACGGTAGGGTAGGAACCCCATCACCGTGTTTCCCACCCACATCAGTTCCCAGGGCCCGTTGGGGGTGTGCCATCATGGTTCTCCTCTATAGGTGACACAGAAATCGGAGCACTTCCTTCAGCCCGCGCTGGCTGGCAGCGGTTGCTAGCATTCTGACTTGAACCAGCGGTCAGGATTTCTCTATTCCCACGTTTGAATACATCAAACGTCGCCTTTTCGGAAATTCTCTGCCCTTTCTCTTATTTCTTTTTTCTTTTCTCCACAACATGTGAGGCCTTACTTTTTTTTTTCCTACTTCATACTGATGCAAATGGCAGATTTTTAAAAATCTGTTCTGCGGCTAGTTTCCTTACGCTATAAATATCTCCGCTTGGCTGTGTTAGAGATGGATGGTTTACAAATTTAAGTAAAATCAGGGTCCAATTAGATATTATAGCCAAAAGGCCACAGAGCTCCAAAACATGCTTCTGGAACCCTTTCCACGGAATTTGCCTAAGAAGCAGATAAGGCTGTGTGATGACAGGCTATAAATAAGAGAGAAATCTATAAACAGGAGGCAGCTGCCCCTACCTCAATAGAAAGCTGATGTGAGTCTCACGGTTCATGGAAACAAGCTCACCTTCTCCGAGCTCAGTGCATACGTTCTTAGTCTTACATACACACACATCACGATCACTGGGCGCTTGATTGGCACATCAGTTCTCAGCAGCTGAATTTCTTGCATAGTGGGTCTGTTCAGGTGACATCGCTCCTCTCGTTCCGGGGACCTCTCTTTAGGAACTGAGCTGGCCCTTCTGGCCCTTCATTACTTCAACACACAGACAAAGGCCACCTTTCCACACCTGCACCTGGCTTTCTAATTTCAGCATATCTTATTGGAAGCAAGCAGGTCCCCTTGGTGCCTAGCTTTGAGCTGCTCCCAGTGTAGCTCCTTGGGCTCCCACAGCGCCCCCAGCAGCCCCCAGCCTGCCTGATGGACAAGAAAAGATTACTGATTGGCCCCAGAGATAGAAAAGGGAAAGAACACTTGAGACTTCCTCATTCATTGCCTGTGACTGTCTTTTAGAAGTTCTGTCCTTCAGATTGTAGCCCGTGATCAGGTGACAGGAACTGATCAGTCAGCCACCGGCCTGCATGATGAACAAGAGAGAAATGGGTCCTGAATTACCTCCTGTTAGAAGGGGCAATTAAGTCTCTTTTTTCTCTCCACATACAAACCTGTTTTGCCGACTGCAGTCTGGGATGTCCCATGTCCTTCAGGTTGCCCACCCATGCTAACGGAGTCTCTTTCTGCCTGCATGTCTGAGTTGAGGGCAGAGACACACCAGAAAGCTGCCCTGGACCGCACTCTGCTTATCACTGCTAACACTTTATTGTAGAACTTTCAAGCATTCCTTTATGGAGAGAGCTTTTAAAACTGTTCCTTCCTTTAGGAAGTATTGTGTATACCTTTCTTAGTTCCACGTGTGTCTTCTCACTTCACATGATGCACGGCACGGCATCTTTGGTTGAGGGATGAACCAGAGTCTTGTTCATACCACGGTTCCCTCATTCACATGAGGACACTTAGAGTAAATTTTGTGACCAACTTCTGGCTGTGTGCCAAGCCTTTTGGCACTCATTTCAGAACGGTAAATTTCCCCTTATTTTTTATCAATTGTCTCTTTTAGAATTCTGATTTATTTTATACATGCCTATGAATTGTCTTAACTGTCTTTGAAATGGGGGCCAGAGCAGAAAAGGCACAGGAGTGGGATCTGTTCTATGTAGAAAACACTTGACCTCCCTGAAAGGAGAGTTGCTCCAGAGCCTAACAAATGAGTCCACAGACGTCAATGCCCACACGAGCATGAGCGCCCTTGGCTGGATCTGATGCCCTTTTCACTGGGCATGATTCTGGGCTTCTGTCCTCTCGTTTGTGGCTCCTTTACTACCATCAAGGGAAGGAAATGTCCTGTGTCACCTAGTCAAACCTCCACCAGACTGAACGTCTACCATGTTCAACTACTCTTAGACTTGAAGTGTATGGGTGTTCTGCTCACCTGCTCGTCTGTGCATCAGAAGAGGGTGTGCATTCCCCGGAATTAGAGCTGCACGCGGTTTGAGCTGCCATGTGTGTGCTGGGAATCGAACTAGTGCTCCTATTAATGGCTAAGGTAGTAATATTTGGCTGAGACCACTGGCAAAGGTGAAGGGCTTCTACAGAACTGTAGGAGAGAGACAAACAGTTCAGCAGGACAGAGGCACTGGGTGAACAAGCAGCTCACAAAATGAAAAATGACCATAAAGGCATGAAGAAATTCTGGGCAGCCTCATTTGTAAGCAAGGATGAGACAATTATATAAACAACCAAGTGGTTTCTCTGGCTACTCATTATGCAATATTTTATGAAAAACAGGGAATAGCAAAGGAATGAATATTCTCAATTACTGTTAAGGGGATTACAAACTGTCGTTGGCTGGAGGGCATGTTTAGAGGCATCACTAAAAATTTAAATGCAGACACCATGCCAGGAACTCTTTTTTCCTGGGATTTATCTACCAAAACACTTACATGTAGTCATAGAAATATATCTATGGATGGAATGATCCTCTTAATTATAATATTGAGGAAGAGGAATCGATTGGACACTCCACCAGTAGGAAAACGATTAAATAAATCGCATGTCTTTTTGGAGGCTGTTCGTGCGGCTATTTAATGAGGGACTGTTGATGGGAAAGTGCTCAGAATGTATGCTTTCTAAGGAAAGGATCAGGACAATGTGTACATAGTGTATAAGCTGGCCCCGGCTGTACAATATGCTTGTGTATGTAGATTCAAGAATGTAAATATAGTAGGGCCAGTGAGATGGTTCAGTCTGGAGAATGCTTTCTTGCAAGGGTGAAGGCCTGAGTTTGGATCCCCAGATGATATGGAAGGCCAGTATGGTAGACACTTGTAATCCCAGCGATGGAAGATGGTAGGCACTGACCAGGGAACTGCGAGACTCTTGCTGGCCAGACAACCATAGTTCACCTGGTGAAGTTCTGGGACAATGACTCTGTACCAAACAAAACACGGAAGGCTCCTGAGCCCTGCTCGTAGAAGATGTCCTCTGACCTCCACAGGTGTATACTCACCTGCATGTGCATCCACACATACAGGAACACTTTACATTTGAAAAGGAAAGACAATATGAAGTCAGGCAAGAAGTGCTAACCTGGTAAACGCTTATTCTTATAAATGGTCGGTGGTCACGCCTTCCTCAGGAGGCTCTTCCTCCTTCCTCATGGTGAGACTGTCACACAAGCCAGAGCTGCCATCTCAGGTGGATTTGCCGAGTGACCTAAAAATTTCAGTTTTAGAGGAAATATATTTTCTTCCAGATGTGCCTTCATGGGTAATTGTTACCTCCATTTGGCCCGCAGCTTGGGTAGAAAAACAAACACACACACAAAAAAAAAAAAAACTTATTCACAACACACAGAGGGACATCCTTCTTCAAAGATTTGAGGGTTTTAATCATACAGGTTTTTCATTTGCTTGGTTAGAGTTACTGCAAGATATTTTATATTATGTGTGGCTATTGCAAAGGGTGTTGCTTCCCTGAGTTCTTTCTCAGCCCATTTATCATTTGTATATGGGAGGGCTACTGACTTTTTTGAGCTAATCTTGCATCTAGCCACTTGGCCAAAGGTATTTGTCAGCTGAAGGAGTTCTCTGGTAGGATTATTGGAGTGACTTATGTAGATACCGTATCACCTGCAAATAGCCATGCTCTGGCTTCTTCTTTTCCAGATGACCACGTTATGTGGCATCAATCCCCATCTCTCCCTCTCTGCAAAATCCCTCTGCACTGTCCGTCCTTATACCTGGCTTCCTGGTTAGAATAAAACCTCCATCTTGTGCTTTAACAGACATCATTTTTCCCTACTTTAGTTGGCATTTTTCTTTTAGAGATCAAGGTATCCCATCCCACCCTTACACCAGGGGACAGGACCAATTGTGGTGATACCTTATTTGCATGCTAACCAATAAAGCTTACCTGAAGATCAGAGAAGCAGAGCAGCCAGCCCCTTGAGATCTTACCTCTACAACCCTCAGCCCAAAAGGAGACCGAGTTCCTCTCTCCACCCCTCTTTAGTACATCTTCTGTCCAGCCATATCACTTCCTGTCTATCTGTACAGACCTCCAGACCTCTATGGTTAACTAGTGGCTAGCTCCACCCTCTGATCTTCAGGCAAGCTTTATTGGTCAGAGTACAAACAAGATATCACAATGTCCAATTCCCTCTTATGTCCATTAGGACACTGAGACCTGAAATGTGGTCTGTAAATACACATTTTCTGATAGTTGGTCACAAATGAAAAATCTTAGGCCCTAAGTTCAACCCTCTGAAACTGAAAGATTGTAAAGTTATGAAGCTATGAATCCCCAAATCACAGGGCTTGAGGAGCAGCCCAGAAAGTGTGTGTTAGGGAACCCATTGCCATCACCTGCTTAGCAGGCCACTCTTCTCTGTGATCTGCTGGAGAAGGTTCCCGTGTGCTCAGCTGCACATGAGAAGAGCAGCTACACTCATCAGATGCCTATGGACCAAAAGCTCAAGTCTGACACGGAGGCTGCGGAAATGCTTAGGGCAGGCCGGAGACACAGCTGGGCTCTGCACAGTGGGTCAGGGACCAGGTGAGCCTTCCTATCTTAAAGGGCAATGGGTGTCCTTGTTTTCTGAAACTCACCGTGAAGGGAAGACATCATGAACATTAATGACTTCTGAAGATGCAAGGAGCCTCTTGTTTGTTGGTTCATTTGTCTTTGAGAAGGATGCACTTTGGCTCCCAGCTGTAGATGAGTCCATCATTGGTGGGCGAGCATAGAAAAGCAGAGCGGTCCCTGTCATAGTGGACCAGGAAGCATAGAGAAGGAAATGCTGGAACATGATTGGCTTTCCCCCTTTTTTCTATTCTATGCTGCCTGGGTTCCCAGTCTACTGGATGTTGCCTCTCAAATTTGGAGTGGGTCAGCCACCCCTACCCCCGTTAGTCAGAGCAGGTGAGGGATGAGAGTAACCAGAATGAATTCCATATGTAAGCATGGAATTATTCAGGATAACTCAGTTAATAAAGCAGCTTTCTCTTTTCACGTAAAGTGTTCATTATCCACATGTAATAGTTTCTTTATTTCTTCACATCTCTATAGCCGTCTAGTATAAAGATGAACCAGGATTTATTTATGTATTTATTGTGCTAAATCTTCCAATCCAAGAATGGTGTTGTCTTTAGTTATTTATATCTTCTATATTTTTTGGAGTTTTTAGCACTTACATTATACATGGACTAGAGAGAGCAGATGCCCTTGTCCCAGATTTAAGAGGACATGCTATATTTTCTCCAACAATAGGTGAATATTTTTTGTCTATACACATGGCGTGTGCCACAAAACACACATGGATGTCAGAGGACAACATGTGGGAGCCGCTTCTCTCCTTCCATCATGTGGTTTCTAGGGACCAAACTCAGGTTGTCAGTCAGACTTGGTGGCCAGCCAATGCCTTTACTTGCTGAGCCATCTCACTAGACCTGGATATTTTGTCTTTCAGCCTTAATCTCTGTGGTCCGTGAGGCAGATACACCATGAAACATGATGTACCCAGGGCAGCTAGAAGGTGAGCAGCCTGGCATGTGTGAGATAGTCCTGACAGCCCTACACAGCAAGGACTCTTTCTGGGTCCACACTGAGTGCGTGGATGATGCCCTTTGACCTACGTACTCTTTGTTTTAGCTTAATTATTTAATGGGCTTTAATGAAGCACTTGCAGATGCGGAGGCATTTAGGAGCAACTCACAGTGCCGTTAACCTTGGCTTTAGCCCCTGTTCCTTATTATTGCACGATTTGCTTTCACGTTTCACCACAGCTGAAAGGAAACATTACCCGGAGAAGTCAGACAGGTTGACACTTTTATTTTCAGGCCTTGAAGAAAATATATTTTGGGTATTTATATTACTTTTGCCTCATTTGGGGGGTCTAAGTTTTCTCTTCTGGATTTTTTTTTTAAATCTGCATTTCTAATTCCTCTGATGAATTTAATCTCTCCTTTCATACGTATGCACCCCATATGGTCTTATGGACCCTGGAAGCTGTCAACTAAATGCCTTCTAATTAAAGTAAAGCAATTTCCATTTCTGGTTTCATTTTTACCAAAAAGGAAAAAGAAAAAAAAACACTAACAAAAAATGTTCCCGCCACCAGTGTGTGCCTCTGGGCACCTGACAGCACACTGCTGAGACTCCAGCAGACCCATCAGGTAAACAGAGGGGTCTTCTTTCAACCAAATGGCCTCAGCTGTAAAAGCCTTCTCAGAAACACCCGGCCTGCTCCTAAGAACAGTGGGAACAGCAACGCTGGCTCATGTTTCTGCCTAAACTCATATTAGTCTCATATTCAATTATTTCGTAGTTTTCTTCAGCACACAATTCACTCCAGGCAAGAGGCCCTTCTGCATCAGAAACAGGCCCGCCCTGCAAGTGCTTAGACAGTTTCCTAGTCTAATTCTGGGCAAATTGCGTTAGCACAGGCTCTGACTTCAAAGCACAACACTGATGGTTAAGAGGGAAAAATTATTCCCTTATGATTAAAAAGAAAATGGTTTACTTTACACAGACTCAAAGCATCATCTGATGCAGGAGGATTTCCTCTTTCCATTCACCCCCACCTTCCCTTAAGCAGTCAGAGTCGCAGGCAGGCCCCTCCCTATTCCCCGGCGGGATCCAGGTCAGTTCTGCTTCCCTGTGATCCACTGGCCTTGTCAACCATACTAAGAGCATGCTGGGGAATGTAAATCCACCACACAGCTCTGCACTCATCTTGACTCAGCTGAGGCTCACCCATAGGCTTTGTTGATAAAGGGAGTGTGCATTGATTCACATTCTGATCAAGCTTCCTCCAGGGGATCAGCAGTGAGGTAGCATGACCACTGATCATCACCCCAGAGGGAGAACAGTCAGCCTGACTTCCGAAGAAGCCAAAGAAATAGTTTAGGCTGTCAGCACCATCCAAATACCCCATCTAGCTCGTGAAAAACCACCAGAGAGCTTCATAAACCAAGAAAACAGCCTAGTGCTGGGAACACTTCTGAAGGCAAAGTACTGGAGTGGGGGCAGCAGCAAGGACATGCTGCTCTTTGTCCTTGACTCTGGTCTTGAGTTCTGTCTCCCGAGAGTCGCCATATTCAAGAGGCCACCCTCCAGGAGAAAAGCTAGGCTTGGACATGGGAGTGAGACCCAGAGGAGGCTGCACAGCAAATACAGCCAAAGTCACGAAGACACGAGCGCTTTTTCCTTTCTAGCTTTGCAATTACTTACTGATCCAGAGAGAAGTGGGTAGGAGACCTGGCACGGCCAGTGGGAAAGCGGCGAGCGTGGGACCCGCTAACTCAGCATGGAGTGCTGCAGTATGATCCTGTAGCTGCAGAGGCAGCTGGGTGGGCTAAGCCGAGGCCTGGGGTGGGTGAAGTTAAGGGAGTCTTCTCTTGAGATCTTTGCTCTGTTTACTGTGTGTCAGAACCAAACAGCAGGAACAGTAGCCCATTCTTGATGGTCCTGGAAGATGCTGTGCCTGTGTCCAGATAGCAACCTGCAGGCACCACCAATACGGTATGATTCATACTTGTGAAAAATTATAAGAATTGACATCATGCTATGGATATATAAAGGGAACAACTCTTCAGTGACATTTTGGGAGACATGATAAGTGCAGCTGATATTGTGTGTTTCTTTCATTAGCAATGAGTAAGAGTAATTCATGCGTCATATTTCTGCCACAGTGGACTGAGATGCTCTCACCATGATGTGTAGAAACTCTGAAACCAGCCAACGCGAATCTTTCCTTGATCAAGTAGTCTCCATCAGGTACTGTGGCCATCATTAAGGAATAATTCAAGAACAATGCCCACCCGTGTCCCTATGAATAGCATGCTTCTTTTTACCAAAACACACAGCATCTGTGGTTGCATAACCCAGAGATGCAGAACCTGTGAACACCAAAGCTCATGGAATCAAGATCTGATTTGTTTTTTTAAACAGACCTACCTTGGATGCTATGTAGAGATGGGTTTGTGGTGTCAGATAGGAAACAGCAGTAAAGAACTATGCAAGAGAAATAGAAATAGTGAGATTGCCAAGGATGTGTTCCAGCCCAGCACGAGAAAAACACTAGAAGAAAAGACAGAGACTGTTGTAGTGGTGGGTGAGCATCAGCCACACCCACTGAGGGCAGAGTCAAAATTATGTCCCCAGGCCATCGAGATGCCTTTGTGGCTGAAAGTGGCCAAGCTTGACAACCTGGATTCAGCGCCCGGGGAAGGAGAGAACCAACTCCAGAAAGTTGCCCTGTGACTCTGTGTGTGCCCTGGTACACAAACAGACAGACAGACAGACCCATATACAAACACGTAGACACAAAGATAGAGGGACAAACAGACACATATACAGACACAGACACACACAGAGACACATAGACAGACACATAGACACACAGGCACACATACACAGACATACATATACAAAGACACATGGATACACACGGGCATACAGATATGTAGACACACAGACATACACATAGACACAGACACACATAGACACAGACAGACACACACAGATAGATACAGACATACAGACACATACACACACAGACACAGATACACATACAGACAGACACATAGACATAGAAACACATATACACAGAGACATAGATACACACAGAGAGAGACACACAGACACACAGACACACACACATAGACACAGGCCACACACAGGCACACTAAGTACATAACAAAACAGAGTCTCCTCGATATTAACCACAACAAGTTGTGTTTCAGCTTTGCACAGCGTGGGCGGCTGTGCTCCGAGGCACTGAGCTGTAAGCTCATCAGCTACACAGCATCATTAAAATCCAATAAAGTGAGCAACGATAAGCTTCTAAACCGAGGAAGAAGGCGGTGGTGCTGGGAGTCTGCAGCACTGGTGTGCAGTAGCCCCATCTTGGGGTCTCTGTGGGGAGAAGTGACGTTTCTCGCCCGCTCCCACAGTGCCTGCTGCCTTAGGAGATGCTGCTGAACGTCACACGGGAAAACATGGAAGAGTGCTTACAGCCCATGCATAGGTCCCAAGAGAAAATTCTTAATTTTGTTTCCACCCATTGATTACTCTTCAGATATGAGCTTTTTCATTCTCATTTTCTGTTTCCCCTCGACCCTCATTTGATGTCTCTTTACTGTCCATGAGCTAAGCTCTGGCCCCAGCTTATAGCCTCCTAACCAGAGCAGTGAGAAATCTAACTGGTTACCCCTTTGCCCCTCAGATGCAGCAACAATCCGCAGGTCGCGCTGCTCTCCAAGTTTGATTTTCGAATCCTTACCTTCCCTTCTAAGTATTTTATTAAAGCCTTAACCCAAGCAATATAGGCCCGTTTCTGAAGTGGGGACAAGGAAAAAAACATTTCTTTGAACACTGACAGAAAGGGACAGTTGCCACTTCATACCACAATTGTTAAACACCAATTTCTTTGGGAAGTTTCTTCAAAAAGCAGTGGAACACCAGCTGGAGATGGTAGTGTCTGTAACTCCAGCACTTGGGAAGTACAGGCCTTGGGGAGCAGGCATCTAAGTTCAGTCTCCCCAACACAGGAACTTTCAAAGCCAGTCCGGGCTGTGCTAGACTTTTTTTGAAAGGAAAATAAAATAGAAACAAAAACCCAAAATTCATTAAAACAAAGCAGTAGAGGAGCCTGTAGAGTGGCCCATGGCCAATGGCGTGTGGTGGAAATGAGCTCATATGGGCTCCAGTAAGCTGTTTGCACAGAGCATTTTGCAGCTGGGTGGCCAGTGACATCACGCTGCAACCAGAAATTACCCATAGTGATGGCATTTGTATCATTTATGCTTTTAACAAAATTTATTTACTAAAAAGACTGTTGTACATAGCCCTTGGAATAGATGGTATGAACAGTCAAAGTCTCTTTCCCCGCAAACTTGCAGTGAAGCTGAGGAGGAGTGGGTAAATAGGTGTGTGTTAGTTAGATTTTTCTAAATGAAGGGTTAACACTGAATGGTTTGAGATTCCCGGTTCTTCTGTGATACATTATCCTGTTTCTCCTAGGTCCTCCCCATAACAACTAAAAATCAAGAGCACGGGGCAGCAAAGATAGCTTTGAAGAGGCAAGAAGGGGATGGTTCCCAGGATCCTTGAGATTTGAAGAACAAATGGCCAGTCTCTGGAGCTCCCTTATCACTCCCCAAACCTACCCGGCAGGGAGGGTCCAGAAGCTTCCAGCTGTCTATAGCAAGCACAGCAGAATCACTCTTCCCTGCTCAAAGGACTGGGGAAGGCACTAGAAATCCTTAGGCAACACTCCTTGCTTTCCAGCAAACCACAAACGAAAGCCACGCTAAGCTTTCTCCTAGGTTCCAGTGGGGTTTGCAGGGAATTTACCTTGCAAAATCCTCACTTTCTATTCAAATGGGGTGGTACACTCTAATCCCTTGGTGGGGTCTGTAGGAGTGACACAGAATTAACCATCCATCCTCCTGCCCAAGAAGCAGTGATGATGAGGAATTGTTTAGTCCACAAATGTGGGAGAGAAAACCCCCAAATCCTCAGTCAGGGCCATGTCAATGGCATTTTGTGGGGGAGCTGAGCCTCCACGGTCACCCATAACAATGGCATGTGACAATCAAGTCCCTAGGAAAGGTTAGCAATGCTGAGTTTCCCTGTATTCCCACAGGAGGCGCAGGAGGTAAATCTCTGCTGTAAAGGGTCACAGAAGACAAACAAGGAGAATGGTGCTTCTGAGCGCCGCCTTCAGCCCCACCCACATACTGGAGAGCCCAGGGGTAGTGGAGACTTCACCCCCCCCCCATAGGACCCTGCAGGTGGCCAGCACTGTTTCTACCTCCCTCACCCCTTGAGCCTAGCTCAGCTGGGAGCAGAGACTCCGCCCCCATCTGGACTCTTCAAGGCTGAGTGAGCGCGGTGGAGCGTTGCTATTGGCCCTCCACTTGCTCTCCTGCTAGAGTTGGCAGGGAGCTAAGGTTCTGTTCTTACCCTTCAGTAACAAGGCAGTGGGAGTCAATCCTCCTCGGTTTCTCTTCCTGGTAGCTCTGAGGTTGAGAGCTACCAGGACAGGAGTTTAGAACTCCTCAACAAGATCCTATGGTGGAACAAGGTCACTCATTGAGAACACGCCCTGGGTGCCTGAGAGCCCATCCAGTAAGTCTGGGCTGCAAATCCATGTCCGACATTCGAGGCTGTGGTGACACACCTTAACGGTGCTCATGCCTCCCGCCAAATGAACTGAATAGGATTCTGGGCTGATAAATATAAGATATCCGGGATAGAGTGAAAAGCAAATAGATCTACCAAGAGTCAGGGAAATCACAGTCCAAAGGATGGAAGACAACCACTGGCTGCTAACAGTGAAATAAAGATGGTGGGTTCTCTGAAAAGACCGTGAAGACGTCATCAAAGGTGACCATCAATCCTCTTCAGCAGATGAAAGTACTTCTCAGTAAAGATTTAGAAGCTACACAATAAGAAGGAATTCAAGGGACATTATCACAATTCAAAGAAAAGTAATGGGGAAGAAAAGAGAGCCCCGCCCCAGACTGGTTCCTTATAGAGGGGAGGTGTCATGGCCTCCACGGGAGATCAGTAGACTCCACTCAAGTTAGTGAGAATAAGAACGTAATATGCATTAAAATGTCTCATGTTTAATGAAAGTCATATGCCCATTGATTCAAGAGGCTATTAGAGCCACAAATAAAGTAAAGCCAGTAAAATGCACAAAACATCTTACAATCAAATATTTAAAAGCAAAGACAAAGAAGAAAGGTTGACAGCAGCCAGAGGGAGCCAACTGACAGGCAGCTTTTGGGGAACAGTAACACGAATATGCCCAAGTTCTCACTGGAAACCCACAGGAAGTTACTCTGTTTTCAAACTGAGAAGTGAAAAGAAACTGCTAGCTATGTAAGTATGTATCTAGTAAAAATACTCCTCAGGAATAAAGCATAAATGAAGACATCCTTTATCACAGGATAAAGGGGATGGGCGGCTGATAATGCAGCCCCAAGAGTGGACGAGGAGTCTATCTCAGCAGAGAACATGCACCCCGAGAAAAGGAAGACGAGCATGGGAAGGGGTGAACACAGAGAGAAATGCCACAGTCTATTTTGATTATTTTCTTAACTCACATGTGGTAGTCAAAGCAAACTTACAACACCATCTGCTATGGTGTTTAATGTTTACAGAGAAAAACTCAAAATAATTATACTTTAAGTGGGGGAAGGTATAGCAGTAAAGGAAAGCAGGGTTTTACCTTTACTTCCTATAACAAAGCCCACTGACTATGATGAGGTCCACATAGCTACAGTAATACCTACAACACTCACTAAAGAAGGCATTAAAATGATATACTCAAAATGCTGCATATAAGTCAAGAGTAAATACAAGAAATTTGTTTAAGGAACTTAGGAAGGTAGGAAAAGAAACCCATGGGGAGAAATTCGAAGTATAAAACTGAGCAAATAATAAAATGAAATTAAACTCCGACTTTCTAAGTTAATCTAAATATAAATAGCTTACACACGTGACTTGAAAACCCACAGCAATATGCTGTAGGAATTCCTACTGCCAGTACACTGTGAGTTACCCCGCCTACTTGGGCGTGGCCTCTTGTACTAAATGCCAATGTAAAGTTCACAGTTGCTCTCTCTTCTAGCTGTGGGATTCGGTTGCTGTTCCCTGTTCGAGCAGAGGACTGTGATCTGTGAGTCTACCCCTAAATAAATAACCCTTATTATACTCAATTCTGAGCTAGTGTGGGATTTATTTTTAGCGTTCATCTTCATCTGGCACCCACATGGATCCAAACTCCACACCTATGGGGTGGACCGGCTTAAAAGGCCTAAACAGTTTACAGCCCAGAAAGTCTCCCAGCCTTGCTGCTTGGCTTGCTTTCACCTACTAAACAGTTTTTTATAAAATCCCCACCACAGTGGAGCTAATTGCCCAGTGACCTCAAAATTTCCCAAGCTCATGTAATCCCTCCCATACCAAATTCCCTGCCATGTGGCTATTTGCACAGCTTCTGGTTTGTAGTCCCTGCTCTTGAGTTCTGGGCTCCTTCCTCCATGTACGGAATTGATCAATTATTGATTGGAAGTGTGTTAAAGGCCTCAGAATTTCATAAGAAACATCATGTCAATAGCAAAGGTTTAAAGAAAGAGCTTTCTATTACATAGCAACAAGCTAAGGAGATTATAAAGAGATGTCCTGCTTGCTCTGTCTATAACCAAACACTGCTACTTGCAGAGAATAACCCAAGGGTACTCAAAGGAATGAAATCTGGTAGATGAATGTGTTCCACTTTGCAGATTTTGGAAAATTAAAATATGTACACCACACTATTGACACTTATTCAGGTTTTCAATGGGCAACTGCTTTGAGCTCAGAAAAAGCTGATTCAGTAATCACACATTTATTAGAAGTTATGGCCATCATGGGTATACCTGCACAAATAAAGATGGATAATGGTCCACATATGTCTCTAAGAAAATGAAACAGTTTTTGCTTATTATAATATAAAGCATCTTACAGGTATATCAAACAATCCTACAGGTCAGGCAGTTATAGAAAGATCAAATCGAACTATAAAGGATATGTTAAACAAACAGAAAGTCATGGAAAATACCCCCAGAAATGGATTACATAATGCTTTATTAACCTTATATTTTCTTAACGCTAATGAGAAAGGAACAACAGCAGCAGAGAGACATTAGATAACAGAAAAGTCTACTGAATTAAACCAGCTGGTGTATTTCAAGGATGTATTGACCTCACAATGGAAACCAGGACATGTGCTATGTTGGGGAAGGGGTTTCACTCTTATTTCAACAGGAGAAGGAAAGTTATGGATACCATCAAAGTTAATAAAGATTCAGTTTGGAAAAGAGTAATCTTTTGAGAAAGAGAAATGATGGATCATCCACAGAGTTGACAACCAATCAGGAGGTAAGGAAACCTCATAAGGGTTGGGGCAGGGTTCTGTCCTTGTCTTTGCAGGAAAATACTTATCTTTAAATAAGTCAAGTGACCCTGGACATCTAGATGCCTAAAGAGGAAAAGATAATTATCCAGATAGAATCACCGAACAAAGAGAATGATCACTTATGAAGACAGGTCATCTGAAGGTAAGAATCTCTGGATATTAATTAGAATAATAGTCATGATTCACTGAAAAATCAAAGCTGGCTTTGGAGTTGGACAATGGCTCTGTCCTTCCCTAAATCTAAGCATGTTGTTAAAAGAAAAATTCAGAGTTTCTGTCTCATGTCAGGAGCCACCTGATTTGGGACAGAAAGAAGAAAGAATTTAGAAAAAAATTATTTTTCTTCAAAGCTATTTTTGTCTCTATCATATCTTTCATTGAATATATGCCTGTATAATGTTTAAGTTTTCCACAATGAACAATAAATTTTCCTGCAGTAGTCTTTGAAGTTTCCAAGAAGAAGATGGGGCACCACAACAATGACTCTACCTGGTTGATTTGGTATCATGATGCTGACAGCACTACTATAAGATCTGTTTTGGGTACCACCTGCTCAAGATGGTTCCAACTTAGTTAGCTGAAATGGTGAGCTTTTTTACAATGTTCTAGCCAGAACTCCAAATAGGAACCTCAGAAAAACCCTAATGAACACTCAGAGACTATTTACAATTATACCAGAGAGTATTCTTGGAACTTAACCATCATTTTCTTTTTTTTTTCTTTTTTTTTTTTAATGTTTATTTATTATGTATACAATATTCTGTGTGTACGCCTGCTGGCCAGAAGAGGGCACCAGACCTCATTACAGATGGTTGTGAGCCACCATGTGGTTGCTGGTAATTGAACTCAGGACCTTTGGAAGAGCAGGCAGTGCTCTTAACCTCTGAGCCACCTCTCCAGCCCTTAACCATCATTTTCTTTCACAGGATCCCATAGAAAGAACATCGCCCCCATGACAGCTGGAAGTAATTCTAGAAGACAATGTCCCCTTTTCTGACAAAGTTTGTCCTCAGGGTTAGGGACATCATTGAGGTGTTGATTATAATTGTGATAGGGTTGGGGGTTGGGGGAAATTATGTAGGCTCAGGGATCTCTTTTAAAAAAAGGAAATTAGGATAATAGATTAGTGTGAGTTTACTCACACTAATAATGATAGTAAGTAATAGAATGAATATTTGTGAGCTATTATTTATAGGCAATTTACATTGGTTTAGACTCTTGTATATTGATACAAACTTAAATTATATTGAATATGTTCCTATTTTGGTCTACAATATTTGTATACCTACGCAAAGTAATTTTGTCATATTGTATGCATGCATGCTTCTACTTCTGCTTAAGACATTTTGTATATTGATACAATTTTAGGATATATTTATCATATTGCAATATACATTCCTACCTCTGGTCAAGATACTTATTCATTGTTTACATTTTGAGGTCATTGTCCTCATTTGTTGCACAGTTGTTTAAAGATTGTTTAATAATCTAATATGAAGTCTTAGTCTTTAAGTTATATAGGCATTAAGAATTATAGGTCAATAGTCATCCATTTTTGTCATACTTATAGTTAGACAAATCAGGTTCTTTAGATACATAGTGATTGTATTATGCATAGATAGGCAATCCTCAACCACTTCAAAGAACTACAGAATATGGCATTTAAATAACTTAGGGTCCTATTGACATGAGGTGAGACACATGATTCCTCCTGGAAGCACTGATCAATTCCCAAGAGAATGTTGAGCATCAAAGGCACTCCACTTGGAACTTGCTTCCTTCTTGGCAAAACTGGCCTTTGGGCAAGGAAATGCCCGTGCATCTATCACTGACAAAATGCACGATGTCCGGTCAGGAAAAGCAGGATACAAGAAAAAAGACTGTCAAGTCTTGAAAAGACAGGGTAAGAAGGTTTTGAAAAATTTCCTGACTCTGATAATGGTCTGTCAGTTACTCTAGGCCTTAGCCAAAGTTGGTTGCTCCAACATTGCAAATGAGACTTTGAGTGATTGCCCAGGTAGCCAGTTGTCTCTGTCATTTTTTGCACATTGTGGAAGATGCTTGATTGCACTTTCTGCTTATACAAGTAATATTATTTTCCCTTCTCCTATCTTTGATGGGGTTGAACACTAGATAGTTGTAGTTACTTTTCTCTCATGACTTGGCCAAATTATTTATAATACAAGATTTAAACTCCTTAGGATAGGATAATTATTGAAACATTCATCACATGTTTCTTGCTTGATATTGTTTATGCTGGTTGTAGTTCTAATTTTTATACCTGATATTTGTTCTTATTGTATATAATTTTATATTAGGCTTAGAACTTTCTTATTTAAACAAAATGAGAAAGTGCTGTAGGAATTCCTACAGCCAGTAGCCTTTAAGTTACCCGCCCACTTGGGCATGGCCTCTTATACTAAAAATGCTGATGTAAAGCATGGGTTGCTCTCTCTTCTGATTGCATCATTCAGTTTCTGTTCCCCATTTGAGCAGAGGACTGTGATCTGTGAGTCTAACCCTAAATAAATAACCTTCTATTATACTCAATTCTGAGCTAGTGAGGGATTTCTTTTTAGCATCTGTCTTCAGCAATGGGATATAGGAATATGTTATCTATAAGATATGTTACCTTAAAATAAATGTTTTAGGGTATCTGCTCTTCTGTTGAGGTCCTACTTTTGGGGTTGAGTTTTGCACAAGGTGAAAGATACAGATTCAGTTTTATTTTTCTACACCTTGATAACCAGATTTTCCAGCAGTATTTGTTGAAGATGCTCTCTTTTCTTCATGTCTAGGTTTTGGAATTGTTATCAAATATCAGGTGGCTATAGTTGTGTGGACTTACATCTGAGTCCTCCATTGCATGATATATCCCATGCTGTTTTGTTACTATGGCTTTGTGGTATAACTTAACATTGGAAATGATGATGCCTCCCGTCAAATTCTTTTTGGTCAGGATTGTTTTGGCTCTCCTTGATCTTTTCTAATTCCACATCAACTTTAAGATTTTTTTCTCTCTCCATGTGAAGGATGGCCATGAAATTTTGATTCAGATTACATTAAATCTCTGTAGGTTGCTTTAGTAAGAGGGTCGTTTTCACAATTAATTAATTCTTCCAATCTATGGACATAAAAGATCTTTCAACTTCTGCTATCTTTGTCAGTTATTTCAGTGTTTTAATGCTTTCATTGTTGAGGTCTAGGCTGGTTATTTTTTTATTTGTTTGTTTGTTTATTATTGTCAACTTTATACAAACCAGAGTCATCTGGGAAGAGGGAAACATGGTTGAGGGAGATATAAAAGAATATCTATATGACATGTACACTGAAAATTACAGCACACTATTAAATGAAAAATTTTAAGAAATAAATAAGCTGGGTGATGGTGGCATGCACCCTTCATCCCAGAAGTTGGGAGGCAGAGGTAGGTGGATATCTGAGTTCAAGGCCAGTATGATCTACAGAGCCAGTTCCAGGACTGCTCAGAGAAACTCTGTGTTGAAAAACAAACAAACAAACAAAAGGTATAAACAATTATAACAGCTCATCATGTCCATAGACTGGATGATCCAAAACGCTGTATTCCATCACCGCCTCAGTGACCACCAAGTATAAGTCAAAGCTTCTGTGAAGAGATGAAAGGAGACCGGAACAATGCTAAAGATAGTTTTTGCCAGACTAATTCCAAACACAGTGCTCTAGTGATGAAATGTTGTACAGAGCTAGAGGGAAACTAAACTAGACAGTGAGATGGGCAACCAGAAACAGAGCCACACAAATGTACACAACTGACCTTTAGCAAAGTCAGCTGAGGATAAATGTTCAGCCAACAGGGCTAGAGCAGTGGAACCAGGTGGGCAGAGCAGGGAAGTGTTAGCCTGGATGTTAGCGTATCTGCAATCCTGGCACTCAGAAGTCCTGGCAAAAGGACAATGTTTTTACAGTGCATAATTAATAAAAGCAATAAAAAGCAAGTGTAAAAAATGTGGACTGATATTGTAGATTATATGCAAACAATATGCAATATTCCATTTTATATAAAAGGCTTGAGATCTATATGTTTGGTATCAGATGTGGTCTCTAACTAGATCTTTTAAAGAGAATTTAATGAGAAGTCTACAGTTGAAAGCTATGTGTGTGATTTGTAGAACTTAATGTATTAAAAGGCAGAATAAGGGCAGGCATACACTCTGGAAACCTGAGTCAGTAAAATCCTAGCTAAACTGGAGAGGAGGAGAGAGGAGGTGAGAGAGGGAGAGAGGAGGTGAGAGAGGAGGGAGAGAGGAAGTGGGAGAGGGAGAGAGGAGGTGAGAGAGGGAGAGAGGAGGTGAGAGAGGAGGGAGAGAGGAAGTGGGAGAGGGAGAGAGGAGGTGAGAGAGGGAGAGAGGAGGTGGGGGAGGAAGTGGGAGAGATGGGTAGGGGAGAGAGGAAGTGGGTGTTTCTTGTAAGTCACTAGAACTAGACTAACTTGAAATTCAATTCCTGAAGCACTTAGGTGAACTAAACTTCTCAAAGAAGGAGGAATTAGGTCAAGAGCCGGCTCCTCATCAGGGATGATGGAAGCCAGATGGCAGTAGAAAGCCATCTGTGAGATGACTGAACCCACTGAGTGGGATTCTCCACACGGAAGCCGTGTCCTTCAGAGAGAGCTGGAGAGGACGGCTGTGGACATTTCTCCACATGACCTGATGGATGTTTGGTAAACATTCCAGCTGATGAGAGTGCACTGTAGAGACAACCCCAAGCCCCACCATACTCTACAAAGATGCGGGATTAGAACGCAAATCACACAATGAAATCAGATGTTAGCAAAGAAACAAAAATAAACTTTGCTTTTAGCTGACATTTAGCCCAAGGCACACTTAAGAGAAATTCTCTCAGGGAATGTTAAAATATGCTCAGAGGAAGGACTAAAGAATAGAAAAATTTTGCAGAAACATTAACTAAACATGACAAAGCATAGTGTGTGAAATCCTCAAAGAATAAATAAAGACATCATAAGGAAAAGAGGAAATAGCAGTCCTCACGTGATACAGTCAGACTCAAATGATGAGGGTCACATTTGAAAAGAACAGGAGGTAATTTTTCAGAGAGGCAGCAAAAATTAATTCACATTATTAAGTAAAAACTAGTAGCTCAGCAAAAACAATTATCTTGATTTATGTTTCACCCATAGGGTGACAATTTAAACAAGAAGAACATGTAAAGCTAACAGATTTAGAGGAAAAATATTTTTAATCCAAAAGAAGTCAAAGGAATCAAGAAATAAAAACAGGAACAAGAATTCAAGAATAAATCAGTTACTTTAAACTCAAATATATTCATAAATACAACCAATAAAAATGGGGTAAGTAAAAGTCCCAGGTTACCAGATGGAATAAAATCATAAAAGCATTCATATTCTGCCCCAACGCAAAAATTCACGGGAGATGACATCGAGACACACATCCAGTCACCAACTGGAAGGAGGTACGCTGAGCCCCACTAACCTCAGATAAAGTGAGATTGAGTCAAGAAACATTCCTAAGTATAAAGCAAATTACTTCTTAGAGATAAACATGTCCCTCTACTTGAAAAATTCAACAACTGCTAATGTTCCAGCACCCAGCGGGAAGCTGTCTGCATGCACAGGAAAGTTGAGTGAGTTCTACAGGGACAGACAACAGGAGCTCCTGTAACTGATAAAGTAGAAACCTAGACAACAACATAGAAACCCCAGTCAGTACCTTATCAGTTGGGGCACAGACGACGCTGTGCATAAAAGAGCCTGGGCGAGAAACAACAGGGTACATCTTGTTCTCAAGTTGAGTAGGGTTTTCACCAAAATTTCCAAGAAAAAAAATAAATATACACAGTTCTAAAACATGTGATCGTAAGCTTCCAATTCAAGAAAGTAGGTAAAGGGTAATGAAGAAACTAGAGCAGGGAAGTGAAACAGAGATATTCATGACCTGGGCTATAATAATAAAGATATAACATATAAATGACCCGGGCTGTATAATAAAGATGTAACATATAAATGACACAGGCTATAATAATAAAGATGTAACATATAAATGACACTGGCTATAATAATAAAGATGGAACATATAGATGACATAGGCTGTAATAATAAAGATGTAACATATAAATGACATGGGCTGTAATAATAAAGATGTAACATATAGATGACATAGGCTGTAATAATAAAGATGTAACATAAATGAGATTGGTTGTAATAATAAAGATGTAATATATAAATGATGTGGAGACTATAGGAGCTGAAGATAGCCTCAGAACGGACGATGAAGATCCACAACCCCGCTAGCGACAGGGATGAAAGAAAAAGGAAACTGCACTAACACAAATAAAATGGCACTGGTAAAGACGTTACAGAAATTAAAACACTCCCATGAGCATACTCAACGACAATCTTCCTCCAAGAAATGTGGAGATTTGGCTGCGGTGAACAAATTCCTCAAAGACCACGAGTTGCCAAATCTGACCCAAGAAGTAGAAAAATCTAAATAAATTTTGTTTCTTAGATAAATTGAACACTTCCTTTCCAGAAAAACAATTTTGGGCCCAGATGTCTTCTCTAGCGCATCTTCCCAAACATTTAAGGAAGAAATAATGTGGACCTCAATGAGAAAAGATGGCGTGTGCCCAAGCTGGTTCTCGGAGGATGGCTGCATTTTCATGCAGGCCCTGGCAAGAGTACTGTGAGGAAGAATATTACATGCCAATTTCTCTCATGAACACTGTATAAAAATCCTGAAACACTTGTGAATCAATTGATGCCTGAAGTGTTTTATGTTCAGAAGTCGGGGCAACTCACCACATTGACGGAAGTGAAGGGAAATTATAGCATTTATTTGTCAAAAAGAATAGAGAGTCCAGTGGGCATCACAGAAACTCCTCCTTGCCAAGTAGGAATGGGGAGTGTTCTTCACTCTGAAGAAGACTTCCTTGGAATCTTACAGTAAACACCATATTTGGCAGTGAATTATGAAGAATGTCCCCTCCGGGACTAGGAATGAAGTAGAGACACAGTCTATTCAGTGAAGACTGGATATTTTAGGGAGTAAGATGGGCAGGAAAGTTTGGTAAAACCCTTAAATGGCTGGAAAAGAAAAATACTCTCATTGTTTGAAGAGATGAATGTGTACAAAGAGCTCTAAGGAATATGAAAACAATTAAAATTGTCCACAGAACTTGGTGAGGTGCTGCGAACGAGGCAGGTGGCTTAGAACAGCATTTCGCTTCAATGCCAGAAATAAATAGAATATTAAATCACAGCATCTGGGCACACTTAAGATTTAATCCTTATATTTTGTGAGACAAAAATCAAAGATGATGAGATAAAAATGATAAAAGCTGAGATTTGATGCATTCAGGGTGGAATCAAGGTCTTCAGTAACACAGGACACCAGGCCGCACAGGATCAAGCAACTGTTGGATGCCTGCTGCGCTCTTGATGTGAAAAAACGCGACAGGACCATTTCACAGGAGTGAAGGAACTCAGCAAACCGACAGACAGACAAAGGCAGCAGACAGGCTCCTCAGAGCTGAGCCATTCCCTCCCAGCATAGCAATGGAATGCTTATCATTTCTGTTTTTTTAATTTTGTTTTTAAGTCTTGACATTCCTTAACATGTGTGCGTGCACGTGTGTGCATGTGTGTGTGCGTGTATGTGTGTGTTGCATGTGTGTGTGCATGCGTGAGTGTATGTGTGTGTGCATGTGTGTATGTGTGTGCATGTGTGAGTGTATGTGTGTGTGCACGTGTGTATGTGTGTGTGCATGTGTGTATTGTGTATGTGTATATGCGTGTGTTGCATGTGTGTGTGCATGTGTGAGTGTATGTGTGTGTGCATGTGTGTATGTGTGTGTGCATGCACGTGTGTGCACGTGCCTGAGTGAAGTGAGTGCCTGGGGATGTCTTAGAATGCCTTTTAAGTATGTTTGAGGAACCAAAGTATTCATTTACCTTCTGAATACCCATTTAAATGGCATTTTGAGGTCTGTTAAATGTTTTATAAATCTTTAAAATGTTATTTGCTTATACAAAACACCATTCACTCATAAGAGAAAAGCTTCATTAGGCTATAAAATTTGACACCAAACACAGAAATTTTACTAGCAATTTCTTCCTAAAATGGGTCTTAAATTACTTATTTACATAATCATCTTGGGTTAAGATATAAATGTGGTTTGAACTAGTTTCTATGGATTTTTTTCAAAAATATTCTTAATACGTAAACATTACATGTAAGGTGTTTTATTTATTTATAATTTTTTTGGTTTTTCAAGACAGGTATTTTCTTTTTTAAAAAATTTATTTATTTATTAAAGATTTCTGCCTTCTCCCCGCCACCACCTCCCATTTCCCTCCCCTCCCCCATCAAGTCCCCCTCCCTCATCATCCCTAAGAGTAATCTGGGTTCCCTGCCCTGTGGAAAGTCCAAGGACCACCCTCCTCCATCCAGGTCTAGTAAGGTGAGCATCCAAACTGCCTAGGCTCCCACAAAGCCAGTACGTGCAGTAGGATCAAAAACCCATTGCCATTGTTCTTGAGTTCTCAGTAGTCCTCATTGTCCATTATGTTCAGCAAGTCCGGTTTTATCCCATGCTTTTTCAGACCCAGGCCAGCTGGCCTTGGTGAGTTCCTGATAGAACATCCCCATTGTCTCAGTGTGTGGGTGCACCCCTCGCGGTCCTGAGTTCCTTGCTCGTGCTCTGTCTCCTGCTCTTGATTTGGACCTTGAGATTTCAGTCCGGTGCTCCAATGTGGGTCTTTGTCTCTGTCTCCTTTCATCGCCTAAATGTTTTTCTTTGGGTTCACCTTCTTAATTAGCTTCTATAGGATCACGCATAATAGGCTCAACGTCCCCTATTCATGGCTAGAAACCAAATATGAGTGAGTACATCTCATGTTCCTCTTTTTGGGTCTGGCTCACCTCACTCAGGATAGTGTTTTCTATTTCCGTCCATTTGAAGACAGGTATTTTCTGTGTAACAGCCCTGGCTGTCCTGGAACTCACTCTGTAGACTAGGCTGGCCTTGAACTCACAGAGATCTGCCTGCCTCTGCCTCCCAGGTGCTGGGCTTAAAGCTGTGCACCACCACTGCCTGGCATATGTAAGATTTTTTTTTTATTAAAGCTGTAATATATATAAAACTATAGACTTTTATAGGTTTGTTAAATAAGTTTCCTTTGCATAGTGTGGATTACAGGAGACACAGTATCAGCTAATAGTAGCATTCAAATCTAGGAACGTTTACTCTGTATGCAATAAACATGGCCACATTATTAAATGTTGATATAATTACAACTGATACTATATTTTGAAAATAAATTCTAACATAGTTACAACATTAAGGAGTAAAAATCATTGTCTGCTACCTGTGAGCTCCTCTTTAGTTTTTTCAATGCCCTTATCTTGTCCAATTTAAAGGGAAAACGCTATTTAAAAACCAAGCTTTCAGTACCTACTAAGCCTGCTTAAAGCCTCATCAACAACAGGTTAGGTTCTGTGTCTTTAAGATTAAAGACCTTTTACATGCCATGAAAAGTCATATCTTTAAAAGCAAGACTTTTCCATTCAAGATTGTTGAAGCTACTGAATGCGATATGACCAACAGCATGGTCTAGATGGTGTAGACGTTGTCTACACTGCTTTACCAGATGCCTTGGTCTATTGCTGTGAAGAGACACTATGGCCCCAGCAACGCTTCTAAAGGAAACCTTTACTTAGGTGGCTCTGGATAGTTCAGAGGTCTAGTCCATTGTCATCACGGCTGGAGTCATGGCAGCATCCAGGCAGACACAGTGCTGGAGAGGTAACTGCAACTCCCACATCCAAATCCACAGGTTGTAGGTAGGGCTGGGGAGGGGCAAGAGGAGAGACTGACAGACTGACTGACTGACTGACTGACTGACTGACTCTGGGCCTGGCTTGAGCATTTGAAACTCCAATGCCCACCCCCAGTGACACACTTCCTCCAACAAGGCCACACCTCCCAATCCCTGTCAAGTAGTATCACTCCCTGATGACCAAGCATTCAAATATCTGAGCCTATGGAGGCCATTACTGGTTCAAACTACCACATTAGTAAATGGTCATATTAGTGAAAACTTCCAAAGTAGCCCTACCTTTAATAGTTTATATAAAACAAATATATTACATAAATATAAAAATAAAAAATATAATCACATAATACACACATATGCATTCCTTTTAGTTTATACTGCAACCAAGATTTTTAAAAATAGTTCTAGTCAGGATGCTATTTGGTCAATTATTATCTCATCTCTGACTCAGTAATCTAAAAAGATAAATCCCTATGGCTGATAAAATAAACAGTCCTTCAGAACATGATGGGTCCTGCTCTTGGTGCAAACTCCTCTCATGGACAAACGCTCACCGAGAAGATGATCCTCTATGTTCCGCCATTCCTAAAATCTGAAATTTGAGACAATGGCTTAGTTCCGTTTTTAATTTTCCCTAAACAAACAATATGATTTTAAAAGCAAAGGTTGCATGTTTTTTAAAATAAGCTTATGGGTTCTGCTAAGTATGTATGTTTCTAACTAAGGGACTCAGTCTTAAGTGCGGTTTATTTAATAATCTGCCTCTGTCAAACTTTATTTGAGCATTATAGAACAGTCAAAAGCAGTATTTGTTGTTCAATACTGGTGCAAGTGGTCTTTCAGGTGTCGGTAGCCACACTCGGAGATCTCTGCTGATTGCACGAGGGATCAGAATACTTTGGACAGGAGAAAAGATTCCTCGGCCACTTAACAGCTAAGCAAGCCCAAGGAGACCACATCGGGTGGGACTGTATTTACTCAGGAAATGGTGGCCTTTGTAATAAATAATGCTGGGTCAACTGAATATCCACATGGAAAAACAGGATTCTTGACTTCTATTTCACCCCAGACAGGAAAATCAATTCCAGATGAAATTGTGAGCAGTGAGGCCGTGAGACTTTCAGATGCCTGTCTGGACCCAGCCGACAGTTCCTCACACAAGAGCTTCAGATGCCTGTCTGGACCCAGCCGACAGTTCCTCACACAAGAGCTTCAGATGCCTGTGTGGACCCAGCCGACAGTTCCTCACACACGAGCTTCAGATGCCTGTGTGGACCCAGCCAACAGTTCCTCACACACGAGCTTCAGATGCCTGTGTGGACCCAGCTGACAGTTCCTCACACACGAGCTTCAGATGCCCGTGTGGACTCAGCTGACAGTTCCTCACACACGAGCTTCAGATGCCTGTGTGGACCCAGCTGACAGTTCCTCACACACGAGCTTCAGATGCCTGTGTGGACTCAGCTGACAGTTCCTCACACACGAGCGGTGGCTGCAAAGGAAACTGGAAAGCCAGACTACAGAACAACACAAACTCTTTTCCACAAAAGATACTGTAAGGAAGTGAAAGAACCAACCACAGAGCGCAAGCACGTGCTGTGATGAGAGATTCACATGTACAATTTTATATATCTTAATCAATCATATATATATATATACACACACATATGTATATATGTAAACCTCATTAATCAGCAAAAATACCAATAGAATTAAGAGTGGCAGTTTTAGCAGAGAAACACTGTGCCAGACTTTCTTTTGTTCCACTAACCTGCTCCCAAATTATGACATAGAGACTTATTATCCTGGAGACTTATTATTATTATGAATGCTTGGCCTTATCTTATGCTTGTCCCACTATGAACTACATTTTGATTCAGGGATTTCTCTTTTCTTCAGTGTATCTTTCACTTTCTCTCATGTCTGTCTGTCTGGAGGCTGCCAAGCTTCCAGCCCTGGCCTTTCACTGTCTTCCATGGATGCCTGGTTTCAGGCCCTGGGTATGTCCCTCGCTTTCATCTTCATTCTCTCCTTCTTCTCTTCTATCATCTTTTCAAGTTTAGATTTCTCCTCCTACTTATTTTCTCTGCCCACCAGCCCCTATATCTCTCCTGCCTAGCTATTGGCCACTCAGTTCTTTATTAGACCAATCAGGTAGCTTAGGCAGGCAAGGCGAAACAGATGCAACACATCTTTTCGTAACTAAACAATGCAGCAGTAACAAAGGTAGCAACCTTCACGCAGGTGAAGTAATATTCAGCAGCATAAACTAACATAACACATCTTTGCCTTGTTAAAATTATATTCCACAACAGAAGGCTGCCAAGTGGAGAGCAAACCCGTGGAAGGATGCTTAACTTTATCATCGGAGAAACACAAACACACTGCCTTCCTTCAGCAGACTCCAGAGTCAGTCAAGGACTATTGGGAATGGCTATCTCTCGCCATGATCACACGGGTGGGGTTTGTAACCTGCTAAGCAAGCGAGAAGCCTTCACTACGTGCTAAATCTAAACACACGGAGACATGGACCGAGTACAGTCACCTGCCGTATAACAGACGTGGTTTCTGAAAATGCTTCTCTGGATTCTTGTATCATAGCAGCAACCTAGACAGGAACCTGCATGACTAAGCTACAGGATAACTTATTGTTTCCAGGCTACAGAGTAACACCCCACATTACAGAAATATACTGTAGGCATCTGTAGTGAGTCCTAAGAAACTCTGGATCTAACGTAGAAAAGGTACAGTACAAATGCTAGCCGGTGGCCTTCTTTAGTTCTGTGGGATTATCAGAGGCTCAGGCTGCCATGGCCACAGTTCCACTTTTAGGACTAAGATCCACAGAATTACAAACATGACTTAACGAGAATGGTCACAGATATACAACAGTACCTCCATATTAAAACCACTCAGCTGTCTGTCAGAGAGATTGGCTGATCTGAGCAGGGAGTGAGAAAAACCTGGCAAGGATCTTTCAGTCGGGATCTCCAGGAGTCTGAGAGTCAGGAGGGTGATCAGATGTCTCCTCATGACAGTTCACCGTCCACCAGCCATGTCCTCCTTCTACACCACCCCCAATGACAGTCCATGTCTAAATGGAGAAACATCCAAAGACAAGAAAAGCCTGAGGAAAAGACGGAAGTGATTGGATTTCTCTGGAATAACTTGGATTAGACCTTTACTTAGAAAGAGAAAAACAATGGTTGCTCTTAATCTTTTCGTAAAATGTAGCATTAGCACGCTGTTTGCAATAAAAATGTAGCGTTGTAAGCACATGTGGGTGGGGTTAACAGAGACCACCGTATTTTGTCACCACGGAGCCCTTCTGTGAGTTTAAATGAAGCTACGTACCCCTTAATCACACCCTTCCTCCATTCCACCCGACCTGCTTTCAGCCCCAGGAATCTGGCTTCCTTGCACACCTCATGATTTTACCGGCATGAGTTTGCTGGATCATATGTCCGTTCTATTTTTAAGCTTTTGAGGAACTACCATATTGTTTTCTGCCATGCTGTGTCATCTTACAGGGAATATTTCAGATTAAGCTTTTAAGTGAGAGAAAGTTCAAGACAGAAGCGAGCTGTAGGAAAACAAGGGAACTCAAAGTTAGCTTGTACACCTGTCTTTGTTTAGCTGCCCCACCATGTACCTGCTGCAGGAACTTGGACCGTGGAATCTGCTCTCTGCCTCCTAAAGTTTGATTTCAGTCGCTTACCTGGTATTGTTTCTTCCATTCTGCAAAATGCTTAAAATCATGATTTTATGATGTTTTTATTTTGCCTCCTATGTCTAAGCAGCAGAGAAACAATGTTTTCCCCTTACTTCCTGTGTTGAGAGACTTCATTTTGCACAAAACTTTTCAGGAGTCTTATCATTCTTGGCATTATGGGATGGGGGATTACAGCTGCCACCATCCTGGATACTCTGTGTCCTGGGCTTCTGATTCAGTAACTTTTCTTACCTCTGTAAGAAACAAACAAACAAAAAAGCCCTGATAAGAAGTGACTTATGGAAGGAAGGGCTTGTTTTGGTTTACAGCTTGAGGAGTCTGTCATGGCAGAGAAGAGCAAGGTGGCAGAGCAGGCAGCAGGTAGTCACACTACATCTCCTGTCAGGACAGAGTGGCAAGTGTTCACACCTGGCTCACATTCTCCTCCTTATCCAGTTCAGGACCTCGGTGATCCAGAGAATTGTACCCCCATATTTAACAGGACCTTCCCAATTCACTGAACCGATTCTAGAAACCCTGTCTCTGATACTTCTAGGGGCCTTTCCTCTGTTTGTTCATGTGTGAACCCTTTATCGGTGAGTTAACGTCTTTTTTCACGTGAGTTCCCATTTTTAGAGGACTGGATCAGGTTCTGCATAAGTGTGTTGTGAGAAATCAAACAGCCAAGATATAGCATGGAATAGTACGAAGATTCAATGGAAAACAAACATCCTCAAAAACCTGAGGAAGAGGAAATGCCTGGGCTCATAGCTCTGACTGGAATTAGAAAATCATAAACTAACAATTGGAGACCCGATCTCTTCATTTTACAGATAAAGAAGCTGGTGTTATGTTGTTTGAAACCACCACATAGCACTTGGCATGGTCTGGCATACGGCACGGGTATAGCTCCCCAGAATGGAGACCCACAGGGTCTTGTGTCCTCCAGCAGCCCCCTCTGCACCGTGGCTTCCACTGCAGACATTATGCACCACATCTCACATCCTTCCATGGACTTGCTCTGAGCTCAAAGCTGCTAGGAGCTCGCTATGTTGCGCACTGGCACACGTGCAGCCCAGGTGAGATAAATTAGTCCGCACATGGATTTCTGCCACCTTTCTGTACAGACAACATGCTCATCCTTCAGGCTTGGGAGTCTCTGATCATTTTTGCCAAGGGCTAATTCTAAAATTGTTTTCCCTTAATCTGCTGCTGCCGCCAGATTGTTCATTCTTTCTAAAATGATGTTCTTTCCAGCTGCCTGTTTATAATTATCAAATGGCCCTGCCGTGAAATTCCATGTGCACACGTGACTTTCCTCCACATGCTGCCAAGACGGCAGGCCAAGCAGAGATGGCTGCCTAGAGAAGGACATTCTAGGATGCCCATGCAAGCTAGCTGTGAGTATCCACACACAACCAGAGAAGGGCTCCTCAGACCTGGGGCAGGGCTGGTCATGTGACCTAATGCCCGTCAACAAGAGGGAGGTAAGAGAGCAGTGAGGAAGGCCTGGGTCTAAGGAAGGCAACTGTGGTAGTCCACCTTAGGTGAGGAACAAATTGGTACTACCATCCAGACAACAAGTAAACTCAGCCTATGGGAAGGTAAGGGAAGGGATCGGTGACATTTTTTAAAGCATAGATTGTACTATTTAGAGCAAGTTTAGGTACAAAACAAAACCTTTACCAACTCACAGAGAGATTCATCTGCCTCTCTACCTCCTGAGTGCTGGGGTTAAAAAATGTGTGCCCCCCATGCCTGGCCAACAGAAATTTTAAGAGAGAATTATACATTCCAGTTCTGAGTTGGCATTCCTTTTCCATACCATGAAGGTAGAAATAAGACAGCTATACCCCAGGGCACTGTCTGCTTGCATGGACGGGCCGTACAGTGACAGTATCTAGGAAGGCAGCCATCTTGGAGTCTCCTTGGCCTGCAAGCACTGTGCAGGCAAAACTGTGGCCTGTGGCTCAGTTCTGCATTGGGGCCTGGAGAACGGAAAATAATCTTCATGTTTTTAAAGGGATGCTGCATTCTTTTGTAATCCATCGTTCATTTGGCTGAGGCAGAAGAATGGCAAGTTCAAGGCCAGCCAAAGCTTATACAAGGGAGACACTCTCTCAGAAAAACAAAAACAAAGTAAAAAACCAAATGAAAGAAAAACACTCATATATACCAAACCCAAACCACACCAAAACAAAACCATAATGGAGATCACATGTGGTTTATTCGTTCTGTTCCTTTTGTAAGAACGTTTGGGCCCAGTGCTGAGGAGCAGGCTGTTTGGTAGCTCCGAGGAGTGTTCCAGCATGCATGGCATTGATGCCTACCGTTTTATGGGACTGGCTTTCTGACTTTTAGCACTGCCTCCCTCACAATAGTGAGAGGACCAGACTCCAGTCTCTTGAGTTGCCTTTGAGCTCCATATGAGCCTGCGCCCTAGCATGGCCCTTGTAGAAACTTAGGCTATTTTAATTTGCAAGGTGAGTCTTAAAAATATACCATGGAATCATGGGATATTTTCTTTTAAAAAAATCATTATTTTTCAAGTGAAAGACAATGATGTTCTTAAAGAAGAGATCAAGCAAGTGGGAGGGGCTCTTTCGCCCTCAGGCCTCAGCTCAACAGAACTGCCTTGAGGAATTGCTACCACAGCATCTCAACTGTGAGCACCCAGTACTTGCCATAAGTGGAAGGCGGTTACACTGTCCTCCTCGCTTTCACTTTCTTTCTTTTATTAATTTCATAATATATCAAGATCTTTTCATACCAGAAAATAAAAGCTTAGTCTCTTTTTAGCAGCAACATCTTAATCCTTGGTTTGAATGAAACATTTGAATTAATTATTCCCTAGTGTTTCTCTGCTAAAACAGTACCATATTCCCAATACTTCTTTCCCCTGAAGTAAGTGCAGTTGAGAGGATAAACAGTTTTAGGATTGCTGAGAAAAAGCTGTGTGGATTCTTAGTAATGACAAAGCACCCTCTTCTAAGCTGGACCAGCCTCTCTCAATAGCTATCCCATAAGGTTGCTGTGAGGGTGACTTAATTGAGGAATATAAAGCTCTTAAATTAGAAGGTGTGAAGTGACTAGGGATTATCATCCTTTATTTCTGTTCTTACAGGATTTTACAATTTATGCTTTGTTCATTGAGAGTTCGAGCCTCTCTCTAGCGTCTCTCCTGCCACCCACACACGCTCCAGAACACGGGCAGTGTACGATGGATTTACAAGTTTCATTTGCCCACTGTGGCCCAGACCAACGCCTGGAACAGAGCCCGATGTGAGATGGAAAGATGGTGAGAATCTCTGGGTGGATTCATAGTGTGGCCTCAGTCTGGAACAGAAGAGTTAGTTCCTTTGACTGTCCATATATGCTGGAAATATTTTCCACCATGTCTTATATTTTATTTTGTTTCTTTACTGTGTCTTAATAATATTATTACTTAATATTATTAGTGGCTAAGAGCACTGGTTGTTCTTCCAGAGTCCTGGGTTCAATTCCCAGCACTCCAGTTTAACTCTAGTTTCAGGGGATCCAATGCCATCTTCTGACCTTGAATGACATTAAGCATGCATAGTGCACAGAAATACATACATGGTGCTCAGCAGCAAGAGTGGCAAGATGTACAGGCCACTCACACAGCTCCTGCCTTTTCCTGCACACGGAAAGCTTGTGACTTGAGTGTGCTCTACCTCTTGTGTGAGCCCGGCATGACGGGGGCTCCAGATGTTTTGCCAAATGGTTTCTCTCACTTGTTAATCTTGATGCCCCCTCTCCGGGTCCTAGTCTTCTGACACACCCGTCTCCCGGCAGTAGGATCCCAGCAGTGTGTGCCCCCACGCTCGTCTCACTTTCCCTAAACTCCTTCCCCTTAATTGGTCTAAAGCCTTCCAGATTTTTTCTCTGCTAAGACAAGGGGTACTTTTGTCTCTGTTGGGACTCCCCAGCAAGAATGAGGCAGGAGCACCTTAGACCCTGCGCAGAATTTCTCCATCAGTAACAACGTTTCAGCCATGAGAAGATCTGTTAAAGTGAGGACCACAGATACCTAACTTCCCACACTTCACACTGCGTCTTCATGGATCTCAGGTGTTTTTCTCACCATATTCCAGTAACCACACAGCCCTTCCTTCACTTGTACACATGACCCTTTATATGTACACACATTCCTTCATATGCACACATAGCCCTTCACATGTACACACAGCCCTTCATGTGCACACACAGCCCTTCACATGTACACACAGCCCTTTATATGTACACACATCCCTTCACATGTACACACAGCCCTTTATATGTACACACAGCCCTTCACATGTACACATGATCCTTCATATGCACACATAGCCCTTCACATGTACACACAGCCCTTCACATGTACACACAGCCCTTCATATGCACACACAGCCCTTCACATGTACACACAGCCCTTTACATGTACACACAACCCTTCATATGTACACACAGCCCTTCCCATGTACACACAGCTTTTCCCATGTACACACAGCTCTTCACATGTACATACAGCCCTTCACATGAACACACGTCTGTCCTTGCTCTTATACTAGTTTTTGTTCCTGCTGTGGTGATAAACCACGAAGACAACTTGATGAAGAAAGAGTTTATTTGGCTTATTTTTCCAGAGGAGCTTGAGTCCATGAGGGAAGACCAGCAGGCATGGCGGCAGGAACCGGAAGCTGAAGGCTCACACCTCACGCTGCAAGCAGAAAAAGCAACTGTAAACGCTGCCAGTCTTTAAATTCTTAAAGCTCCCCTCTGGGAAGACAACCTCCAACAAGGTGACACTGTGTCAATCTCCCCCAGTGCTCAAATGTACGCATCCCTGAGGCATGTTGCCATTTGAACCACCACAGCTCTCTGTTATAAAGCAACTTGACAACCAACACCAAAGATAAGTCTATGAAAATCACTGGTACTCTTCGGTGCATGGATGAGTCCCCACACTTCACTGTCATGCCACAGATTAGACAAATGGGTACCAGACTTGCTCTCGAAGCTAGCAGGCCCCCGAATGGTTGAAGGTCTGGGCATCAAGTCGAGCCTTGTTTTCCTGCCTGCTTATTGGCCACACCTAAATCTACTGATAATTTAACTGCTGTCTGTGGCCCCTGCTGCTCAGGCTGGCCTGGTGGGATTTCCATTCCCAATGGTACCAGCTCTGTCACTGCCACCAAATATGTTAAACTAAGTCGCTACTGTATGGGCATTTCATTTGTATTTTAATAAATAAAGCTTGTCTGAGGATCAGAAAAGTAAAAACAGCCACGCTGGCCAGCCTTACAGACCAGGCATCAATGACACCTTTAATCCCAGTAGCCACACTAGTTTGCCATAGAAACCAGGTTGTAGTGGTGCATGCCCTTAATCAAAGCACTAGAGAGGAGACAGCTCTCAGACACAGTTTCATTCTGAGATTCCTGGAGGCAGGATCACCATTTTTGAACTGAAATGGAGGTAAGAGCCAGTGACTGGCTGCTTTTCTTTTCTGACCTTCAGGTTGAACCCCAATTTTTGTCTCTGAGTTTTTATTAATCGTGGTTCACTCTACCATTCTATTTGCCAACAAAGATTCACGAGTCAAAAGTTGGGGTGTAAACCTGCTTGCTCAGAGAGGCCAAGAAGCAACCAGCTGACCTTCATTTTTGCCTGGAGACATAGCAAGAGTGTGTCTCCCCAGCTGTCCCAAACCTAAAGGACCACAAAACTTCAAGTCCCCCCTATTCCTTTCTGTGTGCCTCTCTATCCATCTTCCTGGCTTTTCTGCACTCTATGGCTCATTCCTGTCCACTAGTTGCTGGCTCCATCTCCTGATCCAAGACTGATTTCACGGTGCGATCAAATATCCCACAACGCAGCCTAGCAGATGAAAGACAACAGAGAGAGGGATGCTCTGACTCTACTTGGGAGTGTAACGTCCCAAAAGGTGAGCAGAGGTCGGCACAGCATCCAGCATCGAATCGCTCACAGGTGAGTGCATCCTGGAGGCTCAGCTAATGAACACATGGATCTCCAGATAGGAAGAACGTCAGTGTGCTCTGCCAATAGGATATGTATCCTGCTGCTGAGCAGAAATGTTTTCTGTAAGCCAGGTGGCTGTGTTCACTTCCCTCCATTATCACAAAATCCTCAAGAAAACCAATATATAAGAGAAAGGTTGCGTTTGGCTCAAGGCTTCCGGAATTCTAATTGACGGTCAGACTGCCCACTGGTTTGGATGTCTGGCAGAGAGTCTAGGTGTTCACAGCAAGAAACACATGAAAGATCAACTGTGCTCACCTTAGGGCTAGGCAGCTAAAGACGAGGGGGCAGGCTGCCACGATCCTTTGGAAGGGGTCATCTCCAGCAACCTGAGGACTGCCCACAAAATTGCTCCTCCTGTTGAACTCCACAGTGCCTGCAAACAGCACTGCTCTGTAGACCAATCCTTCAAACGTGGGCTGCTAAAGGACATTCTGCATGCAAACGAAGCCATGATGGAGGCTCTGGTGAGTTGCTGTGTAGCTGGATACCACAGCCAGAAGCAGGGTCAGCCAATCCTCACCCACGGCCAGTCCTGCCCTTACTCAATATAAATGAAGTGACCTTGGCACACAGCTCCCATCCTGCACACGTCTCTGCTGCTTGGTGCTACTATGACAGAGTCACAGAAACAGAGACCATGTGACCTACAGAGCCAAAGACATTGACCCAGCCTCTGATAGAAGTTTATCCACCCAAGCTCTAACCTGTAACATGGATTTCTGCCAACAAAGCTGTGTCTACCTTGTTCACGTGGCTATTTCTGGCAACTGTGACAGTCCCTGGCATGCAGCAAGCACCCAACCGTGATGTACTAATGAATGAATGAAAGGAATGAATGACTGAATGAGTTCCAGAATATTTAGATTCTTATTGCCTAGGCCCTTTCTGGAAAACAAGCAAACAAACAAACAGGATTAGTCATGGAGACTAGAATGGGGTCATTCAGAGCTGCAGAGAGAGTAAAGTTCACTGAGGACATGGCAAATCCCAAGACTGTCCAGTGGGCACAGCAGAGCTGCACACATCCTGACTGCTTACCTGTGGAAACCCAGCACGTCTCTATTTTGAGAATTTCAGGCTCATTTTAAACGTGCAGAATTAGCAGAGCCCCCTGGTAGTTTTCACTAATGAATTCCAGTGGTTAATTACACTTGGGTTCTTAAAGCTTCTCCCTCTAGGGCCCACCATGCTGATCTTGCTCAAAGGATGCAAAGCCACACCTACTCATGGACTTCTTAAAGACAAAAAGAAGAAGTGCTGAGCTTGCTGCTGTTTCTTTGTATTTTCCCCGAGTCTTCCTGTCTTCACTGAGAACGGGAGCTGAAAGGACAAGAGTTGCAGCATGGCATCCTCCGGACCTGCTCAGGTTTCTCTCAAAAAGCACGCTGCCAAGTTTTCAGAGCTGGCACTTGAGTGGGGGTCAGCGTTCAGTGACATTCCTTCCCCAACACCCGAGTCTCTAAAATAAGGAATAAGAAGTCTCATCTGTAGACTCATCAGTGCATGGAGGCTCTGAGAACTGGACAGGCACACGCTTCCTAGATGGGCATTTGCTAGAGGCACCTGTGAGCCATTTGTGCCCCTTCCTTAAAGGAAGAAGAGACATCATCTGGGTGTCAGCAGCGATTACGTAGCCACCACCCTCACTAAGCCACCACCCTCACGAAGCCACCACCCTCACGAAGCCACCATCCTCACGAAGCCACCACCCTCACGAAGCCACCATTCTGCCATCAATGTAATCCAGTCACAGCCTTGAGTGGGCTGGGAAATAGGCATCATATTTACCAGAGCACGAGATCACAGAAGCGACCATCAACATGACCCTCTGAGTCTCCATATGGATTGTCCCCAAGGCAACTGAGTCTCAGGCCTATGACGTAAGTGGCACGAAACTGAGCAGCACCTGTTAGTGGCTTTGCCCCAAATCATCGACAATGGAGGAGGCCGAGAGGCAGCTCACCTTTTCCCTGCCAGCTGAGCTTCTCTGTCCTCCGTCTCAGTGTAGTTTTCTGCTTTAGACTGCTATGTGTAATGTGTATACATATCTTGAGTATTACACATCTGTGCATTTGAATCCTTTAGTGAGTGAGTGATGTGCTTCTGGAAGGCTCTTCTCACACCACTGAGGAGCAGGGTGTGAAGGGTTGACCCCTTGTGTGGCTACGGTGAGCATCCGTATGTTGCAAGGGGCATAAGGAAGTCTCTGAGTGCCTAGTAGATAGCAGGTATTTAATAAATGATTATTAATTTTTTCTTACACACTGTCAAAAGTAGTTCATGTCCAAAGTGCATCCATGTCACTCACCACCTTAGCTAGTGTCAATGTTATCGGCATTGTCTTCTGTAAACCCTCCACAGTGAATAATCAGCTCTCACAGCTGCGCGGCACGAAGAATCCTCCTGTCTCACTCTCCTACTGAATAGTCAGTCATCCAGGCCATTTCGCACTTTTTTTTCATGTTTCCTCCTTCCATTTCTGTTGGGAGCACAAAAGTCCTTGTGCCATGCCCAGGGACCACAGGAATGCTAAGCACCCAGGATTGTCCCTTCAAGGCAAAGGCGTATACCCTGTCTCTTCAGATGCTGGAAATGGAAAATGATTGATAGTCTGGTGATGTGTGTTGTCTGTTGGGTCAGGGCCACGTCAAGCTCCTACAAACAGGACCAGGGATGGCTAGTAATCTAAATGGCCTTGACATTACCTGTATAGTCAGGGGCTCCCCAAACTCCCACTCCTAGGACCAGAATCCCAAATGACCTCCATGCTCTCTATATGACCAAGACCAGACCAGAACCTTCCCTAGTCCCTCAAGCTGGTACAGGTAGCACATCCCTAGAACACATCTTCTTGGGGGAAATGGCATGTACTCTGAGTAAGTTGCGTGTAATTATGCTTTGTGCACCGGAAACTCTCTTGTACCAGGAGACATTTTTACAAATTATATTGTGTTTAAGTACATTGTCAGTAACTCCCCTGGCATCATAATCTTTCGAAGTTTGGTAGAGCCTGGGAGACTGAGTCAGGCTGAGCTGGGTTTTTACTCTCACCTCTCGGTGGTTCATCTCCCTGTCTGCCACGACACATGCGGGGATCCCACACATTTCTTTCTTCCCTTTCATTTCTTCTTATTTGAGAAATTTCTACCATGTATTGGTCTTTAAGGATCCATAGATATATCAAAACACATAAAAATTTAACTAAATACATTGACAAGTCAAATAGAAAATTAATTAGACAGAGTAGCATTTGAAACCTTGCTTTGGTTTGAATGTGTACCCTACTGGTTCATGTGTTGGGGGCTGACGTGTGAGAGACTTTTCATGGAGAGACACAATACAAAACAACAGCAACAACAAAAACCACTTGATGAATTTCTCACGCATTGCATTTTGATCACATTCTTTCCCCTTCCTAATCTCATCTGAGCTCTTCCCGACCTTCCTACCCAGCCAACTTCATATTCTTTCTCTTTCTCCTCAAAGTCAGAGGCATCTTTTCTGAAGCTCAAAGGCTTTGTCCCTGCCAGCCCTTTGAGTGTCCTCATAATTTTCTGACTTTGCCTGTTTGCTTGCCTGGAGGAAGTCTTCCGGGGGATCAAACAGTGTCTCCAATCAGAGCAGCTAGTCACGTGTAAATTGTTGATGAAATAAGCAGTATTCCTTCTAAGCTTTACCAAAAGGAAGTTACTCGCTGACAGTCTATCAGTTCAGGAGTGAGGATGGCAGGGGGTATCTCTTGTTAGCACAGACAGGAATTGCGGCTTATCAACCATCTGTTGAAAATCTGATTGATGGTGTTTGATATCGAGTGGCAGAAAGTAGCTAATTAAATTTGTGTTTTTAAATGCCCCCAGCAGCTCCCAAGACAATCAGGGTTATAGACTTTTTTTTTTTTTGGTGAAATTCCTGAACTATAAGCACACACATGCGCACACACAATATATATATGCACATACATGCACACACATATATATAATAAAATAGCTTTTTAAATTCAGTTGTCAGATATCAGTTATTATTGGCATTCTTTGCTTTGCCAAACTAGGTTTCCGAACAGTGGGACCCATCAGTGTCTGACCTGTCCGGATGACCAGTGTGGCACTGGAGGAGAAAGGGCCACCCGATTAGAGGTGGATTTCCTCCTTCTGTGTCCTCTGTGTTGCTTCCTCAATCGCTTTCCTGTTTATTTCCAAAGCAAACCTAGGATTGTTTTTAAGTTACTGATGCATATGGGAGCCTTACTGGCTCAGGTTTCGTAGACGACAGGACTCTACAAAGAGATGGGTGTTTATTTGTAGACCTCAGACCTGAAAGTGTGCCCCTGGCTGGCCCCCAGCAGCATTCACTGTGGGGATCTGAGCAGTCAGTGGGGGATGGGTTTTGGTCAAGTTCTGAAACCGACACCTATGAGACTGGCTCTTCTAATACACAAAATTTTCAGTCCAGCTCTGCTTCTCTGTTCTGAATTCTGCTGCTAAAACAGGGCTGCCTGAAAGGACTCTCCTCCTTGAGGGGTCTCTTCTTCCCTACAAACAGCTTTCTCCGGTGAACCCACAAACCCAGGCTGTAGGAAGCCCCAGTGTTCTTTGGCACCAGTAACTTGCCACAGACCCTTTCGTTCACTGCTTAGTCCCATTGTGTGAGGGTGTTTTCTCCATTTGGAACTTGATCCAGCTGACATGCATCCAGGAAGCTGAAGGTGAGAACTTAGGGACCTTGGAGGTAGAGAGGGAAGACCAAGACCGTTTGCCCATTGCTCTTGGCCCGCACAACTGCATAGATACACCAGGGAGCAGAAGATGTGTGTCATGCAATTTAAAATTTGTTTCAGGGTCAGAAAAGTTGCCCTGTCTTAGGTATGGGGCAAAGTGTAATTGGGTCCTTTGCTATCGAGCCAAAGCCTGGCTTACAGACTGCAACGGTTCCTCAGCACCACGGTGCATTCTTCTCTCAGAATCTAATGAGTCTTACTTTTGCATTTCCGTACTCTCTCCCCATAAAATGACAACTTGTTCATATTCTCCTTTTAAGCTTGTGTTATTATCGCTCTGTTCACCCATTGGTAACTACAACAAACTCTGGCACATACATGCTCACTACATGCTGTGTGATATTATGCTTTCAGTGTGACGGAAAAGTCATTTTGTCAACAATGAACTATAAGATACAAATGTTTATAAATCTCTTACTCATTATCAATGGTCAATAATGTGACTATGAATTTGTTTAGAGTATTGAATCCTTTAATGTAAGCATTCAAATATGACACATTATTTGTATCTCTGTGTTAGCACCACACACACACACACACACACACACACACACACCAAGATCTCATGAAATAGAGGTATTCATATCATTGCCTTTGAAGAAACTCTCTGAATATTTTCTTCTTTAAACTGGCCATCATCGTGGGGAATTCCATCCTGGTCACTAAGGCATTGGTGTGACATTACAGCCTTGGTGAGCATGGAGAAACATTAATATATCCACCTCCACACCTGATATAAAACCTTACGGATGGCTGTCCCAAGGAAGGGAAACCTTTCCCTTTGAGTTTTGGGTTTTATGTTTCCCTAACAGCCTGGGTGCCATTAGCACCTGGCATCCAAGTCAAAGGCCAATCATAGGCCCCTTCTCAAAGAAATTCTAGAGAAAATTAGCTTTTAGAAATGACCATACATTTAGGCAACCTGGAGGGTCCAGAGACCACCAATGTCGCTGTTAATATCATCTGTTTCCTGGTCACCCTCTTCTGGGAACACCCCTGCAGCTAAGTCTGGAACTCTCGTCACATCAAGGCTGAACTCACAACAGCCCGTACAAGGAAAAATTATTTCTCCAGAATGGACGCTGGTTTCCTAAGTGATGCACCCACATCTTCTTCTTCCAGTATGGTAAGAATAGATTCACGGGCTTCCATCTTTTCAGGGCTTCCTTGTTGAGAAGAGTCTGTGACGGTCAGCAGGCCCTGGGTATGCCCATGTCTCAATCTCCACGCCCACTCTTCCCTCCTCTGCTCCCAAATCTGCAGTTTCAGTGTCTTGATGTCACCAGGCTCTCCCGTACACCACTTGCTGGGCTTTGCTGAGGATGCTCTTTCTTCTTCCCCTCCTCTGGGCAACTTCTCCAACACCTCCAACGCTTGTTGTGTGTTACCATCTCACAGTGTAGCTTTCTGTCAAGTCGTTCACAGTTGGAATAGTACCATATCTTACTGTTTGGTGTGCATGGCGCATTGGTGGAGGCCAGGGGTCAATGTCAAGTATCTCTTGCTACCACATTTCACACCCCCCCCCCCTTTTAAAGACAGGGTCTTTCACTGAAACTGATGTCTGAGTGACTTGCCTGACTGAACTTCTGGTACCCTGGCTTCTCTAGTTCCCCGGTGCTGGGATTCTATGCGTGGGCTGCTATGCGGGACTGGTCACATGCTGCTAACCCTGAATGCTGACTCTCGTGTTTATGCGGTGGTCACTTTATCCAATGAGCCCTACATACAGATCTGTGGAATACACGATGTTTCTCCACTTTCTTCTTCTATCTATGGGGGTCTTTTGTAAGCTCATGGTATCTTTCTGGGAGGCAAAAGTCAAAGTGAAAGTGTGGTTCCTCCCTCTACCCTTCCTGCCCCCAAATCAGGCAGTTTAGCAACAGAAAGCAAAGTACCCTGGAGACAGAGAAAACTGACTTGGTTTCAAATCATTTAGGGAGCCGGGCAGTGGTGGCGCACGCCTTTAATCCCAGCACTCGGGAGGCAGAGGCAGGCGGATCTCTGTGAGCTCGAGACCAGCCTGGTCTACAAGAGCTAGTTCCAGGACAGGCTCCAAAACCACAGAGAAACCCTGTCTTGAAAAAACAACAAAACAAAACAAAACAAACAAAAAAAAAAAACCAATCAAATCATTTAGGGGTAGGTAGAACAAGGCCCCAAACTTCTCTTGATAGAGAACAAAAGAAGAAGCCAACCTGGGAGGGGGCCAGGTTGTTGGCAAGAAAGAGAGCAGGTGAGGCCTGGTTAGATTAGTTGGCTGAGTGCAGCCAGGTGGTTTCTGGTAAGTGTGCCGCGTGCCGAATGGGGTTTTACTGAGAGAACAGCATCCCAGGAGCTTCCACCCCAGTGATACTTTAAAATTCTTTGTACCCAGGGCGCTGTGCACCCAGACCACTGTGCATCCAGGCCCCTTTTGGTCACCACAGAAAGAGAGTTCCTGGGTTGCATTTGTTTAAGGCTGGGCCACTTGGAGGCTGAGCAGGAGAAAGTCCATGTTCATCTAGAGCTGATCTTGTTCAGGCAATTTTAGTGATGAATCTGTAACCCGCTTGCCTTGTACTTCAGTACCTGCTTGGTGCAGTTCTCAGGAGATCTGGGACAGTATTTATCCTGATTACTGGGTATCACCCTCCATGCAGCCACGTAAGGAATATTGGGTATTCAGCTCTTCAGGAATGCAGTGGGACTCAGACTTGTTAGTAATTCTTAGGTTGAGCTAGCCTCAGAAGAATCTTAAGAGTCCTGATTGGACTCATAGGTAAAGGGATATTTTGTCCTGGCAGTCAAGGATGGGCGTGTATTATCCAACATCTTGGAGGGCTTCTTCCCTTCCTGCTCCCTCCTTGTGGCTTCCTCTGCCTTGCACCATGGACAGGATCATCTGCTAATAAAGCTGTTTTGCTGCTGTGTGAGGCTTTCTAAGTACAACATGCCATCTCCTCCGTCATCACCACAACACAAGGACCTCAGAGCGTGTTCGGAGGCACACGTTGCCATGAAAGGGAGCCAAGGCCAGAGGAACCTGTAATCATCTTATAGGAGAGGCTGTCTGGTGCCTGAGGCTGCAGTTCCTCGCCTCAGAACCAGATTTCTCAGCACAAGTACTGAGATGATTCTGATAGCTCAACAAAATAAGGGGAGCCCATCTCACATCTTCCACCGTGTCATAAAGAGTCACTCTAGCCGGGCGGTGGTGGCGCACGCCTTTAATCCCAGCACTCGGGAGGCAGAGGCAGGCGGATCTCTGTGAGCTCGAGACCAGCCTGGTCTACAAGAGCTAGTTCCAGGACAGGCTCCAAAACCACAGAGAAACCCTGTCTTGAAAAAACAACAAAACAAAACAAAACAAACAAAAAAAAAAAACCAATCAAATCATTTAGGGGTAGGTAGAACAAGGCCCCAAACTTCTCTTGATAGAGAACAAAAGAAGAAGCCAACCTGGGAGGGGGCCAGGTTGTTGGCAAGAAAGAGAGCAGGTGAGGCCTGGTTAGATTAGTTGGCTGAGTGCAGCCAGGTGGTTTCTGGTAAGTGTGCCGCGTGCCGAATGGGGTTTTACTGAGAGAACAGCATCCCAGGAGCTTCCACCCCAGTGATACTTTAAAATTCTTTGTACCCAGGGCGCTGTGCACCCAGACCACTGTGCATCCAGGCCCCTTTTGGTCACCACAGAAAGAGAGTTCCTGGGTTGCATTTGTTTAAGGCTGGGCCACTTGGAGGCTGAGCAGGAGAAAGTCCATGTTCATCTAGAGCTGATCTTGTTCAGGCAATTTTAGTGATGAATCTGTAACCCGCTTGCCTTGTACTTCAGTACCTGCTTGGTGCAGTTCTCAGGAGATCTGGGACAGTATTTATCCTGATTACTGGGTATCACCCTCCATGCAGCCACGTAAGGAATATTGGGTATTCAGCTCTTCAGGAATGCAGTGGGACTCAGACTTGTTAGTAATTCTTAGGTTGAGCTAGCCTCAGAAGAATCTTAAGAGTCCTGATTGGACTCATAGGTAAAGGGATATTTTGTCCTGGCAGTCAAGGATGGGCGTGTATTATCCAACATCTTGGAGGGCTTCTTCCCTTCCTGCTCCCTCCTTGTGGCTTCCTCTGCCTTGCACCATGGACAGGATCATCTGCTAATAAAGCTGTTTTGCTGCTGTGTGAGGCTTTCTAAGTACAACATGCCATCTCCTCCGTCATCACCACAACACAAGGACCTCAGAGCGTGTTCGGAGGCACACGTTGCCATGAAAGGGAGCCAAGGCCAGAGGAACCTGTAATCATCTTATAGGAGAGGCTGTCTGGTGCCTGAGGCTGCAGTTCCTCGCCTCAGAACCAGATTTCTCAGCACAAGTACTGAGATGATTCTGATAGCTCAACAAAATAAGGGGAGCCCATCTCACATCTTCCACCGTGTCATAAAGAGTCACTCTAGCCGGGCGGTGGTGGCGCACGCCTTTAATCCCAGCACTTGGGAGGCAAAGGCAGGCGGATCTCTGTGAGTTCGAGACCAGCCTGGTCTACAGAGCTAGTTCCAGGACAGGCTCCAAAGCCACAGAGAAACCCTGTCTCGAAAAATCAAAAAAAAAAAAAAAAAAAAAAGAGAGTCACTCTAGCCTATTCTTGTCGAGCTTCGCTGACTAATGGTGTGACTGCCTGAGCTTATATCCCCATCTCTCTCTCTTGCTTCCATCTGCAGAACGAATGTGGGGGCCATTCTGCCTGTCTGGGCTCTCTGCAGATCAGAGTTGTGTGTGTGGAGCCCTGTCAGTATCTCCCTCTTACGCTTCTCTTCGTCACTCGCTTTAGACTTCAGCTGGTGTCCGGCTGAGTAAAGATGACACGGCTTAGGCTGCAGACACCAACATTCTGGAGCCAGACTTTTAGCATTGTGTCAGCCCCTTGTGACAGACATGCAAATGAGCTTAACTTCAGATATAAGAATATGGAAGACGTTAGGAGAGATTATAGTGAACCCCTCTTTGCGGGACAATTTTTTATGCTGAAAAAGTCACTCATGGCTCTAAGGTAGGGAATTCAAACTCTTCTGTCCTCATCAGGGAGTGGGGCCCCAAAGTCCACAACCTTCAAATCTATAGATGATTACAGAAAGTCCTGACAGGTTCCTCAGACTGAGAGAGAGGCCTAAACCCGTATGTTCACAGGCAAGGAGCACATGCTCTAAAAGATCAGTCACGGAGACTGGAAAGATGGTTCTGTGGTTACGAGTATGGTTTCTTTTGCAGAGCACCTGAGTTCAGATCCCAGCATCCACATAGTGGCTCATAAACCTCCATAACACAGTTTCAGAGCATCTGGTGCTCTCTTCTGCCCTCTGCAGGCATACATGTACATATGCCCATGTGGGCAAAACACTCACACTCATAAATCAAGAAAAACAACTAAATTTCACTCACCTGTGGTGTTTTCTTGAAGGAACACTGGTCCTTGCTCTCCAGCTGTGCCTGAACCTGCCCCTGTCTGTGGGCAGATCTGCTGTGATCTTCACAGCTACAGCCTCTTTTGGCCCTGGGGTGCTCAGGAAAACTAGGACTTGAGTCTCTCGGGGAGAAGAGCGTTTCCCCAGCACCCACTACTCTTGCTTGACCACCTCTCCTCTCTTCCAACTTGTGCTCTTCCCCAGATGATGGAGATAATCTAGTAACCCTGTGTATTCACTATGCAGATAGAAAAATGGAGGCTTCTTGTAGTGAGGTGCAAAGAAATTCAAGTCCTACTTGCCAGCTTCCAAGTACAAATGAGCCGTGTATAAAATATTTTAACTAATGATGTTATATCCATTTCGCTTTTTTCTCTGCTTTTATTTTCCCCTAACTAGCTACTTCCCAGCACCTTCTCTCTATCACCTCCACTTCCAATCCCCACATCTTTTTCCCTGTGAGTTCCCATTTTCTAAAGACAGAAAGAACCTCGGAGGGAGAGGAATGGAAAGAATGTGGACATGTGGTCCTGATTCTTACCCACTGTGCTGGACGTGAAAGCATCCGCCAACCCTTCCAAACAAGTGCCTTCATTTAACCTAGTCATAAAACCAATAAAACCAATTTTCTGACTTCCTAAGGGAACCAATATTCCAAGATAGCTGTCTTTTAGCAAAAAAAAAAAACTTCATTAAATTTACTCAGTAACAAGGGGCGATTTGACCTACTTTAAGAAACAAACATTTAAATAACTGTGGTGTGCAAACAGTCCATGTGTTAACACAGTACTTCCTAAATATCTGTCATTCATATAGGAGGATTAAAAATGGCTGTATTGAGTCACGTGTAATGCTTCATGAATACTTTTTCTCTTCTTTACTTAAACAAATATGTGCATACACACCTTAATGTATGTAAGTTTACAAGTACCTAGTTCCTTTTGACGTGTCCATACATGTGTTACTGTGCGCTCACACACTCATCCCTCCAACCGCCTTCCCTAAGGAACACACCAGAAGGGTGTATCACCGTCTTGAATTCAGAGACCATTTAGAAGAACAAGCACACTACGTTTCCCACTCATTCCCAAGTGGAGGCATGGGCATGAGAGGTTGCAGTGGGAAGCATGAAAATAACAGCCAGTTCCTCGAAACCTCAGGGCATTTGCAAGTGTGTCTGCTTTTCTCTTCCTCACACCCAGGGTCAGATGCGTAATTCACTGTGGAAGTGGACTCTACCTCGATGGGCTGACGGGGTTGCCTTGGGTGGGACCTGGGTTGTCATGGAGAGTGAGCACCGAGGACCCTGAGGACCTCATCAGCATGACAGTCCCTTTGGTCAGGAAATCCTGCTGTGCAGACAGAGACCCTACAGAAACTCCCAGCTGGGAAAGGCAGAGAACAGTGACCACAGTGTACTCTGCAATAGTCGGTGTGTCCACAACCCAACCCTACACCCAAGGCTCCCGGAACATTGAGCAAGAAGGGGCGGAAAGAGCCAGAGGACCAGGATGTCTGCTGCTAGGGAGTGTCTTCCAGGTACGACAAGAAAGCTGCACTCATGAAATCTTACCAATATGGTTGCTCAGTTAAGCCCTGCATAATACAATACCAATCAACATGCCAGTGTAGATGGGGAATTTCTCACCCTTAGATGAAGAGATACAGATGTTCAATGCTGTGGAGGGGGTTGTGGGATTGGCTTTCTCCAGGGACGAGGAGCCCTGGTGGGCTATCCAATCTCTAAAAGTCTGCCCTAAACGTGAAAGCAAGAACAACACTAAATAGCTTCAGTAGGTTATTTTGTTTGTTTTCTGTGCATGACAGTAATAATTATGGAAGAAGAGGTCATGAACTTGAGAGGGAGTGAGAAGGTCTTGGAAAGAGCTCTAGGGCCAGAGTGCCAGGGGGAGCAATGAAAATACAATACTCATGAATGAAAATATCAAAAAAGGTAAAATTAAGAAAAGGCAGGCTGCCGTGGAAGCAAAGATAAGGGAAGCTAAGACTTAGTTCTGCAGCCTTCTCTGGCTCCCCACCCTCTACACTCACAGTTTGGGGAGAGAGATACCTCTTTGGTACTGCAACACACAATGCACTTTCTAATTCCCTTCAGGGGAAACAAAACAGAGTCTTGGTGCAGGAAGATGACAGTTCTCACCTGTCCTAACGTGCACTGCAGAGCATGGGCTTCTGGGAGGAGTGTGGTGGCACAGGCAGAGCTCTGTGAAAAGCTGGGGTCAATTTGCATGGAGCTCCAAGGAATCTTCTCGAAGCACACAAGGCTGAGGCACACACTTGAGAATCAGGAGTCATTAACCCACAATGCTGTCATCCCACGTGTTTGGCAGCTCAACTGAGCACTGTGCTACAACAATGATCCCTAAACCGAAGAGCCACTGTCTGGAAACATTCGTAATTCCTATCATTGGAAGGACCCAGATGCTTCGAAAATAAAGGGAAAGAGGGCCAGCCCCCTTAAAGACAGTGGGAATGACATATCCCATGGCTGACAAGAGATGCTCCTTGGAGAAGAGTCAGCAAATGGGCACTTGGAGGTTGAGTGACTATGAGATAAGCCCCTCACCATCATCATGATTTGCCACCTATGAATCCCAGGGACAGGGGACACGGGTGTGTTGACCTTCATCTAGAGTAATAGTCCATGGGGCATACACAAACCCTTCCCATCTCTGAACATTTGCAGGGGATTTCCGGCTATTTCCTTTGTCATTACTCAATCTCAAGGACACCTCCCCGCCCCCCCAAGCGTTGCACAGAAAAATAGCTGCCTGCCAGTTCGTGGTAGGGGTGGTCTTGACTAAGTAGCACAGCACAGCCAGGCTAGGCAGGCTCTCAGGACAGGCTCTCAGGGACTAGCAGGCTGAGTATTTCAGGAAGGCTTTAGCCGGGTAGAATGGTGATCAGAACCACGTCCTAGGACAGCCGCACGTGTGCAAGGTTTAGGAAGAATCTCGTTTCCACCCCCAGGGACACCATGCAGTCCCCAGACAGGGCTTGATCTCTTCCACGTATCAGTTTGGTGATGGGGGAATCCCTGATTAATGTGCCGCCTGAGAACGTATGTGCATTTCCCCTAAGCAAATCTCTAGACGTCAACTTGTACCAACAAGGAAGGAACTTGTCACCAGCTACGCTCAACAAATATTTATGAAAGCAACAGATTCCTGGATATGCAAGAGAACAGACATGGTTGGCCCCTAAAACGGAGCAGACGGCTGACTCATCGGTGGCTCTCAAAACCTTTTCCATCGCAAGCAGCCAAGTTATTCTTTCTTCGTGGCAAACATCAGAAAGGCAGGTGTGCTTTTGAAATGACAGTCTAGAACACCCCAGAGCAAAAGCAAATGTCCTATTCCATACATAAAATGGCACACGTACATTCTTCTGTATTTAGGAATGTGTTGAGATAACGCTATTCCTATGGAATCCTGACCCTTTAACTATGACTTCTGTTACATTGTGAGTTTTAAGAAAATAGTCTTATAAAACTCTCCAGGTTGCCATGGTGTTAGATAGGGTTTCTATTGCTGTGATAAAACACCATGATCAAAAACAACTTGGGGAGAAAATAGTTTATTTGGTTTCCACATAACTGTTCATCACTGAAGGAAGTCAGGACAGAAATTCAAGCAGGGCAGAAACCTGGAGGTGGGAGATGATGTAGAGACCATGGATGGGAGCTGTTTACTGGCTTACTCCTCATGGCTTGCTCAGCCTGCTTTCTTATGGAATCCAAATCCAGTAGCCCAAAGATGGCCCCACAAACCTCAATCACTGTTTAAGAAAATTCCCTACAGGCTTGCCTAGCCTGATCTTACTGAGGCGTTTTCTCCACTGAGGTGCCCTACTCTGACAACTCTAGTCTGTGTCAGACACATTGACATAAAACTAGCCGGAACAGCTGATCCTTTGCCAGCTTGGCACACACATGCATCGTTGTTAAGTCACAGCCTTTCTTTTCTTGTTTATTCACAAGATGATACATTAATAAAAATAATTAATTGTAGACAGAGACTGTTCTTTTGTTTTCCCAGCTGCTTAGACCCAAATAATTACAAAGAAACTGTACCAGTTACATCACTGCTTGGTCAATGGCTCAGGCATATTTCTAGCTAGCTCTTGCATTTTAAATTAACCCATTCCTATTCAACTATGTATCATCATGAGACTGTGGCCTACCAATAAGGTTATGACATCTTTCTTCTTCAGCAGTCACATGGTGTCTGCCTGACTCTGCCTTCTTTCTCCCTGCATTCAGTTTAGTTTTCCTGCCTAGCTCTATACTTACCTGCCACAGGCCAAAGCAGCTTCTTTATTAACAAGTGGTAATGGAACATATTCACAGCATACAGAGGGGAATCCACATGAACAGCCAATACACATGAGCTGATAGTGCAATCCAGATGTGCCTTCAGATGTTCCACCTGTGATCCTAGTTTTAGAGGGATAGAGAGTAGAAATGTGTCACTATGGTCTTTTCCAGAATGCCCCATAATCTTGCTAAGGCAGGAATGTCATAGTGTTGGCTGGACTGCTCAAACAAACACTCATAACAGTCTGCCTTCCTGGCTTTACCTAACTCTTTCTCTGGATGATGCTCCCAAGTGAATGGCTCACCACTGTGTCTGAACATCTCTGATGGCTCCGCTTATGTCTGTGTTCAGGTTCCTGTAGAAAACAGAAGTATAGAAACTTGACCATGTATTATTAGAAGGAACACTGGGAATCCAGGGTTCCAAGATCACATTGCATGTATGTTTCATACCTGACTGTGTGTTCTTAGGCAAATTACATCACTTCTCTGGACCTTGGGAGGTTTATCTTCAGAACAGAGAGGTAAGAGGGTTCTGAGAATTCCCTTAAATCCTTGTCAAGGAAAAAGAGCTTTAGAGTAAAATTTTTATAATATTCTTTTCATTTTGGGAGATACATGTAGAAGATGTTTCTCTAACACTGTTATTCTCACTACCTTTCTAAGACACCAAGCATTACCTCTGCTCCTCTCTGTTGCTAGTACAGCCCCCTGCATTGTCTCTATTTCTGTATATTCCTCCCTCAAAAATAAACTCCATTCTGGATATGGTGTTTCTTCTTCTCTGGGTTTCTTTATACTTCAATTACATATGTTTGAAGCCCATAACAATATATCATATTTTTGGAGGATGTTGTGGATTGAGTGAGAAATGTTCTCATGGGCTCTTGGATGTGAACACTTGGTCCTTGACTGATGGAGCTGTTTGGGAAAGTTTTGGGACTTCTAGAACATGGAGCTTTGCTGGAGCAAGTACACCATGGGACAGGAGAGCTTTAAGGATTTATAGCTTCACCTCACATCTAGCTCTGCCTCTTGACTTCCTCTGTGTGGTCGGGATATGACTTCTCAAGTTCCTGCTCCAAGCTGCCTGCTGCCATAACCCCTCCATTATTGTGTTCTCTCTCTCTCTCTCTCTCTCTCTCTCTCTCTCTCTCTCTCTCTCTGGATCCATAAGCCCAAACAAGCCCTTCTTTCCCTAAGTTGCCTTGGTCATGGTGGCTTATCACAGCAACAGAAAGTCACAAATGTAGAATGGTTTTAATTGCATATATATATAACAAATATACATAAAATTAAAATTCTAGTCTCTGTACATTATTTTAAAATGACAGATTTGTACAAAAGTATTTATAATACAATCATATATATGGGACAATGCAGTTCCTTAATACTTTTATAAAATATAACATTTAAATATATTAATCCTCCAGATGCTTAACTTTTATAATTGTTTTCTATTATGAGATAAACACTTTTGCACAGGCAGATGCTACAGTTAGATTGGAAATGTTTCTAAAAGGCTTATTATGTGTTAGAAGTGTGATCTCTAAGTGGTGGAATATTTGAAAAGTGAACTTAAAAAGGGCATTAGAGGTGTGTCCTGGAAGTGAATTTTGAGGCTCTGTCTTTTTATCTCTTCCAGTTCCTGGCCATGAAGTAAAAGGTCTTGTTCACATTCTGCCACCATAATGCACTATGCACCCAAGCCCCTTTCCTTTATAAACTGACCTCTCTGAGATAATTATAACAATAGGATGCTGACTAACAAAATAACTTGGCATGTGAAGTATGTTATCGGCTTGGAAATGTGTACATCTGAATGGAACTTATGAATCTCAGGGTACCCATGGGTGTTCACCTTCTTCACAAAATTTCCACCCCAAACCGGTCTCCATGGTGTTTGTGTGCTTTTCTACCAGAAGGGTATGGAATACATGAAATAAAAGCAGAAGCCCTGGTAAGGCTTTTCATGGGTGTGGCCATGCTATAGGAAAGTAGGCTTTATCTATAGAGTGACCCTGCTGGGAGATGGGAAATGATTAATTTGACGAGTTTATTCTACAAATGCATTTGATTCCATGCTATATACCTAGCGGTGGAAAACACTAAGGGTAAAACAGTGTTCCACTCTCACTCATTAAGAAAAATCACCCAAACCTCTGTGAAATGTATTCTTTGTGCAGAGAATTTACCTCCCCTGATTTTCACCAAATTATTACAATAAACAAAGAAATTAAGATTCAGCAAGAACATACTAGTAAGAGTCATATGGAACCAGATATGATGGCACACATCCTGCTCATTCCTGGTTTAGACCTGTTCCTCTGACTCAGATCACATTTTCATGGACAGAGGCTGCTCTGTGCTGGGAGCACTGGGATCTAGGGTGACAGAAAAATGCACAACCATGTGGCTGCCTCTCAGATGAGAAACCAGGATTCCCCAAAGAGGAAATCGTCCTTCATTGCTGTCTTGTCTAGAAACACTTGGAAGTTCTTATGACTTCTCCCTGCTTTACTTTTCTATCTTTCAGGTGAATTGTATTTGATTAGGATTGCAGGAGGATGTTTGGGTTACAGTCTCTGAGAGACAATATATACTCCTACCCCAGAGATAGGTAGCCAGGCAGGTGTTGCCTAATACTGGATTCTGAGGACCTGGAATTTTGAGGGGTTTCCCCATCACAACATCTGAAAATATTTTTTCCCTGTCAGCTCCATATTCTTATCCCAAAAGGAAGATTTTAGTGCTTGGAATATGCAATTTGCCTTTTCCTCCTCAGCAAGGTGTATAATTAATTCCTTACGTTCTCAACTAAAATGGTGGAGCAGAAAGTATCTCTGGGCTTCCCCAGAGCTTCCAGGAACCTAATAGGTATCTTCATCTTTTCATTTGTAAAAAAAAATCACTGCATACCCCTGCTTGTAAGAGAATGAATAGCTGTAGTTTCCTTCCATTGTTTGTCCCAAGAGAATGTAAGTAAAGTTATCAAGCCATCTGGTCGACCTTCTGTAGTCATTTGCTATATCTATGAGTAAACTATAATAAAGATCTGGGCACAGAAACAAGGATCCTGGAATAATTTCAAGTGTTAAAATTTGTCATTTATTAAAAATAATAGGTAGGGAGAGGGAATACAGCCTTCCCTTCCTTTCCCCTCTATGGTCCACCTGTGCTTTTGCCACCTGCAGTTCTGCAAGGGTTTGTACTTGACTCTATGTGGTGATATGTGCTTCTCAGATCTGCACATACTAGGGAGAAGAGACAAAGATGGAGACACATTTTGGGGATTTGTCTTTATCAGAAAGTAAGCCTCTACTCCTCAAAGACCAAAGAACTTCCTCAGAACATAAAGTCAGACAAACAGCTGGATTTTAAGACATAGGGCTGCATTGTACCGAGTCTTTGTTTCTACTGCCTCTTTATTGTAGAAACCTCAACTGATCCTTGAGGTTGACCCCGAGTTCTGTAGTTTTTGAAATAATAGTCAATTTTGCCAGCTGCCCAGATATTTCCAATGACAAATGGGAACTCTACATTTTTCTCAGACCTTACTTGGTTTAATGAAAGAAGAAGGAAGGTAGTTAAATTAATTAATGGTTGCGATGAACACAGTTATATGTTTTCCAAGGATGACTTTACTGAAAGAACCCCTCCACCTTCTGAGGACATGGAGGGCAAAACTCAGCAGAACCTTTGAATGGTCTTTGTATTGATGCCACTCATGCAGACAATTTGCTTCCTTGACCGGCACACTTGGGTCATCTCCTGTGGATACGTCATATCAGTAGGAAAGTAATAGCAACATCAAAGCCCCTGTGGGGTATGGTGAGCCTATTGGGCTACAGTCCTCTCCCTTTTGGCTATATTACTTCTTCACCTTCTCTTTCCCAGATGTTAACCTAAAATTCTATCCCCAAAATCATCAATTACGCTAATCTCTATCACAGTTGGTACCAAGAATGATCTGGATAATCAGGTACTATTCTAAATGATCCCAACTGTCAACTGACACTGCCCAGAGTCTCCTGAGAGGGAAGTTGGACTATGGGCTGTCTGTGGCGATTTGTCTTTATTATTGATTGATGTAGGATGGCTTGGCCCACCATGGGCAGTTAGTCTTGGACTGGATAAGAAAGCTAGCTAAGCACAAGTCTGAACCCCCTACAAGCAGCACCCTCCATGATTTATGCTCTGACTTCCTGTCATAACTTCCTTCGCCGAAGGACTGTGGCCTGGGAGTATTAAGCCAAATACACCTCTTCCTCACTCAGTTGCTTTCGGCTGTGATGAAACTAGAAGAGGTGCAGAAAGGAGCCTGAGCTGGGTTACTCTCTCTCTCACTGATAGTAAAGACCGTAATCAGTGATAGCAGGTGTTTGTGTGACTCTTGGAACACACCGACTTGAAAGCTGTTTAAAAGTTCACTGGTGAGTTTGGGCAGCATTACCTGGTGATGCTTGTGTGGATTCTCACAAACTTGATAAGAGCATTAACTATGAGACAACAATGCATCTTGTTGGCTATAGCTAAACTAAGGGCTCTGGGAAAAGATAAGAAGCCAAGAAAGATCATCGATTTCTAATTGGAAGCTTAGGGTGTGAACGACAGCAGCTCCTTACTGCTTTATAAAGAGATACTGTGTCCTGGGGAATGGGAGGGATAAGGAGCTGAGAAGCACGCCTAGATCTTATTCTGTAGAGCAACCTGGTTCCAAACTACAAACTCCTGCTGGAGGCTGGAGAGCTAGCATTCATGCAGAGTTTTCTCTCAAAGCCAACAGCAGAAAAGATGCTAAGAGAATGAATCTTCAGGCGGCAATGAGATGAGCCAAAGTGGGTACAGAGGGCAGGTCCTGACCTGCAGCGAGTTAAAGACACTGGTAGCAGAGCATGGCATGCTCATGGGACAAGACAGAAGAGAAGGCCACTATTCAAATTACATGTCTAAAACATTAGAGAGGAACACCTAGCAGTGATGCCCCACCACAGGTCATGCATGGGATGTTGGATTTGGGAACAAATCACCGTGGAATAGGCTTACATGCAGAAACAGTACAGAATGTGAATATGTGAGTCACCCTGAGCTCCATCATGCTTTTGAAGGACATTTCATATCAAACCAACTGCAATTATTTTATTCCCGTGCCTATATCACGGTACCATCTGGAAAGAGAAGTTACAGTGGTATAACTGGCCAATGTCAATAAAAGGCAAGGGATGCCTTCAAGAATGATGGGCTCCAAAGAATGCAGGAACAACAGAGGGCGGGAACAGTTGGTCCTCTGAGTGCTGAGACAAATATCCACAGAAGAAATAAACGTGGAAAAGAAGCCATTTTAAGAGCAAATGGAGAGAGTGGCTGAACTCTGCAGGGAGGCAGCACAGCTGACTGAAGCTTGAGGCCAAGAGTGGGGAACAGGAGGTGCCGCTGGGAAAAAGATGAAACACTACCTAGCCACTCCCATTAGGAGGGTGAAACGAGACCCTTGAGTGGTGGGACCAAGTGCAAAGCAAAATGACCCGTTCAAGCACTAGGAGAAAGGAGCGCAGAGCAGGGCGCTAACTTCCATATTGTATTCGTTAATATAGGAGGTGTCATGGCTAGACACAGATGAGAATAACCTCACAACCTACAAAGTTAATGTTCTTTGATTTTTGTCTGCTTTGTGGGTTGGATATTGAACCCAGGGCCTTGTACAGGCTAGGTAAATGCTAAAACCTGTTACTTACTATTCTAATTAACATTTAATAAAATGTATCAATAAAATCAGTGTCATTTTATATAGTATTATAAATGATAGTCAGTTGCTATACCACCTTGATCGACCATGAGATATTTATAACTCCCTTGTCTATAAACCCGTAAAACCCATCGACATTATTCTCTGTGTTACAATGAAGCAAGTTATCAGCTGCACTTGGCAATGTAGAATCATAAATAATTTTCCATTTGAAGCGTATTTCTGCTGACACAACTGTTAACAATATTCTTAAGAGCATGTTGTAGGCTGACAACAGCAAGATCAATTTCTGACAAATTATTTTGAAATACAAATTTCTGTACATCTAGAGTAAGTTTTTAGATTGTTTTTGAAAAGATTTAACTCTTTAAATAAAGCATTTTTATTTGTCTTTGTTTAGTTCTAAGTATAAACCTACAAATGGCATTTTAATGCTTTCTCTGACACTTGCTGCAATTCTGGGAGTTTATACAAGAAACTAAAATGAATTCCTGGTTTGTGCATAATTCAAAATGACTGCTATGTATTCCATTGCCGCATTTTCAAGGACAAGAAGATATTCATCTACAAACTTCCTGTCTTGTTAATAATTGGTTTATTGGAAAGTTCATTTAAAGCACTACCTTTTTTTTCAGAATTCAATGATATTATTTAATAAGTTTAGCCCCACTTTCATACTCTACCAATCTTTTGCAATCCCAGAATCAGAGATTATAGATTTCTTAAAACTTCTAATGACTGCCCAATACGCTTTGCAATGCCAACGTGCATGCTTCTATTTACTGAAAAAGTGTGCTATCTGTCAAGCATAGGATGCTCCTGACTGACTCTTGGGCCATAGTTAACATTTGTGCTAGGGATAAAAAGACAGATTCTAGTGACAGTGGCTAAATTTGCCTCTTACCCAGCACGGACTCTCAAGCTGCTTCCTGCGTTGGTTCAGGCCGTCCTCTAGGGGTCAGGCTCCCTGCCTGTACCACCGATGCAGTAACCTGACAAGGAAAGGAACTGCTCAGTATTCCCAGGGTCCAAGCTCTGCTGTGTCACCTGAGACCCTGTGTGCCATGCAATCTCGTCTTCTCCCCTGTCGCAAGCACCCTCCACCATCTCACTGAACGTATTGACACAAGGACAGAGATGCAAGATTGTAAAATTGTTAGGAATTTCAGGACCGTATCAACAAAACCTTAAGTCCTTCACAGGATCGTTTCTGCATCAGAGTGGCATCAGAGAGTCATGAGGTCTGTAGAAAATGCAGCTTCAAGAGGTACTGTGCACTGCTTGCTCTCACATCATCAGATCAGGAGCATAGACAGGGCCACCAGGAGCATAAACAGGGCCACCAAGAGCATAAACAGGGGCACCAGGAACATAAACAGGGCCACCAGGAGCATAAACAGGGGCGCCAGGAACATAAACAAGGCCACCAGGAGCATAAACAGGGGCGCCAGGAGCGTTTCTTTTCAGCAGCTTTACATTGACAGAGCTAAGCCTAATGCTACCTGACAGGGGCTGGGGTGTGTTTATATGGTCCAGCTTTCATGCCATGCGTAGGATAAACAGTTGATTTGGGAAAACATTAAGTGCCATCCTATCTCACTTTGGATGTGAATGGAGCATGTGCGACGATTGTTTACAAGGGCTGGACGGTGGTTTGTGCCATGGCTTCCCATAAGGCAGTGGCTACACACGTGCTAGATCTGAACAATCAGGTAGGTTGAGGATTGCCACATCTCTCCCTGGCTTAGCGGGAGGTTTTAAGAAAGTAAGAGAAAGGAGAATAGGAGATGTTCCAAGTGGTAACAGATTGGAACTGGAGACATCAGCCTTAACTCATGTTTGGCTTAATATAGAAGCAGATGGATATATACAAAGATATTTATAAACGTGCGTGTACGTGTGTGTGTGCACGCGTGTGCATGCGTGTGTGTGTCCTTGACCTGTCAAGTAAGAGAACCTACGCCACCCGTGCATTCATACTTAACCTTGACGTTGTTCTAGTACTGTTTCGTTCTCCAATAAAAGGAATTGAGGCTTCCTAGAGAAATGGATGATTCCAGAACTAAGAGAGGAAGTAGAAAAGATAACCCAGGACATCTGTGGAGACTGAAACATGGAACATTCTCAAACAAATAAACAAAACATCACACCCTGGGGAAAGCCGTGCTGGCAGGTGTAAACCGGGTTGGGGTGACAGAGAAAACAGCCCTCCCACCGTTGGGAATAAACGTCATTACTTGTCTTTTAGGTCTGTTCCTCTTTGTTCATCCTTAGCCAGTGCCTCAAATCAAACCCCGCCACAGGGTAGGTTATAACAAGGAACACTTGGCGGTAGTTTTCTGGAGAGCTGCAGATTTAACACATTCACTTTCTAGCAAATGCACCCATGATCTTGGCCCCTTCCTCACACAGCAACTCAGGTTCCACTCTGATGTAAACACCTCATTTCTGGGTTGTGAAATTGTTTTCTTTTAATGAAAGGAAGGGGAGATGTGTCATTATTTTCAACTCTGCGCTCATCACTGCTCAGTAGAAACCGAATAATGTCTTGCTAGTAGTACTTATTCTATGTGTTAGACAGTCTATTGATGTGTGTTGGTCTCGCTCTATTCTAGAGACCCTGCCATGGTAACTGGGCTCCTGACAAAGGCCTGTCAGAGCAGGACTTGAACATACAGAACTTCAGACAACTGACAAATTAAAGAGCTAACCTCAGATACAACAATTTAAGGGGCAGTGCTTTCCATTGGATTAATTTTCTCCACAAGGTTGCAAAGCCCCGAGGGGCCTCTCCTGGGATCAGCTGGGCACAGCCGGTCCTCATCAAAGCCGTGGAAGAGAACCCACCTATGACCTCCCAGCTCCTGGTCCACGTCTGTAGCTCTGCCGCCTGTGGCATTTCGGCCTTTGGGTCAAGATCACAGTTTTCGGCAGAAAGAACAAGCTGGTTTGCGGCTTTGAGAGAACCAGAGTGACTCTGGACAACGGCTTTCGAATTCACAGATGTGAGCCCTCACCTCAGATTTGCCCTAACTAGCTGAGGGGCTTCTCTGCACCGGGATTCTTGCAGTGAGGACAGGGGGGGGGGACTTGAGTCCTTTGGGTCCTAAGCTGGTCCCCTTGACGCTGTTGCCACAGGAGACCCAGAGAACAGGATAATTGACCCCCTCCTCGGCAGCATTTACGAACTCTAGCAGGCCCTAGGAAGAGCTTCTGAGATGTGCCGGTTGTGTAGGAGCTAATGTCTACAGAGACCCAGAGCCCTAGAAGGAAGCCAACAAGAACAAAACTCATCTTTCCTATGAGTTCCTTTGGATTTTGCTTTAAAAGCCTCATTGCTTCCACTTAAATTTTCAGTTGTGGAGAGTAATTAGCACAGAAGTGACCAGGGTTCCCTCTGCCACCTTCCCCTCTCCTACCTCTGTTCTTAAAACCTCTTAGCCTGTCTGCCCTAACTTTCCGTCATCTGTAATTCAATGCCCAGGAGGGCAAAGGACCTCAAGTGCCATTGATGGTTGTGAAACTTCCTTATTTCAGGGAGGAGTAAAAACTGTTCTCACTTCCCAAGCCGGCTGTTTTTGTTGCTTAAGTCTTCCCTAGAAGCAAAATGGTGGAGGACTCTCAGGACTCACCTCACGTGGAGGACTAGGAGCTGTCTGGCTAAGTTCCATGTGGGAAGCCATGAGACCCAGAGGGAAGGCTGCCAGCCAGGGATGGTGTCTTGCAAAGGTCCTGGCCCAAGGAAGGGAACACATGGACACCGAGGGCAGAAAGAGAGCATGAAGGGGCACCCTGTTTGCATTCGAAATGGCCTGTTGTTTGGCGGGAGTGCAGTTTGAATCCAGCCTCTGCCCTTAGCCCTGCTTTTCCACCCCCAGCACTAAAGAGCTGGCTATAAATTCCCAGCAGCCTTAGTGCCTCCTTCCACCTTCCCATCCCTGACATGCATCATCCCACCTCCTAGCCCTAGGAACCCCTATAGCGTCTCAGTCCCTGCCATTCCTGTTTGCTCCCTTTCATCTCTGGGGCCCCTGAGAACACAGCAACAGCCATAGATTCTGGGTTTAGACAAGCACAACCCTCCGTAGCTTGTCACCCCTTTGATGTTTCTTCATTGACAATGATAGTCAAACATCTTTCCCTAGTCCCGCTTCTCTACCCCTCCCCCAAAATATGCTTTCACCACAAGCCACAGAAACGCCCATCTTCCTTGCCACTCCACTGCCTTCTGTTTTGGGATCCTGAGTAGTTCCAGGTAGTCAGCTACCATGCCAGCTCTCACTCTCCTCCCTTACTTAATCAATTCTTACTTGAGTCTGTCAAGTATTTCTCCTCGCCAGTGGAGCGTTTGCTGGGGTGTGGGGTGGGCTGAAGGTGGCAGAGCTGTGCTGGGGGGACGAAGCAGGATAAAGACAAACTAAGCCACCCTGTTTCCAGAGGGTAGAGGTCATGACTTGGAAAACAATAGAAGCAAAAGAAAGAAACTCTTGATCGTTCACATTTGGGGTGAGGATGCATTTTGTCAAGAGAACAGGGTCTGGCAGTCCCTAATACATGACTGGAGGAGGATCAGGAGTGGGTTCTGTATTTTTAGGGGTGACAGAACACTTCCGGCCTTTGGAGACTTGATATGTTAATTATAGGACCTGTGGATGTCAGCAGAAATCTTTTAAAAGAATAACTTGAGTGCCTAAAATCCCCAAAGACTGCGGAGACCGTTTTAGAAATGGCAGTCAAAGACAGCAAACGTGAAATGCGCAAATGCCTTCCTTCTACGCACAGTGGTGCTGGGCAACCAGCTCCTGGTGCAGCCTCCCCCCCAGTGCTGTTGCTAGGAGACCAAAGGGCTACACTTCCATCATCTCCATACTTGCTAGGAGATTGAGTAATTGGTGTCTGGATGTGAGTGTACTGTTCCAAAAATATCTCTTTAAAAAGACATGAGAGAGATGCAGAGCCAATAGGCAGGAGGACCGAGGGTGGAGTGGACTGTGTCCCTTAAAGGGCAGAGGGTTCTGAGGGTCACACCTGACGCCCGGACAGGGGGCATAGGGACCTACTCTAGGTAGACACGGGGAAGTTGTTTACAGCTCTCCTAGATTTGTGATCAACCTCTGCCTTGTTATTTAGAACCCATTTCCCCAGTGCAGCCTACGGCTGGGAGCAACTGAAACTCTCGGGAAGCGCGATGCAGGCTGTGACTTTGCCCTTCCTATTAAGAACAGCAAGGCTAAGAGAAACTTTAATTTTTATTCTGTAGATTTTAAAGTATAAATCCATGCCCATCCTAATGCTTAATAACAGACATTGAGCCCTCTGTTGTGGGAGCAGAAACTGTAACATAGTAGATTCATGTAGACATAACATATGTAAGCACACACACACACACACACACACACGTGTAAATGTGGCTCTTTCATCTGCAAGGAACCCGTAAATTTGCTCCTGGGGCTCACAGCTGCAGGGGATTGGAGTGAGATAATCTGAGGGGCATGCTGAGCCCTACTTCCGGAAGCTACTTAACTCTCCATGACCCAGACACATGGTCAGTGTCCCTCTTCATCATACCTCAGTTTCCCCATGGGAAGCACAACAAGTCTAGCCTGGTCATTCCAAGTCACACTCCAAATTTTCGTATTTTTGGCTTGATGTCTCATCTGCCTTTCCCATTTTCAGTCCCATCTCATTTCTTCATGGATGTGTTCACTTTTCCTTTTTAGTTAATATGAAGAAAAATTGAACGGGTGACTCCATTTGCCTCTTTTCAGCCCTCCACCCCAATGTCGATGGCTACAGGTCTGGGAGAATAGACTGGGAAGTAGAGATGGGAACCTTGAACTTGTATTCTTTCTTTCTTCCCACACTTGTCAATCAATATATAAACTGCCCAGGAATCCAACTTGAAGAACCGTGTTTTCCTCACGAATGAGGAACCCAGTGAGGCTTTTGGGACTTGTGAACTCTGTACCCCAATGTTACACAGGAAAACTGGGGATCTTAGGCCTTTCCCACTGCCACAAGTTTCCATATTCTGGAAATTCATCAAGAATTGGGAAGTGTACCTTCTGGCCCCAGGTCTGCACTGTAGGGTTAAGACCTTATATGCCAGAAGGGGTAGAGGGGGATGGGCAGCCTGGAGTCCTCCTGGGAACACTCAGAAGGAAGATGCCACAATCCGTGGAAACGTGCTTCAGGGGAATGTGGAGTGTGCACAGAATGTCCTGCATTCTTCTCGCTGTGTGCCTGAGAAATTTATTCATTTATTCAGCAAGCGTGTTTTTTTTTTTTTTTTGAGGCACTGCTGCTGCCAGCCCCTCCCCTCATTAGGTATTCGTTCACATGGCCCAGACACATGGTCAATGTCCCTCATCGTTCATCCAGGGGGAAAAATGGTCCTTATTCCCTCACAGAATGACAGGCTCCGTGCCTCCCTCCTCTAAATACTCCACACTCTCCCAGGTTAAACCTTTATGTGCTGTGAAGGATGCTCTCCAATCACTCCCACGAGTGTCTGTCTTATTTTGTTCTTGAACACTCCCAGTGACACAAGCCTCAGACACTTTGTTTCCTGTGATAATGAGCCCAGTGTCTAATCATCGTGCAAGCAGATGTTCCTTAGGAAAAACAAATAAAATTAAAGCTATCTTTAGGTTAGCAAATTCCCCACCTCCACCCTAGGCTGAGCAGGCAAATAAGCAAGCCTTTCACCTTCTCCTCCTGCCGGTCTCTTTTAGACGGTGAGGCCAGCTACCCCATGGAATGCCAAGGCTTCCTTAGTTTACTTAGTTGTCAGAGTACAAAAGGAAAGTTTTCAGAGAGACCTGGGGTGGGGGTGGCGTAAAACGGCTGCACAAAACTATTTGTTGTGTGGCCACAGTGTTGACCTTTGAAAAGTTACTTTCTCTTTGGGTTAAAAACGAGCAAAGCCTGGAGAACAGGTGAAGAAAATGAGCTTTGTGGCCTAAGAGAAACCTGGGAGCTGTGGGCTGTGCCTTGACTTCTCTCATTGAGACACAGGACTTGAGTTTTTTTTCCCCCTTTCTTCTGGGTATTTGGCAGCCTTTCCGGAGTTTTCAGTAGAGGGCTGGATGTGGAGGGGAGAGTACAAGGGAGCCATAAAGAAGTGCCAAGTAATGATGAACAAGAGTTATTCTGTGCACTCCCAGGAGGTCTGAGACCATGGGCAAGAGTTGGAGGAGGCAGCTGTTGCTTCAGCACCAGGAAGTCCTTGCTAAAGATACTGCAAAAGAACTGGGAGGTGGAGGGGAGAGCTGCTCACATAAATTTCCCTGACTTGGAGCCCTGTCCCACTGCAAGGATGTGCAGGGCATTGTCCCCTCCCATGGTGCAATCTTACACACCTGCGACGCTGTCACAGATCCCAAAGACTCGTCCGGTCCACATTCAGCCTCTACCTGGCCCGTGCATCTGAAGTGTTGCCAAACCAGAGTCAGAAAGTCCACTATTTGTCTCATAAAACAGTAAGGTCCCCAAACCAAGGGAGCGTTAAATAACTTTACAAAACACTTTCTAAAAGTCGATTCTAGGAAAGCCCCTCTCCAAGGCATCATCTCAAAGAGGCCACAGAACTATTTGCATTTGGAACAAATGTTTCCATTTATTATGAAGGAGGGGCCCTGTAAGGAATGTTTAATCGTGCATATCTGGGGATAGTAAGTTCTTTTAAAAGGGAAACAATTATTGTCTCTCAATTTATTTAAAAATAAAACTTAACCATTGCCATTCATAAACTTGTTCCTGGATTCCCTGGGGTCTCCAAACTGAACCAGAAAGGAAAAGGACTCTGTTGACGTGAGGGCGTTTGAAGTCATTGACGGCCTTGTAGTTTATGGTTTCAAGGTGTAGCTTAGCACCCCTGACTCTGAAATGGAAGCCAGCGTCTGACATAGCTGCTAAACGAGGAATCTAAGACTCAGTGGGCTGACTCTGCTAGACCTGTGTTGTTCCTGCACACGAGAATGCCACCACCCTCCCTGAACATCTTCTACTTTGCTGGGCTTGTGCTTCGAGCTTGGGCTTCACCCACCCAGCCACCAATGTGAAAATGTTGACTGGAAATTATGGGTCAGAAGGTCATCAAAGTGTCTGCCTGCATGTAGCTTGTATTCTAGATACAGAAAACAGCCAGGGCAAAGTGATGATTTAGACATATACTAACTATTATTAGGCAAATAAGGATAAACGCCTGCCATACACACAACATGTGTGCTGCTCTGAGAACAGACAAGCACAATTTGGGGGAACACATAGGCTTCTGTGTGCCAAACCCCAACTGGTAAGTCTATAGTGCCATCACTATACCTGAGGCTTGGGGAGCACCGTGGTGGGTAGGTAGTGCCATCACTATACCTGAGGCTCAGGGAGAACTGTGGTAGGAAGATAGTGCCGTTTCTACACCTGAGGCTCGGGGGGAGGGCCTTGCTCCTGCCTCAACATGATGTGACAGACTTTGTTGACCTCCCCAACGGGGGACTTCATCCTCTATGAGGAGTGGATGGGTGCTGGGGTGGGGAGAAAGTGGAGGAAGTGGGAGGAAGGGAGGAAGGGTAAGCTTGGATTTGTATGTAAAATTCAAAAAAGATTGTTCAGAGAAAGAAATGAAGGTAGTGGCTAAGCGGTGTTTAATTTCAAAAAAAAAGTCAATATGAGGAAGTTTGTTAATTAGCATGCAGGACATTAGATTGTTTGTTAATTAGTATGCAGGACATTAGATTGTTTTCCCCTTGTTTTGGAGTTGTGGCTGGCTCTAAAGATCAGAAATGGAATCGCTATTTGAACATCATTATTTTTACATGGGGAGGCAGAAGAATGGATCAAACCAAACTCTAATGTCCAGAGTGGAACCCCCAGTGGTGAAGGCTCCCTCAAGGCCAATTCTCTAAAGCCCAGAGTGAAGCCCCCAGGATGAAGGCTCCCTTTGTCGTCTAGGGGTCCTTGTCTGCATCCGAACTGAGTAGCGTCAGGGCTGGTCCTGGCAGAAGCCCACCATCACATCTGTTTTGATTTTGCATTCTACATAAGGCCTAGGAGAGAAAGCTCCTGGTCTACATAAGGGGTATAATCTGGATAGTAAGTGAATCATGCTAGTTTGAAGGAATTTTCTGTGCGCTGTGTTTTCACTCTGAAGCGTCACCTGTAGATGGCAGGAAGGGAAAGATAACCTTAGGCTGCCCGCAGTTCTAGCCATGAGAAATGACCAACTAGGGATAGTACAACAAAAGCCGTCCTTAAACCCCAATTCCAACCCCACCCCACCTCTTGCTTCAGAACTCCATTGCTAGATAATTCCCTATGGGCTCATCCTCCACCAGACGAGTGGGTGAACCGCTACAGACTCAACGCCATAGAGCACAGCTTCCCGGAAATTCTCTGGTCTCGGGACTCTTGGCTTTATCTGTCTGCCCATTGGCCCACCCCTACTGGCACAGGCCATTAAACTATTTCTCTCAGCCTTTGAGGGCCCAGGAGTCTGTATCCTGAGCTCTGAGTTAACATTGCTGGCTCTAACTCTAGCCAAAGGCTTCCTTCTCCCAGCCGGATGCAGCATTTCTGTCTATTGTCTGGAGCCGTGAGAATGTGAGGAATTACTGTATGAATCTTCCTGGTGCAGTCAACACATACTTTATGCCTCAGCTTCTAACAGTTTATCCTCCTGGCCAGTTTTAAATTCTCCATGCTGGAGATCCTGTGTCTGTAGGCTGATGCCTTAGCTCCTAGGGTTGATAGAGCATTGTATGAGTTGGATGTTAAGTGCTGTGTGTTGAAGACTTGGTTTCCTGCCCATGATGCTATTGGGGTAGTGTAACTTTTCGGAGGTGGAGTCAGGTTAAGGAAGTTAGATTCACTGGAGGTGTGCCCTGGAAGGGGATATTAACACCTGAGTGACTGTTTCTTCCTCTTCCTCCTCCTCTTCCTCCTCCTCCTCCTCCTTCTCTTCCTTCCCTTCCTCTGCCTCTACCTCCCTTTCTCTGCCTCTCTCCTATTTGGCTACCCTGAAATAAACAGAACTCTTTTGCCATGTTCTCCAGCCACTACCAGATCAAAGCACCAGAGCCCTGGGCCCGTGGACCGAGACCATGAGGCACAACAAACTTTTCTTTGCATGTGGCTTATCTCAGATACTTTGTCACAGGGACAGGAAGCCTGGTGACATTTCCACAGTGTCTGGGCAAGCTCTGAATGCAGTCCCTTTGAAAATGAAATAAAGTCAATAAAGTCGGTTATGAAATCATAACCCAGCAAAGAAGACACATGAACAGAAGATATAGGGAGGCAGAATTTGATGTGAGGTGATCAGCAAACACCGGAAGCCACCAAAGTCCACAATGGTGAGGAGCGGGTTCTTCCATGAACCTTTGCAAGGAGTACACGCCAGCCCTCTCACCGACAGACTTCTGACCTTTAACACTCTGCGTAAATAAACCTATGTTATCTCAAATAGCTTATTTGCTGTAATTTGTTACCATAGCCAAGAGGAACTAAAGCATACACCCAGCACCCTGTACATGAAGACCATCCTTTCAAATAGGTAACTTCTTTTTTTTTTCAAGACAGGGTTTCTCTGTAGCTTTTTCAGGGTTTCTCTGAAGCCTGTCCTGGAACTCGCTCTATAGACCAGGCTGGCCTTGAACTCACAGAGTCAGTGTGCCTGTCTTCCTTTTAAGCAGTGACAATACTCAGCAATAGTGTCCACATCATAGAAGTTAAGCATCCTAAGGGTGCATGAAAGGGTATTTGGGAGAAGGAAGGCTGCATGGGACATACAGAGAAACTAGGGAAGGTTCTAGAACACGACTTCGGTTTTCACATTTCCGTGGTTATCACTGTAATTGTAGCAATGATAGAAATAGGAAATGTGGCGTGGCATAGTTAGGATTTCTAGATTAAGTTGAGCCTGATCGAGGTTCTGGGTGGTTACATTTTTTTCTTCCTTAATTGAGTGAGATATATAATCATGTTCGAAATTTTGGACCTTATGCAACTCTGAACTTTCTAGTCTCTGCTCAGTTGCCATAATTTGTTACCCTAAGAAAATATACATCCTCACCACTGGGGGAAGTGTGTAAGAGACAATGGTTAAGGGTGTTTGCTTTCGGGTAGACACAGCCAAACTTCATGTTTCTGGAGCCTATACCAGGAGAGCTGTTTGGATGCTTCTAGGCCTTCCAGAGCCTTAGGGGGAAGAGGCCAGACACTGGGAGAGGCTACTGTGAAGCTCTAGGAAACACTTCCACCTCTGCTTTGCCCAGTTTCCCAGGGACACCCAACTCTAGACCACTGCAACCCACTCAGGAAATTGTTTGCACCTGCGCTTTTAGACACCACAGGTTTCTCTTCTCACTCCTGCCCAGCCGGAATAGTCACCACTAGCCTGCAGTGGCAGTTTAAAGGTACATTAACTGAAATTAAACACAATCTCATACTCTGTTCTACAGTCAAAGACCTGCTAGCCACATGTGGCTTCAGGATACCACACTGGATGGTGGAGACAGAAATGTCACGTAATGTCAGGGTGTGAAGGAACGGGCAACTGCATTCTGGTGTAAACAGTGTGACCTAAAAGTTCAGCTGTGAGGTCAGAGACCACTTGTTCTCACTGCCTTCAGGCAGCGAACTCCGTGGCATCTCTGAAGATGCCTGCATTTAAAACTGCTGTGCTGTGCTTCGTAGACGCCCTGATCATCTTTAGAAAGTACACCATCGCCACGTGTAGCCTCCCGTGGAGGGCGTTGTTTATTGTAAGACGTCATTTGTTTTTTTTATTAAATACACTGTAGTACAAGAGACATTCCATGTCAGGTTGAGAGAAGCTGGTCACATGATTTACAAACATTTTTTTTTAAACACTGTATTCAGGTGTCACTTTGAAATCAGCCAAGATGCAGTAAGTCTCAGAAAAGCACTGGACCTCAAAATAGATCGCAAAAAACAAGTGAGAGCCGGTAAAAGTCGGCACAGAGACGTCACATTAAAGGGAAATAAACTAACTGAAAGATAGAGTTCTAAACACCAGGTCTCTGTTGCAGGGGTAGCACATGTGCAGAGAGAGGTTGAGATGAGTGTGTGTGGCCTGGGTATGTACAGACATCTGTCCGGGGCCGAAGCCAGTGTAGGCATCCATGTCTTTAGGCAGGTTGGTCAGGAACGCGGGGAGAGAGAGATTTTGCCATAATATGTTCATTCCTTAAGAGAGTACATATTTAAAATTCACATTTAATTCAAATACCTTGTATTGAAAATATTTCCAGCTGTTGTATACATTTTAAGCAACAGTAAGCTATACAAGCTGTAAGATAGAGACCTCTGCATCAAATTTAATTTCTCCATTGCCCATGGTTTTCCTCCTGCTCTAACATACAGCCACAAGCAGCTCATGATACTTTGGCTAGCTCGTTGGACGTTCAGTCAACCTCGACTCAGGATCGTTTTTCTTAACTCACAGAATAAAAAAATAAAATAAAAAACGTGGACCTGGCCCAGAACGCATAGGCTGCAAAAATGACGTCACCGTCTTTTTCCCATCTCGTCTCCTGAGACGCACATCAGGATGGCAGCATAGTTGCTTGGAGGTGGTTGTGAGATTCACAGTGTTTTGCTTGCAACACATTTACATGTATGTCATTTTTTTTGCTTCACGTTTGTGATGGATGATCGAAAGCTTATAAATAAATAGAACGTAAATTAATGAAGTCGAAGGGTCTAAAGAAGGGAAGGTGCCACAGCGAAGAACAGTCAAGAACCTTTGACTGGAGCAGCAGAGATGGAGCCCAGACAGACAGCAAGAAACTATGCCCTCCTGCACTATTGTTTTACCTGTGAGCCCCTCCCACCCGGTTCTTTACAGTAGCATTGAAATTCATGTCCGAGCTATCACAACCTGAGTCTCTACATTCCTGTTACACGTTGCGAAGAATTGGCTTAAACTGCAAAGTTGGAAATCTGGGTTAGCCATTCCTCTCATGAGGTTTCCTTTAACAGGGCCAAACCTAAGGTCAAGTTGGGAAGTGGAACTCCTCTAAGAGGCAAGAAGGAGAATGAGGGTGCATGTGTCTGTGCTGACAGTTTTAGAAATTAGACAATAACTTAATGCCAGGTATCGCTGGCAGTCCCATTTGCAAAAGGACAGGCTCACGACAGCCTGTGACCAGGGATCCCGCTGTCCGCACCATGGCTCTTTCTCCCCATGTGGGTAAGGGGTGACTACAAGCTGCCCATCTTGCTGTGGGTTCTTGGGTGTTTTCTCATCGGCCTTCAAGACACTGGTCTCCCAACAGTCTGCATCTAGAAGGGGATCAGAGTGGGAAGGGTCTCCTCCCCTGAAGTTGTACCTAAGGAGACCATTTGTCTGTGTTTTCCCTTCGCAGAGAGCCGGAGAGCGTACTGAACGTAGAGGATGGCTTTTCAGTCCGTTGTCTCAGGGAATTGTGACTTCAACAAATCTTCCATCGAAGGACTGCCCGGAGTTGAAAACTGGTGTAGTCCTTACCCACATGGCGAATGGAAACACGAACTGCCACATGACATTGGATAGTTTTGGCTATTTAGCAAATTTTAAGCAAATTATTCATATTGCACCCTACTTACAATTAATTATTCTATTACCATGTGCCTATATGTTTATACATAAACACACAAACACACTACAGATGTGCATTTGTATATGTATAAATCAAGTGTTTATAACATATATTTTATATATATATAAGTACACGAAAACACTACAAATGGAGCTGATATGAGCGTGTGTGCATGAATTCCAATAGAACCCTCGAGAGCAGTGTTCGAAGTATCATTTTCTCGATGGGGGTTGATTGTGACATCGTTTTAGTGCATGGGAGTTAGAAGACACCAGGAGCAGAAGCACATGAGAGAAAATCCCCTCTGCTTGGACTGCGTGTGTTCCTGTGTGTCCTAACCTCCCTCCTGCTTCACAGACACGCTAGCACGCCTCTTTTCCTGAATGCCGTGTGTGTGTGTGTGTGTGTGTGTGTGTGTGTGTGTGTGTGTTAGCATGTCCAGGGGCAGACTTGGGTGAAGCCCATGGTCTCTGAGCTTCTGAGTCTCAATTCCCTCGTGAAAAATATGAATAATTTGCCAACACATGCAAAAAGTGCTCAGAAACCATCAAGGGTTTGGAAATGGAGTGGATGCCAGACAGGGTTCGGGATGGAGAATTTGGGTCGCTACCACCGTGCTTGTCCTGTTTGGAGAGGGATACATTTTAGAGCAAGAATGTTTCTTTTCTAAAAATTAAAATACCATAAGAAAGGGAGTAGTAGATGAATAATGATAACTATTTTAAGATGTTATGTCCTCGGCTCATCCAACTACTTAAAAAGCCAGCAGATGTTCTGCAATGCTCTGACATCGGCACATGTTCTTGAGACAACAGAAGGACTAATAATAATTATTATTAATAATAATAATCAGTATAAATAACTATAAAATTTTGCGCTTGCATAGACACTTTCATTTTAAGACCTTCGGGGACTTGTCAAAGCAGTATAAGGACTCTCTCTTTCTCCTCTCTGTCTTTCTCTCTTTTGCTTTTTTTTCCTGCCAAGGAAAACACTGAACTCAAATGGAATGCTTCCCTGTTCTCACTGCAGACCTTTGATGTAAACCTGCAAGGCTTCCCTAACATTGGTTCTTCCCGGGGCCATCTCCTCGGCTGTCTGCTGAGCAACTTGCAGCTTTTTCTCCCGGGGCGACTGGTCTGACTCGCAGAGACAGACCTGTGCAAGTTCTCTGGTCATCGCTGATGGAATCTAGAACAGCATGGATATACCCATCTGTCCTAGGAATCTAGAACAGCGTGGATATACCCATCTGTCCTAGCTTCGCAGCGCCACAGCTCCACAGTGTTGTGACAGTACCACAGGTCCTTTATAGGATATATACCTGCCTGTATATATCACAGAGATATGGCTTTCGATATATTAGGATAGGTATCCTGGAGGGGTTTCTCATGGACAAAGAGGACAAATGACTCCCATCTCTCATGGGCCAGTACCACAGAAAGGACCCTAGATAACGTCTGTTTTATGCGACCCCTCCCTTGAGCGGGCCCACTGGATCTCTTCCTGGTCTCTGTTCATTTACACTGAGGTTTTTATTTTATCATTTTTATTTATTTATTTTGAGAACCTGCTTTCAAAGTCTATATTAGGAAACACAGTGCTCCAGAAATTAGTGGGCACAAACGAAACCTACCCAGAGCTCTGGCATCTTCAGAAATAAACTCCAAAGAAGTGCGCTAAGGTGAATTCAATCACCCTCTTCCAATCTGGCTCATGTAACAAAGATGTCAAGTTTATCAAACTTCCCCTCACAGAGGGGGACAGAGAAGCGGAAATGCTGTTTTCCCTCAGTCTAACTGACTGCCCTAGTAACTGTAAATTTCTACTTAAATTTGCACTTTCTCTTAGTAAAACCCATAATCATACTCAAAAGCGTATTTCCAGGCTCAGTCTGGGCATAGTCTCCCATCAGTCAAACTGCAAAGATTTTTCAGGTTTTTTCTTTCCTTCTCCTTCTTCTCCTTCTTCTTCCCCCTTTTTTTTTAACTTTTTAATGGAGTATAGATAACAAAACAGCACACTGACAATGAGTACGTAGGAGTGAACCGCTCTCCCAAACAGAGCCCAGAGCAAAAGACTTGACCCGGACACTAAATGTGAACTCTGGTGCTGTCCCCAAAAGAGATTTTCTTCCCCTCAGGGATGGATCCGCCTGTCCCATCCCACGCTGCTGTGGGGCTGAGGTGGATGAAGACACCCAGGCATCAGCATCCCTGCTGGGCAAACCCATCACCACCAACCGCAGCAACATGCTTTCAGCTGCTGGTCTCGCCCCCTCCCTAAGTTGCATACGTCAGACCTTCTATGGCTCTGCCCTACCCATGGGGCACCACGACTGGAGCGGTACTTTCTGCACATAGGTGTTGATTGACAAAGACCATGCACATTTTTTTTTTTTGCACAGTTAAAAGGCAGGTGAGAGTGAAGGGTTGGGGCTGGAGGGAAATGTCTGAAAAGTTCAAGGTAAGAGAAACGTGCCTCGGAATTGAGAGTGCTTCCTGTCATTTTCCAGGACTCAGATTTTCCCATCTGACCCAGAAATAATATCTGAGCAAAAATCTCCCTCTTTTCAACTGAACTTGACAAAGTTTGGTAGGTAACCCTTGAGGAAGGCGTCAACTCTGTCACCGTGCCTGACCACAATGTGCCGTGAGAATGCGCGATGTGCTGTCTGGGTCCCACGGAGGCCATCTTTACGTTCCATTGCAGGCCATATCTGTGCCTGGAAACTCCGTCCACGGTGCAGAGTTCAACACCCTCTTTCCTCCTCAGGAAGGTCCTCAGGGGACGGTGCCGAACATGCTCCTCCCAGCTCATGGTTGTGGGGTTTTCCTCAGCAGGAGCTGACCCCAGATGATCCCGTTGGCTGTCTCTGTTCTGGTCGTACTGTAGTTTATAGCCACACTTCTTCTTTCTCTCTCTAGATCTCATCTCCCACAGTAACATCTCCCTAGACTGTATACAACTTTCCCTTTACACACAGGCTAAAGCCATCAGAAAACAAGAAGATAAATAAACAAATAGATAAATAAATAAATAAATAAATAAATAAATAGGGGTGAATCCACAGAAATGCCCGTGTCTGTTCATTGGAAGTGGCGCTTTAAGTCAGATGTTTGCTTTCCCTTTTTTCATCCACATCGAAGGCAGGAGTACAACAAGGCATTGCTAGTTATGGAGGGCAAACTGGAGTGTCAGCTGATATAACAAATTAGGGTTTTGTTTAAGGCCTTTGTCTATGTACAGTCAGTAGGAATATAGAAGCCAGATTGATCAAGGAGAGAGGCTGAGGATCACGAAGCAGGGAAGACCCAAAGTAAAAGGTGAAAGGGCGAAAGAAAGGAAGAAACCAAAGGAGATGTGGGAGAGAGAAAGAGACAATGCCAAAAGCGAGTTAACACTGTCTGTGGATGGAGAAGTGCACACTGCTTCCCTCCGAAAGCCGCTCCCTGTCTTGTTAATACTGTCAGAACAACGAAGGACAGCAAGGTCAGGACACCCAGCGGCAGGTAAGAGGTTCGTCGTGTCGGCCAGTCCGAGGAGTGCATCGGGAAGGGCGGATCTGGGGAGAAGGGCCCTAGCCTAGGATATCCAGGTAGACGGGCGATGCCTTGGCCAAGTTCTGGAGGAGGGTGTGGATGCCCTTGATGCTCTTCCTCATGTGTGGCTCCCGCTGCCAGCATCCTAGCATCAGCTCGTATACCTCCTGCGGGCATGTGCGAGGCCGCTGCAGGACTCGGCCCTGGGTGATGCATTCTATGACCTGCGGGGAGAGCAGAGGCAGGGTTAGCAGAAGAGCCATGGGTGTGGGATGTCAGTGCAGGAGAAGCAAGAAAGGGCCTCTCCTTTCTTTAACATTTTAAGAAGTCAAGTCAAGCCATTGTGTTTATTTCTGGAGGCCAGCATGCTAATCTGAGACAGATGTGTTTATACATACACAAGGTGTACTGACTACATCAGGACAATCAGTATGTGTATCTCCCGAGCCATTCACCATGCCTTTGTGCTGGCAACCTCCTACCTCCTCCCCCTAACTTTTCACAGAGTCCTGGCTTCATTATACGGGGCTGCATGTCCTTCCACTGTGTCGCTGTACCAGCCCCTAGGGAGGGGCTGCCAATCGGCTACCAGCTGACGTTGGCTCTTTTAAAATGTTTCTTTTGTAGTTCTTCATTGTAGATATAATAAACGTACCACCTACAGTCACAGTGCAGTGCTGCAGGGTTCTAGAATCATCTGCCCCTGTGTGCCTGTGTGCTGGGGCTGGCCTGCAGCTTCCCTCTCCACTCAGGGTTCTAGAATCCACTGCCCCTGTGTGCCTGCATGCTGGGGCTGGCCTGCAGCTTCCCTCTCCACCCAGGGTTCTAGAATCATCTGCCCCTGTGTGCCTGCGTGCTGGGGCTGGCCTGCAGCTTCCCTCTCCACCCTTTAAGCAACCCTTCCCTTGTGGATTTCCAGTGAGAGAGATAGGTTTTCGTTTTAGGTATGGTCTTGCTATGCAGCCCAGGCTGACCTTGAACTCGTGGTCCTTTTGCCTCAGCCCCAAAGGAAACCCTTCTACTGCTTTCTCACAAGGGAGAGAGCCACTGTGGTTTTACAAAGCTGGCAAAGGCCTGATCTATTTATTCACAGAGGCTGGTCTGAAGAGCACCGAGAAAGCCCCGCGTGCTCCAGGTTTTACTGGCTGGAGAGAGAACTGAGACAGCTTTTGCCTAAGGTGTTGACTGACAGGGAACCCCTGGCAGCAGATGTGATTAGGATCACTGCATATCAGAGCTGAATTAAAGGACAGGCATGGATCTGAGAGGGACAGGAGATGGCTGAGCGAGATGCTGTGCTTCAAACACAGACATGCTGCTGGCTGCTGTCCTGTGGGCTCCAGATGTGCACCCAGACAACAGCAGATTGAAAATACACGAGGAAAAAAATAACATCTGTACTGAGCATGTGCATTTTTTTCTTGTTATTATTCTCTGAACATATAGCTATTAGCACCGTGTCTGCATGCACTGTTACTGTAAATGAGCTAGGAATGACCCTGGAGGAGACCAGGTGAGCTCTTGCGCATGCTACATTATCCTGCGGAAGGACTTGGAGTGTTCTAAATTTTGGTCTGGGGCCGGGTGAGGGCAGGTTCTTGGAACCAATCCCCATGGATTCCAACAGGTAACTACAGTTTGCAAAGGAGTTGGAAAAGGCAAACCAAGCTTGAGCTTTTCACTAGGAATTGATTTCTAGTAAAATCTGAAGAAGGAAAGGGCCTTCTCTGGAACAGTGCAGAAATGCTCGCTAGACTCAGGGGCACGGATGGCTGAGGCTGCTCTTAGTCTGTTAGATGAAAAGGTGTGAAATTTCCCCTCCACCCTGCTGTGAGAGGGAGCAAGGTTGGGTCCGCAAACCTCTCTTTCTCCAAAGTTATTAAAACAAGCCTGTGAAGAACTGCTGCCTCAAGCGAAGCCATGTATGACTGTGGACTGGTTCCCAGCTCAGGAGCTCCCAGACCAAGGCTGCATCTTGGATTTCTGCTCTGGTGGTGTGTGTGTGTGTGTGTGTGCGCGCGCATATGTGTGTGTGAATGTGTGTTTGTGTGGGTTCAGGGGTCCCTCCCAAACCACTGCACACCTCGTTGTTTGATAGCTGATACCAGGGCTGCTTGCCGTAGGTGAAGATCTCCCACAACACGACACCCAGGCTCCAGACGTCGCTCTCCGTGGTAAATTTCCTGTACATGATGCTCTCTGGAGGCATCCAGCGGATAGGCAGCATCGTGTGGCCACCGACCTGGCAGGAGAAGCATGAACAAGGAGCGTCAGTCATCTGGAGCCAGTGTGGCAGGTCACTGTGGGGAGATGTCCCTTACCAGGGATTTGTACCTTCTCTATCACCTCAGGTAACAGAGTCGGGGGCAGAGACAGGTCAAAACAAAGTCCCAAATATAACTTGCTTTTTTCCTTTCCTCAAAGTCAGAGACAAGTAGAGACGTTATGATTTACTAAAGCCTTCATGAACTTCCTGTTGGAGGAACTGACCTGTCTATTAGTTAATAAACGTGATAATTTTGAACCAAGATAGCAAGCAAAGGGCCCTGCATTCTACCTTAGTGGTACCCAAGATGAAATTTATTATTCCCATTTTACTGCAGGCAACCATACATGTACATGGTACAAAAAATCATATTTTTTTGGACTCAAAGCTTTGGATTCTCCTCTCCAATAGGGTGATGCTACGTAGCTTATTAACTGCAATAAATAAATTTGTTTTAAGAGGAAAATGCCCCCTTGAGTGAAAACACAAGCTGTGGCAGCACCTGGGGACAGCATCAGTGCGCTCACAGAAACCTGATTGACGCAGGAGGGCTGTGCACGGTTCTCCACGTCGTGGAGGGAAAAAAAATGCCATTTCAGGTTTGCCAGTCATCAGGCTATCTGACCCCTGAACAGTAATCATGTGACCTGTGGATCACATGTGTTAGTGTGAACGAGGCCCCAGGACACACTGACAGCCGTATGGTTTAATATGAACACCTCATGGAGTCACTGCCCAGGTTCCATTCTCAACATCAATCTATGACTTTTTATACGAAGGAAGTGTACCTGCCCGTGTGTCTGGAAGTGGTGGCGACATTTCCTCCTAGGGCCACACCTAGTGTGGTCACAGACCCTGACCAGCCAAGAGGAAGTACACTGTGGGCAAGCTACAGTCGGACTGTGGATACTGGGCTGGTTGACCCTTCAGTTCCGTGCTCAGAACACTGACAAAGAGAAGCTGTACACGGAAGGCCCAACATTTCCAGATTCTCAGAAGGACCTTGCTGACTCTGAGGACTGTTAACTGTAATTTGGCTGAACCAACAGAGCTAATAAGAACAATGTCTGAGGGCCAAGGACTCCATAAAATAAAGTAAGCTGAGAAAAATGTATTCCATTCTAAAAACACACCAAGGAAAGCCTGGAACCTCGTGATTTTGATAGTGATTCACATAGAATAATCCGATAAAAATTAAAATTACAGCTATGTTTTGGAGTTGACTATCCCCCAACTCTGTCGGCTTGAAACGTATTTTAAGAAAAGAAACTCTGGAGAAAATCCTGAAAGTAAATCTCCTTTGAGTTATAAATCAATGAATTTTTAAACAACAGTGGCAACCCAATCGTTACAATTACACATTCATATTATAAAGATATGTTTGTTTTTATTGCCTGTGCACCATTTGCATGCAGTGCCCGTGGAAGCCAGAAGAAGGCATCAGGACCCCCCCCCCAGATGATTTACAGTTGGTTGTGAGCTGCCATGCACAGGTGCCTGGAACATAACCGAGTTTTCAACGAATACTCTTGGCAGCTGAGCCACCTCTCCAGTCCCACAGCCCATGTCTTAACTAAGCAATACTAGTCTGTCGTCATAGGGCAGTAAACAGTGAAAAGTTCTGTACGACTTGACAATTCCTTCCTTTCTTTCTGGAAACTAGGGTTTGGTGAAATGAAAGAAGTTTCTAGTCAAGTGTGCGTATAAACTGGTGACTGACAGCACGGACAACAGCTTCACCTCTTCCCCTCATACAGACAGCCTAGGCTCCTTTCCATTACGGCCTGCTTTGCACCGTATTTTTACATTATTTGTGGTAGCAGTGAGCGAGGGATGCAGAGTCCATTTCTCAGAGACACCGGGTGACGCCACTAGCCATTCCCTCCCTCCTGTTGGCTTCTCACAAAGTGCAGCCCACCCTCTCTGTCCACGTTCACTCCCCTCTCCTCTGCAGCCATTGTTCTCAGCAATGCACTAGCAGTCGGTCCAGGACCAATCCTGATGCCTGTTATCTCCCCTAACGTCGCTCTGGTGTGAAACCAGTTCCGCCAGCAATACTGCACTTGGGCTCCCCCTACTCACCTCTTGTTTCCTTACACAGCCATTCTCATCCCTGCAATTTGGTTCCGGATAGACTCCATTCTGTGTTTAGTGCAGTCTCATAGGAAGGTTAAGAATGGACCAATACCAATATCTAGCTCACTCGGGAAACCACGGGTGTTTGAAGACAAGCTATGTTGACCTGGGACCTTCTCAGCTTGACCAGCAAAGACCAATGATGCCTGGGGGGCCACTTTCAGCTTGTGGTATTTACTCAGCAAGTGAGCGATAACTTGTTTGGAAGCCAGAAATCTGACTCCGTCAGAAACAAGCTGGCCAGAGGGCAAGCCCCATTAAGAGATGATTAGCTGCCAGAGGCTTTTGGTTGCATTAAATATTGAAGGGGCTGTGGACCTCCGTATCACACCCATGCACAATGGCTTCAGCAATCTCCCCCGTCTGTTCCTTAAAAATTCACGAAAGCCGTAAACTTTCAGCAACAGCCGGGTCTCCTTTGCTCCCAGTGGATGGCATTATAGCAGAAGGGTAAACACAGCGATGCAGTGACAAGGTCTTCCCCTGAAGAAGAGCCTGGGAGGAACCTTGTGGTTGTACTGTGGGCTGTGACCACATCCAGAAGGGTGAGGGTTGTGTTGTAAAGCATGGCCTGGGACTCCCACGGGACCGATGTTGAATGGGGAATAGTGCCTGGAGAGAAACCCAGCTCTTCTTTTTAACTCCTGAGTGAGGCAGAAGTGTCTGGCCAACCTGTCATGCACACCAATCCGGAAACTGCTGATATTTAAAACCTTGACTATCCATGTTCATTTCTTCACATTTACGGATCGATTGGTCATCATGTGGTGACTTCAAGGCTAAATGCTGTTGGCTTAAGAGAGAATGTCTTCAACCTTTCTGTTAACACTTTTTCCAGATGCCTTTCCACAGTCGAGCCATCTCCAGCCAGCCGGAACGAGGCAGGTTATCATGTGGGTCGAAGAGGAGCGCCACAGACCATCATCACTGCGCTCTGACACTGATTCTAGGGCGATCGCGAGTCACATTCAATGCACAGTTTTCATTGAAGATTTTATATGTGTCTTATCATAAAAATAATTAAAGTAATACAAAATCATATTTGTGTCTTGGGTTTGTGTGTGTGTGTGTGTGTGTGGTAGTACTTCCATATCCTTCAACTCTTCAATAATGGTACTTATCTAAAAATATTATTGTAAATTTAATGAATTTCTTGTTGAAAAGCCATTGGGGCAGACTCCAAAGTCTTAAGTGACATGATTCATATACCGTTCTTGAAAAGGCAGAACTATAGTTGTAGACAAGCTATGGTTGCCTGGGTTGGGAGGAGAGGAAGGGCCTCCTGTATTAAGGGAGAGAGGCATTGGACTGACAGAAGGGTTATTTCTTGAGTGTGGGGACCTGGTGCAAATGACTGCATCTGGGATTTGAGAGATAGCTCAGTGGTTCAGCGTATGTAATGATCTCGCTGAGGACTGGGGTTTGGTTCCTGGCACCCACATGGCAGCTCTGGCCTCCAAGGACACTGCATACACATGACATACAGATAGATATGCAGGGGAAATACCCATATATATAAAATAAAATAAATCTTTTAAAAATGACTCTTTTAAAAATTCATGAAACTGTAAAGATGAAAAATTTCACTATGTGCATCCCGTGCCTTGGTGAGTCTGAGTTCAATGGTTCGAGTGGCCATGGGAAGCTTAAGGTGTGCTGGGTGTGCTGGCTGCTGCTGGCTACACATTTGATTACCACTTACCTTTCATTTTTAAAAGACAAAGCATTTCCAGACTGAGAGGGCAGAGTGACTGGCTCAATCCACATGAGTGAACAGAACCAGCACAAGGACCCAGTTCTGAAGTCTCTGCCCCAATTCGTCTCTCATCTGACTCAGCCCAAAGTGCTTGGTCTTAGGTGGTAGGTATTACCTTCTTCTGATTTTGTGTTTGGTTCTGAGGTGTCAGCTACAGTCACAAAGATGTCAAGAAATCACTTTGAATCTAGAAACAAGAGTTCTTCATTTTAAGTAAAATGAGATTAAGAACTGGAGAGATGGCTCAGTGGTTAAGAGGACTTGCTGCTCTTCCAGAGGACCCAGGATTAGTTCTCAGCACCCACATGGAGGCTCACAACCATCTGTAACTCTAGTTCCAGAGGATCTGATTCCCTCTTCTGTTCTCTGTGGGCATTGCACATGCATTCACTTAACATTTAAGTAAACATTCATAAACATACAATAAAAACATTTTTGAAATCTTCTTCTAAAAGAATAAAATGAAATTAGTTGGCAGCAGCGTACTTTTTGCCTTCTGCTGCTTTTCTTCCCTAACAGCTCCACAAACCCTGACGGAGGGCTTCCCGGGCAGATTTATGGAAAGGTGACTTGCCACTGGACCAAGCTGTCTGGAGGAGGTTTTTCTTCATATTAGGATATTTAACTTGTATGCACACATAGCTTGCTGCACCTGGGTGGTATTCAAGGCAAACTATTTAACATTATAGAATTCCCAATAAGCATGCAGCCTGTGATCTAATAGACTCCTCGGTTACTAAGGGGTGGGAACTAGGACAGAGAAACCCAAGACAACAGTCATAATCCAGAAGCAACAAGGGAAGACCAATATTTCCAATCCACTAACTTTCCCTTTACTCTTTCATTCTGCCTCTCTGCATTCCTGCCCTAAGTCCACCAGCTCACATGACCAGCTATGCAAGCGAGTCAAAGCCAACATTAGCCACTCCTGAGCTCTGAGACACAAGCCCCTTCTGTGACCCAGAACTGTCTACAGAGGTGTCATTACCCCATATACATAGTGTGTGCTTCACTTGGAAGGAAGTGGTGGGCTCTGGCAGGCAAAGTAGGTTTGACCAGATGCTGCCCTCTCTCCATCCCTGGACAGAGAGAGCGGCTGTAGAGGGAGCCTGTTGCAATGACGCCATAGCACACATGGATCCTTCTGCTTCTCCGAACTCAAAGTCTCCTAAGAGTTTCTTCTTTGAATTGTGTTGATGCACGCTTTTCTTGGCCATTCCAGAATGGTGGGCTCTCCCTACATCTTGCTGTCCGTTTCCTGATTGTTTCACCTCAATTCCATAAGGCGTGTGATCACCTCCCATACTCCACAAGGCACGTGATCACTTCTCTACTGAGGTTATCCTTTGACTTGTCACAGTTTGAGCTGACTTTTGGGAAGAACGCTGCTGTTTGTGCATCCAGTGGGAGGGAAGGAAGGACGGCACAGTGCTGGAGTCCTTGGGGGTCAGTCACCCTCTTCCTTCCCTGTCGTCAGGCCCTCCTGAGTCCCTCCAATCACTCTCCTACAGCTTCGCTCCCAAGGTCTCCATGCTTCTGCTGAATCTTCTATTTAGATCGCTGGCATTTAGGATGCTATATTTGCTTGTTAAAGTCTACTTGAATCCATTTACAAAAATAACTTTTATGAAACATATAAAGGTCTTTCAGAACAAGCAGCTCATCTCTGAACATAGACTCGGGGATACAGTTCTTTTCAGCCCTAAATTTGTCTTTGGAGACAGAGACAAGAACACTCTCGGAATAACAGGGTTGACAGATGCAACAAGCTACAGCAAACCACCCAGAACCTCTGGGTCAAAGCACTGATGCTCCTCAGCTTCAAACGTAAAATCATGGGGCTAGTGAGTAATCTTCAAGTCTGTTCTCTGCTTACCCAAAGATTTAAGACCTGAAACTTCACACACACACACACACACACACACACACACACACACACACACACACACAAAACCTTCGCATCCCTGTTTCTTCCTCATCCCTTAAAAACTGCCACTGGATTTCCCCGGGTCTATATCTAAGCTTTCACTGTGTTGTGTTGGGTCTCCTCGATACACAACTGACCTGAAGAGACATCAGGCACCAGCAGCAAGTCCACACAGCTGTGTTCTTTCGCCTACACCGCTACACGGCCTGTCAATCACTGCGCCTGCTCGTTACTTTCTTCTTTACGGTAAGGGATTACACCTGGGGCCTGACAAATGAAGGCTGGGCAAGAACTTTACCACTCTGCCATGTCCTGAGGCCCCTGCCTGACTTTCGCTTTCCATAGAGTATCCACCACACGACAGGAACAAAACACACTCTTAGGATTGTGAACCAGAGCTTGTTCTCTTCCTTGATAGACCTTCACCAACTGTCAATCTGCAGGGAGTGAAAGCCATAGGGCTCCCAAGTTCCTACCTGGCACAGGAACAGCTCACCTCCCCTGCTCTTCCTACTCACCAAACTCCAGCCATATTGGTTCCTTTTCTTTATAGCCTTTGCATTAGCTAAAGCTGCTCCTCAGAGGAGCAGGTTTGGGGGGTGGTTCAACCTGCCCAGTGATCTTTCTGTGTTGTACCCCACTGATGCTGACAGTATTACAGTGCTTGTTGCAATGGATTTGTGGATGAACTTTTTCTCTTCCAGTGGGCCAATCTCTTGGGAAAGAATTCTCTGGAAGGTGCTTGTATTACTGATGTTTCCGTTGCTGTGATAAAATGCCCTGGCAAAAGCAACTTAAGGAAGAAAGGTTTTTTTGCCCTTTGGATATTTTTGTTTTATATTTTGTGTGCAGTTCCATGTCCCTAACAGCTTAGCATCAAGAATGGCGGGGCAACAAGAGCAGGAAGCTGGGTAATCACATCATTTTCCACACACAGGAAGCAGAGAAATGGAGCAGGAAGTGGGTGAGGCTACAGATCCTTGAAGCCCAACCACAGTAACGTACTCCAGCTGGGCCAAGCATCCTATAACCTCCCTGAACAGCACCACTCACTGAGGACCAAGTACAACACGTGATCCTATGGGGACATTTCTCATGCAACCCATAATACCCCATCATTGTAACCCTGTGTCCTTTCGTTCTGGCTTCTGGACATGATCAGAGACTGTCCTCAAGGCCCCTGCTGCTCCTCTTCTCAACATCCAGCTCCCAGTGCCTCTTGGCAGGCAGAGGCAGCCGTGAAGACTAATAAGATCCATCACCAGGTTCAAGCCAGGACTCATACAATCGAGCACTCTGACCCACAAAACACTCTTTAAATTTTTATTTTAATTTTTTATTTGATGGATGTATTGCCTCCATGTATACTTCCGGGGAGCACATGTGTGCCCTGTATCTTCAGAGGTCAGAAAAGGGCATCAGATGCCCTGGATCTGAAGTTGTGAGCCGCCATGTGGTTCTGGAAACTAAACCCAAGTCTTCCAGGAGAATAGTTAGTGCTCTTAGCTGAGGAGCCAACTCTCCAGCTGCATTTAAAACACTTTTTTCTTCAAAACAATCCTATAAAAGAGTGTTTTATATTATATCCAGAGACCAGAATACAAACAAGAGAGCTGGTTCTGTTGTAGAATAATAATCTCAGACCATCCTTAGATGGGCCCGGCTGCAGACTTCATTACTCAGCGTTCCTGAGTGTCTTGTCTGTGTTCTCCATGGAAAGGATCCTGTGTTAAGCTCCGTGCCTGGGGCGTTGCCTGACACACACCAGGCCCTCAGTAGAAATGTGTTGGATGAGTTTAGTACATGAATTAGCTAGGCTGCTTTCAAACCACCTGATGAAGAGAGCTCACTAGGAAGGAAGGCACATTTTGGCTTACAGGTCCCGGGAGAGCTGTGACTTTGGGCCAGCAGTGGCTGCTGCATCATCAAGGCAGGTGCTGTGTGGCAGAGAATGCCCGCTTTCCTCGGGCAGTCAGGGAGCCAGGACTGAAGGGGGAAGAGGTTGGGCTTTCACTGCACCCTCAGAGGTTATACCTTTAATGACCTAACTCCCCTCCACCAGGCTTCAGCCACCCAAAGGCTCCCCTGTCCCCTAACAGCACACTGTCTAAGGGCAAAGGTCTGCCACGTTTCAACAGTCTAATCTCAGCGGCAAGTTGTGAAGTTAGTGGTATTATGTGGCTAAATGATTTCTCACGATCTGACCGCTCTGTCTACATAGGATGCTTCTAAGTGAAAAACAAACCAGCCAGGCGGACAGTGGCGGCACACGCCTTTAATCCCAGTGTTCAGGAGGCAGAGGCAGGTGGATCTCTATGAGTTGGAGACCAGCCTGGTCTACAGAGTTAGTTCCAGGACAGCCAGGGTTACACAGAGAAACCCTGTCTCCAAAAGAAGGGGACTAAGAAAAAGTAAGTCCAGGATTGAGAAAAGAAAGAAAGCAAAAGAAATCTCTGCAGAATCCAGGGGTCCCATGGGTGGATGGCTTCCAGGTAAGTGTAGACAACTTACTTTAATGCCTTTCTCCTCCTCACCGTTCTCTCTCACTTTAATCATGGCTGCTTTCACTTACTAGCCTCCAGAAAAGCTCCACACCTCGCTTGGTGTCCTGGCAGGTGGAGAACTCAGCTTTGTCTCCCTTCATCCTGCAGCACAGCCTTGGGGTAACTGGAAGCGAACCTTCAGAGGGAAGCCGTGAGATTTGTGAACACTGACCACACAGCAGACAGAACAGCCAAAGGCCAGGCCTCTAGAGTGACCTCCAAGGGTCTGCCCTGGTCCTCCAGACCATCCTCTTAGCTGTATTTCTAGCTGGACTCGGCAGGCAGCCCACTTGAGCTCCCCGCTCCTGGCCTGGCTTGGCCTGACCTTCAGAGTGTCCTGTGAAGTTGCCTCATCCTGTCCCAGAAAATGCTTCCCAGAGGGCAGAGACCTCTATGGGCCAGCTAGGAAGGTCAGAACTCTTGTGATCCTGCTGTCCCTGCCTTGGAGGAAGTGACTTGCTGACGGGTGCTCCCCTCAGCCCTCAGGACTAAGGTTTTTATTTGTGTTCATGGGAACCGCTCTGAGCGCAGCACAATGCCAGACAGTCAGATAACAAGAAGGGTGTGATCTGATGGCCAGTTTGGAGTCTTGCAAAACTGTCAGTGGATGGATGGTTTCTTTACTGAATAATTTGCAAAAGGCTCCTATCCACTCACTGAATGCTCTAGTGTTGCCTCACCTAGCTAAATTACATCGCTAAAGCTGTCACTATTATTTGATAGTGTTCAAGTTATTTTGCTTGAATGAAAAAATTGGTTCAACAGGAGAGGAAGGTCTGGTGAGCAGTCTGTGGAAAGCTCCCCATGGCCACATACCCACCCATGTGTACCTGTGCCTTCATGGGCTAGGTTCTTCATGCTCTCTGATAATCAAAACTCCACCATCCGGATGGGCCCCCTTCTCAGTTGTCCTTCTGGGGTTTCCTCGAGTGATCCATGCATTCGTTTTTATCTATAGTGTTAAAGGAAAACTAGAGGCCGGGAAGTGGAGATTTGTGCTGATTTAGTTCAAGGAAACCAGTTAAGGCCTGGAAAAGCATTCTCCCATGAGGAGCCATCATTGCCTGGAGAAGAATGCCTGGACCCGTCACCAGGAAAGGCCAAGAAAGGTGAGGGTGGCTTGTGAAGGAACTATCTCCCCCGAGACTGTGGGAAAGTTTTAATATGATTAACTTCAAACACACAGGTGAGGGCAGAGGTGGAATCCCGTTGGCCCTACACAGCCAAGGCTCTCAGTCAGTGGTCAAGGCCATTTTATTTTCCCCTGGATTTAGAAATCTGAATGCTGGCCTGGGAGGGGTGAGTGTGGGAGAGAAACCCAGAGTGAAAGGGGCTCTTTTCCCAGCAGGGTGGAACACAGCACTGCCTGCTGGGTCAGGCTCCCATCTTCACAATAGTACACACAGGCTTGGAAACACCTGACATGCTATATTCTATCTGGGAGGTGTTCTTGGGAGGGGGGCAGCTGAGCAAGAGAATCGGAGCCATTGTTCTCCTGCAGGCACATTCCTGGAGAGAGGTGATACATCTCTCGCTCTCTCATTCTAGTCCCTGATCCCAACCTGAAACCACACAAGGAACTTGAGAAAATCCCTTATACAGACCAGAAGAGTCTTCTGAAGGGGAGTCTGGGATCGCATTACACATTTGGGCTCCTGCTTAGACAATGTGGCTGTGTTATCAAAGGAGTGGAAGGCAATGGAGAGAAACCACTAAAGGGACTGAACCCCACGGCCTGTCCACACAGGGAGAAGTGCGGATGTTCTCAGGGGACGGTGGGCTTTGCCAAAGGTGTCTCCATTTGAGACACCTTCTTCCGGCTGTGTAAAGGTCACGCACAGAGGTGTAAGGAGAAAAAGCAGCCACAACAAAGCAGCCCTGTTGGTTCTCCCCTCTGTGCTGCTTACAATGACTGCCCTAAGTTAGGAAATAGCACCTTTCCAGGAAAGTCCGGGGTGAGGTGCTGCAAGGGGAATCTCTAACACTGACGCCAGAACGAACTTTGAAGTTGGAGCTAATTGCTTTCATGACTGAAGGCAAGCTGAAGATCTGAGAATCAATCCGAGTGGGACTAAGTGTTATTGGAAGACAGTTTGACTAATTCTTACCAGGCTAGACACAATCCCATCATCTGATCCAGCAATTTTACTTCTTGGTATTTACCCAAAAGTAACTGAAAATTTCTGTGCATGTAATGGCAGGTACCTGGCATCTTTACTGCTAATTGCCTAAGCCTGGAGGCAACAAAAATGTCCTTCAATAGATGAACACACACACACACACACACACACACACACCATGGTACCTCCAACAGAGAAATACTATATCTGTCTCTCTTACTGGGGACCAAGTCTTTCTCTCAAACTCTAGGGCTGGCCTTGCTAAGGAGGATTACAAGAACCCTGGGGCATCAGAATGAGGCAGGTCTTGAGCTGGCCAACATAAAATGAGGAAGACTTGATTATTAGTGATAGGTCTCAATTTATGAAGACAGTTGTTGGTCCAATACTGTGGCAATATCATCGCTAAAACCCTTAAAGTATTGTCTTAACAGTTTACAAGTGTATCGGACTCTTTTAAAAACATTTATCTATTCGCATGTTTTGCCTGCATGCATGTGTGTGTACCACATCCATGCAGTGACCACTGAGGCCAGAAGAGGGCAGGATCTCCTGAAACTGGAGTTACAAATGGGTGTGAGACAACATATGGGAATCGAAGGTGGGTCCTCTCCAAGAGCAGACAGTGCTCCTAACCTCTGAACCATCTCTGCAGCCCAAAATACTAGACTCTTACTAGGTAGTATAAAAAGGGAGGGGCTTTTTAACCTACTGATGGAAATGCTCACAGCTGACACCGAGTCTTACTTTAAGAGATTGCAAAGCATAAAACTCTGTCTTGGGTTATTCAAGAAGAAAAGTGAAAACACACATCCTGGGTTTGCGGCTTGCTTGGTATTTAGTTGTTCCCTCCTAGAGTGTAAGTGACTGGGATTTTCCTCTAAGCCGAGGACACGAGACTACAGAAAGACTAGGAGCCCTAAGGGAATATGGAAAAATTCCATAACGCGGAGAAAAGGAGGCTGCAAAGAGTCTAGAGAGATCTCCAACCTCCCCTGAGGACAAGTTAAACACTGGCATTTCAATAAGATGACATCACCTGGCTCTGGACTGGAAAACCATAGCATGGCCTCATGGTGTCACATAATAACAGGTCCCTCCAGTGGCAAGTGCCTTTCCTTGGTGGACACACCGTGTATCGGATTCTGAGAACTAAGGATGGTGGCAAACTGAGATCGTTCCTGGAAGCAGAGACCAAAGAAACAAGAGTGCAGACGAGGAGAGGGGCCTTCCACTAAAGACGAACCAGAAAGAGTGCGAGACCAGGAGAGAGAGGTGGGAGAGGAACGACTGCACCAGGGTTTGTCACCCATCACCACAGCGTCCCTTAGTCAGACATGGCGGAGCTTTCTGGTGTGTCTGCTGATGGACTCTCCCCTTTCTGGGGCTGTTTCAAAGGGTGGGGAGTCCAAAGTTGGCCACATAAAGAGTCACAGGGTCTGCTCACATTCAGTGCGACAGGAGGACACATGGGGCCACCTGCCCTGGAGACTGGTGGAAAGCCCATGGAGTGTCGAGTGTTGTCACCAACTGGTCGGCAGTCAAGGCACAGACAGCAGCCACACAGAATAAGTGAAGGAAAAGGTTGTTTTTACCTGGAATCTGTGGTTTTCAGTCTCATATAAACAGTGCCAAGGGTTTAGCATGAGGGTAAAGTGGGCTTAAAAGCTAACTCCAGTCCAGAATAAAGAGTCAAGAAGCTAAATGCTGTCTTAAAGTGGATGGGAGGTTAAACTGGCTTGAATACTGCCAAGAGGAACAGGGACCCAGGCACTGAGTACTGTTTAAACTCAGGACTCTGGGGGACTAGTCAGAACGCACGGGAGTCCCTGGACTGCAAGAGAGACTCCAGGGGAAATTACAGAGTTCTGGATGTTTAACCATGAACTGGGGTTCTTCACGGGTACTGGCCACTCTCAGACCAGGTGGACAGAGGAAAAACAGGCACAAAGTGGAGCAGGGAGGTCGGCACGGAGTCCCAGGTCAGCGTGGCGTGGAGCTGCTTGTCTGTGCAGCATCTGGTATTCTTGTAGCTCACTGTTTGCTCACAGACCAACTCGGGAAGTGAAGTGAAAGACTTGGTCCAAGGAAAGCCCATTTGGCGCGGGCAATCATAATAATTAACACACGCATTTGTCGCCATTGCTGCTTAGCGTTTCCACTGCTTGGAGCTGAGGTCGTTGAATCCCTAAGTCAAACCTGTGTGGGCTTCAGTTGAGTTTGCCGACTCTCAAAGGCCAGGGGAGGCTCCAGGACCTAAAGTGAGAGGTATGGAGTACGAGCAAGGAGCTTGCAGGCTGGGAGCTCAGAGAACCAGTTTGTGCAGCAGGGTTAGAGCAGAACAAGGTGGCTAACAGTCTCAGAAAGTCTCGAAAGGGGTGAGTGGGGTGTCTGTTGCATGGGGGAGCTGAGATGTGAGGTCCCATGTTCTCTTCGGCCTGAGCCTCCTTTTTCCACCCACACGTTCTAACCCATCATTATTTAATCACCCCAAGTTCAGCCCATACCATTGTCCAGTCTGTTCTGTTTCCCTAGACACCTGTGCCCTGTCTGGAGCTCGCTCTCCCATGGGACAGAATCGAGTTACTTTCCTGCATCCTTCTCTTAAGAAGCCTACAACCTTTTTTTAAAAAGAAAAGATTTGGTTTTCTTTTATGTGTATGAATGTTTTGCCTGCATGTATGTCTGTGCACCACCTACGTGCAGTGCTTGCGGAAGCCAGAGAGGGCGTCAGATCTTCAGTGGAGTTCCTGATGGCTGTAACCTGCCACATGCGTCCTGGGAACTGAACCCCAGTCCTTCTCAAGAGCAGCCGGTGCTCTTAACTGTGGAGCTATCTTTCTAGCAGCAGCCTTGATTGTGTGAGCTTGGCTGAGTGGGGAACAATGATGGAGGTCCTGCAGGGCCCCTCTGAGCAACACCTCCCCAGCTGTGTGAGTGCATTCCAGAGGGCTTCCTCACTGGCCACAAAGGGAAGAGACTTACGGCTTTAGAAATGCAGCTTCCTGAGTTAATATTTCATGCTAAATCTATTCCCTCTTTTGACATCTTTATGACCTGCGTACATCAGTCTCATATGTTCGTAATAATGCTCAAATTGAAAGGGCATGATGATCATTTCACAGTTAAAAACAGTGCTTTTTGTTAAGTCAGTTTAAGCATCTTGTTACATTCGGGGCACGTGGCCAATCAGATACATATTCCTTTTAAAGATCTCTCTCCCTTGCTTTTCCAGGGTTGTTCTACTTGGAAAGACTAGAAAGAATCTGTTGGCTTTATCTGAGGATCTCAAGGGTTGCTTCCATATGTTTCTTGTCCTCTATTAAAGACTGATTACCTCTGGACAAGTGGGTGTGAGCTATTGGGTTAAAAACTTTGAGTCTGGAGTTGTTATCCTCAGTTGGGACCCAGCTGGGAGTTCCCGTTTAGTTGTCTAGATGAAGGTGGTATGTCTGAGAGTTTGAAACATGGCCATGCCCTGGGTTCTTACGCACATTTGTGTAGTTCTTACAGCAAGCCAGCAACCTAAACACAGTGATGGTAACCACTCAGAATAAGGAACTGTGACTCTGAGAGAGAGGATCCATGCTTGACCCGCGCTGGACAGAACCGGCTGAGCAGACACTGAGTTCCCAGCTCAGAGTTTATCCCAATCTGCAAGCACCATCGTGGTTTGTCTGGGTCTAATTTAGGCCCTGCACAAACTGGCAGAGGCTCCTTCGCTCTCCTTTCTCTTCCTTGTGCAGATGATTCTGTTCACTCCACAAATGTTAAATGCCAGTAGCCAGTAATAACTAATATCGCTCTCTAAATAAAGCCCTGTTTTGAGACAGCGTATACACGGCCACTCTGATTTCATCTTTTATTTAGGGAACAGGGAGGGGGAGCCGTACCCCAGCGCAGATTCTGTCAGCAGTAGTTGGGCTTCAAAGCCTGAAAGTGGGTCACGGTGACAGGGTATGGAATGCTAAAGAGCCCCATGGTACTGCAGCAACCGCCGTGGTGAGAAAGGAAGGTGTTTTCCTGAACCTCGGGATGCAGACAAGACGGGCACACAAAGCCCACCGGGCCCACCTGCGCTGCTTAGGCTGAGAACTGGGCTTTGCTGACCCTGAAGTCCCTAGTCCCTGCTCTGCTCTTTGAAGGTGGAAGTTCCTCTTTGTGGGACCCAAGGTCAAACCCAACGACTGAGCAGGCTCCATGCACTTACTGTGTGCATACATTCAGTCTGTTCCTGTCACCTACGGGGAAATACTGGTGAACATGGCTCTCTCCTTGGAACTGTGAGCGGGAGCGATAACTATTTTTAAAAATTCAAAAATAATTATGGAAAGGTGAGCATAATAGCACTGCCTAGGAGAAACGCCGTGAGCATAGGCAGGCGGGCCGATGGGAAGGGTGAGAACAAGTTCAGTCTTCTCCATACCCCCAGGCAGAAGGGGAGACTCAACTCCTGAAAACCATCTGCCATAGCATGCATGCACGTTCCTGTACTCACGCGCCCCTCATATAACTTAACAATAAATAAGATAAAAATTTAAAAGATAGGAAAGATGTTCAGAATCCTGGACAGGCACCAGCTAACCGAAACATGGATAGGTTTAGTCCCTGGAGGGGACAGTCATTTTGGAGATATCACGTTAGTGGCTGAAGGTTAATAATTACATAATGTGTGGGGAAAATATCTTAATTTTTACAGCTAATATTTTAGATATAATAGAATAATATGCGCTGGGCTGGAAGATTGGTTAAAGAATGGAGGAAGGCAATTCAAACAGTAACAACAACAACACAAATAAATAAAGCTTAATTAAGAGAAAGGGGGTGGAAACTCATCCCAGGCAGGCTGCAGGCCTGCACAAAAGCCTTGTCAGGGGAAGCGGCAGTGGGCTCGAGATGTTTATGGAGCACAGCATGGTTTGTGCGCACCTGCAAAGGGAGTGCAGCTCAAGCAGAACTGGGCTTGGAGACCAGCACATGCAGAGTTTTCCTGGCCATTTCGTTTCTCCTTTCTTCAAGTGATATGGGAACTCATAAGGTTTTAAGCTAAAAACAGCAAAGCCGGGCTGTGTTTTAGAAGGACGCTTCTGGCTGCTGTGCAGAGGGGAGACAGCATCGGGAGCAGCTGAGAGCTGTTGCGGCCATCGAGGGAAGACGGAGAAGGATTCTGGGGTTGAGAGTTGGGAGAGAGATTTCCTACTTGTTGAATTGGGAGATGTTGTCATTTTTACTGAGTTAGGAAACACTCAACAAGCCTGGGGAATGTTGTTGGCGGAAGCCAGGAGTAAGGCTTCTGGAAGGGAGTCAGCGTGATTACGTTGAAATGAAGGGGTCTTTGCACTGTCTTGGCTGAACCCTGCCCATGCAAGAGCAGCCTGGGCTAACGGAGAGCATTTCTGAGTTATCTTGGTAGTAGTGGTCACTAGACCATGGATTACGTGGGTATTACAGCCCCAAGGGGAGCAGCGGGTCTTTGTGGGGCACTGACTCTGCCAGCTTTGCTTTGCCCATGGATGAAACTGAGATTGTGACCAGGTCTGATAAGGGCAAACAAGATGCTGTGCCAATAAGCAAGTCAAGAAAAGGTGTCAAATGAGAGGAGCATTGAAAACGCCCACGGGCCTGACCTCCAGAGAGGTCCCACACAGGCAATGGCAGGAGGAGCCGTAGAGATCCCATGTGCCCACTGCCCAGCCTGCCCAGGTTAGACATATCCTATAAAGGGACAACATGCTAACTGAAACAGACCACTGCAGCCTTTGCTTGGATTTCTAAGTAACAGTCTCTCTGGTGGAGCCGTGGGGCCCAAAATCACGTCAGTGCAGGCCTGGCACAGGGTGGCAGAAGACATGAGAGGGGCTGAGGAGACACTACACATTCACTGTACACTACTCGAGCCCAGGACTGGGCAGCGGGGCACCATGGAAGCCTTTACTACCACAAAAGAGAGCGAACCTGAGAGCTAATAACTGGAAATCCCTGGAAACAGAACCAGCCTCAAAGGGGCCACAGTCATGGCGGAAGCCAGTGACCCCAACAGCAGGACAGGAATGCTTGTGGAGTAGCAACACACAGACACTCCCCTTGAGGGCAGATTTGGGGCGCTTGTCACCCCAGTGCCTTCTGGATTTTAATCAACTGAACTAGAGCACAAATCCACGGCAGCTCCAGTTCTAGTCTCCAGAATTCCACTTCCACAAAACTTTAGTTCTCGTTGTACTCCAGTGAGGAGCTTGGGTGAAATGGCCCTAGAAGCCCATTTCACAGATGGAACTGTTGAGGGTCTCTGAGCTCAGAGCTCTGACTGGCTGGCATTCCTGCTGCCTCAGGGTCCCTGCTTCCTGAACTGTCCCGGCTCTTGAAAAGCACGCTAACTGGGCAGCGAAAATCTGCCACACTGATGCCTTTGGACTTGGGACGGTTTCCTCTTTCCAGGTAACAGGCACCCAACAGTATACTGAGACATGCTGTATTTTTGTCCTTCAACTGCAGTGGGTGGATGGCAGGACAACCATAAGTAACTCTAGGAGACCCTGAAGGATGGATGCCGCTGCTGCTTCATGCCCCAACTTCGCACCTCTTGGGTTCTTTAATGAGGCTCCATTTCCAAGACGGTGAGCAGCGTGAGCAGCGAAGGAGAGGAACTCAAAGGAGGAAGGAGGACTAGGTACTTAGGAGATGCAGCAGCAGGAGCTAAAATGCCTGGCTGGGCCAGGGCTGCAGCAGGCCTCCTGCAGAGGGACGCTTCCCGACAGGTGCACTGCGCAGACAGCCCTGCTCAGGCTCCGGAGGGTCTCACTGGCGGGGCTGGGGGCGCACAGCTGCTCTCCAGGGAGGGAGACTGTAAGGGTCTCTGTCTGCATGCTAATTGGTAGGCTTTAATGACTTTTCATCTCCTCCTTCTCCCCCCCATTCCCAACAATCCCCTCATTCTGGCTCTGGGCAGAGGAGGCTCGCTGCCATGGCAACCAAGCCTTCCCAAGCCAGGAAAACTCACCATAGAGATGTGGGGAGGAAAAATTCGCTGTTGAATTTCCAAAGGGACTGAAAAGGGAGGGGAAGAAAGGACCGGGCTTGGGAGTGATGCGACTGGAAGCAGAGCTTGGTGGCTGAAGACGAGATGCATAATGAAGCGGTCAAGGACGCACAAGGCCACGTAGACGGGGCCTGGTGAGAGTCCCGGAGCTTCTCACCCACACGCATTCAGGTCCACAGCACCATGCCCACAGGGACGCAGCGCACAATACCGAGCATGTGTGCAGGGCTCTCTTCTTGTTGAGAGTTGACCTGCGTGTTCAGGGGCAATGACAGAGACTGGCTATGCTGGTCACCAAGGCCATTTGGTTACTGTGGCTGCAGTGCTCAAGAAGTCACAGCTGACACAGCAGAGGCTCCCTTGAAGGGGTGGGGCGGGGTAATTCCAGTGTGTACACTGTGTGCCCTTGATGGAGAGGGCAGGGCCCATCCAGGTGTGCTTGCTGGCCAGTTCTTGCCGCAGGGAGACTCGGACTTTTTGATGCTGCCATGGAGAAGGATGCCAGGCCAACAGCAGAGTATCTTCCACAACAGTGTGGAGCTGGTGAGACCCTCTAATGGCTGGGAGCCCCAGTGTCTCCTGACACACTTTACTTCGTTTCTCTCTGATACACAGGCCTCTTGTTCAGACCCCCTTCTCTCCTTGTCTCTGAAGGAGGCTGAGGCTTTTGTGCCATGAGCTCATGGCGTCTTTTCTGGTGTTAAGGGGCTGCTGCTCAGAATGTCAATGGGGTGTTTAGCTCTCAGAACCAAAGCAAACACGCACACACACATGCTCTCTCAGGGACAAGTGGGGCAGCTTCTAAAGGCAGACCACAATGGCTGTAAGAGCCCTCTCTACTCGGCGCTGGGGACACAGACGACAGGCCTTATTGCTCTTGACAACTCACTTACAAGCCAAGTCAGGGGGCCCTGAGAGCGAGAGTCGGGGCCTGAAGGAGGGCTCCAAGCACACAAAGCAGAAGCAATTGGTTTTCAGGGGACACCGTCCATACAGATAAAAGCCTCATTTGTCCCTATTGAGTAAAACACACAACAATGTCACATTCACCTTTTTCTCCCCGATGTCATTTTTCACACAAAAGCTTGGTGACATGCTTGACTCCCAAGGCCTGGCTCTCCATGTGACATCTGACAAGGATTCCATTTGCTCCTTTTCAACTGTATCTACTGAAGAGGGCAGGCTAGAGGCCAGAATACGGCCGGGTATTGCCAGGCTTCACGTAGGGGCCAGAATACGGCCGGGTATTGCCAGGCTTCACGTAGGGGCCAGAATACAGCCGGGTATTGCCAGGCTTCACGTAGGGGCCAGAATACAGCCAGGTATTGTCAGGCTTCACGTAGGGGTCAGAATACAGCCGGGTATTGTCAGGCTTCACATAGGCGCCCTTGGGGATCATAGCAATCCCTTGCACTTGCAGATGGCTTCCTGTTTCCAGCGCACTTGATACACAGGCTCTCAACCAGTCCCAGGACCAGCATGTGCACAAGGGCACAAGGCTGTCACCTAAGCAGGGAGCAGATGATGGAAAAGCCTGACAAGCCACGCCCCCCACCTGGGGTCGCGATTAACAACCGACTTTGACTTCGTAATAGTACACTCTTTGGGCACAAGGGACGGGATAGTCTGGGTCTGGAAAACTCCTCAGGAGATTAAAGACACTACCTTCAAGCAAAGTGTTACGAGCAAATGTGGATTCTAGATGTTTTAGAAAGAATGTGAATGCAGGAGGAGGGTTGTGTGAAGGCCAGAGGATGGGAGGGAAGAGCAAGTGGGGCGGACTAGAGACGATCAGTGTTCTTTATCAATATGTAAGGAAATGTTACGATGAGAGCAATTATTTTGTGCAATTAATATATACTAATTTAAAACCCCAAAGAATAAGAGTAATGATCAAATGAACATGTGTAATGATATGAATGAAAAAATTGAAAGTTGAGGCAATTTATACAAATGGGGTCTTTCTTTCTTTCTTTCTTTTTTTTTTTTTTTTTTTGCTTTTTCGAGACAGGGTTTCTCTGTGGTTTTGGAACCTGTCCTGGAACTAGCTCTTGTAGACCAGGCTGGTCTCGAACTCACAGAGATCCGCCTGCCTCTGCCTCCCAAGTGCTGGGATTAAAGGGGTGCGCCACCACCGCCTGGCCTGGGGTCTATTTTCAAAGATGTTTACAAAGAAAGAAACATTTTTAAAAACGATGGTTTAGAGGCAGATATAAACGTGGGACAAGGAATTGAGACGTTACGTCCCCACCCTTCTCCATGGGTTCTGTAAATTAAGAAAATCAGGGCAGTCGACTTCTGCTGAGGTGAGATGGCCCCAGAACTCATGTGCTGGGCACTGACCCCTCACTGCAAGGGGTCAAGAGGCAGGATTTACACAGAAGCGATTCCATCGGGAAGGCTCTGGCCTCACTGACCCATCCATGCCGCCCCTGTACTGAAAGTGGGCTTTGTTGACCCTTTCTTCCTTCTCTTGCTTGTTCATCTGGCCTCATGCTAAGACCTTCGACCTTGGGTTGACGCGGTAAGAAGAGCCCTGCTCAGCTTTGGACACCCTGATATCGGAGCCCCCAGACTCTAGAGTCATGAGAACCAGTGTTGTGATACGGCTGAAGCTGCAGGCCAAGCCCGCTTCACAACACGGCACATGCCATCCAGCCAGTCTTGCAAAGAGCTTAACCAACCACGGCTTTAGAAATTTAACAACGTAACTCAATTAATTGAGAAGACCAATTGCTTAAATCGCATTTTCCATGTAAAATTATTTTGAGGTATCTTTTTACTTGTGGTATGGGAATACCGAAGATGGAAAATATTACAGTTGGTCCAACCACAATGTTCTACACGCGTTTTAAACACATTCACAAGGATGCGGAGGAAGGAAGGGAGAGCAGACAACAAGGATCTTGAGATGGCGACAAACTGGAGAATACAAATACGTATTTTGAGAAGTGTCATTAAATATTTAGTCTTGCAACCAAAATCCACATAACCAAAAAGCAGAACTGTGGCTATGGGGAAGGACTGAGTGGGTGGGTGGGTCTGGTGTGGGGAGGGGTTGAGTGGGTGGGTGGGTCTGACTGTGGGGAGGGACTGAGTGGGTGGGTCTGGCTGTGGGGAGGGGCTGAGTAGGTGGGTGGGTCTGGCTGTGGGGAGGGGCTGAGTAGGTGGGTGGGTCTGGCTGTGGGGAGGGGCTGAGTGGGTGGGTGGGTCTGGCTCTGGGGAGGGGCTGAGTGGTGGGTCCGACATTGGTCTTGCTCTGCTGATTTGTCGCGGTTTTCTGAAGGCTAGTTTAGTGATGTACGGCTGATCTGGTGGTTTGCAGGCACCGAGAGCTGGTTGAGTCACCTGTGTTCCGATACTATGGTATTTGCATTTAGAACATGAAGTCACTCCTATTCTGGCTCCCATAACACCACGATTCTCTGCAGTATAATCAGATTTAAAGCCAGAGTCCCCGTTTATATCACAGTTATTTCTCATTTTATGTCAGTCAGTGCAGTCAGCTGCACCCGGCAGCCCCAGCCCTCTGGGATTTGGGGCTGTGTGACAGTGACGATGCCTCCTAAGCCAGCTCTGCCTGCTTGTAGACGGTATATAACAGTTCCCTTGGTATTGAAACATTCCATCTTGGAAGGAAGCTCTTTAAGCAGGGAAATAAACAATTCAAAATAGCTTCAGGAATTCCCTGAAACTGACCAGAGTCCCGAGGCCCCTCCCTACCACAGTAAGCATTAAAAGTTGAGAGTCTGGTCAGACAGGAGAATGCTGAGCTGGAAGAAAATTAGACCAGCCCAACTGCCTGGAGAGGTGTAGACCAGAACACTCTCCAGCTAGTTAAGCTGACTTCTGGCTGTGCAGTGTGCTCCAGGTTTCCCAGCTTTTGCGAACTGTCACCAGGGTGGGGTGGGTTTGGGGCTTTGTTGATGAAGCTGCCTTCAAGTCATTTCTGTTTGAATATGGGTAGGTTACCCGTCACCCATATTCCTGTAAGCAACTCCAATAAACCCATTGGTTCACCAAGTTGGACTTTGGGGGTATCCATACCTGGGTCTGTCCTGGAATCCCTATCTGGGGTGAGTAGATGTTGTTCTGGTGGAAGCTCCACCCCAGCCCCTGGCATCCATATACCCGAAGAGTCTGGAATGTTCTGGTGGAAGCTCTACCCCAATCCCCTCCCCTATCTCTCTCCAAACCCTGCTGCATCCCAGAAAGCCTATCAAATGATGACCCCCCACTCAGAGATGCTCAAGACCACTCCCACAGGGTGTTTAAACTGTCCGCCAGAAAACAGACCTGTGGTTTTCTGGTCTCTTCTGTCTCCTCTCTGGGGTCTGGAAAAGCATCCAGGAGAGGTTTTTTCTAATCCGGTTTGATTCGGTCTGATTTGGATTGCTCCGTGGCAGAGAGGCTGATCAGGATGCAGAAGCTTTTCAGATGCGTCTGTCACGTTTCTCCAGGAAATGTTTCATCGCACAACTCTTGGTGATGCCTGGCATCGCAGTCAGGACGGCTCAGCCTCCCGTCCAGGGAGCATCCCTTCCTCTGAGGCTTCAGGCGACCCTTCAGGCATACATACAGTCCCAGGGTTGATTTCTCCACATCACCCTCAAGGCATCAAACCCATTACATACTTTCCAAACTTGGTGAGAATCGATCGGGCATCTAGAGGTGTGTGTGTGTGTGTGTGTGTCTTGGGGGGAGCACATCAAGCTTAGAGATTAAGATCAAGGTGACTTTGATTCACATCTTCTTCTGACAGCCGAGGCCTTACATAATGCCACCTCAATTACCTAGACAAACATGACTGACCACCTTCTAGACTTCTCTATGAAGGAAGCCCTTGGCTCCACCCACATGCTTGTGTTCTCCCCCCCACCTGCTCAGCCTCTCCATGCGCCTCTAAGTCTTGTCAGTTCCCAAATATGCTGGAAGATGCATCAAACTGTGTCACACTGCACAGAAACCCCCAACTTTCAGGCCCTGTGACAGCCATATTGGCTGCTAGTCCCTGGTTCTTCCCAGAGATGAATAAGCTCTCATTGTTTGACAGGTGAGAAAAAAGCAGCGATAACCACTGTAAGGAAGTGATTGCAGCCTTCCAGAGTTTAAATTAGAAATTCACAACTGTGAAGCATGTACTTATATACACATGTAAACAGCCAACAATAGTCATATTAACTAATGGCCAAAGTTTTAAGGATCATACAATAGAAATTCAAGAATTTCATTGCTAATATTCTTTCTGTAAAAATTAATTTGAATTTTGTATCGTCTGCCTTATTGATAGAAATTAGCAGGACTGTTGAATGATGGAGGTGCTGCGGCTCAGAGACACAAACAGCTCCACCATGCTACTGGTACAATGTACAAGGATCAGAGGCACGAGCGGCTCCGCCATGTTGGACTGGGCGGGGCAAGCAGGCAGTACCTGTTTTTGACCTAGAAATGTCACAGCTTAGATTCTTAAACGCTTAACGATTTAAAAGCACAAAACAAAGTGCTCCTGGATAGTAAAAAAATTACAGATTCACAATAAAACTGATTCAAACACTGTTAAATAAATGTACGTAGGCTTAAGAGAAAAAAAATATATATATAAAAAATAAAGTTAATATTTTAAAAAAAAGATAAAATCTTTAAAGAGACAGAATACAAATAGTTATAAATTAAAAAAAATTAAAAAAAATAAACCACATAAAAATAAAAAATTCACAGAGAGTCTGGATTCTTTATATTATTATGTTTTCTTTAAAATTTTTGACTATAAAGGAGCTAAATACAAAGAGACATTTCATTATATGGGCTGCCAAGCTAAACCAAAATGAATACAAGGGTATTATGATTTCAAAATATGGGTCTAAGGATATGATGCTTTGAAGAGGGTCTTCTTTTGTTTTCACAGAGGATACGACCCTATGGATTTCTTCTATCCCAATATGGTATGATAGACCACGCCCTCCTAAAAGGTTACTGTAAACCCCTTCAAAAAATTACTTCACACAACTGCCAACCGAGATAACCCTGACACACAGGTCACACCATAAAAGATCTAAATAACAGCGCCCCCATTCAACAAAAAACAATTTAAAAAAAAACTGCGCCCATGTTCCCATATATTGTTTATAAATGTTCTTTTTTACATTTAAAGGGGGATATGATATAGATATGAATAATTTGCATTGGTATGATTTTAAGGTCAATTTTGTTATAAGTATATGTATTTCTAATCTTGATTAAGGTATTGTGATTGTATAGTTCATTTAAAAATGTAATGTATATAGGTTGTTAATTGATAATTGTCAAGCTTTTAGTCATGTTAGTTAGATTTTCTAGATGTACATAGATATATTCCAGCTAGATAGGCATTCTTCATATCTTTCAAAGACTACAAAATATGGCATTTAATGTTTTAATAACTTAGGGCTTTTCATGATAATGAGACACATCTGCTCCTGGCAGCACCAATCTACTTCAAGAAAAAGATGGGCACCAAAGAGGCTCCTTATGGAGTTTGATAGCCATTTGGGAAAGAAACTGCTCTTGCCTGGACTGTTACATAAACTGAACACAGAGAACCCACAGAAAGAGAACTGCTAAACTTGCCTAAAGGTGAGATGGTCTTTCGGGGTTCCTGACTCATAAAAGAGTCTGCGAGACATTCTGCAGGACACAACAAAAAGTGACTAAACTGTCTTTAGAATTTCCTGCTTGATAAAAATGTCTGCTGGATACTATGGGCCTAAAGGCTAAAGATGGATGCCCCAACGGTACAGAAAAACTTTAAATGACTGTCCAGGCAGTAAAATGTCTCTGTCATTTCTAGAGTTTTGGATTTCTTGTTTTCTTAGGTAATATTATATCCTTCTGGAGTCTTTGATGGAGTTAAAAAATAAATAGATAGTTATAGTTTTCCTTAGTTATAATAAGAGATAAAATAGATATAAATATTGTAACTATAATTCTTGCTTAATAACTGTTATATGTAATTTTACTATGTCAAAATAAACGCCTTTCTTTTTTGTTTAAACAGAAAAAGGGGAAATGATGGAGGTGGGTCATCTTTCTATCTGTTGTTTCATTGGTTAAGTAATAAAAAAACTGCCTTGGCCCCTTTAATAGGACAAAAAATTAGGTAGGCGGAGTAGACAAAACAAAATGCCGGGAGAAAGAAGCTGAGTCAAGGGGTCGCCATGATTCTCCCACTCCAGACAGACGCTGGTTAAAATCCTCCCTGGTAAGCCAGCTCGTGGGGCTACACAAAATATTAAAAATGGGTTAGATCAATATATAAGAGCTAGCCAATAAGAGGCTGGAGCTAATGGGCCAAGCAGTGTTTAAAAGAATACAGTTTCCGTGTAATTATTTCGGGTCATAAGCTAGCCATGCGGGCGGCTGGGTGCAGGGGACGCAGCCCTGCCGCTCCTATTACAACAGTTGAACAATCATGGAGAAACCATTTGCGGGGAGATACTGGAAGCAAGCAGTTCCCCCCATGTGTATCACCGTTTGATTAATTAATTGATGCTTCTACTCACAAGACAAAAAGCAAAACGAAACAAACCAACAAAAAACCACGTTAAGCCACTTGGAGTGACTGCATCTTCATCTTAAGTCTTCCTTAAATGTGGACCACTGAGGTTTGCAGTGTTTTGTGTGAGGTTAGGAGGGAAATCTAAGAAGAGACAGAGGGAAGAGAGGGGTTTCTGATGACAGAAACCAACCTGTCTTTTCTGCTTTGTCTAAAGACTTGTGACACCCTTTCTGCACTGACCAAATAAAATTTTGTATTTCCCTAGCTCGGCAAAGCAAATGGGGTTACTTCTGTCTGTATTTATAATGCCGTATTGGAACCCCTGTTTCAGCTATATGCAGGAAGATTATTTCCTTATCCATTCAAAACAGTTTTCAATCTGATGTTAATGAGCACCAAGTGAATTTAAACCTGGTACTCAACACAGAATCACAGCAGCACCCTTTAGTCAAAATCATGATGGTCCATTTGAGTCTTAATCACTCACTTTTTCTGATTAAAAAGTATCAAAGAAACCTTTTACAGGACAGTGTGCTCTTGTCCACCAACCTCATCAGAAACAGGCCACACTAATGAAGTTCAATTTCATGCACAAAGCAGACTGTGTTCCAGTACCCCTTTGGAAGATGGCCTGTTTATTGGATATTGAACGGGGTCCCCCGGTGGGTACAAGGCCACTCCTCCATCTCCCTTTTCTCACTTCATGCTTTCACCTGCCTTCACCAATACCACATCAAATTACCTCTCAAGACCCACGTGAACACCATCTGCCAACGGAGGAGAGGCCTGGCGTGTTCTGAGACTATGAAACGACACAAAGTCTCAGCCACGAGTGAAGCAATTCCTCTAGAAATTTCCTATGGCGTGGTGAAATGGGAGCTTTGGAACTTTACAGTTTGCATTAGGGTGGAAGGAAGTTCTCAAAGCATTGTCTCCCCTGGACTTCAAATACCTGCAAGGCCACAGTCACCTTTCCATCTCCAAAAGGTCCTTCTAGACAACACAGAGGGCATGCCTGTGCAATGAGACCTCCAGCTGCAAGGACCTGCTCCTTAGAAACTCGGGGTCCTGGGTCCCAGCATCTCTAAAGCTTTCTTGTTCCAGACCATAGCCTCTCCATGTTCCTTCCTCTGCCTGCCCCTTCCAGCCTTATAATTGGTCCCCAAAACTGCAGAAGGAAAGCAGATGAAACTCTTGCCATTGTTGGGTGGTTACATGTGCTTCTTGTCAGTGTGTCTAATCGTCCTTAACACAGGCGTTAGTGTCAGCTGAATTAATGGAAGTTCCCTTGCCAAGATGGAGGTCAGCATCAACAGCCCTACCATGTAAGTGAATCTCAAGTCAAGTTTGGCTAATTCAAGGAGGGTAGAGTTTAGTCTTAAGAAATATACCTCAACCAAGCTTTGCACCTTTATGAGAACAGAGAGCACGCAGCTGAGTCACAAAGTAGGTATGCCCTTCAGTACTCCTTTGGTTGGCAGTCATTGGCCTTCGTCAGAGGAAGAGTCAGAATCTCAGGCTCTACTATAAATCTGATGTTTTGGATTTTTTGTGATGAACACACACCGTTCTTTACCTCTGCAGGGGAGCCCCTGATTGGAGTCCTGGGCTAGATTTCAAAAGTTGTGCTGCTGTAAAGTGCTCTGAGGGGTTTGTGTCCCCAATTAAAGCTTAACAAATGCCATGCCAACCACATTAGCCCACTGATCACACCTTCCTTCAAGCAGGGAGGTAAATTACAGGAGCTCAGAAAAGGCAGTTTTAGTCAGTTCCCATTGTGGAAAAGGACTTTCAGATCACGTCAATAGATTGGCTACAGTCTCTGTCTGAATGTTGACTATAAGACTGGTGCTCGCTCTACCTGGTTTCTCTTTTTAAAAAACCATAATCCATTAACAAGGGAAGTGATTGCTTCCGCAAGCACCCTTGAAGGACAGAACTGTGATTCTCTCTGTCTCTGTCTCTCTCTTTCTCTCTCCCCCCATCTCCCCCTTCTTCTTTCCTTCCCACCCCTCAAGAAGACACAGTCTTGTCTTGGTAACTTAGCCAAAGACTCCTGAGTAACAGGAAAGCAACACTGTCTTGTCCTCAGAGCTGCCAGTCAGTCACTGCGCTAGTCACTGCACTAACTTTGCTCTTTCCTGCTCGGGATGTCGGCACTGTCTGGGGTTTCGTGATGCTCCATCCTCTCTGTTACTGAAGACAACAGATGCAACAGAGAAGCTGGGAGCTTTCTTCTGGCGAAGAGGAAAACTCAGTGCAAAGACCCGACAGGACATGATCTCCCAGGATCAACTCTTTCTAGCTTAGAGCTGATACTTCTTCATGAACTATGGACAGTGTCTCAGAATCTGAGAAAACCGCTGTAAATATGTTTTCTCACATGTGGGAGTGGAGCTCAGGGTGCTATCCCAAGGGCAGGGACACTGGGTTTGAGGGCTTTGGAATTATTCCGCCTTCCTTAAACTCTGAGGTACCCTACAAACCTACTAAATCAGGAAGTGTTGGGGTGGAAGCCAACAGTGTGTTTTAGGGAAGCCACCAAGCAGCTGTGTGCATAGATGCCTGATAGCCACTACCATAGGCTATGCAGAGTAGCTGTCCCATGGTCCCCTCACTCTGTCCTTACAGTGATTCACAATGGGTAATGATGGTGTTACATTTTTGTGGTGTTGGGGATGCCCAGGGCTTCTTGCAGGCTGGGCAAGGGGCTCATCTACTCAGCCCTATGATTTCAGAGGTGATTAAATCAAGGTTGTGAAAGGAGAGTCAACATTGCTAAGATCATAATATCATCCATGTCTGCCTGATCCTTGAGACCCAATTCTCCATCCACTGCCCCAAGCCTCTCAGCAAACGTATCAGAAATGGTTTCCTCTGGAGAGGCATGGCTAGGTTTTCTACCCCTGGTAAGCTTTTCTGCACAGTGGACCCTCTCACAGACGATGATGGCTACCATGCCCTGACCCTCCCATTACATGATTTGGAGGATGATCACATAGCTGGGACTTATCCTGGAAAGTGGAAAACTGAGATCCTGTAGAGCGTTCATCTAAACTGCTAGATTCCATGGGACTCGGGTCTTGTGGCTTACGCGCCTTTTACTCCAATGATTGATACTTGTTCTGTAAGGGATCTTAGTGTAGCTGACCTCAATTTCCAGAATTGGAAAAAACTCAAAGATTCAAAGAGAGCTGTTTATAGTACAAGAAGTGAGTTAAAATAATTGTGAAGGCTTGGATGCCAGAAAAGCCCACGGCAGACGCGCTGCCAGCTGTCCTCCCAGCGTCTCTGCAGGCTGGCAGGTGCTGTGCATGGTCTCGGGAGCAGCAGCAGCCTCCGTGTAAGTGGCAGCATCTTGCACTGTAGATTGCCTCCTCACCCATCAGTCTTACCTTGGGATTATTGAATTTTCAGGTTGCCATGGGAACGGTACTGATTATGAACTTAGAGAGAGAGCAATTTGGTGTAAGATGCTGTTAAAGGACACTTAGGTACGACTGTCAAAAACTGGAGACGGGGACATTTAAAGGGGCTTCTCCTGCAGCTCACACGACTGCAAAATGACCTCCATCCTAAGACTTAATGCAGCAGGGGCATATCATGAAGCACCTCTCCCCACTCCCCTGTCCTCGCGTCGCACGGAAGAAGGAAAAATGGTAGAGGAAACAAAAATAAACCCTCTAAGCTAAGACGGAGTATTTGAATCTGTTGAACTTCATGACACTCGTCCCTTTTGATCATGACTGTAACTTATTTATACATTTCTTTTTCTGGAATAAGGATTAATTTAGATTATTGCATATCTTTGGGATAATGTTTAACCCCAAACAGTCACTGCTTCTTTTAGAAGATGTCTGCACGAAGGCCATTTGTAGCTGCCCTGTACTCCAGAGCATACTGTAGATATGTGTGTTCTATGGTGTGTGCCCATGTGTGACTTTCTCATTCCACACTGGCTTAGAGGTAAGAGATGAGAGAGGGTCACACACCCGAATGATGATGCTGCTTCTTTCACTGAGAGTCTACTCATCAGGTAGACCGCAGGCAAGTCTATATCCTTGCTGGGTCTGATTCAGCATCAGGAAGAGAGATGCACTGGGTTTCTGGGTGGATTTAAATCAATCAGTTGCCCCCTTAGTATTGCAGAGGTCACAGGAAGTCTAGGAGAGGACCTGACCCGGGGAGTCTGGCAATCCGGATGGGTGCTGCCAAAGCTCCTGAGTGATATCTGTTCCATCATCGGGGCCACTAATCATTTAAAGCTAAGGTCTGCTGAGAGGAAGCCCTGCTCAGTCCTGCTTGCTAACCCAGAGACATTAAGAGTCACCCCAACAGCAGAGTCAGTCTGAATCCTTGTGGATGTGGCAATATGTAAGTTTATTAAACTCAATCTCAATGAAAGGCCACCATCTCTGCTCTCCTTCCAAATCTCTAATGCTGGTGTGTAGCCTCCCATAATAAAATGGAAAATAATGGATCAGGAAAATCATTTCCCTAATTACATGTACACATAGTCATGTGACCAAATATCTACCCTCTATTAACCTATCTCTATATAGACAGTCACGTATTTTTTTTTAAAAAGAATCTACTATAGTCAACATTGAGGTAGGTACATTCCTACTATCCCAGTCCTTAGGAGTCTGAGGCAGGAGGATGATGAGTTCAAGGGCAGCCTGTGATCAATACCACAGCTTTGCCTCAAAAGAACAAAAGAAGAAAGTCGATAGTAAAAACACATCATCAGAAAAGAGGAGTAAAATGGTCAAATCTGGGTGCCAAGGCTGAGAAGCGGTGTTTTTCCTATTTGTCCCTGTCCGTCCCTTTAGATGCTCGTGCTCTGCTAAGAAGATATCTCTGGCACTGATGTGAAGACCCGACATAGGTGATGTGGTGTGAACACCGGACAGAGGTGATGTGGTGTGAACACCGGACATAGGTGATGCGGTGTGAAGACTAGGCAGAGGTGCTGTGGTGTGAACACCAGATAGAGGTGATGTGGTGTGAAGACCAGGCATAGGCGGTAGACTGTGTGCTGTCTTGACCCCTGAGTCCTGCTTCTGTCTTCCCAGTGGCTTCCGTATCTTACTTTGAGGCTCACACTCACCATTTGAACTTGGATGCCCCGTTCTGAACCCACTCTCCAAACCCAACATGAGATACTCCAAACAGAGGCAATGGTTACACTCAGCCTCACACCTAGGCTGGGATGAGGGTGGAGTCCCTCTCACAGGAACCAATCCAGAGTCATGAAATTGAACAAAGAAGCAGAGCTCTACATAGGCCCATGGCCCCTGCCATTAGTTAAAGTCGCAAGAAACAGAAACACCTAGAAATCTAATGGTAAAGAATACGTAGACAAATTATGGGTTATTTAGTTGCATGGGATGAAGTTACTTGGCCATTAAAAATGTAATGATTTGCAGTAATGAAGGAAAAACTTATCAAACAGGCCAGACACAAAACCTGAAAGATGACTTTAGTGTGAAGACAGAGTCGGGGCAGGAAATCTTTAATGCTCACTACTTCTACACTTGAAGATTTGTCTACTCTGTAAAATTGCCTTGTGGCCCCCACACCAATCGTTGTGCTGCCTTCTCGGTCACTCACAGTCATGCACAGAACGATTAAAAAGTGAATTGTTGGCATGTTCATCCTAGCAAAGCTCAGAGACGCTGTGTCACGTGTCTTTTCTCGGCTTTTCTACCGCGAGTTGTCATTTCAAGAGTTACTTAGTACCCTTCGGTATCATTAGAGATTTCGCTAGTGACTTTTTGTTTAACACGATCCCCAAACAGTGGAGAAGTACCAGCTCTAGTCGCTGAAGCGGGGAAATATGTGCATTAATTAACTTCGGTGTGGCATGTTGGCCTGTTGGCCCCCGAGTTCAGTGTTAAGGGACCCACACCACACAGGTGTTCCTTGTCTCAGAGTGAGGGCTCAGCAAACTATCATTACCTGGAAACACAACAATGTGCTCAATGCCCCCAACCTTCAGAATACCCAAGTTTAGTCATAGGGCATTTCCTCTAGGGGACACATGGCTGATGGGGGAGAGGAGTGTGAAGCTCACTGCCATGGCCCAGCATCATGTGAGGACTGTATTTGGTGTCTCTAGCCTTGGAAAAGATCCAATTCAAAATGCGAAATAATATGGCTTCACTAAGTGACTGTTCCTTTTGTACCATTGCAAAGTTAAAAAAAAATAAATTTAGCTACCACAAATTAAAGATAAGATTATTTTAGATAAAAAGCTTCTAAAGAGAAGAATCCATAAATCTGTTTGTTAGCTTAGCAGGTCAGTTGATGAAAACGTGGTGACCAGGGTTGACTTTTTAACCTAAATCTAAACCCAGATGGAAATTCAGCAGTTGCTAACTCTGTTTTCAGTGACTTTGCAGAACTCAGGTGCCATGAACAGCAAAAGCCTTTTTTTATATGCACACATACATGCAGCATGCATTTGCACCTGTATCTATGTATATGCACACATATGTGCCAGCATCCATTTGTCCCAGTATCTATATAAATGCACACATATGTGCCAGCATGCATTTGCCCTTATATCTACATCTATATTTACATAAAAACCCATAAGAAAATAACATATACAAATACACAGAAATGCAGTCATGGGATTTAGGGATGATTTAGTTTTCCTCCTTGAGTCTCGGAGTGTTTTTATAGCATTACTTCTGCCGTGAAAACATTTAAGATGGACAGAAGCCAAGGACGCCCTGTGGGCTGATAACAGCCCTCCGGCCATGCGTGCAGTCTCTTTTTTTTTTTTTTTTCCTCTTTTGAAACCACTGGCCTAAATTCTCCTTTTTAAAAATGTTAGCCAGCATGTGTCCTTCATGGCTATTCCCTAGACAAGTCAACTGATCTCTTAATGTTTTAGTTGGATGTAAGAAGAAGTTACGATACCATCAAGACTTGCACAAATGTGTAAATTAAAATGTTGCAACCTGTTTTCCAGGGAGATATCCTATTCTCTTAGGCTCTACAACTGTCATAGTGTTGACTTTGAGCTGAGTTATATTCATATCAGATTCATTTCTGATGTTGCAATTCCCTGTGTGGTGCTATGGGAGACAGCTATGGATGGATGAGGTCATAGGGTACAGAGCCCTGATCCAATAGAATTGTTTCCAAAAAAGATGGCAGGGTTTGTTGTCTGCATGGAGATACAAAAGCATGGCCATGATCAGTAAGGCAGGAAGCTGATCCTTAGGGACTAGACTGTGCGGCTCCCTGACCTTTAGCCTCCAGAGTGTGACACATGACATTTCTGCAGCTTAAGCCACTCGGCTCACTGCATTTTGTTATTGTGACTGGAGCTAAGAGATTTGGTTCCATTTTCCCCCTGGCTTCCTACTGGTAGCCTGTGCCTGTCCTTGTACTGTCAAACCAAGGTGTAAAGGGTCCTATTTCTTGTTTCACTTTTCCTTAGGCCCAAGCAGGCCCTAGCCAGCAGGCTTTAACCCAACTCTGTTCCCATCACACAACTTCAGTGTGCTTCCTATTAAGATACTGACAGAATACAGTAAAATATGAGACCTGTTATAAATTTTTTTAAAGTCTGGTAATCCCAGACCTTGTTGTACTGACAGAAACACAGATTCCCAGGGCTCCCGATGGAGTGGTTATGATGTCATACTCTCAGGGTCATCGGTCTAACAAGCTGAATTAGAATGGCTGTCACATTGCTGGTTTAATTTGGCTCTGCTGACGCCACTGCCCTTAGTAAAGGCAAACCCCTTTTGGTCTGCTCAGAATAAAATCTATCAATATGATATTTTCTTTCCATACTCCAAGAGCCAGGCCCTCTGCAATGTCTGATTCTACTTTATTTTTGTTGTGTCTTTTTCCCCATCTTGGTTCCATTTGCTGAAAAGTCTTCATTGTTCCAGGGGTCAGGAAAAATGGGCAGGGGGAGTGCTTGTTTAGAAGCAATTGCCTAGCAACCCGTCTTCCTTATTCCAAGGACAAGAGGTAATTTGCATTTGGGGAAAGAAGAAAGAGAGTAGAAAAGCCTCACTTCTTCTGAGTGCTGGGCTGGGAATATTTGGTTGACCACTCCTCAATGGAGCCTGCCTTCCTCTGAGAACTCCCCTTGGGTGGCCATCCTTTGCAGGCAGCCTTCTGTGTGCTAACTTGGGAGAGGCACCCTCTTCCAAGGTGCTCCCAAAGTCCCTGGGGGAGTGAGTGGTTCCTGGCACTGCCAAGACACAGCCCCAGGCAGCTCCAGAACAGCTCAGGACATCCTGGTCTCATTCAAGGGAGTGTTTCTTTCCCACACTCCTCTCTCCCTTTGTTGTATTCTTTTCTGGACACATGCCACACCCAGGCCATGTCCAGCCCTACTGCCCTTAACCCCCAAGCTACTGACGGGTTCCTGAGTCTGCTCAGGGAAAGTCAGCAGACTTGTGGCAAAGGCAGAAGACATAAGCCTCTACATCTGTATTCTTAGCTGGTGTACAGGAGGTGGAGGCCAGAGGAAGAGAGTTTACTTTCTTAGTCCAGGGGAAATGCAAGCAGGGGTGGTGTCTGGGAAAATCACCATCCCAAATCATAGAACTCTGCTCCAAACTTCTTCCCATCCTCTTCCTCAGTTTCCACACTGGTATAACAGAGTGCTAGTTTTTAATAAGAAAGTTGTGGAAGGTAGAGAGATTGTAGCCCCAAATGCTCCCAGTGGTAAAAACAAGGGGGGGGGGTGGAGAAGAAGAGAAAGAGAGGAAGAAGAAAAGAAGAGAAGGAAAAGGAGGGGAAGAAGAGGATGGGGAGATGATGAAGTAGAAAGGGAAGCAAGGGAGGAGGAAGAAGAGGAAGAGAGAATTCTTGAGCTGTGAGTGGACAAGACACTGATTGGCTGTAAATTATTATCTCTAAGACCCAGACATTTGCAAATTACGTTAGCTTTGCTGTTTGACTCCTTGAAAGCTGACAAGTAACAGGAAGACAGGCACCCTGGGTCTATTGTTAGTGACAATGCAGTGTCAGCATTCACGCTCTGTTGTGTTCATCACCTTCTCAACACCAGGCCTTTGTCCATCACAGTGGGAGACCCTGCTGAGCACAGGTGATCCTGGTCTGCCTTGTGCTAGCAGAGGTGGCTGTCCCTAAAGAGGTGTGGCTTAGGCACCTTGTCCTTCCTATGTCATTGTCTACTCTTCCACGTGCATGGCTACCTAAGACGAATCAATCCCTGAATGTCTGGCTTATGACTAGATGAATTTTTTTGCTAATGCAGGCATAGTTTTCTGATAGGAAAATATGGAAGATACTACCACCATCTAATCCTCTTACATGTATGGCTGGGAGACAAGATGGATCTGGAAGAAAAACTCTGAATCATTCACGGGGCTTGGTCATGCACAGGAGATAAAGAAATGAATATTTAAAGATATTAGTAAGCAGGACTTCGCCTTCTAAAGAACACAGAATCGGAGCTCACCCTCCTCTCTCTTCCTCTTTCTGCTTCCCTCCTTCTTCCTCTCTTCCTGTCCCTGTCCCACCCACCACCATCTACTAGTTTTGTAAATTCTCTGTGAATTGATCTCAAGTCTTTTCTGTGAAGAAAATATTTTTTATTTTTGCATTTAATTAGTGGAACTGAAAATTAGCTTGGAATTATAAAACCGAGTGGATAGATCCCACAAATACTGTCTGCCTTTTATCAGTAAGGCCTCTGAGAGGGAGCCCCAGAGGGGACCTTTCTTTCCTCAGGTCAACTGGGTGGCGATGATGCATAGAAATCACTACATACTGTACTTGGGGTTCACATTACCACGGTGAATTGACCTCACTGACGATGAGAAGCTAGCAAGCCTGCTCTGTTTTTTATTTGGAAGGGTTTGGAGGTATGTGTATTTGGGAACGAGTAACCTGTAGCATGCCAGGGTTGATATAGCACAAGGTTAACTACTTGTGTTAATTTCTTTAGTGTTGCTGGCACAACATGCTTGACAGAAGCTCATCAGTGCATGGAAGGGTTTTTTTTTTGGGGGGGGGGATTGCTGATGTTTCAAATGGTCTCAGTGCATCAAGATAAAGAAGGTGCAGAGTAGGCCTTTGTGGCGGTGGCTCCCCTTACACACACACCCATTTGTGAAGGCTGTAACTGGAATTGGAAGCCTGCATGGAGTGACCTACTTTGCCATCAAAATAGCATCATAAGCTGGGCACTGAGCTCTCAAAATGCTCATGCCGGTAGAGGACACTACAGAGCGACCTGTGACAATGGCACAATTCCCATTTGGTTCCTGTGCATTTCTGAAGGAGAATTTGAGGACCAAGTGGGCAACAAGGAAAGACTGCCATGGTCAAATATGCCCTGGGATGAATGCTGTCTCTGTGGTTAAGCCGTGAGTTTGTATGAGCTTAGAGAACGAGAAGGTACCATCTGGTGAAATGCTGAATCAAATGTTACCATACTTGCATTTCCCCATCTCCCATCACCTTGGCTCAAAGCACTCAACACAGGAGCATCTTCTCCTCCAGAATACAGAGTAACTGTCAGTGATGGGCCTTGAACTATGTAGGCACTCGGGCCATAAACCCATGAGAGGCTGACACTGTTCAGAGCAGCCAAGCACACATTGCCAACGCTGCTGAGGCTCTGAGCCATGGCTCACTGTGGAGCAAGCCAGATCTATCCTTCATGGTGGCTTACAAAGCTAAGCAAGCGATAGTAGTTCTAGGCCAACCCCAAAGACCAGGAGGCAGCATTTCACATAGAATGTTAAAATGTGCTTTCAGTTTGGGCGTGTGAGAGGGTTCAGCAGTTGAGAGCACTGGCTGTTCTTGTAAAGGACCGGGGTTCAGTTTCTAGCACCCACATGGTGGTTCTAGTCCTAGGGAATCTGATGCCCTCTTCTGGCCTCCATGGACACTACATGCAAGTGGTATACACACATATAGGCAGGCAAACACTAAGACACATAAATAAAAAGAAATGCACCTTAAAAAAGCTTTTGAAAAAGGTGTTTGCAATGGTGGCGGCTGAGGTCGCTAAGAAGGGCGCAGTGGAGGAAACATGGGGCGTGGACCAGCAGGCAGGTCTCTCATATCGACAGCACTGGAGAGAGCAGGCCCATATTAAATGAGGTGGATGCAAACCACTGTTGGCAAATCCTATCATAGACACGGGGGAGGCAAAGGGGAGCTAAGTATGGTGAGCCATGGACACCCTGGGATCCTTCCAAAAAGACCTAGGCCAGTACTCACACTCCTGAGAACTGATCTCATCTCATGTTGGCTTATCTGAGACATCCACACACTAACCCTGAAGGCTGGATTCCAGGGTACCCAGGAGGAAGATGCTGCCTCCTGCTCACCAATGGCAGCGAGAGTCCTGAGAACAGAGCTCATGATCACGGGCTGCATTTCCCAGGGTGGCCTCATGACAGCATGGGGCGGCGGGCTCAGCTGACATTTCCGCTCTAGTAAGCTGGGAAATAAATGTCAGAGAAGTTGGTCCAATCGGTCAAAGTCACATGACGCCGTGTATACACAACAAAGGGTCAGACGCCCAGCTGTCCGCACGATGGCTTGGGTACTAGATTTAGGAAAGAGCCAAAGACCCGTGGGGATGGGGAGGTAATCTTGACAATACAAACAGGGCTTCAGATGTCCAGATGCCAGGAGGCGACTTCACATCTCTGAGTACTTCATTTTCTTCATCATCAAAACATGGGTGGAGGAGGGGGACTGCACATCTGTAATTCCAGATGCTGAGGCAAGGGGATGGAGAACTGAAGGCCAGCTTGGGCTGCTTGGTGAGACTCTTGTCTCAAAAATCAAAACCACCATAACAAAGACAGGTGGTTGAGAGGGCTCCATATCAGGCTGAGATAATAAGGTGTAGTGAAAACCCTTCCCTTCCAAAACCCAGAATCAACTCCCTAAGGCACCAAAAGGAGTCTTCTCAGGGCACCGTTGTTTATCACAGTGAAGTCTACTGAGGCTCTAGAGAGAAAATGGCACTTGCTGGAGGAGAGCCGTGAGCATCACCGAACTGTTTAGGAACATCAGCTGCAGGAACACTCACAGACTGCAGGCTTCGCAGGCCCAGGTTTCTCCTTGCCCTTCCTTCACACAGGGTATCCATCCCTCCCAACCCATTCAAAACAGGAAGGTTCTGGGGTTGTGCTCAAAGACAACCCACGAGGCCCCCATCCTCCGCATTACCCTGTAGCACCCGCGGCTTCATCGTCATCGGCAACATGTGAATGAACCAAATTATCTCCAGGGCTCAGGGCGTGGGCCACATAGCCAGGCTCCACCGTCAAAGGAGCCAGCGTCATGTTCTCCACCCCCTTATGTGAAGGCTGGTGCTGCCGTAGGGTGCTGAGGGAGGCAGCCAGCCTGGAAGTGCCATGTAGGGAAGAAACGGTTCCGTTTTGGTGTTCAGCTTCTAAAATAACTGCTAATAAAAAGCCTTCGTACTGTGGCACTTCAATACAGACACCCACAAGGATACCTTGACAAGCTGTTTTAGTCTTCACAAGCCTTTTCTTGCTTGCGCAAGGCCCCACCACTCACCCACACAGACACAACGCTGCAGAGACAGAGGCGGCCAGCAGGGGTCTGCCTAGACCGCTGGGCAGGGAGCTCAGGGCCTGCTGCTCTGGCTCCTCGAAGAAGCATCTGCATCCTTCTCAACCTGCAGCTTACAGTGCGTCACTACATTCAGGATGTCTAGGACAAAGCCTGCCCGGAGAACGAGCCAAGCTCACCTTCCAGACGAGGGGTGGAGGAGGGGATCCTCAAATTGTATCCATTCACAAGCTGGTCACAAATAGAGTTGGGGCTCACTAGGAAACAGCACAGTTCAAAGAACCTGGGCTCTGTCGGTAGAGAGAGGAAGTGGTTGACGGGCGGTGACTAAAATCCAAAGATCTTGCTCACTGGAAGTCCTAACACCACATTCGACTCTGATGCCGCCACCATCAGGGAAATAAAAGATCACATTTGAGAGATTTTTTTTAACGGCATGGGGCCGTTGTGGTACTAGTCACCGAGTCTGTGCCTTGGTGCGCGATAGGCTACTACTCCTCAAAGATAAAGCTTTGGTGATTTTTAACAATTTTTATTTTGAGGCAGGCTCTCTTTAAGTTGCACAGCTGGGTTTGAACTCTCCTGTAGTTTAGGCAGGCCTTGGGCTTTCAGGGCTTCTGTTTTGGTCTTCTCAGCAGCTGGCAAGCCTGTGTCACAGAGCGAGCCTGGGTTCCCTGGCCAGTTTCCGGAGCTTGCCAATTAAGAGAGGCTGCACTGTTACAGTTTAAATTAAAGCTCGGGTGTCTGGGAAGGGGCTTTCAAAATGAGCACACAAACTCCCAGGTGGTCCACACATGTGGTCAAGTTTGGAGGTTCGTTGGTGGTAAAGGGCAGGTAAGGCCGTACATTTGAGAGAGAGATTCTTCTCATCAGAGCTCAGAAGGGCTCTTGATTGATAATTCTTTAACTTCCCCCCTTTGTGTGTATATGTGTACATGTGTGTGTTTGTGTGTGTCTGTCTGTGCTCATCCAAGTGGAGGCCAGAGGACAATTTTGAGTGTCAGCCTCAAGACACTCAAAACAGCATGCTTTTTGTTGCTGCTGTTGTTTGAATTAAGGTCTCCCTGGCCTGGGCCTCACTGATTGGCTGAGCTGGCCGGTCTGGGCCTCACTGATTGGCTGAGCTGGCTGGCCTGGGTCAGGGAGGTCAGCTTCCAGGTGTGAGATTATAAAAGCGTGTTAGCATACAGAATCTGAGGATCCGATTCCTCCTCATGCCTACCTGGCAAGCACTTCACTGACTGCTCCACCGCCTCAGACACCGACAAACACTTTACTGGAGCCCACTGTGCACATCACTTTGTCTGGAAAGTGATATTCTTATGACTCTACATAAGCCTCTCCTAAGCCCTGGCCACTAGAGGATCACTAGCTTCTGAGCAGCTGACCTGTGGCAGGGGGTGAGGTCTGGTGTTTTAATGTCATCGCCTGCATCCAGGGTTGGGATGGCTGTTGTGATAATCTCTGGTGATCTCACAGACAGGACAAGCACAGCTCTGAAAAGAAGGCTCGAAGACAGATGTTTGCAGGTATTATGAGAACCCAGGGATCAACTCAGCGTGGTGGAACGCCACAGCTTCTAGCCTGCACAAACAGTGCAGGAGACAGCACCCTTGCTTTGAAAGAAGAATATTGAACACTCTTTTCTGAAAGCTTTTAGTGTGGTCAGTAATAACCCGGCACGGGCCTGGCACTGAGCAAGGACCTTGGAGTTTAACATCAGAATGTGTGCTGCACCCAAGCAGCCTTTGTAATTAGGTCTGGACCACAGTACCAGTCACAGGAAATAGTTTTAAGGTTACTAACACCTTACCTGATACTTTTCTCCCTTTACAACTTAGGCCAAATCCAATTTATTTCCCCATAGAATTTTATAGATCTCCTTCATCACCTCTCCTGAATTCAATTTACTCTCTGCAGCGTGGGCCTCACTGCTTAGCATCAGGCCGAGTCATTCACGCATTTTCTCCCAAGGAGTGTTTCTTTAGGGAACAGAACATGCCTGTATGAAACACTATCTCAAGTTAATCCAGCCATTCATCTGACCAGTTTCCCGGGACCGAGAACAGAGCGAAAACTGGGAAGACTATGAGAGGTTACGGCCATTTTCTGCCCACATGGTTTCCCAACGTCTTCTTGACCCAGTTTACATTGGAATCTGAGAAATTTCTCAGAGTAACAAAGATGAGATAATTTCCCCCCCCCGCTCCTCCCCCCCCCCCCCGTGCTCACTACTCACTGGAGATGGAGAAAAATCTCTCCTACTTAAGTAATAATCTTGTGTAGGCAGAAAAACTTTAATTGTGGAAGTATTATGTAAACGGAAGTTATTTAATTAGAAAGGAGGGGGGAAGCCTTCACAGGAAGTAGCTGTTTAAAAAAAAAAAAAAAGATGAGGGAGCATGTTTCTCTTTACTGTGGATCGTAAGTAGCTCACTGACGGGCTTGAGATGACACATCCATCACAGAGTGATGGCACCCACCTTCTGTTTCGAGGAAAGATGAAGTAATAGTGAGGAACCCTTCTCAGCCGGCCTAAATATAAACGGTTTCCACGCTACTCGATAAACATGATGGCGGCCAGTGCTCCTTGAGAGATAAGCAGACCCGAGGAGTCAAGTGATTGCTCAAGTCTAGTTCGCCGAAAGTTCCACACGATGGTTAATCTTGACTGTCAACTTGATGGAAGTGAGGGCTGCCAAGAAGATTGGTAGAGCAGGACTCTGGGTGTGTCTAGGAGGGTTTCCCTGGGAGATTAGCTAAGGCCAGGTTGGCTCTAACTATGGACGGTACCTTTCTGCAGGCTGTAGTCACGGATGAAATAAAGGTAAAATGGAGGGAAGGAAAAGCCAGCCAGCTTACAGCTATCTCTCCCCTTCTTGTGTGTGCGCACGTGCATGCGTGTGTGTGTGTGTGTGTGTGTGTGTTTCTTTATCCTCCACTCCCCCTGAGCCTTTTGTTTCCATTTTTTCCATCCTGGTGTGAGCTGCTGTGGCATGCCCTGCCCACCGAGATGGACTGGACCCCCTGGAGCTGTACACGAGGATGCATAGCTAGGGGAAGAATCACAGACTGGTGGGCACAGCACTAGATGCTCATACAGGACAAGGAGAAGTGCTGGCTCCCATGGAGCGGAATGGAGACTTCATACTTTCCAGAATCTGGGGTAGACCCTAAGGTTGCCGAAGCTCTTGTCTTGCCCAGGAAATTTAAAAAATCATTACACAAAATATAAAATTAGCCCTGTAAAAATGTAGTCGCATTCCTAAACAAAGGTCAGAAACATTTATAGAAATACAGAGCACTGAGCATTCGATAAGGAAGAGTCACGATGTCTGACTTCCCATCTAAGTGGCCAACCATCCTCGGAAGGCTCGCACCATGATGGAGAGGAAGTGGAATCAACTGAGATTTATGCCGAACGGATGCAGAATTTCAGGAAAACGCCTGCCTACCCACTGACTCTGTTTTGTGTCTTAAAACGCAGAGACATGGGTGAGATGAGAGAAGTCTCCTGCTGAGCTTTCAGAAATGAGCGACAGGAAGGATGGAGGGGTGGACGGTAACAAAGGGAAGCCAGACACCGCGGGAGACTGCTGAGACGGAAGACGTGGCAGCAGAAACCATCCAGAGCGGTATGATCAGGGAACACACAACATGGGTGCTGGATGAGCTGTGTGGTGGGGAGGAGCAGGGGGAGTCTGAATAAAGACCTAAAGTAGTGAAAACGCTAAGTCCAAGGAACCGGAGGCAAATCACGGTCACACGGCCTGGGACCCAGAGGAAGCCCAAGAAGCAAAGAACCAAAGACTTCCAGGACTCCTGTCTTAACCCATGGCTGCACACCAGCTGGGTGTACTACTCTCCAGACCACTTCCAAGGCAAGAGCCCTTGGCAAGGAAGGAAACGGGCTATCTCAGGACATAAGGTTGGTATGGCTGGTAGTTTTCTTAGACTAAGGTCATTAATTTTTGCCCCCTCCCCCACTTCATATACCAATTTTTTTTCTTGGAATTTTTTGCAAGAGAGCTCAGCCCTTTGTTTTAACCTAACTCTGGCCAACAGGGTGTAAAATAACACATTACAGTGGGGTGTTTGAAGAAAGATTATTTCTGGGAGTCACAGGTTTATGCTTCTTACAGGGCCTCCTCCTCTCCCTCTGACCTCATCTTTGATATCTTCAGTCAAAGCAGCCAAGGAGCAGGAAGGTGGAGCTAAGGAACTCAGGGTCTCCAAGCTGCCCACCTGTTAGTTCCCCTTTCATGAGCAAAGCAACCCCTACCTGCTTAGCCACTATTAGGAGCACACTAATGCCTTTGGTCAGATGAATCAGTACCAGCACGTACACAGGTTTAGAACCCAGAAATGTGAACCTTTGTCCAAATGCTGCCACACTGCTGCTCCTCCTTCACAACCTCGAGAGTTCCAGTGATGTCACATATTGAGAGAGAGAGAGAGAGAGAGAGAGAGAGAGAGAGAGAGAGAGCGCTGCGGCCTGATTGCTTGGAAGATGGAGTGCAGGATGGAAAGCACCTGGCGAGGTGACCTCCCAGGACTCTCAGAGCCCTCGGATCTGTCGGTCCAAGCTCCTGGGAGAGGCCTGCTATACCTACATCTCTCCTACACCAAGGAAAATGCTTACTATTTGAATGCAGTATGTCTGTGTGTAAAATGGATAGGCTAATGGCTACAAATGAGAGCCCGGAAGATGAATAACAGACTGTTACTCTACCCCTGCTAACTCTCTTCACAGGCTCCAATGTGGGTGGGACAGAAGGCCGAGACAGTGCCTCTTCAGGCCTGCTCCTCTCTTGTCTTCTGAAACTTTCTGTGGTTAAGCTATGTCCCGTTAAAGGTCACAAGACACAATAGGACATAAACGGCTGTGAGGAGCTCTTGCTTAAGGACAATGACCTGTGCCTATGGGTCTCTCCCACTGAAGTTCACACTGTGTCAGCTCGGAGATGGAATTTAAGAGATGTTTTATGTCAGGCAGAACAAGTATCTAAATAGGGAGGGAGGCTGGCCTTTGCTGGGAGACTGTTTTCCTAGCTCCAAGGACTTATCAGACTACATATTCAGGTGTAAAAACTCTCTTGGTCTTTTTCAGTTCAGAAGATGGGCATGAAGACATAGGTATGACCACCCGGCTCTTGTTGAATTTGGTAACAGCCCAATACCACTGGATGCATGGCAAAGGAGTCTCTGTTCTCTGGCCACACCCACAATGTCTACTTCGCCAACTCTTTTGGGATTTATTATATGTCTCCCCATCTTTTTCCTGCTTGGGGCTACTAGACAATAGAACAATTTGGGATTTACAACTTAAGTTCCATGTTGAAGGCTTTTCTGTGAATTCCACTCTGATTTTCTAAGCTAAGCTTCTACCCTGGGGTCCCCAGGGCGCATCTCCATTGCAGAACTTGTCTCAGTAGATCGGAATGTCCAAGCAGAGCCCATGAGCCTTTCCCCTAGGCTCCTTTTGTATCCAGCATGCTGTATGAGATTTGTTTCTTAAATGTGTTGAATAAATGATTGCCGAACAAATGAATGAATGAATGGATGGATGGATGAGCGAGAGGACTCTTGCCTTTACCCTACTAAAACTCAAAAGTAGAAGTAAAAAGTTCTTAGGAAAGCTTGGATGCAAACTAAACCAACTTAGAAACTTGAAATAATTTATGCTAATCTCTCTTAATACAGAATTAGCCTGAACTCAATGTTCTGATTTCTCTCTGGCAGACGGGTTCCTCTGAACTATGCTCTAAGTGTTGAGAAGAACTGAGAGAAGATGGTTTCAAAGAACAGACAATATCTCATTTTTCTGAAGCCACTTTAAGCAAAAGAGCCCAACTAGAAAGATCTATAATTGTTCATGTGACAGTCAAGAGTCACTGTGCATGCATTTTAGATGACAAAGAAAATAAGGAAATGACACATACAAATGGGAGCCGATGGCACAGAGGACACTGTGTTTTCAGGAAGGTATTGAATTTTCCCTTGAAATGAACATTGGGTTCATTTTCAAGTGTTCTAGACATACATCGACAGAGGAAGCCAGGCTATGACAGTGCTCATGTCCTCATTGCCAAGAAATCACCTGAGGTAGGACATCACCCCAAGTTTCACCCTCTGAGGTCGGCAGTCCTGGCATCTGAGCCACCGGAATCAGAGCCAGCCAAACGCCAATCTGGGTGTCTTCCAAACTCACTGTGGGAGCTAAGGTGACACACCCTCCTAATGGTTGTCTCCATCAACAATCACCAACCACTTCACTGATGCACCCCACACAAAGCCAGTCTGTGCAAACACTCAGAAGCAGGGGGCTTGCTCTCTGTCCCCTCACATTAGAGGAGGAAAACCGATAGGAACTCATTTTGATGGTGTCAGATGCTCTGAGCTGTAGTTCGTATTTGTATGAACCTGTGAGGGATTACAGATCTGTGAGCAACTGCACTGTCTGAGGAAAGCAAGAGGGGAAGAGAGGTGGGAATTATCTCATGCTGCCCCCCAGAGAGGAATAGTGCTGGTACGCCAGATAATAAGAAACCAGAAACATTATTAGAATGAGTTTATCTTCCTACCTTTCTATCTAGAAATGCTTGTATTAGGTAACAATATTCCTTAAAAGTAAACACAATCATTTGGAGGACCAAGGTAAGACAGTTAATTTTTGTTGAAAATTAAAAAAAAAAAAAAAACATTTAAAGGCTTTCAATTATTTTCATTTGATGTGTTTGAGTATTTTTTCCCTGCATTTTAGTATTTGCACTGCATGCATTCCTGATGACCAGAGGCCTAAAGAAGGCAGCAAGTCTTCTGAAACTGGAGTTAGGACCGAGAGTCCTGTGGGTGCTGGGAAGCTCAATCAGGGACCCCAGCAAGAACAGCAACTGCTCTTGACCTTAGGGACCTGGCCATCTCTCTAGCTGTTCTCCATTAGGTTTCTTTATCTGCTTGTCTGTTTCCTAAGTTATCCAGGCTCGTTCTCCATGCTGTGTCAGGTCTAGGTCATCAGCCTTCTCACCCCATTGTGGGCAGTAGGGGAGGTGGGCGCCAAGCTATAATCTGGTTCTCTGCCTGGCTATAAGTTGTCTGGCTACTTGTTATATCAGCCAGAATGTTTTAGCACAGCACATTTTCTTTCTATTAGGTAAGAATCTGGCATTGGGCATTCAGCGGCGATTTCTGGGTTCACCGTTGATAGCATTTTGACATTTTGGATTTTGAACATGGCCTTCCTTAGATAACATGTATCATTTGCCTCCTTAAATGCCTACCACAAATCGTCTGTCCGTTCTTCTCTTTTCTTAAGTAAAAGATAAATTTAAGGATGGATTTCTTATCACTTCTACATAAAGTTAAAGCCCAAGGATTTAAAAAGCTAAAATATCAGCTGTTTGGGTCTCTCTAGTCACCAACAGATTACGTTAATTTTAAACTCAAATTAGACTCAAACATAGAAAACTACCAAAGTGCAAATTAAAAAAAGAAAGGAAGGAAAGAGAACTCAATGGGTCCACAGTGGCAGAGTAATGATCAAGTAGAGCGATGTCCTAGCCCGGGATGACACAAATCTGCTTCTGATCATCCAAACAAAATAGAGGGCTGGTGCAGAGAGCTGCTAATTAGAACAATTTAGAAAACAAAAATGCTGGAGTAGTTTGGGCCCGCCATACTGGGCTGGTTTCCATGCAAACTCTTGTGTCGTGATTTCTTTCTTCACTGAGAAGGTGTAATTAGCTCAGCTGCAATGGGTTTGAGGCTCAGGCTTCCTGGTGCTGCCAGCTCCCTCGTGACCAGGAGCAGCTGCCACCAGCTATTCCCAAGAGCCTGGAGCTGAGGCCACCCCACAAGTTTGTGCACTCTCACCCCAAGGTTGGTCTGTGCACTCCCGTCCCCCAAGGTTGTGCACTGGCTACCCCACACAAGGCTGTGCACAAGTCACCAGGAGCAGAAGGCTCAGGCACCTAGTAGGTTTAGGTTATTCTTAAAGATTAGGGATCTGTTACTCCCCAAACCAGTCAGTCCTTTCCTACTCGTCATCTTCCCATGTAAGATAAGCCAGGTGTGGTGGTTTAAATGAGAACGGTCCCCCTAAGTTCATGCATTTGAACAGCGGCAGTTGGTGGCACTGTTTGGAGAGACGATGGGACTTTTAGAATAGTGAGTGTTGATGGAAGAAGTATATCCCTGGGGGCAGGCTGTGAGATTTTAGTCAGCCCACTTCCAGCTTACTCTCAGGGCCTCCTGTGTGTGCAGCTGAGATAAGATCTTTTGGCTTCCAGCTCCAGCTACCACACCTGCTCCTTGCTGCCACACCTTCCCTGCTATGATGGACATCTAGTTCTCTGGAGCCTTAAGACAAAATAAAACTTTTCCTTCTTTATCAGCTGTTTTAAACCTGTGTGTCATGACTCCTTTTGGGGGGTTGAAAGACCCTTTCACAGGGGTTGCCTAAGACCTTCAGAAACACAGATATTTACATTATGATTCAAAACAGTAGCAAAATTACAGTTATAAAGTAGAAGTGAAAATAAATTTATGGTTGGGGTCACCACAGCATGAGGATCTGTACTAAAGGGCCACAGTGTTTGGGAGGTTGAGGCTCACTGTTCTGTGAGCTGATTTTGTCATTGAATTGCATCACAGCAGCAGAAAAAGAACTAAGTCATTAGGCTAGCCCAATCTCTCCTTGATTACTGTGGGTTTCTGACACCAAACATTATCTACACCAGCTTCTCACTTTAGAATGTGATGTAGGAAGAAAATAGTGAGAAAGCACTCGTGGAAGGTGCCGAAGAAGCATCCACCAGAAAAGCTCACAATCATGGTGACAGGGTGATGGTGGGAGGATTAGGATTAATCTCATAGATGGGGTTATTTGGTGTGGAGACAAGGGTGTGCAAGGTCTCCCTTGGTGGGTGCTTTGCAGTTCTCCTGAAAAACCAAGCAGCAATCCCTGCTTCCCCGTTTGATGGACTTGGTGGTAGGTTGCATGCCTCGCCATTTCAATGAACAAAAGTATTCCCCAAGCCAATTCTTTTATGATGCTTCCATGAAGGCAAAAGGTGAGCCATCATTTTGAAATTTTAGAAAAGGCTTAAATAAAATACCTAACTCACGTCCCAAGGCTCCTACCCACCAACCCTGTCTTCCTTTCTACCTACAACAGTGGCCAGTGGAAAGCTGGTACCTTTTCCTCATTTTGAGTAAGCAAAACAAAAAGCCCTCCCAAAAGTACAGACTTTGCAAGTATAATTGAGTAATGGCCACAAGCGGGGATGAAGTTAATGGATTTTTATAGATTTATTATTATTTTTTAATATATGTGCCTGCGTGTGTGCCTGGGTGTATGCCTGTGCGAGTTCATGTATACCACATGCCTGTGGGTGCCCAGGAAAGCAAAAGGCTTGGATCCCAGGCATTGGGTCTTATTAAGGCATAAGCGGAGGGTTTGCCTAAGAAGCAACAATCAAAGATGGCAGACCACAAATGCCACTGTTTAAATAATTCATAGATGTTCAAGATCAATATATATATATATATATATATATATATATATGTTCAAGATCAATATATATATATAATGGCAGCTATTATTTCAGTGTTTTCTTTTTCAAGTTTTTTTTTTTTTTTTTTTTTGGATTTTCGAGACAGGGTTTCTCCGTAGCTTTTGGTTCCTGTCCTGGAACTAGCTCTTGTAGACCAGGCTGGCCTCAAACTCACAGAGATCCGCCTGCCTCTGCCTCCCGAGTGCTGGGATTAAAGGCGTGAGCCACCACCGCCCGGCCAAAATTTCTTTTCTTAAAAGTTCACAAGGCTGATGGATTTTTAAGTCTACTTATAATGAACCTTAAACCACTATATAATTCTGAAATCACAGACCCAAAACCTAAACAGTGTACCCAGCAGAGGTCATTCTTTGATGTTCCTTTCCCTCAACCCAAGACCAACCAACTTTCTGTCTCCTTAGATTTTCTCCTTCTAGACACTTCTTGTAAATGGAGTCACACAACACTGGCCTTTGGTGCCTAGCTCCCTTCTCTTTGTATCCTGTTTTCGTTTTGTTATTTTTTTTTTCTTTTAGATTTATTTAATTTGGTGTGTGTGTGTGAAGGCTTTGCCTGCATCTATGTCTGTGCACCATGTGTGTGCCTGGTGCCTGAAGAAGTCAGAAATCAGATCCCCTGGAATGGGGTTAGAGTTGGTTGTGAAACACTAGGTCGGTGCTGGGAACCAAACCCAGGTCCTCAGCAAGAGCAGCGAGTGCTCTTCATCACTGGGCATCTCTCCAGCTCCTTGATAGGATGTTTTACATTTTATCTATGTTGGGCAATGGGTCAGATGCCATTCTTTTGTATGGCGGAATAACAGCCTATCGATATAACAGCCTATTGATTTACCATGTCACGCTTATCCATTCAAAAGTCAATCAATACTTAAGTTGCTTGTACTCTTTAGACATCATAAATACCTTTCGTACCCGCTTTTGTGTAAACAGAACTTTTATTCCTTTGAGCATATTCATAGGAATAGGATCGGTAGGTTACATTGTGGCTTTATGTTGAAAAATCTAAGCAATTGCTAAGCTGTGTGTCCCAAGCACCTGCATAGTTCTGCCTTCACACCAGCAATGGACGAGAATTTTAATTTTCCCACCTCCTCACCAGTACGTATTACTGTCTGTTCATCTTTATTACAGCATTAGTGGTATGAAGTGACATCTAACTGTCATTGTCCTTTAGTCCCCTAATGACTGGGGTGCTCAGCATCTCTCTGTGTGCTTCTTGGTCCTTCCATACCATTTTTAGAACATTATCTGTTCAAATATTTTGCTTAGTTTTGAGTCGAGTGGCTGATCTTTTTATTATCGAGATTTTCATTACTTGTTTTCCAAATTATTTTTCAGAGATGCTCTGACAATATATTGGGCTTCACTTACTTCGGTCCTAGCCTTAGGATGAAATATGCCCCTATTGATTTGCATAAAACTTAAATCACAACATTTATTGAGTTCTTTCTTTGTTCCGAGTCCTCTACAACATTTATTTTTTAAAAATGCTGCTGCTTGGGTCGTGTCTTTCTTCTTTTCATACTCATGAAGATCTGCAAAACCTTGCCTCAGAGAAGTACCCCCTTGTTTCTCTGAAACTGGAAGACACTTATCCCCACCTCACACCAAGAAAAACAAATTTAATAAAACAGATATGCCTATAAAATACCATCTGCACTTTAGACGCCTGGGAAAAGTCAACCACTTAGGCTTAGGGCAGGTGCTGCTTCCAAGTTCTGTTTCGGACCCTTAAGAGTAAGGCTGCTCACATCTTCTGCAAACACTAAGGGAGTCTCCCAACTTGACTTCTGTTTACTCACCACACACCAGATACGAGCTTATCAAAGGAAAAACCATCACAGTACAGTCTGCTGAAGAGCATGGAGCAAGGTCGAGATTCATTTTCTTAAACCAAGTGTAGCAAAGTTGGCAGCGGGAAAGGATATAGGACACAAGCTGAGAGGGCTCGTCATCGAGGTAAACAACCACGAGCTGTACCAAAGCCAAGAATGGCAGTGCCTCCACCAGCCCCACCCTGTTCTGGAAGGGAGAAAGTGACACAAACAATAATCAGAAGATTTCAAGCCCATGCTAAACCTTCCCTCTGCCATGATCGCAGGGTTTCCAGAAATGTCCCCATTCTTCACATCCAGCTTCCAAGAGCTCTGTTTACTCAGAGTGTGCCGACCCCAAGTTGCCAACGGCCTGGGAACACTGTCTGTAGGTCTACCCGCTCGTGAGGGGCTCTTCCAGAGCAGACTCCGCCACTTTCACTCACTGTGGCTCTGTGAGGGAGCTGCCAAGGTCTCCCGGATACCGTTTATAGAAACAAATCCATACATGTTCAACCCTTAAGGTGTCTAGCTATCATTTCCCCCATCAAACGGAAGTTCTTGGTTAAGCCTTGATCCTTGTGTCCTCAGCCAACACCCTGGAAATGCTGACGCCTTTTTGTCGTGGCGATGAGACGCAATATTCTGGAAAGCCATGGTGAAGGACGGTTCGCCCTAACACTTATATGTTGGACATAGACATGACTGAGAGCATGACCATGTTCCAATCTTGCTGGTATCCAAATTGGAAGAGGAGATTTAGAGGTGCATTCTCCCATTAAAGCCCATGCATGTAAAAATAAAGAAAAATAAAAATGACGAAGGACATGAAAAGATGACAGCTACCTGCATTCTGATGAGAGGGCCCCGGGAGGAAGTCACAGCACTACCACCATGGTTTCTTGGAGGTTTCAAGTATTGTGAGGAGTCAATTTCTATTCATCAGCAATATTTTCTTATGTCAGCTCAACTACCTTATGAATACATGGCCCTTCCACCCGGAAATGGTAACTCCTTGCTGGGGCAGCTACTCACCCTATAGTAGTCGGTGCTGTACACATCCCTGGACATGCCAAAGTCACCAATTTTCACCAGCAGGTTCTCCCCTACCAGGCAGTTCCGGGTGGCCAGGTCACGGTGCACAAAGTGTTGGGACGCCAGGTAGACCATGCCGGCTGCAATTTGCTGAGCAATGTGAAGCATCTGAGACTGCGTCAGCTCAGTGGGCGGAGTGCCCTCCGCCATCAGCACCGCGTCCGGCCCGTGTGCCCTACGGGAGAATACAAGAGGCTAGAGCCTCCGCTGGAAGACTAGAGGGACTCAGTTTCCATTTAGCGGCTGGGGCTGGGGGACACTGCCTGACTTAGGAGAAGAAGAGGGCAGAACGCTCCATTTCACCCACAGTTTTATCTCCACAGCCGAGAGAGCGCCCGGCTGCCTCATTTCTCCTGAGTGGTATACCGGGGTCTGTGTGGACTAGAATAGTGAGCTCTCTCATGCCAACCCATCAACAGACTCATGTTTCGGTGAATTCAGAACTCTGCTGCCGTCAGACATTGGCCACGGACTCACAAACTCTGAGAGAGTAACCTGGCTGAGATGGAGTTAAAAGGGGGGGGGGGGCAGAGAGAGACTGGATTTCCTGGAGGCCGGGTCCTAGCATCAGAGGGTCCCCAGGCCTCCTCAAAGCCGCGTTGCAGCTGGTCACCCTGCTCGAACGCTGATCACTCCAAATGTCCCTGTCAAAGATGGTTAGCTCAAAGTCCCCTTCAGCCCACCTGATGTGTGACAAAGTGGGGCTTTCAAGTAAGTCCTTGACTCTTTTATGGCTAGAGTCCTAGCCAGGAAGGTCATTAGTCTCCACAAGCCTACCGCACAGAAATCAGTTCCCCTTGTGTCCTGAGAGGGCGCTGCAGGGAGTTAAGGAAGGTGCTGTCCCCTCTGCTCTGCAAGGTTTGGGCAAAGCTTCCCTCCACTCCATGGGAGACTAAAAAGGGAGGGGGGTCTCCATCGAGGAAGTGGGTGATTCCATCTTTGGGTCCCAGAACAATTTGGGTGTTTGAAAATGAGAGGGCAAGAATTAGCCAACATTTTTAGCATGCATTCCGCCTTCCCTGAACTATTCCAGCCCAGACATAGCCTTTCTCCCTCAAGGCTGCAGCCTGCAATGTCTTTCTTTGCGTTTCTAAGACATGCTGTCACCAGGCCTTTCACCCTGCTTTCTCAAGGAACAAGCTCTGGCAGAGGCATGGGGCGTGTTCCAGTCCACCACTATCTAACACCCTCATCTGGGGAAGTCTTTGAACTTCACTAATCTGCAGTTTCCTCATGGGGATATTATGTGGGGGGTAGGGGGGATTCTTTGTCTCCTCCTCTGTCTCTGAATATCTAGGTTTATCCATTCTCTTGGGAGGAGCTTCCTGGTTTCCTACCAGGCAAGTCTTAACAGATTTCATCTTTTGTGGCACCCGGGAAGAGCCCTGAGAAAGTGTCCCTGGAGGTTATAAAACAGAGCACAGCATGGCACAGAAGCCAAAGCTCGGGCTGTCAGAATTGAATTTGAGCCCAGTCCCAACCCAAGAGAGTTCTGTAACTCTGTAACCTACTGGGCCTGTCTCTTCATTCTATAACCTAGATCCTTTAAGCAGCCTCCTAGAGCGTTGGCATGAGGAAAAATTAATACTGAGTCTGAGGGGCACTTTTTTATAGAGCTGGGGGAGCTTTTTATAAAGTGGGAGATATCTGAAGAAAACAAAGCTGGGTCTGTAATGGAACTACAGAGCCCCGAGGAAAATGGGAGCTTTCCTTTTCTTGAGTATGCCAAAGTCCCTCCCACCTCAGAAGATGACTCACCCCAAGCTCAAGATCAGGTAAAGGACTGAGAGACATAAACTATAGGGGATCCAAAAGACTAAGAAACGTCAGGCATTCAAGAAATGAACAAAGTCAACGTCAGTCATTGCTCCAGCTGCGGAAAGCTGGACACCTGAGTCTGCAGGAGGTCACCGTTCCAGGGGGAAGGAAGTGTCCAAACCCCTCCTCTGAAACACATCATCTCTGCAAACCTCCTGCAGCAGCCTTGTGCACCAGCAGCAGAGGGAAGCTGGTGACCTGACACCTGACCCAGTGCTCTGCATAGCTCTGTGCATGGGGAGGCTCGCACGCCCTTGAACCGCCCTTCCCTGCTTACTTCTGAGAATGTAATGAGGATTTTCCCTTTGGGGCAGATGTCCTTCCACAAAGGACAGGTGAGTGTCCTGGATAAGTTCTTAAGAGAATTGCAGAACCTAGGTCCTCCTATATCACTCAAAAATAAAAAAAAAAAAAAAAAGTGTGCTGTTCTTCCAAGAGTGGTGATAACAATGCTTCCCCAGTGCTCTGGCTTGGGGAGTCAGCAGCAGGCTAGGGGACCTACAGGAAGCTGCTCAGCCTTCCTGGTCTGGTTGTCTGCACTGAATGGGCTCTGTAATTGACACCTCTTCCCTTACCACCTGTTTGGATGTGCAGGGCTAGGGACCGATCTCAGGGCTCGTGCAGATGAAGCAGGTGTGCCTTCCCATTGAGCTGCATCCCAGCCTCCTTCAGATTTGTTAAAAAAGTGAGTTTATCTGCTAAATTTACTATAAAGTTATTGGCACATAATAGTCATTAGTGTTTATGAAATAGAGTGTGGTATTTTAATGCATGTGCATAATGTATAAGGTATGTTAGACCAAAATAACTGACATACACACCATCTTAGAAATTTACCCTCCCCTTGTATTAATAACATTATCTCTAGAGCTATTTTAAAATGTGCAATTAGTTGTTGCCAGCCATTGTTACCCATTGTTATCCATCTCATATAGTGGGTCCGTATACATCCTTGTAACAGGCACTTCTCAGGAACGAGGAAGCGGCCCAGAGGCCATGGCTGGAGTCTCAGTTCTATCCTCTGCTTCATGTACCACAAGGCTGTGCATAAAATAGGGAGCGTATTTATCTTTAAATTTTTGAAGTATTATTTGGTTTTCATAAATTAACACATCTAATATGCATAGAAATTCTGAATAAATATTATTTGTTATTGCTTGAAAATTACTCATCTGTCTCCACATTCAGAGGGAACTTGGGAGGAATTCTGAAGGGAAAAACTATGAAACTCTTAAAATGAAATTGTCCTTCCCACTGTCCACCTCATGTAAGACCTGCTGCATTGTGCTCGGTATATGAAAGGTTGGAGAGAAAAGACATCTGGCTTTATCAAGCACTGCCAAGATGCTTGGCGATCTGGCATGGCAGTTGTGTGCCAGGTCTCCTCCCAGGAAGAGGACAGCCCGTCCTTGCCATGCATCGCTGCACCTGAGTCTGCTCCTTGGCAGCCACACCAATCCAGAGTGTAGCAGATTCTGGAATCAAGCTGAGTTTCCAAGTTCTCCACGCCCTGCATAGGATGCCAAGGGAGGGCCTCAGAAGGCAGAGGGGAAGCTGGGGTGTAGCTGACAGAAAGCCAAAAGATGAGTGGTAACAGACACACTCACATGCACATACACATACATGCACATATACACATGCATACACACATGTACACATACATGCACACATGCACATACATACTCATATGCACATATACACATGCACATATATTCATACCCATATACATTCACACCTACATACACTTGAATACATACACACACACATACCCACATTTGCACATACACTCATATCCACACAGCTACACCTACACATACTCACACTTACAGACACACACTCATTCATACATTCACACATATATACACAACTCATACATACACACAGACACACATATGCTCCCCATCCCTCACATTGGCACACAGAGCACACATTCACTAATACACACTCACACATATGTACTTAAACTCACATAATCATACATACACTCAACACCCATAATAAGCACACACACATTCACTCACTCACAGAGCACACTCATACATAAACACCCCTAGTCACACCGATTAACACACATACACACAAACACACACAGATGTCTGAACATGCAGATGCATGAAACTGCATCCAGATAACTGCATGTGGGTTTATTTTGTTATAGTATTTAAGAAAAAAACATTTTTGGATTAGGTAGAGAGCCTGAGGAATGATGAAAATATCTCTCACAGGAACAACTAGTCCTCAACCAAACTTAATACTTTCCTTCTTCTCACGTTGGCTCTCACAAAGCCCAGAATCTACCACTGCCCCCTGACTTTCACTCACAGTGAATGCTTTGATAACACGGGTTCTCTGGCCATGCTGGAATGCGGTGCCTCACCCTGATAACCTTACATGTAAGATCCATCTCTATTTCTGTTTCCGCCCGATGAGAATGAAGACATTGTTTCCTTTCTTCCATGTCATGTATTGTCTATCTGACTCACTGTATGCTTCTCCCTAGACAGTCACAGGATGGGGACATTCACCAGGGGACCCTACCAGGGTGACAGCCAGCCCGCAGTCTTGATGACCGAGCTGGTCACCAGGAGAATTCTTCTCCAGACTTTGCATACTGTGACTGCCATGCTGGAGCTCAGTACACACCCACACTGAGAAGACTCAGTTCATACAGGCCACAGCTAGGTACCAGCTTCATGTCTGCTTAGGGGTGGCAGCTCTGCTGTTGTACCCTGGCATCACCTCAAAAGCCTCTCTTAACCCCTGGCACTCTGTGACTTAGCTCACACTCCAGAACAAATGACTTCCTCAGGGCTCATGAGTACTCTAAAGTCCCTCTCACTCTCTTATGTCTCCTCCTCCCGCTGTCTGAGGGGCGGGACTGCTTGAGAAGCCATTGCTGAACTGAGACTTAATGAGGTCTGGGCTAGAAATCCAAGTGGTGCTAGCACCCTGTTTCTCTTTTAGGGACCCTGCTTACATACACATTGCTCAAGGGGACCTTGTTAGCAATAGTCACATTTGCAAGACTTCAACGGCTCTGTCAAATGTTGTTCCATCCTTTTCTTTGAAATCTTTGGTCTTTGGGCTCCGTCTGTTCCATTCTAGATCCAAGAGCTCCTGAGGGCAGATCAGCTCCACACAATAGCTCCCCAGCTTCCATGCCCGGAGCTGTTTCCTACTTCCCCTCCCCCACTCCGTTCCTGCCATACCTGGCATCCCAGATGCTTCACTCTGACCCCACTACAACATCTATAGTGCTGCCTAGTACCTTCGCTTTCTGTTTCTGTAGCCTTGGGTAGTGCACTTGGCACGCTCTTCCAGACACATAGCGTCATTAAATGTAACAAATGCTCAATGAATGCAGAAGGACTAATTAACTACACTTTAGGAGGGATGACCAGGCAGGAAAAAGGAATGTGTTCCTCCTTTCCCTCTGTTCCTTTGTCCATTGTGTGCGGGTGCTTGGGTTTCCCTTTCCCCTTCCCAGGGGCTTCCCATCCTTGCTCCTGGTTATCTGAGCAGTGACATTCTGGCCCCCTTCTCAAGCCCAGGGGGGCTCCACCCCTCACTGTACCTAAGGAACTTGTTGAGGTCTCCGTGTTTCATGTACTCAAAGACCATGATGAGTGGGTCGCCCTCCACACAGACGCCATAGAACTTGACAATGTGCTCATGCTGGAGGTTGGTCAGCAGCTCAGCTTCACGGTGGAAGTCCTTGCGGGCGTTGTCACTGGCGTCCTTCAGCGTCTGTTAAAAAGGGAACACCAAAGAGAGGTTGTTTTAGTAAAGAAAGCCATCAGTGAGTCCTAAGAACTCTACAAGGGATGATCACATGTCTCATTAATTACCCGGAATGTCAGGAAGCCCCCTAATCCCTAAGGAAGTGACGTTCGTGTTTGCGAGGCCTCACCCTCGTGGGCGCACAAAGGTTTGTAGCTTATGGAGCAGTCTCCTAGGCTCATTCTCATTGAGTTCCCAGGGGAGTTTATCTTACAGGCTCCATGCTGCTTGCCTATGGGCTGGACCAATGATCACCAGGGTTTTCTGCCACTTCTGGGTGCCTATTGAGACTTCCATATTATGTATACCTCACCTCTGCTCATGGAACCCTTGAAAAAGGTTGTTTTTTTTTAAGTTTCATCTATGCAGATGTATGTGTACGGAGCCATAAAATAGGTGTGTGTGTGTGTGTGTGTGTGTGTGTGTGTGTGTGTGTTTGGGGACCACAGAGACTAGAAGCGCTGGATTCCCTGGAGCTGGAGTTACAGATCGCTGTTAGGCATGCAGCCCTCTACAAGGGCAGTATGCAGTCCTAACCACTGCGCCGTTCCTGTAGCTCCTTCCAGCCCCTGATCATATGACCCTTTAAAGACTAAATTCTGAAGAGACCTCAGAAAGAAAAGCACAGTGAGGCTTGGTGGACCAGGCCTCCGAGCTGCAATCAGGATCGTGTTCAACCTTTATGTGAGATCCTTTCAAAGCTTTGTCTAGCCCAGTCCACGCACACTGAGAAATATCCTGTTCCCTCAGCTACAGGATGATAATGCGGAGATGCAGTGATCTGAAACACAGCAGCAGGGCTTGCGTGTGCAGGGGTGAGATGCACAGAGCCTCACAGGATGCACAGAAGCGTGAAGAGGTGGCAGAATCCCTGACAATCCCGTGGCTGGATCCAGACCTGGGGTAGGAAGCATGAAGTCTGTACGTTCCATGGTGTCCTAGCCATGCTGCTTTTAGTCAACATCCTGTGTGTATACTCTGTGTTGACACATATTGTCATTTGGCCAGGATTGTGGTAGAGCCAAGCACATACTGAGCAGCCTTGGTGGTACATACATTTAGGCAAGTACTGTAGAGAACAAGTAGGGAGAATTACAAGCTTGAGGTTAGTGTATCTAGCGCATAGGAAGCCCTCGACTGGATCCCATGACCCTAAGAGAAAGAAGTAGACCTTGACCCCAATCTTGACCCAGGTGGTTATAACAAATAAAGAGAAAAGACATCTATATAATTAGCTATGAACCTAGCACCCTGAGTAACCAGCTTCCCTACGACTGTTTGGCCTGTGCCTTGGCATGGCTCTCCTGCATTAGCACTGGTCTTCTGCCTTCACCTGGTCCCCTGAGACCCTCCAGTTCCACTCCATCACATGGAATGTCTGCAGCTGCTAGGGCAACAGTAGATCCCGCCTCTCCAGCCCTGCACAGATTCTCTCCTTTGCCTGGGTTGCTCTCTTGAGTGCAATCGCTGACATAGGAAGTTGAGTGATGCTCCTCCCCATGGGGTCGACATCCCCATCCCCAGAATTTATGAATGTTACTATCCATGGGAAAGGGGATCTGTAAAGTAAGGCTCTCCGGATGTGGGGATGAGCCTGAATGGCTTGGGTAGTCTACTGTCAAACAAAGGCCATTGTAAGATAGAAAGACAGGAAGAAGTCCTTCCCACAGAGGCTTCTGTCGATCTTAACCAGCTTAGACAGCATGGGTGAATGTCAGTATCCAGTTAGATTCAGTCCTGGGACAGAGCTAATGCATGGACATCCAGCAGGTTTGTACTGACTGAGAAAACTTAGCACTAACTGTGTCCAGGATCCAAGAATGCTGGCAGGCCATGGTGGCCACTTCCAGACCCTGGCGGTCATTTCCAGGCCCTGGCGGTCATTTCCAGGACCTGGTGGTCATTTCCTAGATTCTGTTTTCCCTGCAAGGGTCTTTCTGACCAGTGTTACCTACAGATCACACAGTTGGCCACTGTCTGAGCTCCCTGGAGAACATATCTGAGTTAGATACCAGCAAGTGAGACATTTATTCGTGGAGATTCTCAATATCAACATGGATTGGAAACATGGAGAGGGAGTCTGAGCTCTGACTTCATCTCCACAGAAGCCTCAATTAGCTCTGTGGCCAACCTGTAGGGAACTGAGTGGAGCCCTGAGTCACGTGATCCACCAGTCACGGATGCAAGGCACCTGAAGAGGGGAATTCTTGAGGGGAATTACTGAAATCTATGTCTTTTGTGTTTTCTCAGACTTGGGGGAACAAGGTGCAGGTCATTGCTGAGTCTGTAACAGGCTGGATTTTCAATATGCCATTTGCATTCAAGGGCCGCCGTTCACATAAAAGGGAGCAGCCGTAAGTACACTGGGCTCCCCAAGGAAGCAGCGACTGAGGGAGACAGCGCTGCCAGTTGCCATGCCTCTGGAGCTGGCCAGTTCCCTGACTACAGCTCTTCAGCAGCACTTGAAGTTCTCTGAGGACTTGTGACCAGACTCACAGACACAGAGGTCACAGGTGCCACGTCCATCAGGCCAGAGGTCGTGGCATCTTAGGGGAAATTGTGACGTGGCCCTCCACTGTCCCTACAAGCACCTTGGCAGCCTGAAATCGGGAGCGGATCATGGAGTGCTCAGAGAGGCCAGGAATCTCAGGTGGTCATTGCCATGGAAACAGCGCTCTTCCTCGCACGCTGACAAAATGCACAGCAGGAGAGGACAAGGGTGTGGGTCTCTGCTTCTTCGAATCAGGAGAAACTGAGCTGCCACACCCCCTCTGCCTCCCAGATTTAGTCTAGTTGGGTCCAGACTATGCGTCTTTGTCTTTCTGTCATACAGGCAGGTGCCACACACTTCTGTTGATGGTTTTATTTCATTTGGTTTCGTACATGAGCATGGTTTGGAGTTTTCTTCTTCCACCTGTTTTTTTGAATTTCTCAGTGGGAAGTTAGCAAATGAGGGGGATGAGAAAGCAGGGAGGTGAGTTTTGCCGCCCTCTGGGTCTTTTCCTCGATCTCAGAAAAAGCACAGAGACCCCCACACTCCTTGTATCTGCCTTACTTTTAGTTTGGGGTGTTACGTCTGCCTACACCACGAATACCTCACTGGCTGCTAACTCAGCCTAAAGCAACTAGAGAAGCCCTGATGTCCAAGGCTTGCAGTAAGTAGAGACTGCAGGATGGGGACCAGAAGGGAAAGGTGAGTAGACAGTGGGGGAAGAGCTGGATCCATCAAACAAGGACCGAAAATCAAGGATCAAGAGGAACAAGCAGGTTGTACAACTTGCTTTTAAGTGGGGCGTAGGACTGCCCAAAACACTCTGTCCTGGAGACTCAGCCCCCACATCTGTCCTCCTACCAATGCTCCAAGGGTGCTGAAGTGAAAGAGGTTTAGGCTAGAGTTGAGAGTTCCAGGTTCAAATCCTGGCCACAGCCTTCTCCTCTCTGAACCCTGTTTTACTTTCCTGTAGGAAGAAGGCAGCACCATCCATGTTTTAGAAGTGCTGGGAGGCCGCTGAGGGAGTCAGGGGCTGGGAGGCCGCTGAGGTAGACAGGCGCTGGGAGGTTCCCCAGGATCCTTTGTTAAGAAGGACACTGCTGTGATTTGAGTTTGGAAACAGGTCCCTGTATTCAGTTTTCTCATACAAGGGTCCATGTAAGATGAAAGATGCACGGGTAAGGTATGGGGGCCCACCCAAGAATAAGAATGGCACTCCTCCTGGGGCGACCATCATGTCCTGAAGGGCCTTCTAGGCTCTAGGAAATGTCAGGCTGTATGTGGAGGTGTGGGCTTGGCCCTCACACTCTCCCACAGTTCAGAGACTGTGAGGATTTACAGGAAAGTTTATGTCTAAAGCCTTGTGTTTATCACATGCCTAGAAAAGGGTTGGATCCTTGAAAGTCTTTGTCATAGGGCATAGACAAATCCTGCAGAAAAGCCTTCCCAGCAAGCCCTGATTATACCCTGTGGATTCAAGAACACAAGAAAGACAGAGAAAGGCTAGAAAGACACAAAGAAAGGCAGAGAGAGAGGGAGGGAAGGAAGAGAGATTCAGAGGAGAAGAGAGAGAAGGGGAGGGAGGGAGGAAAGGGGAGAAGAGGAAAGGAGAGGGGAGAAGAGGGAAGGGGGAGGGGAAGGAAGGGGAGAAGAACAGAAGAGAAGAGAAGAGAGGCAAGAGGAAGAACAGAATCTTCTTTGAGACAGAAACAGCCCAAGGATTTTGGTAAGCAGCCAGCGTCCCCACTTCCCCAGTGTGGACTCTTAGTGCAATGTCAGAAACTGCATTTCAGTCACATTTTTAAAATCCAAAGCGATCTTACTATTCATGGACCAAACGCATCCTGCAAACCTGGCATCCTCCGTGAGCCCATCCATTTTTGCATGGTGGGCCCTTTTTGGAAATTATGATTCAATTCTATTTTAAGAGATTTGGGGAAATATGGTGGTAAGGACTTGGCCAAATTCAAATCCTGAATTTGGCGTTAAAAGGACAGAATTTTTGTAAGGATAGAATCAGGGCCAGACAGCAATCAGAAGCTAGAAAAGCCAGCATCAACCCTGTTTATAAATATCATTTCTGTTTCGGAACGGTGTCTGGTTGTCATTTTACTCAATTATGGGAGGTTTGGCTGGTAGCAGGGCTCCTGTCGACAGGAAAGCAGGGTGTGGGCCCAGCTCACCCTTTAGCAATCCTCCTACTTCAGCTGCATCTGATGGACTCATTTGCTCAGTCAGCATGCATCCCCGTTCCCTCACTCCAGGCTGCCTCGCAGTGCGGATTCTTTCTCCTGGTGGTTTCTGGATATTCCAAGGCTGGGGTCCTCTCTGACTCCAGTAGGAGGCCTTATTCAGAGCGGAGGCAAGACTCTACCTGTTATGTGTACGTATATTCAGAGCCAGGGGATGGGGCAATAGCCAATATATTCTAGCCCAGAAATGAGAAGCCAGTGAAGTGAAATACAAGTGAGGGTAAAGAAGGAGATCAAAATTCATTTTAAATGCTGAAGCAAAAACTTAAAACCAATAAGAAGCTGGCTAGAGGGCAGGCGACATACCCGGAGTGTGATAGTATGCCTCCCCAAACTAAACAACGGTGTACTTCAAGGTATAGATGACTTAAGGAAAGATGGAACAGGCTTTTAACAGGGCTGAGCTCAAATTCTTCTTGCACTTTAGAGGTCACGAAGTCAGCACGTCTTTGGTAAAGACAGAATATGGAAGCAGCTATGATTTCCTGTTCTCTGCTACACTGCTTAAACACAGAGAGACACGATGACACTCCCAAGCTGATCAGCCAGCCAGCGGTAATGGGGATGTTTGGTTAATGTGCCAGAGGTTCTCCGGTCGAGATCTACTGTTAACAGAATATCTTCGCTTTCCTAGATCTAGGAGACAACAGCGCCATGCCACTAATTACCAATTTAAATGTTGTTATTCCAAACTGTGGTGTGCTTTAGTTGGAAAACAAGCACAGAATTTTGGAACCTTGACACGAATTAAATTTGAACTATCTCATTGATATTTCATCTTAATATGTTGACATGATGATGGGAGATAGGTTGACTTAATAAACTATACTAATAATGTCCTTCTTTTTGCTGTACTAATGTGTGTATCAGAAAATGTCAAGCAGTGACCCAGCTTTATTCGTGACTCCGATTTTCCTGCCAGGAATGCAGTGTTTCAGCAGAGCCAGTACTGCACCCTACAAAGAGGCCAACCCATGCCCTGGGGTCACGGGAAGGCATTTCGAGGATGTGATGTTGAGACAGAATCAAGACCGACAACCTTTCTTGTAGGGTTTCCACAGAAAACAGAAAGCCAAGCATGCAAGTGGTGGCCATGATTTTTTTTTTTTTTTAAGTAACAGGTTCTTCTCTAAAAAGAAGGGTAAAGGAAGCAGTCATCAAATTCACACACAGTGAACTTTGCTAGGCATATTTTAATAAACAGAAAGAAAGAAAGAAAGAAAGAAAGAAAGAAAGAACTTGTATAAATAGAATCTTAGCAATGACAAAGTGTAGTAGGTAGGTAGGTCCCAGACATCTGTAGAAATAAAATCCAAATGATTATACCAAGGTGTTAGAGTTCACTGTAAAATGCTCTCGCTGTATTAGAAACTATATGTAATAACTACGTCAGCTCAACCAACTGTCTGTAACTGGCCTTTGGAAGAACTTAAATTACATGCCAAGTGACAACTTCAAATACAAGAGTCCTAGCCAGGTTGTTGATGCTGCTATATTTATTTTCACAGCAACGCTGGCTGTTAAGGCTCAGATGTAGCAGGCTGACCACCCAAAGGGAGGCATAGCATTAGGTTCTAAAACCCACACTTTAAAAGACTCAGTGCTGTTTGTGCTTGCATGCCATTAAGCTGTGTGATAGGAAATGCTGACCTACGAAGACAGGAAAACAAGCTTAGAGACAGTCACAGGGAAGAAAGGTCAAATAGGAAATAAAATCAAAAGTGGAGTGCAAGCCGGACGGTGGTGGCGCACGCCTTTAATCCCAGCACTTGGGAAGCAGAGGCAGGCGGATCTCTGTGAGTTCGAGACCAGCCTGGTGTACAAGAGCTAGTTCCAGGACAGGCTCCAAAACCACAGAGAAACCCTGTCCCGTAAAAACCAAAAAAAAAAAAAAAAAAAAAAAAAAAGTGGAGTGCAATGTGGGCAAGGCAATAAGTGCGCAGGCTCTGAAATGACCAGGACATCACTGTCAGTCGGTTCACCAGACAAGGAAGTGGCTAGTGGCTCAGCACGGACCTGACTTGACTGTGACTTAGTCTACCATGTAAAAGTAAATTAAAAGGGTGTACAGCTTTTTTAATTCATACATCCAAGAGATACAGAAACATGAAGTGAATCCTCAAGTTGTGTTTGATGTCAGAAGTCTTCTCTTTGGAAAAATAGAACTAGAACCACACACACACACACAGAGAGAGAGAGAGAGAGAGAGAGAGAGAGAGAGAGAGAGAGAGGAGAATATGCCCACACAAACATCAAAGAGAAGTAAAGAACTACTAAGTAATGTCTGGACAACAAAAACAATCAAGCTTTCATAGCAAAACATCATTTAAAGTTCTGTGATTTCTGTTCCAAGAGCCCAGGGAAGACTCAACAGACAGCATTTTCTGCAGCCCGAGCCCCACTAAAACACAAAGATGATCTTTTGGGGGAAATATTGATAAATGTCCTTAAATACGATAATTTTTCATCAATTTCCATTTTGTGAAGACAAGAATTTCACAAGCCACTGTAAACACAAAAGGAGGAAGGAAAGGGAGAAACTGAGATCTGTCTGAGACGTGAACTTGTGAGTGCGAGGAATGGTGTTGATGAGCTCTGTGTGTGTCCTCTCACCTAGGAGTCTTTCTGCTGCTTCAGGATGGAAGGGGATGACTCATTTTGTCGCTTTCTCTGTTTCCTTAGACATACTTGGGGAGGAAATCCCAGTAGCTTCCTTGCCTGATAGTAGCATCTTTGGCACCCATGGCCACTTTAGATGACTGAACTATGGGTAGATTGCTATAGTGATTTGCACTGGTATGGATCTTAGTTTATTGATACAAATTTAAGGTCAATTTGTTATATGTATATTTATGCTCTTGATTAAGGTATTGCGATTATGAAGTTCATTTAAAAATGTAATGTATAATTAAGAAATATAGGTTAATAGATAATCCTCTATATTAAGTCAAGTTTGTAGTCATGTTAGTTAGATTTTCTAGATGTATTGAGATATATTTCAGTTAGATAGGTATTCTTCAAATCTTTCAGAGACCTTCAGAATATGGCATTTAAAATGTTTATGAACTTAGGACTTTTCATGATATGAGACATGTCAGCTCCTGGCAGCACCAATCTACTTCAAGAGGAAGATGGGCATCAAAGAGGCTCCTTATTAAGTTTTTTTAGATGAACTGGACATGCAGGATCCACAGAGAAATGACTGCTGAACTTGCTTAAAGGTGAGATGATCCTTCAGGGTTCCTGCTTCATGAAAGAATCTACAATACATTCTGTAGGATACAGAAGAAAGTGACTGAAATTTCCTGCTTCATGGAAAAGTCTGCTGGATACTATGGGCCTGTAGGCTGAAGATGGATGCCCCAATGATACAGAATAACTTTGGGTGACTGTCCAGGCTGTGAGATGTCTCTGTCATTTCTAGAGTTTTGGAAGTTGCTTACAATGCACTTTCTGTTTACTTAGGTAATAGTATATCCTTCTAGAGTCTTTGGTGGAGTTGAAGAATAGATAGATAGTTATAGCTTTCCTTAGTTATGATAAAAGATAAAGTAAATAGAAATATTGTAACTGTAATTCTTGTTTGATACCTGTTTTGTTTATGTAATTTTACCATGTTAAAATTAAAGCCTTCCTTTTTGTTTAAACAGAAAAGGGAAAATGGTATGGGAGGTCCTTCTGTCTATGTGTTGCTTTTATTGGTTAATGAGTAAAGAAACTGCCTTGGCCTGTTGATAGGGCAGAACTTAGGTAGACAGAGAAAACTGGATTGAACGCTGGGATAAGGAAGGTGGAGAAGAGATGCCATGGATCCACTACAGGAGATAGACGTGCTGAGACTTTGCTGGTAGGCCACGACCTCATGGTGATGCACAGATTAATGGAGATGGGTTAAATTAATATGTAAGAGTTAGCCAATAAGAAAATAAAGCTAATGCGCCAAGCAGTGATTTAATAAATACAGTTTCTGTGTGATTATTTTAGGTGTAAGTTAGCCAGGCGGCCAGGAAGAACAAGTGGCTCCTTGCAACAGCAGATGATGTGTCATGAAGAATAATGGAGACTGTAGATGACTGGGATAAATAACTCCATATTTCCTCTACACAATCAATTTTAGAATTGGTGTAAGCAGTTGTTGGTGTGTTTCTGTCTGTCAAACATCAGTGAGCTACTGAGATAGGAAAGCAGTATGTTACCAGAAGCAAAAGGTGGGCTTGGTGTCTCCTGCTGATGAAGAAAAGAACAGCCGGTCACAGGGACTTCCTCAGATCCCAAGCAAACTTACAGACCCCAAATGACCCAATCATGGTGAGGAATGACTCTTGGGTCTTATTAGAGATGATTATCCTTTGTGTTTTTCCCAACAGATCTCTTATCTCTTTTTAGGACTATAGGATAGCATCTCTGCTATGTCCTCAGGCAACACATATTTTCTCATGGTCAGACTCTGTGCATCATTGGTCTGACTCCCCTGTCAATTTCCACAGATGCCTGGGTAATCAGAATGCTTCTGACATAACTGAAAACAAGTCAATAAAAGATCAAGCTTTGCTACAGCATGAAGAGAACCTGTCTGAAAATGAAGTCCGTGTTAAAGCAAGCAAGCCAGCCAGGAGATGAGAGGAAAAGCAGAAGGAGGTACCCATTGATTTCCAGAAACTGGCAGTGCCTGAACCTAGGTTCACAGTGGCAAGACTTCCTAGCAGGGTGGCTTCCCAGAGCACTGTCCCTTCTGCTTACGTCATTGTCATTCTGGCATGGGTTTCCAAGGATCCTTGCATTCTTTTTAGGGAAGTCAATTCTGAGGTATGAGGTCTGATTGCATTTTCCTGAAGTCAGAACTCTCTTGGGAATCCAGTTTTTCTACCCCATTTGTTCCCTGCTGTTAAATTTTCACTGGTGTAGAAAAGAATGTGCCTCTCATCTCATCCTCACACAAAGTTTCCTCCCTTATGAGTGGTATTGTGCTGCATTCCCTCAAGCGGTGTGTGGGCCAGATCACACATAGACTTTGGTAACTAAGAGTGTGGTCACAGTGAGCACAGGACTAGGTTCCAGCCCTAGAGCTGGTGTTAAACAGCCGCATGCCAGTTGTTTGTCCTTGGGTGAGCTGTTAATCTCTGGATTTCTGGGTTTTCTTTTGTTAGTTTGTTTTATTTTCTTTTAATCATTTTATTTAGATTTATTTATATTTTGTATTTTGCCTGTATGTAGGTCTGTGTACTACATGTGTGCAGTATCTTGGAGCCCAGAAGAGGATGCTAGATTCCGTAAACAGATGGTTGTGAGACACCGTGTAGGTGCTGGGGATAGAGCCCAGGTCCTTTGCAAAAACAGTCAGTACTCTTAACTACTGAGCCAGCTCTCAAGCCTTCTGGCTCTCTCTCTCTCTCTCTCTCTCTCTCTCTCTCTCTCTCTCTCTCTCTCTCTCTCTCTCTCTATCTCTCCCCTTTCTTTTTCTTTTGTAAAATGTGAGTTAAAGAACATTAATAATAGTAGTAGTATCCTTTTTCTTTCTTTTTGATACAGGGTCTCATGTAGCTCACTTGGCTTCAAAAGCCTTCTGCTGTCTCTTTTTGCCAAGTGCTGGGATTGTCAGTGTGTGCCACCAAGCATAACCTATTAAACCATATCTAAACTGATTCTCATTACATTAGATTAGTAATGTTACCTATTGTCTTTACAGTTTCTTTCAGCTGTGACCATCTGTGTTTCATGAAACCACTGCCATGTAGAAATGCCAACGATCAACTCTTTAGTGCCTCAGGAATCTCAGAGTTTCACAGTCTGCACCATCTACTCAGCGACCGCCAATCATCTCTCCACTTATTCAATAAGCATTTCTCTTTTGCATCACGCTACATATCACGCGATGTGCCAAAGTCATGGCTCCCCCTGTAGAGTATGACTGACATCCTAAAAGAGGTCACAGACGTGCAATGTCACTCATTAAGTAAACACACTAATACATAATTTAAAAACCTTGATAATGCTATAAAGGCCAACTACAGAAGCCTTGACAGCATGGAGTCTTGTCTGGTTGGGGGACAAACAAAGACAGGCCCTCCAAAGAGACAGTTTGAACTGAGATGCATGAACTGGTTGCCTGTAGTGATGGTTGGGTGAGGACTGGAGCATTGGGTCAGATGCTGTGTTGGGCCTGCTTTCTAATGGAAAGATAGTTTCTAAGTCACTTTCTCAAAACTTTTAGTAGAGAAAAATACCATTATTTCTTCTATGGGAAAGAAGGAATTCAAAAACATTTACATCTGATCTCAGAAGAGCGTCTGCTGAATTTGCCAGCACACTTCTGATTTACCCAAGACTTCACCTGCACAGCTTCTCCAGCCCTTTTAACTTCATACCTTGAGAAAGTCACTTGACTTTTCCCTAGGTCTCAAATTTCTCATCCATAAAACATGAGGCTAGGGTTTTATTTATATGGTTTTAAAGGTCTCTCTCATATTCAGCATTCCTTGTTTCTAGAAATAAACTGGAGTTAGCCAGGGAGGGGACATAAATCCTACAAAGCAGACTTGCAGCTTTATTTCAAAACCAAAAATCAGCTTGCATTCATAGTACAAAAAAAATGTTGTAGGAAGGGTAGTTATTGAAATGCATGTTGGATGTAACCAAAAATAGCTAATGCATCGGCAGTTAGTGCAGGGAAACTGCGATGGAGCGTTTCCTTGGCAACCGGAGTAACTCAAAGGTAAAGCAACTGGGTTTGATCAAAGACTAGTTTCTCTTTATGGGCTCTTTAATTATAATTCAGTATAAAGGGGAAAACGGTTGACAAATTCATTTCACTGAAAAGCAAAGGTCATCCAAAAAAACCAAGAAAATGGCAATTCGGTTGAGGCAAACAAGCAAACCCTTGAACTGGAGAGGTATGATTGACCTATGTGCCCTTGAAGGGCACATGACCTAGAACCCTGGCTCCTTCAAGCTACTAAATTATTTGCGAAAATCAAACCAGAATTCACATGAATCTGACATCTGTCGATCTGGATGTAAAGCTTTGGATTTTAAACGAAAGTCAGCTCTTTCCAGAGAAGGATAAAGGACAATGGCTGCAGTTTCTTAGCATGCATAGTCAATGCTGCAGAGGTTGCTAGGCAACGGTAGAAAGGCTGTCAAGCATCCCCTGGTGCATCCAATGGAATAGGAGCAACCCAAGTCACTCCAGAGAGGTGAGAGGCCATGCAGTCCTGAAAGAAATGTTCAGTTTGGCATTGCTTAAACAGTGAAACTCAAAACATAAATCATTTTGTTATGGTCAGAGAATAAATGGTGAATTTTCCTCCAAGAGTTCTGAATACATTTTCAACTGGAGCAAACCCTATAAGTGGGTGTTCCCTGGTTGCAGGTTGCAGAGAGGCTCTGTGCGAGGTCTGTAAGTTGTTCTGACCTGATTCACCCTGGAGCTCACAAAGACACACCTCTGAGTTCCAGAGGGTTGACATGGCTCCCCGACTGAAGCCTGGGTTATAGCAGGCAACCCCCTGACTTAACAAACATTTGTGTTCGAGGTCCTTGCTATGAAATTCCTTAGGTCTGTGGTCATAAGGTAAGAGTAAAATCTTAATTTACTGTCCCTTTGTCCTTATTTCAGATGACAATTTCATTTTAACTCCAAGGAGACTAGCAAAGAAGTCAGGATTTGACAAAGGGTCAAGTACCTTTTCTTTCTTCCCCTAGCAACACTGTTTAATGAACAAACATTGATCACAGACCGTTAATTTGCAGAAAGATACTTGGTGAAGCCAGACAGCACATGAAGAATGAGTGCTAGGTTTGATTCAAAGAATTTGGGCTATAATTGGGCCTTAAACAAGAAGAGGGTCTAATTGACAATGGTAATGGGAGAGAGATCCAACATGAGTTATGTTGTGAACACAAGAGCAGAATGGTAAATGGTCTTCTAAAGTCCAGTTGAGGTTGGGCAGGGGTAGACAAGTACCTATGTAAGAACCATCAGTTCATCCCTCATTGCTAGTAGATAGACAAGGCTCGCCACTTGGTTTTTGTGTCTGCCAAAAAGGGATCTGAACAGACACATTGTGAATTTAACCACACAGCACCTTTTCCTTAAGGGCACTGCAGAATGACAGAAAGGTAAGTACGGGGCAGGGATGCGAGGCTAGAGTTCCAGAAACTCTGCTGGATGCCCATATATCTGGCCAAGATGTCTCAGCTATTCCCACACTGCCATTTAGAATCCCTGGTCATCCAGGATTTTTACATACTTAAGGGGTCACATATATACCACTGTGAAGTGAACTCAGAGTCTAAAGCCTTGGTTAGGCTTCCTGACTGGATGCCAAATAGATCCAGCATTTTGCTGATTTGATACAAATGGTTATGTTAGGGATGGACAATCCCTGTGATTCTCCCAGCCTGAACACTTGTTCATCTATAAAATTGCAAAAAAATTGCAACACATTTGGTCTCATTTATTCCCAAGGGTAAAGAAGACTGAAGAAGAAAGCAGAGACTAGAGATAAGACACTGCCAAGGACCCTGAGTATGACGATCAGGGAAACTTTGTCGAAAGAAAGGAGAAGGAAGCAAGAACAAGAGTGGGGATGGTCACCTCCAGCCACCACACTCATTCCTGCGGGAGTTTTTAGCCCATCTGGTCCCACATCGCCTTAGAACAGCCCTCTTCTCCCCTCCTTTCTCAAACTTCCATGCATTTTTCTGCATCAAAGTCATAATCTGTATTTGACAGCTGATGATTTCTAGAGCCACTGGTCCTTTAGTTGTTGAAATGTGCCTCTCTTAAGGATTTTCTGGGAGTTTATGAGCATCATGGCTCTCTGGACAGGGCTTCTGAAATACTTCAGATCATGAGGAAAGAAGATGCACAGTGTTTTCATCTGAACAAAAACTTCACAAACCACCTGAGCTTCAGGATGGGTGCCTTCATGAATAATTTTATTCTCTTGATTATCCATGCGTGTATAATAAAACCTGGTATTATAATGGAATATGCACCAGATTTCTTAAGGAAACAAAACACTGTCTAGGTTATAATGACTAAATAAATATGATTCATGCAAATAAATGGTCCCTGTTTAGCAGAAACATAACTCAACAAAACTCAGTCATTAATCTAAGAGATTAATTTTTATCACATTAGTCACATACACGTTCATTTGCCACTTAACACTTTTATAATTGTGTGACCTTTTAAATGCTTGGCATCCATACATCAAAAATAACTGGTGAGTGTTCAAAAAAAATATAATGCATGCCTAAGTTAGTTGTGGTATTTTTCTTAAGCTCTACGAAGCTCAAAAGAAAACTATCTCTTTTAATGATATTATTCAAGTTATTGAAGAACAAAACTCTTTTTAAGTTTGGAGAAAGATGACTGGTGTGGAAAGTCCTTCTGTATATGTGTTGCTTTTATTGGTTAATAAAGAAGCTGCTTTCGGCCAATGGCTTAACAAAATATAGCCAGGCTGGAAGAGATATATATAGAGAGAGAGTAGATGGAGTCAGGGAGAAGCCATGTAGCCCCACCAGAGACAGACACTGGATAAAACTTTACCCAGTAAGACATAGCCATGTGGCAATACACATATTAATAAAAAAAGAGGTTAATTTAACATATAATAGTTAGCCAGAAACATGCTTAAGCTATTGGGCAAACAGTATTGCAGATAATATGGTTTCTGTGTGATTATTTCGAGTCTGGGCATCTCTGACAACAGGAGACTATGATGAAGACCTTTTAGATGTTTTTGTTTTGTAGAAACCCTACGTTAACTAGGATGGTAGAATCTAGAGGAGATGCCATATGACTCTGGGTGAAACTTTGTCTCTGCTATAAAAAAATATCTGTGGTTTCGTACAGTTTGGGAGAGACAAGTGTAGATGGCATATAGGAAAAATCAGTGCAGCAGAGTCAATATGACTTCCTTCTAGAACCTAGAAAATGTAACAAGTTCCAGGTAATGGAGTCACTAGCACCTGGTACCAGAGGATAGGCGCTTACATCGGAGCTTAGCTGATTGAATTCTGTTTGATCCCATTGATCTGGATCTAGAATTTGGTCAGCATAACTTTAAAGAGAAGCTTGGAGCTAATCATGACCTGCAGATTGGATGGTTGCCACCAAGAATCACTTCTGACAGACAGTCGAATGTGACCCAAATGTCCTGACTACTCATTTAGGCAGAAGAATTAAAAACATGTGTACTGTTGAAGGTACGTACTCCCAATTGGGTGACTAAAATACCATAAAATTAAACTCCTATTCTTCAGTGCGACCATGAACAAGGAGATGTTCTCTTACCTTTACGGCTACCAGGATCTTATCCTGCTCAGGACAGAGGTTGTAGCATTCTGCCAGAAATACTTTCCCAAAGGCTCCTTCCCCGAGCTCCCTCTTCAGAACGATGTTATGTCTCTTGATGTGCTGAACAACTGTGAGACAAAGATACACATCATTCAACAGCTGCTGTAAGATTGTCACAATGTGCATAGGACCACTCCCTTCTCACTGGCTAGTTTACAACGTTTGTGGGGGGGGGGGGACTGAGCCACCTGCACCCCTGGAAGCAGCAGAATCCTAGACAGCTCCTCTGGAGATGCTGTTTTTCATAAAATTCGAGCGGTGATCAAGGTTTTGATTGGATGGGAATTATCCTCCCTAATAATTCATGTGGTTCTGATCTCTGTGGGCCTCTGGGGACTCTGAGCAGTACTGTTCATGAATATAAGGACCCATATTTACACCCTGTGTGCTGGTGGCACATCGGGTTTCAGAGGAGCGGGCTGAGCTCATTAGGAGAGTGCCCTGTAAAGTCAAAGGACTCCCCACTTAAATCCTGACTTTCCTCCTGGCCTGTCATGTATTCATGGGGAATCAAGTTGCCACTTCCACTTGATTCACACTTCACACTCCAGTAAGTCCCAGGCAAGCATTTGGTTAACACGCTAGTGGCAGGGCAGTTAAAGCCACAGCTGATTTCACTGTTTCCAGAACTAGAGTTGAGAACAGTTCACCGGCGTTTAAACTGAGAGCTGAAGACAGATTTTTCTTTAAGGAAATGGCTCTCAGCATTTGCTGGCTTCATTGTGATTTGGGGCACAGATTATCTGAAAATGTTACCTCCAACACAGTAAATGTCTCTTTTATACTTTGGATCACAAAGATTTTGTGATGGTCAGAAATAGTCTGCATACTAAATATTACTGAAAGATCTCATTTCCCAACCTTGATGACACTCTCCCAGTTAACTGAGGCAATCATGCAACAAATCAGCCTGAGTCTCTGGAAATCCAGGAATGGGGAAAAATAAACAAATCAAAACAAAACATGTCAACAACAAAAGCCAAATCTGAAGTTTCATTGAGCTAGTAAGATTAATTTTTGCCATATTTCTCCATGATAACACCACGATAAACTAACGTGCGCTACACTTTTCTGTTTCTCTTGAACAAGCCAGGAAGCCCTGCCCATCGCCAAGTCCCGCCCATCGCCAAGTCCCTTCCAGGGAGCCTGCCATCCATATCCCAGCAGCCCTCTTGTTCCTGCCAAAACTCAACCCTTCAGGTTCCTGTGCAGTTCATGGATCGGGTCTGCAATTCCATGGGCTGCTGGATATATCCAGGTTTGTAGCCTTCTCAGATGAAGGCCACGCCCTGCCTTCTTCCTGCGGGTCAACACCTGCATTGTGTTTCACCTTCCTCCTGGCAGACTCCCAGGTATTCTGTAGCTTCACTTAGGGATCCAACCTGCATCCTCTCTGCCCTGTCTTTGCTGACACCTTGGATCCTCCAGTCACCCAACCAAACACCTGCCTCCCATTTCCCCTCTTGGGTCTCAGAGCTCAGGGAAAGGAGAGATTCAGGAACTTGCCTGAGCATCACACCACCAGGCTGCTGTCTGCCCTTTGTGTTTTGGTAGTGAACAGTCCACAGGCATAGGGCCATTTGCTTTAGCTCTTGGTCAGACTTTAAGCAGAATGTCCTGGAAGTGAGTCTCTCAGGGAGGAAAGCGCTTCAGCTGGGCTCCCTTCTCCATTCACCCCGTTCATAAAAGGCCCTATGATCTATGATCCATTTTCCTTCCAATACCCCAATATCACATAAGCAGGGAAACGTCCCGCCTGCTTCCTTCCCCTGAGATCAGTTACCCTCAGCTTTTCACTCTGGAAACTTGACGAAAATCACTGCAAACTCAACATTAAAAATTAAATGAGGGGCCGAGAGGCAGAGGTGCACGCCTTTAATCCCAGTACTTGGGAGAAAGAGGCAGGTGGATCTCTGTGAGTTTGAGGCCAACCTGGTCTACAAAGTGAGTTCCAGGACAGGCTCTAATGCTACACAGAGAAACCCTGTCTCGAAAAACAAAACAAACAAACAAAAAATTAAATTAGAGTCAGTTAGATGCTCCAGGGGGTAAGGACAAGCCTGACAAGCTGGATTTGATTCCTTCAACCCACATGATGGAAGGAGAGAACTGACTCCTGCATATTCTCCTCTGACCTCCACACAGACTCGGAAACACACACACAGACACGGAAACAGATATGGAAACACACATTAAATCACTAAGGTAAAAATATCAATGATTAAGAGTCCCAATTTCCTCGCAAACTGCTCCCTCTGTTTGGAGGAAAACTCAAGACAAGAGCTTTGTGGACTTTTCTTTGAAATGTATTCTGTTTCTGTGCCCACACTCCCCTGTCCCCAAGGGGATATCATCGATGGAATTTTCCAGACTGGAAATTTGGCCTTCTTGGTCATTTGCCTCATGAGCAGTAGGAAAGAGCAAATTTTCAGTATTATATTGCAATCATGTCATCATCAATGAAAATAATGCACTCTGCCACAAAGTGGCTGTCCCGACTTAACTCGCCTCCTGCCTCAGACACATTTAAATCCAATTCTTGGTATAGATTCCCCCAGAAGCAAAAATGTTATGCACATTCAAAGGCAATAAAGTATCAATCCATGTCCATATCCATTATTACGGGATCCAAAACTAATAAAGATATAAATAGCTATGGCTCTCTCCACTTAAGTTCTCAAGCAGGAAATGTGTCTTTCCCATTTCCAGGGTAATGGTATTTCATAGAAACCTTGGCCCCACAAACACAGCCTGCCTAGCTCATGGGGCATAAAGAGGACTCCATTGAGTGCCCTTATAATGCCAAGAACTAAGTGACCAAACTTTTTTTAAGGTATTTATAGTTCTGGGGCGGAAGGTACCGAACAGGAATGGGGGCTCAGTGGGGCACTCTGACCCTCCTGTTTCCCTACAGTCCTGGTGCCAGGCTGTAGACTGAACTTGGAGATAGGAGACAGACTTTCTCGCCATCAGGATCAGCCCGTGCTGATGTTGAAGTGAAATGGACATTTCATGGGCGACACCTCTTTCCACTAGAATACTTCAGACTCCAGCCTGACCCTCTGTAAGTGGCTGAGCATCTCATGATGAACAATTTTATTTCATTAGGAAACTGCCAAGAAACACAAAACATGAAAGAGAAAAACAGGATATTCAGTCACTGGCTGCCACTAGTTGGGCGCTAGCTATCTCAGTAGATGGCAGTCTGTGGAGTCCGGCCAATCACTGCTCAACTTTTGGATTAAGTCTGTGTGAAGATGGAATAATGTTTTGGATTTTCATCTACATTTTCATTCTGTTGCAAATTAGTACTAAATTGAAGATAAAGATCTAAGATCACAGATGAGAAGCAACACTCAGACAACAAAAACTGAATATTCACAGATGTACTATTGAGGAAGTGGTGCTTTTCCAAGCACAGTTCCCACTGAGAAGAGGGAAGAGGCACCTTCCACATGCTGACTGCTATCATGGGCTCGAAGATGTGTGGAGGCTTTGGAGAGTCCTCAGCCCTCACAGCACTCTGCTAGGGCAGACTTACCTCCGTTCTCACGTTAAACACAAAGAAATGATTTATGCTCTTGACTCTACCCCCACAGTAAGTAGGGAGCTTCCTAAGAAGAGTCTTCACGACAGAGATCAAATAAAAAATGAATGCACAGAACTGGAAAGATGGCTAAATGGTTAAGAGTACTTACTGCCCTTGTAGAGGACCCAGGTTCTGTGCCAAACCCTCATATGGCAGCTCATAACCGTCTGGCACAGCGGTTCCTGGGACTCTAACACCCTTTTCTGGCCTTCTCTGGTATGAATGTGGTGCACACACACACACATAAGAGCAAAGCACCCATATACATTTTTAATTAAAAATTTAATAAAATAAATATACAACACAAAAGCCACCCCTGGCCTAAGCTTTGTGCAGGGAGTCCACATGGTCTCAATCCTATAATCCATGGAAGTAAGAGCCTATGGGTATGCACAAGAAGGCTCTGGGTGGAAGCTGACAAATGGGTGTAATTTCCCTGAACCCGATGCCAGGTCTAGATCACATTAGGTTATCAAACTTCTTACATGAATAAATAACAGCACAAGCATACAGAAATAGGCGCATGACTGAGACAGAGAAGACAATAGTGGAGACAACATGGAAGTGGGGAAAGAGGAAGGATGAGGAGGGGGCAAAGGCTGGGTGTGTTTAAGAAGGAAGGATGAGAAGGGGGCAAAGGCTGGGTGTGTTTGAGAAGGAAGGATGAGGAGGGGGCAAAGGCTGGGTGTGTTTAAGAAGGAAGGATGAGGAGGGGGCAAAGGCTGGGTGTGTTTAAGAAGGAAGGATGAGGAGGGGGCAAAGGCTGGGTGTGTTTGTTTAAGAAGCCATGGCGGTCGTGTCCTCACCCCCGAACAGCAGCAGGTGGGACAGTAGGAAAGGGGGGTGGAGTCACTCAGATGGAGTCTCATACTAAGAAACAGGGACTTGCGGATGAATGACTTCATTGTGCTGCCTTCCACTTCCTCGTCTCTAAAGGATTGAACTGGGAATAAATGATACCTTGGGATTTCTCCAGGACATGCATTCTACCATCTATGGTTTCTGATAATCTGATCATCTGTCAATCCATCAGTAATATATCCATCTTCTACCTATCTATCCATCTATTTGTCTATCTATCATCTATCTACCTACTATCTATCTACTTGTCTATCTGTCTGTCTGTCGGTCAGTCTGCCTATTGTCTACCATCTACCTACTTATCTGTCTATCTGTTCATCCACATCCATCCTTTGTTTCAGCTCTATGAGCTACAGCGGGTCTTTGTACAGAGGAAGAAGCAATGTGTACACCAAGACAAGGTTATTCTGGCTGAGGTAAAGCTGGAGGCAGCCGTCCAGCTAGGGAGATGCTATGAAACTCCCTGTCATGAGACTGGAAAAAAGCAGAGGCCGGACTCCCATCTCCCATCTTTCCTCCCCAGGTCCTGTGTCTTTCATGAGCATGGAGTTCAGCATAGCTGGCTGTCATCAGCTCTGCTCTCCACTAATCCCAAAGGGAGCAGAGGATGTCACCAAGGATTAATTCTCCGAGAACACAAGGACAAGCAAAGACAGAGGAGACTCTAGTGGACTCATCGGAGGCAGGAGACAATCCTAGAGTGATGCTGAGCAGAGAATAAGGCAAACAGTCATGGATGGAGTAGTTAGGAGGAAATAAATACACAGACTCCTCTCTGGGGGCTTCGGGACAGTGAAGGGCAGGGTCAGAGGCAGTCAGAGCAACCTAGACATGGCATGGGGGTGGGGGCGCAGGAGGGATTTTGAGGTTTGGGGTGCGTGCAGATTAAGAGGGGTGATGGTGGGTGAGAAATTTAGTGGACCAAGAGAAGAAGAAATGGCAGAACAGAAGGAAAGGGAGAAATAGGTGGTGGGGAGATTCCACCACTGGTAGGTGCAGGGAGGACAGTGGGGGAGGGGGAGGGAGGTACTGAGAACAGTACAGATTTTGAGTAAATCACCCGCTGAGGTATCTGCCATGATTCCCATTATAGTTACAGGCCACTGGGGACTGAGCTGAAATTCAGGGCTCTTGTTAAGCACAAGTCACCTGAATTCCTTGAGCCAAGCCTTGCACTGGGTGCAGCGAAGGATAAGGCAGACTCTTGCAATGGTTTAACCTTCCTGGGAGGGCAGTTGGCATCTGCCTGGATGCTTTGTGCAAGAGCCAATGGCATCAGCAAAGCTCCTTTCATTCCAGACCCAATTCCAGCGCTCTGAGGAGTGGGGGGTGGGGAATGGCCATGGCGGGGAACTGCGGTTCATGTAACCCGAACATCATAGCAGGTGAAGTAATAGAGTTATTTGAAGTTAAATTCAGTTTCTTGGCAGAAATAGGCAATGTGGGGGGAGAAGAGCCCCAGAAACCTTTCAAGCTGTTAGACTGAAAGGAACACCACACTTCAAAATACACAGACGGTACATCCTTCGCTTTGACATCACCGAACAGCCAAAATTATATCTGTTCTACACACTGGCATGTGGCAGAATTGGATTGATTTGCCCTGACAGCTCTCCCTGCTGGGACAATACTTGTCAGTCAGCCCCTGCAATGTTTGTATTTTCGAAAATCATTGTGCCGAATGATTGTACAGAATCCTGGCAGGTGGGCCAGACAGTCTTCTCTGAACACCCTCCTGACCCTGTATCCTGGAACTCTAAAGTTCTTCCCGCCCCCAAGGCTCCCCAACCTCCCGTGGCACCCTGCTCACTGCCTCCTCCCAAGCTGTGCCTATCATCCTTCATTTGGGGCTCTACGCTGGCGTCTGTTTTGTCTCCGCTCCTCCGCCTTGCCTCCTAAAGCTCTCTGACCAGCTTTTGTACATGAGTGGTTCTTTGCCAAAGTATCTACAAGAGGATTTGTGGGGAATATGCCATCCAAGAGCAACCCAGTAGAAAGTGAACTGTAATGTCAATATTTGAGCATCTTTTCCATGTGCACACACTATAATAAAGGGGAGGAACTTGGTAAGTAGTACGTGCATAACATGTAGGCAAGAAATACATGCATAACACAGGTGAGAAATACATGAATAACACATAGATGAGAAGTACATGTGTAACACACAGGTGGGAAGTACATGAATAACACATAGATGAGAAGTACATGCGTAACACACAGGTGACAAGTACATGCATGACACACAGGTGAGAAGTACATGCATGACATGTAGGTAAGAAGTACATGCATGACACACAGGTAAGAAATACATGCATGACACACAAGTCAAAGTGTGCTGAATGGAGGAAGGACATCAAACTGCTGTGTGAGTCGGCACACAGAAAAGTCTTAGAGGCCACCAGAGGCAACTTAGGACCATCAGACTGGGACCCTCATGAGGAAAGTTTTGAACACAATAGGAAGAGACAAACACTTAGCTTAAAAACATAGAAACTGTGGGATTTCACACAGCCTAGGACATGACTGTTTCCAGGGCTGTTTTCTTCTTCTGCTGTTGACTCTGCAACACTTCCCAAGACGGTAGCTAAAGGATGGTCATACCCAGGGGTGCGTGGTCAATTTCTGAACTATGTGGGCGGGGTCACTGATAAGATATTTGGATGCACCTCAGGTGCTTCCAGCTTGGCACGGCCATGGCTTTCTGGGCAGTTACCAAACATGCGAAGCAGCGGAGCCAATGACAGCACTTTAACAGGCTTACATCATGACTCACATCTGAAGACGTAACATCCCTGAAAGAATATGACAACAATTTCGGAATCTTTCATTCCAATGCCCTCCCTGGCCCCAGCGTTCATCATTTAAGCATCTATGTAAACAGGACAGTGGTCGTTGCTCAGAAGATTAAAGAGTGGGGGAGAGGAAGGGACTCGAGGGGCATTCGTTAGGAATCCGCTGTGTGTCAGGCGCTGCTATGCTAAACATCTTTGTCAACAGTATCATATTCAAACCTTCTAAGTGACCTGGGGAGAAACTCCATTCTCCATTTGCATGGTCATAGAACCAGAGAGATTGTCGAGAAACTTGGCTGCCACCACACACCTGGAACGTGAGCAAAGATGCAAGGTTTGGCTTCAGAGTCCAAGCAAAGACTTCCTGTCTTTCATAGTTGATGATTTTTTTCCCTTGATCAGTACACTTTGATTGAGACAGATACACAAATAAGAGCCATAAAATACAGAGACTGCCACGACGGAGATGAAATATGTAGGGTTAAGAGATTTTAGAAGTTTGGGAAAAGGCCTTCCAGTCTGCGCTTGAAGGTTAGCGGGTGCGTCATTCAAGTTTTCCATTGCAAAGCTGTGCAGGATTGAAATGTTTGTCTAAAGGAGAGCATTGTTGGATGTAACAAATTATGACATTTCCAGAATGCCAGGATGTCACTGACTTGATCACACCCTGACTTTCATGTACAGACACATCTGCACTGAAGCCTGAAGCCAAAAGCTATTTAGGTCAAAACAAATGAACTTTCCATCCACGCAGGCCAAACCAGACAGATAGCTGCTGTTTGATCTTCCTCACCTGAATCTACCACTGTATCTTCTTTTCTAAATGGAACTTCTGAATTTTAAAGAACTCATATGTGTGTATGTGTGTGTATATATTTATATAATAATTTAGAGAAAAGGTTAAAGGAATATGCAGTCATGGCAACAAATTCAGTAACATCAGAGAGTCTGGATGAAGTCAACTAGAACCTTCCACACTCTTCCCTGTCTTTGATCTCACTTCCCGGGCAACCACTGAAAACCAACTTGATTATTGATTTTCCGGGATCATCTCCAGGGTTCTAATCAGTCTTCTTACATTTTGCTTTTGTCTCCCATCATAAGGCATGCCCCAATTCCCTTCTACATAACTGTGGATTTGTCTACACTCCTTCCAGAGGTGGAGAGTTGGGCTGTTTTTAGTTCTTCTATGTGGCTTTTGTACTCTATTCTGGCCAGGCCTACCGTGCTTCTGTGAATGATGGAGATGTTAGTGTCTCTATGTTCACTTCCTTACAACTGCCCCATTTTCTTGTTTTGTCTTTATTGAATCATTGGCAACATTATTACATTGGTATTCAAACTATAATGATACAGTAAGCGCCTTCGGATTCTAAAAGGTAAACTCCACCTCTCTTTTTGCTTTCTTTTTCAGGAGGATCCATTGTCCCCATATTCAGTTGATCTCAAATCTTTCTTGAGCTTGAGGATGGACCGTGGGATGGTTGGTGCAGTTTCCTGTGCTCTGGTGTTAGTTATGGAGTCCCCACGAACAATAGGAGGCCTGGCTGGGACAGGGTCATTGGTAAGCACATAGATGGTCCTTGCTTTAGAATGAGCAAGTTTACATCAGGACTAAAGAGAATGATGGGGGAGGGGGTCTCTGAAGTCCCTTAAGCCTGCATCATTTAGAACATTTTAGAGAGGGATTTGGGAGCTGTTTCCCCCCACGAATATATATTGGCCGCTGGATAATGCAGAGGTGCGGGTCTCTGACACAGCTGACCCCACCCTGGGGTTAAGATACTCCAGTTGCACCCACTGGTATTAATCCGAATCACACCGGGTCCCACCAAGTATGGCAGGGCTGTGTCCACTGCAGGTCCCCAGATTCTGAGCTGACTGCATTTCACACATGAGCATGGTACTTCGTTCCCGGAAGTGCTTAGAGAACTCAAATGTGAGGATACCCACCAGCTCACCTCCCCTCCAGGGTTGCAAGCGGGAAGCAAACAGACATGCTCTGCTTACCACACCCATCCTCCTTATCTTCAGTCTGTTTCTGAGGTTGTGCTGCTGGAAGCTTCCACAGCAGATGGAGCGCTCTCTGAGCTCAGACAGGCTCTGGGCCTGAAGGCCTTAAACAGCCCACTCACTTAATAAGCGAAGACAGCAAGGAACCAAGTGTTGAGTTCCCAGAGCTGCTAGGTCCCCACCCGCATCTGGTTGACTTTAATCTGTATTGTTTTCATTATACTTGATGCTTCTCACTAGAAAGAAATGCTTACTAAGCAAACACAGTGACACACAGCTCCGATGTGTAAGAATGAAGGAGAAGGCGGGAGAAAATGGCTCTGTGAAGTCAACGGAATATCCTAGAGCCTGTTCTTTGCAGGCGAGGTACCTTGCCTCTGAAGGTGGCATCCTTATTCCTATGATCATTTGCCTAGTCACACCATCTACCTCATTTTAAAAAAACTATTTATATATTTTTATTTTATGAATGCAGGTGCTTTGGCTATATATGTGTCTGTGTACCACACTTGTGTGATGCTCACAGAGTTAACAAGAGGAGATCAGAGACCCTAGAACAGCATTACGGATGGTGGTTAGCTACCAGGGTGACGCTGGGAGCCAGACTGTTGTTCCCTAAAAGAACAACAAGTGCTCTTAACCACTGAGCCATCTCTCTAACCCGATATAGCACCTATCATGATGAAGAGCAGAGTTCTGAGTGTGAACTGGTGTGATAACTCCTAGGTGGGGGCAGCAGTTCTTCTCTTCTTAGTCTATGGTCCGAGAATCTCATTCCTATGTTCTGTGTTTTGCTGAAGCCCCCCCCCCACACCTCTCTCTTAGCCCCTACTGCTGTTCTCCCACAATTACTAATTATTTCTTGAAACCCACTGAGTCTGCTCAGCACTGCCAGTGTGCACATGGGGACAGGGACAGCCACTGTGTCTGCGTTGAGAGCAGATGCGTGATGTGAGGCATGGCACCCAGGCACCTTCCCTCTCTGTCTTATGATAAGGGCTTGTCCTCTGCTCCTCTGTCATCTGGAAAAACCTCCAGACTCTGCAGTCAGCGTCACAAACTCCACTCAGAAGGACAAAGATGAAAGGCACACAGCGGAGACAAAATTGTCTAAGCATGCGGGCTCAGAAGAGAGCATGATTCTCTCCATGAGGCTTCAGTGTCCTGGTGGGGTTCTGTAGTGGGTCAGACCAATTAGCCACTGCTGGCTCCTTGGGTTGGTGATGGAGTCCTGTGTGGAAACTCTCTGCTATTGGCAGTGCTCTTCTGAAGGGAACAGTTCAACCTGGGGGTTAAGATGCTGTACTTTCATTTAGTGTGAGTTTAGGACTGACAGGGCCGAAAGTACTGAAATTCTATCAGCTATGGTGAATATGTATAGCTGAATAATTTGGACAACGGAAACAGAAAGCATTAGCTAATGGCTGTGGCTCCCCGGTTCTAAAGCAGCACATCAGAAGACAGTGGGGATTTGTGCTGGTGAGAAGAGCATGCTTGTTTGTTCCATATTCAAAACTGTGCAGCGAAGAAGAGCTGGATGTCCATCCCTGAGGGTAAGACTCTCAGCAGGTTTCTAAGCAAGCTGCTGCAGGGTCCCCGAGCTGATGTGTGAGCCATGGGTGAGCCATGGGTGAAGGATGTTCCACCCAGATGTTCTGGGAGGAGACTGTGAGGGGTTACACTCTCCTGTGCGGTGGGTGCCAGAGTGGCTGGGGGGGGGGGGCAGCAAGCACATGGGTAAAGAAAGGGGAGATGTAGGAAATGGGCTGAACAGAGGGAGGAATGGCAGCACTGGTCACCTTCAGTCTAGTGTAGAACAAAGCATCATTACCCTAACCCCAATGGGCCTCAGCCCCCCTAAGAGGCATTAGGGAGAATTTGACTTCCCAGGAGCATCAAGCTGTCTGTAGAGGGAGTGGGGGCCTAACCTTGAATTGTTGCTTCTCTGCTACAGACACCACCTACAAGTACCCCAGGCAAGCAATTGTACAGTCTTTTGCCACAGACGACCTCTTGGCTGCTAATTGACTGGAGTGTCACTGGCCCTTTCTGTGTCGGGATTAGCTAAAGCTTTTCACATTGGCTGCATGATTACCCCTCACTTCAAAGTGTGATCCTTCTACTTCTAAAAGAAGGCTGCGGAAAAGTAGCCTGTCATATAGTGCTGGCTGTTGCCTCATGTATCTGGTGTCTAGCTTGGACTTTGATGACACAAGGAGGTGGTGCTGTGGGAGGGGCCATCTCAAGTACCCTCTGTAATGATCATAGGTCCAAATTGCTTAAGGGAACATTTCTCAGAACACGTTGCTCTCATTACTGATACAAGATTCTGCAGGAAACAAACTCCTCCTTCCGTGGTGTCCCTCCGCCCTAGGGTTTTACACCTTTATGCAGCATGATGAGGAAGAACGGGGTGTGGAAAACCCAGACGAAACTACCCTGCCTGCACGGGAAGCAGTGAGCAGAAAGGAGGGGCTGGGAGCCATGGAGGAAAGCATCCTAAGGGTAGAGCTCTGGGCCCAGGTGGTGACGGGAAAGTGAAGGATGAACCAGATGAAAACCTCAGGTCATTCATAACCATCAGCTGACTATCTGGCTTCCAGCAAGTCACGTGATGTGTTTGTCCCCTCTGATTTCTTTCCTGTCACTGAAACTCTAAAGCTCACGGGGCACTACAGAGAGCAAAATGATATCCTAAATAAAAAGCACTCAGAACAACGAAATGTCCCACAAATGTTACATGGCATGACCACTGCTACTGAGTGATCTGGCACTCAAGATTCTACAGTGCCTTATGGATACATTTTATTGGTTCCATTTAAAGTTAAACATCACAGGCAAGCCACAGTAATAGCGGGGCCCACTGTTCTTGGAGCACTTCAAAGCTTGTAAAGAACTTGCCCATGCTATTTTATTTTAACATTAAAACAACTTTGTGAAACTCTCCAGAACTCTACTTGACAGCTGAGGAAATGGAGGTTAAAGAGGTCATGGAATCTTCTCCACCATCCTAGCCCGACCTCCAGCCTGGCTTTGCTTCGGAAGTTCAATGATCCAAGTTCTTTACGTGAAAGAAGCCTGGTGGGTTTTCTGGAGGCTAAGATAAGACAACAAAACAAACAAGAAGTTCTTCCTGGAGATAAAATTTGTAGGCAAAATAAAACAATATGAGATGGTAGTGTGGGGATCACACCAGACATTTGCCTTCTGGAAGGATATGAACTCGAGGAAGCAAAAAGCCCATGTAGATGGTGACTACCGCGAAGGCTTTGTGAGTAAAATCTCCTTGACAGGGATGCGTGAGGTGGGGAGCATAAATTTGCACAGGTGGAAGTCCCTAGGTGACAGAGCAAGGTACAATGTGGTGTGTGTTCACATAGCTGAGAAAGAACAGAACGAGAGAGCCAGGCTTGCATGAGTACCATAGATTGCATTGCACAAGCAAATGGAAGTTTTCAAGGTTCATACAAGACCAGGAGATGTGGTCGCCATGAGCATGGCATGTTCAATGACAATGCTCAGAAGCAGAGAGAGCAGCAGACATAGGAGCATAGTCATGATGTTCTAGAGTACAGTGGTAGCAAGGAAAACATGAGGGTGCTATAAATCCTAGGAGCCATATTATTTAATCATCAGAACAAAATAATTATTGATTCAGCAATGATAGTTCACACAGCTTTCAGAAACAAATCACTTCCTAAGCAATATCCTCTCGATCACACTGCCAATCTAAAAGACACAGTTTGTTAAAGCAAAGAGCTCATTAAATTTCACATAAGTTTAACACAAAGGACTCCTTATTTCATCCCTTCATCTTCCATCCAAGAAGACCTATCAGGAGCAAAGTATAATAAACCCTGTTTGCACAGATACCTGTGCAGGTAGTTATGACCGCGTGACAGACTAATCCCAACCCATGAAGTTGGAGGATGCTAGGCAGCGCCTTTCACTGGACCCATACCAGCTTCTTGAGATAGAGGTGGAGATAGGATGAGAACAGACACAGTGAAAGCCCCAGCATGGAATGGAGCCAGAGGTGCTTGGCAGTGGAGGACGGCACTATGGGGAGAGTGGACTCTTGTCTGTGCTAATGCATTTGGATGAGAGTCTTGGAAGGCAGCGTTAGATGAGATGATGAGGACGGCCTCCCTTGATGGCATCAGTAACGATACTTTTAAAATAGAAGAGAAATCTAAACAGGCGACTTGCTCATCACACTCTGTTGGGGAGCAGAGGAACTGAGCGATCCCTGCTGTTGACCATGTCAAGGACCTCAATGCCCAGCCCATGGGAGGGGCAATGCTTTCCCCAGGTGAAGTTCAGAGGGATGGCAAAGTCTTCCCCTAATTCATGTGCAGATGTTGACAGTGTGTGCAAAAATGTCTGCCATAGCCTTCTCTCCTTGGATGTTTATGCCCTGAAGACTGCTCCCCTACAGAGACAGCTTCTACAGACGTTAGCTGACCCATCTCCTTGTTCAGCCATGTGGATACCCATGTCTCCTGTTTATCTGAATATAATAATCTGCCTCCATGTTCAGCTGTGTGTTCCCTGATTTTCCTTCAATCATGTATAGTAAACATACTGAGCTTCTGGTGTGTTATGGCTTCTCCATGTGGGAGCCCAGCCCACCTAGTCCCAGCTCTTCTGTATCTGTGTGTCTGGCGTTTCTTCATTCCCCTAAACAGGGTCAGTCTCTGAAGAGGCGAGCATGTGAATTGCCTCTGCTGTGTTATACTGCAGCAAGAGGCCCCAGAAGCAGACAGTGCATGCTCTTAAGCTTCAAGCTTCTACAACTATGAACTAAATAAATGTCTGTTTTTTATAACGTAACTGATCTCCAGTCTGGCATAATAGTAAAAGAGAATGGACTAAGACGGATGAAGACTAGGTCCAAACACTTGGCTGCACAGCCTTCCAGAAGCCAAGGCACTTGATGCCTGCCACCTTTTCAGCAACCATTGCTTTGTGCTATCCCAAAACAAGAAGGCTAAACCCTGAGCTGGTCACTATCTTTGGTGTGGTCAGTGAGCTTGTGGTCATAATCATCCTGAGACTATATCTATAGCTCCCACATTTTGTAATTTGAATTAATTTGGGCTTTAAATTAAGACCCATTTCCTCCTTTAAATTTCAGCAGCTGGGCTGTAGTTCCCATTGGCTCTTTGGCATGTGAGCATCAACCACACACACACACACACACACACACACACCTCACTTGACTTTTGACATGCAACCAGCCACTTCACACACTGTACGAACAACTGCCTGCCAATCAGTGAAGTCACGTCACCCTGTGACGGGAATGCGTGAAATAAACCACCCAGCAGGAGGTGGGCAGTGGCATGTACCATGCAATGAATGCAGACAGGATTCTGCCTCCCATGGTTTGCTATGCAGTTGGCTTCTGAAACAGGCGAGAACAAGTTTCAGTGGGTGCAGAATCCTGTGGAGGAAAAAGCTCTGTCTGTTGATTGCCCTTAAGTGGGATAACAACCCTATGAGACAGTCACCCTGGGTTAACACTGGTAGGACAAGGCAGACTGCCTGCTGCCATCAAAATCTGAGAGAACACCTTCTTCCCACCATTGATAGATCTGCGGTAATTCCAGGAGCAGAACTCCCCAGGCAAAGCCACCAGAGTCAGAGCCTTGGGGGCTGTGAGGGCTCCGGACAAGGTCAGTTCCTGTCGCAGCATCTGTGAACATCACACATCTCCCTTAGCCAGTTTGTTATGGTCTTTCATGCCAGGGGACCACCATGTGACTGCTACTGCGGTCAAGGAACTGCCACCCATTGGCTCTACCATTGCCCATATGTCCAGCTGTGTCCCCATCAGAATAACATCAATCCCAGACACAGGCAACTCAGAAATGGTCCTTGAGCCCTTAATGACATTTGATAATGCGTGGCCGGATGTAAAGAAGGACTTCTGAAACAGGGATGCTGATTTGGGGCCAAATGCATGTGTGTGATGCTTGATGGTGTCACTGCCTCACATGACATCACCACAATACCCAGGAGGACCTCTGTGTCCTCAACATTGTGTAGAGCAAACAGCAGGACTGAATGTTTAAATAAGACATGTCCTGTGTCTATATGAAGAGCCATAGATGATTGATGGCTGCAGAGCGATGGAGAGCCAGTTTTCTCCAGGGATGTTCCGTCCGTGCCCTACTAGATGGCTCCTCACCCACGCACACACAGGCAGCACTGTGTGGACTAGGTGGGTTTTAAAAAAGAGCAGGTAGAGTTCAGAGGGAAAAGTGATGAGGGGATGGAGAAGAGCTGAAGGAAGGAGAATGGGATGGGTTTGATCAAACATGTTATATGCATGTGTGAAATTATCAAACAATTAGAAATTAATAAACACAAAGGATAAGAAAGAAGGAATGTGATGTGAAGAAAACCACAGGACACTGAAGAGCTGGAGGCTGGGAGACAATTAGCTGGACCAGGAGAAGGGAGTGTGACAGACTCCACACACAAGTGAGCTGGCAGCCCTAACTAATTAGCAACAATTAATTTTATGGTAGGAGCAAGAACACATGTATTATGTTCTATAAACGCTTAATAGATGTCATGATAAATCACTGTCGTCTCTCCCTGGAAGCTCAGCTTGCAAGCAGGAGGACTCTAAATCTTCTGGAATTAAGAACAGAGATCAGCAAAGACTTGATTCTTGTTATTAAAGAAATACCCTCCATTCCTCTTGTCGTTTGGCTAACCACTAATGTCCATTGCTCTGCATCAGGTTGAGGTGTGCCTTGGACTGTGTTTGATAAAGGAAGGTCACAGAGGGATCTGCCCCAGGAAGGCTCTAGAGTCTATTGGAGCACTCTGGATCTGGTGTCCTGTGTATCCGGAACAAGCTCCCAGGCTGAGATAGCAGACAGCTCCTTTCACGTTTACCTCCTCCTATCAACTGGCAGTGCCCGTGTAGGACATCTTAGAATCTAGTGATTGGGGATTGATTGAAGATGTCTGCTGGACACTGGGATGATGGACACTATTGCTCGTGTGTTTATCACCATGACTATTTTTTTTTTCTGCTGATCAGTCTTCTTCCATCCCTGGGCAGCATCTTCATTCTCTTCTGAGGAGAGCCCACATGAAGCTCACCATGTCCTGTGGGTCCCATCTTGGAATCACTCCAGCCCCTTTCACACTTCCCAGGTTTTCAGCAAGATGGCACTTTTGTGAGGTGAGAGTCACTGTGACTAGGGTTAGCTGTGTGCTAGCCCTTCTCTTTGCCCCTACCCACCACTTAGACCAGCAGTCATCAGGATGAAGGTAGACCTGATCACAACATTAACTGCACACTCAGAGATTTCAAATGACAAACTCAGGCCTAGGGACTTTCTGAGGTCAGTTTCTGGGCCTGCTCATCCTTCACTTCCTTCCATTAGCCCACGGCACTCCATCCTGCTGCTGTGAATCCAGTCACTTCCTTCACCACCACATCTGTCCTGCCTAGCAGGGCATGTCTCCACTGATGGGGAATAAACACGATACCAATTAAAAATACATACATACCAAGTGTTCTACTAACTATCCATGAAACTATCCACCATGAGTATGCAGAGTCAAGATGGTGGAGAGCATAGGCTTAACCCAGCTTTCCCCACTACATACAGAAACTCAGTCTGCAGTATCCGTTGTCTGCACAGTAAGATGGAGAGGTGGAAAGAGAAAACTGATTGGCTGGATGCCCGGGATGCATCACAGGGAGTCCCCTGGGTTTCCTCTCTGTCCCAGGAACTGAAGAAGAAGAAATTTAAGATACAATGGGAATAAATTCACCTTCAGGACATGACTGACTTGTTCTCCCAAAGTCACAGCAAAAGGGTGGCCTATCAAAGCAGGGAACTTTCAGGCAATAACTCTCCACTAAGCTAGCATCCTAGAAAAACCAGGTCTCCTTACCCATGCCAGTGAGAGCTGGACAGGATGCCTTGACTTCTATGCTCTGGTCATAATAAGGAAAGCATCTCTGGTTCCAAGTGGTCAGAGAACATCAAGGAAGAAAGCCATTGGCAAGGGGCTCAGCCATGATTCCTGGTAGTCAGAGAAGGCCAAAGTAGAGAACCAGGTCTTCTCTAACTCCCAAGGGTAGCAAGCACCCTTCACCCTATAGTGACCATAGATACAATACAAGAAGCCTGGACTCCCATCTTCATCCATTCTCTCTTGGGATAGTAACACAGGAAACTTAGTGGAGGGTCAACCTGTATTTACCACTGCCTCGTGATAGAGAGACCACCTGCTCTTCCCTTACACTGTATTGTCGGGAAGCTACTGAGAAAGAAATAACAGGGCATCCCATCGTTGGGATGGGTTATCTGAAGTGACCTACTGGGGACCCACGGCTGTTACGTAAACCTCGCACCGTGAAGAAATGGCCCCTTCAGTGACAAGACTGGAGAGAGAACTTGGGTTTCCACCTAGCCTGAAGTCCCAAGATGCTGCCAGCTGTCCTCGAGTGACCTGGGAGGAAGTCGGAGTGAAACCAAGGAAACTCTGAGCCCTGTTCAAAAGCTCCAAATACCCAGATCCAATAAATGAAATAAAGCTCTCCCGCAGTGAAGGCCCAGAGCAATCTCAAACTAAGACCATAAAAGCCAGCAGATGTCAAGCCAGAATGGCGGCTGTGTCAAGGTCAGTGTGACAAGGGTCTGAAGGCAGCCAGAATGGCCAACAGAATGGGGGGGGGTGGATACTGACCAACAGTCATCAAATCGAAAGCTAATAAATAGATATGGCTACAGGATGGTGGGGGGATTGATAAAATAAGATTTAAAAAGGTAATCAGAATAATAAAAAGAAACCAGACTAAAAAGAAACCTTTTGGAACTATTGTATCCTTATAAAATATTTAATAGTGATGTCAATGTATCCTTAGGGGGAAGAAGAAAATGAGCAGTGGCTGAAAAGGCAGCTGAAGTCACAGCTATCAAAGCTTCACTTACCAGGGAAAACAAGAAAGTGTGAGGAATAAACTCCTGCTGTGGGATCCTTCAGCCAATAGCCTTTAAGATATGGGTGTGGTCACATGTACTGTATATGCAGCTTCAGAGGCATGTGTGGTCCCTTGGCTGCTGGATTCAGTCCCTGCCCCCCACTCATGAGGAGGATTGCTGATCTGTGAGTCTACCCCTAAATAAAAAAGCCTTTGGGCTAGTGCAGGACATTTTATTGTAATCAACAACAGAGTGGCCCCAATCAACAACAAACTCCAAATAAGATAAACCCAAAGGAGTAGGTATACAAAGACTGATCAAAATTCAAAAGTCTAAACATCCACACAAAAGCTAAAAAGCAGGGAGACGGTTGGTGGGTAACGTGCTTGCCGCACAGGTGTGAGCCCTTGTGTTTGAATGTGCAAATCCATGCAAAAGCTGGATGCACAGCATGAACATGTGCACACAGGGTACTCCCACGGGAAGATGGGAGGCACAGTCAGGAGAGTCCTTGGAAACCCATGAAATAACTACTGTGGTCTTCACAGTGGCAAACAATAGAACAAGACCCTGTTTCAAACATGGCAAAAGGCAAGCATCAACACTCAAGGTTGTCCTCTGGCTTTGCATGGACACTGTGGAATGGGTGCCTGCACAGGTGCATGTGCACACACATGTACATGCACACATGCACACATGCACAGGCACACATGCAAATGTACACATGCACACACAAAGAATGGATAAGCTTTAGCAATAAAGAAAAATTATGGGAATAACATTGTCTGTTCATAAGGAACCATAGAGACCAGAATAAGGCAACACAATATCACTTTAGTGATGAAAAACAGAAGTATTCTGCTTGCTTTATTTAGTTTTATTTTAGGCCTATGAGCATCTGCCTGTATGTATAAATGTGTACCATATGTGCCCAGCATCAATGCAGGCCAGAACATGATATTGAATTCCATGGAACTGGAGCCATGTGGGTGCTGAGAACCAAACCCAGGTCTTCTGCAAGAGCAAGCAGCTCCTCACTGCTGAGCCACCCCGACATTTCCAGAAAAAGCTCTGCTAGCCTAGAATCTTCTGTCCAAAAGGAGCACCCCTGAGAAACAAGACAAAAAGGAAAACAGCACAACACATGTTCCTTCTTAAAATTTCTGGTTATGTTGGCAGCTGAAGCAAGAAGGTATACAGTGTTGCTGGGATTTCAAATGTGTGCAGAAGAAATATCTGAGACAATTACACTATAATTGGAAAAAGAAAATAAATGAGGTAAAGTTCCCATTTTTCATTTAAACCAATAAAATGTCAACATTAGTATATGATGCTGTGTGTATATTAGACACCTGAAGCAGCCCGTAAAAAAAATAACCCAAAGCTGTGCAGGAAATATCAGCTGAAAAACATCTGTGAACAATCCTCATGTAATTTCTTAATGTCCTAGAAATCCAGAAGAAGAAAATAAAGAAGCGAAACAACCACAAAAGAGAACAAACAGAAAATGAAAGTAAAACAGCAGGCAGGCTAACATGGCATAGCTATCCTAAGTAGGATGATTTAAATACATCACTTAAAAGGTACAAACTGACAAATTAAGAAGATATCTCAACTGCATGCTAGCCACAGACTCACTTCAAACATGGCAATAAGTCAGAAAGAGAAGGATGGAAAATGTACCACTGACAATAATCAGATAATAAACACAGATACTCATCGGAGATAGAGAGGGATATTAAAAGTGGTAAGTGAGTGAATTCACCAAAAGACATAACAAAACTAAATGTGAATCCCAATAAAATATCTGATAATGAGGAAGGGAGAACAGGTAATGGAAATCACAAGCCCATGGCTGAAATCAAAGCTTTCCACACCTGCCTCTCAGCAACTGAGGAAGAAATCAGCAAAGATATAGAAGAAATTGGCACTGTGACTGCATCTGTAGGAATTACAGAAACGTGGCTGACATGTATCAGGATGCTGCCCTCACCAACAACAGAGTGTGTGTTTCTCCTGTGTGCTCACGGAAGACATACTAAGATCATACCCTGAACCATAAAGCAAGCAGCAGAAATTTAAATAAACCGAGTACATGGAGTGTGTTCTCTGACCACAGAGAAAGCAGAAGTAACAGAATGACAGGGGGCAAGTCTTTGTATGTATGAAAATTAGAGCACTATTTAAAAGAATCCATGGACCAGACGAGGAAGTGCTCACAAAGCCTTACCCCTAGCAGAGGAACTGACAGCCAATAGCTGCAGGAGGAGGGGGAATCAGCTTCCTTAGGATAAGGCCCTGATAGGGCATCATGTTCCACTGGATGCCTCTGCATCCATCCCACACTGGCAACACTAGATGGACTCAGTGGTTTAAAAATTTTGTATGCTGTTGGGAGAGTAAGGTTGTAGAAGGTACAGGAGGACTAGGAGAGAAGAGAGTGTGGGGGGTACTCAAAATACATTATAGTCATGTATAAAATTTTTTAACAATAATTTTTTTAAAAAGACACTAAAATATATCACAGCAAATGAAAACATAACACATTTGTAAGACACATATACAGAAATGATAAGAAGAAAACTGACTTCACTAAATCTTGAGAGGGAAACCTCTCCTGCACTTCTCCATCTGCCTAGCTTCCACTTCGGATGGGGGAAGGCTTGCTGGACCACAGACAATGGACCCATCCTTCCCTGTTCATCCAGCTTGTAGTGTTGACAGGTAAGGGATCACTGACCTCTTGACCCCCTGCCACATTTTCATAGGTTTCCTAGTTCCTGGTTTAGGTGGAAGTAATCCCTAGACCATCACCCCAAGAATCCCACATGTACAAATTTCAATGCAAAAAGAATGAAGACCCAAGACAACATATCTCCTCTAACGATTAATACTCCCATAGCAATAAAAATGACCTGGAAGATCATAAAGACAAACGATTCAAAATTATTATAACCATGTTCAAACAACTCAAAGAGGGCAAAAAACAAAAATAAAAACAAGATCTGAGTGAGATGCATAAGTAACATCAGATGTGAAAATCAAGTTCAAGTAAAAGAAAAAATTGAAGAAAAACAAAACAAATGATGCTAAAAATAAAAAACCCAGTAAGTGAAATAAAATTTTAGTGGAAAACTTCACAATAGGAGGGTAACATGGGGTACTGAGGGTCAGGACTAGAAGACAAAGTATAGGAAGTATACTACTCAGTAAAGATCATTGAGAAACTTATTAAAAGCCATGAAGAGAAACTGGGAAAGCTTTAAATGACCTAACTTTCAAATTATGAACACAGAAGACTATCATACTGAAAGCCTAGAATATATTTTCAATAAAATCATAAAAAATTCCAACAGCTAGAGAAAGAGATGCTTATCCAGGTACAAAAGGCATATAGAATTCTAAATGGAAATGACCAAAAAATAAACTCCCCATGATGTATTATAGTTAAAACATTTAAAACATAGAAAGAAGAAAGGGTATTGAAAGCTGCAAGAGAGAAAAGTCAAGTCTTTTAGAAAGGCAGGCTCACCAAAATAACTCCTGGCTATTTGACAGACTCTTTAAGTTAGATGACCTGGGAAAATGTATTCTGAGTTCTGTACAATCATAACTAGCAACTGAGACTATTATACCCAGCAAAATTATCCATTACAATTAACCACAAAATAAAAACCTTTCATAATTCCTCCAAAACTAATCACATTTTAGGACATAAAGAAAGTCTCCACAGATATTGGATCACAAATGAATAAATAAATTATTGGATCACAAATGAATAAATCAGAGTATGAAAAGCAAGAGAAACTATAGAAATTACAAAAACTCATGAAAACTAGACAAGCGTTTACAGTTAAATCAGGGACAAGACAAAAGTGTTCACTATCCCACTTCTCTTTTGTACAGTGCTTGAAGTCTTTTCTAGAGACAAGAAAAGAAGATAAAGGGATGCAAATAAAAAAAAGAAATCTAAGTATCTTTATTTACAGATTATATGATTCTATGCATAAAAGACCAAAAAGATGCCACCAGAAAACTTCTATAACTGATAAACACACTCAGCAATGTAACAGCATACAAAAATAATACAAATAAGCCAGTAGTTTAGTATGTTCCAATAACAAACATAATGAGGAAGAAGATAGTAAAACAACCTCATTCATATTTGCCTCAATGAACCTTGGAATAAATTTAACTGAGAAAATGAAAAACCTGTACAATGAAAACTATAATAAACTAACGAAAGAAATTGAAATGGATAAAAAATAAAAGCTCCTGTGGTTGTGGACTGGTAGAATTAATACTGCAAAATGTCAATCTTACCAAATACAATCCACATATTCAATGTGATCCTCACCAAAATTCCACCACAATAGAAGTTGGAAACTAATCCCAAATACATACAGAACCACAAAAGACCCAGTAGAGACAAATTAATCCAGAACTTTGTGAGATGTGTTACCATCTCTGATTTGAAGTTATGCCACAGGACAGAAGTGATAAAAACAGCACGGTATAGTGTAAAAAGAGACACCTTAGTCAATGGAATAGAACTAGAGACTCAGATATTACCCAACACTCTACAACCACCTGGATTGCTTATAAAGAACAATAGTACACATTGGAGAGAAGACAGCATCTTCAACAAATGGTGCTGGTCAGACTGAATAGGTACACGTAGAAGAATGAAACTAGATCCTTATCTTTCACCCTGCACAAAACTCAACTCTAAATGTTGACATCAACTTGATAGCCTGATAGTTGATGCCAACATCAGCTTGAAAGCCTGAATCTGATGGAGGAGAAAGCAGGAGTTGCTTTTGACTCACTGTCACAGGAAAGAACTTTCTGAACTGGACCCCAAGAGTGCAGATATTAAGACCAACAATTAGTAAATGGAGCCTCATGAAACTAAAAAGATTTGTTCACCAAAGTTTTGTCTAGAACATGCAAAGATTTAAAAACTAAACTCCAATAAAGCAAACAAGTCAATTTAAAAATGGGGCAGGGAATTAACCAGGGAGTTCTCAAAAGATGAATTACAAATGCCTGAGAAATGTCTTTTAAAATAGTCAACATCCTTAACCATCAGAGAAATGCAAATTAAAACCATTTTAAGATTTCCTCCTACCCTAGTCAGAATGGCTAAGAATAAGAAAACAAATGGTAACAGATGTTGGTGCGGATGTGGGGAAGGGAAGTACTTGCTTGCTGCTGGTGGGAGTGTGAATAGTGTAGTCACAGAAATCAGTGTGGAGGTTCCTTCTTCACAGAGCTAGGACTAACTATACCAGTGATCCAGCTACAGCACTCTTGGGCACAGGCCTATAGATGCATGTCTACTACAGAGTTATCTGCTCCTCCATGTTCACCACCCCTCCATGTGACATAGTATGCCCTAAATGGAAAGTGTCCATCTACTGAAGAATGGAGATAAAAAGTGTTTCACACACACTATGGAATATGATTCAGCTAAAAAGGAAAATGATGTTACGAAATGATCAGGCTATGAATGAACTCCATCATTCTGCACAAGGTAATCCAGACCCAGAAAAACAAACACAGCGTGTTCTCTCTCATATCTGGATACCACATTTGAATCTTTACACATGTGTGCTTAAATCGGAGTACCCACAAAACTCAGGAAACTAGTAAGGGACTAGTTCAGTGGAGGGGATAGGACACAGGCAGAACAAAGAGGAAAAGAGGAGCCATGGAACAGGAAGGGTTAAATGGAGTGGGCAATGGAAGGTGGGGAGGGTTAACTAAGACTGACAACCTTTCAGAATTCTGTATAAAACCTGCTACCGCACAGGCTTCCTAAAATATAGACAAAGACATATATAAAAAGAATTTAAATGGAATTATCCTATAACAGGGGGCAGTGACCTCCCAGATAACATGCATTATGAATGCGAGGCCCAGAGCAAGGTGTAGGTTACTTCTTTTCAAGTTGGAGGTTAGTGGGTTACCAGAGGCTCCCGGACATTATAATCCAGTACCATTGGTTTTATATACACCCCTTCCTTCCCAGAACTTGATGGTAAGACCCTATCGCTAGAGATGACATATGCTTGAGTCATGGAACATGGAAAGATAAAGCTGATGCTGACTGGAAGCTTCATCTCTACTGGCTAGCTTCCACAGTGCTAGCCGTGTTACACTTGCTACTATGGGGAAAATGAAAATATTACCCAGTTGCAAATTCTGCCAGCTACGGAAACAACTGGCCTTGCAAGGTATGCCCACTGTCACCACGGCAGACGAATATTATGGGGAGAGCCAACTACTTCCTAGTTCAATGTAAAACATATTCCACACAATGAAACTCAGGTCTAGTACTGTTAAGTGGACCAGAAATGTATGTCTGGATAGATCATAGCCCTATGGGGAGAACATAGCATTCTCATCTTAGATCATAGGCCCTATAGGGAGAACATAGCATTCTCATCTTAGATCATAGGCCCTATAGGGAGAACATAGCATTCTCATCTTAGATCATAGGCCCTATGGGGAGAACATAGCATTCTCATCTTAGATCATGATCATCGGCCCTATAGGGAGAACATAGCGTTCTCATCTTAGATCATAGCCCTATGGGGAGAACATAGCATTCTCATCTTAGATCATAGGCCCTATGGGGAGAACATAGCATTCTCATTCTACTCCACAGACACGGCAGTAAATGGCCCCCTAAGTTCTTATCTTTGTTGCCATAGAATAGTGCATCTCCCAACCCCCGGCAGAGAAGTTTCTCTGTGTTGTACATGACAGTTGATACAGACAGACAGTCATAGAACAGAGAATCAGAAACTGGAATGCTCAGCTCTAAATGATATATCCACGCCCCTCCCCTGAAGGAAGAGGGAAGAAAGATTGTAGGAGTCAGGTGCGGGAAGCCTGTGGGGAAACACTATTTGCTGGACATGATAAGGCCTTTGCATCCACGAACTCAGAGTCGCTGTGGCTTCATAGACAAACCTGCAAGGGAACAAGCCAACCAGAATCCCAGCGTGGATCTAAGAGAGGCTCATGAATTTCCATGTCCAGCTGAGGAGCTGTTGGGAAGCGATGGATGCCAGGGAAGGGACGTCAGTTTTTTTCAGGGATGTGGCTCCTGATGGGAGCGGGGCCACCCCTGCTCCAGTGGATGGCACATACAGGTAATGCCGCACTCAGTGTTTAAAACTCAGCATTTAAAATGCAACATGGGGGAGGAATAGTGGTCATGGAGTAGGGAGAAGCTGAGGGGAGGGGTGGTGAAATGAGAGAGGGGTGGATTTGATCGACACATTATACATGTGTATGAAATTCTTAAGCAGAAAACAATGAGAAGAAAGACCTGAAACTCCTACCATAAAAAATTAGAAAACGACCCATGTAGACACCCTGAAAAAGTAAAAGATAGAGGGGTTCATACTAACTTATTACAGAAACCCCGGGACAGCAGTGAGGTGGGGCTTTCAGCCAATGGGGCTGAAGCAATTGGATAAATGTAAACAAAGACTTAAACGATGCCGTAAGTGTCATATCTTATGCAAAAACTGTCATAAAGATGAATTAAACCTTAACTATGGGGTATAACACATCGAGATAACCTTCATGGCCCAAGCCTAGAAACAGAACTCTTAGTCATCAAGTATAACACAGGAAAGGAAAATACTAGTTAACTGTACTTCATCGTGACTAAAAAGTCTTTACAAAACTATTCTAAGGGAATGAAAAGACAAACCACACCTGTAAGCCACAGCTAGCGAGGGACTGATGCACAGCTTACGAGAAGAACTCTCACGAGGCGAAGCTTGAAAACAACCCAACTAAAGTGCACAGGGTGGAGGCAGAGGAAACAAAGGAGAAAGGAGAAAGTTCACCACTGTGTGCCTCTCAGAACAAAGAGCTGGAGACAGCACCAAACGCTGACGACCACCGTGGTGGTGCCCTGCTGCTGTAAGAGCGGAGCTATAGTTGAAGCCCAGAAACTCTCTGGGAAATTTCTCAATATGGCAATACCCAAGGAACCCCACCGCCCAACAATGGCAATGCTCTGGGTGCCGTTCCCAGAGGGATGAAACTTACCCGCTCACAGCACACACAGATATTCACATACTCTCTATCCAGAACAGTTCTGTGGTTGTAAATCTTGAATGTCACCTCTACTTGTAGTAGAATCACCATAGAAACAAGATTCTTGGTGTGTCAGTGAGGGAGTCTCTAGAAAGGTTTAACTGAGGTAAGACAAGCCATCCAGAGGGTTGGCAGCACTCTTCCCAGGTGTGTTGGGGTCCTGGACTGAAGACAAGGTAGAACAATGGGCGGAACCCTAACAGTCTTGCTGTGCCCTGACCGCCAAGACCTCACGCTCCTGACTGGACTGCCATGGTGGACTGAACTTGAACCCAGCCGAACAACCCCAGTCTTCCTTAGGTGGCTTTTGTCAAGTGTTTTCTCACGTGACCCAAAGAAGAAATAATCTGTGTTCAATAACTGAAAAGTCAAACCCACTAGATAGATCTCTTCTGTGCAACGCTGCTCAGTATGAGTAGAAACAGACTATCAATGCACAACTTGGATGGAAACCCGCCAAGAGGGTTTGTTCTGATGTAAGGCTACATCCTGCAAGACTCTGTAAATAACAATCTTGAAATTCCAAGGTTGTGGAAAGAGGGTGGAATTAGTGGCTGCGCAGGGGCTATGGACAGATGGCGGGGTGCTGGAGAGGGAGGTGAGTGAGGTTCTAAAAGAACAAGGCAGATCATCCCCACGGAGGAACCAGTCTGCACCTTGGTGTTTGAGTCTGAATGCTCTGTGTGATGTCTAAGGTGCCGGCACTGAGAGAAAGGGGATAAAAAGCCAGGGCATCCTGTAGTATCACTGCTGGTGACTTCAGATAAGCCTACAATCATTCCAAGTAAAGACAACTTTCAGAGCACACCTATTCTCCCAGCGCTGTGGGGCTGAGGCAGGAGGAGCGTTAAGTTCAGCAGAGATCTTATTTGAGCCAAATTAAACCCTGTAAGAGGTGTGAGTATGCCACCAGAAACATTCGTAATCCGGACAAAGGCCTCGATTGCTTGCGAGGGGCACCATGCCACCGAATACTACCACTCATTATTGACAATTACGCATTTTCCCACCTGCATCATAAGCGAGCTCCCCCAGGGCTTGGCTCATGTATTATTTATCTATAAATCTCCCACAGTGCCTAGCAAGCACCCTGCTATGTAATGAGTACTGCGTAAATGTTTGTTGACTTAATGTTTTATCAGCGATACATGGGTATGTGTGTCATACGCTGCTAAAACACGGCTTGCTGCAAACGAGGAAAACATTAGAAATGAGTCACCCAGTGAATTAGTGCCATTCTTTAAAAAGCAATTAAAAACCTTTGTTTTTAAACTAGTGCTCTGCGTATTTGCTTGTTTTCCTCTCCTTCTCTGTTACTTTGTGAATAAAGGGGTAATAGATGCCTACCGTAGAAAAGTTTCAAGTTTGGGGACATGCAGAGGATACTGTCTATTTTAGCCACTGCCAGAGTCGTTACTCTGATGTGGTCTGGTTCTGGAGCACCGGGTGGGTTTTACTTTTCCTGTCCGCAGATCCCGCTGGTTCATCCGGCACAGCTTGAGTCTGTGTCAAGGGCAGCTGTAGGAGCTAGCCCTGCTCCCCACATACGCTCTACAGTGAAAGGGACTTCTTTGTTTGAAGGTCCCAGCCCTTCAGATAGATGGTGTCCACTTCTCTTTCCTGGTGGCCAGTGATAAAATAACCACAGTGTTCTGTCTCTGAAATCCCGTGAGACATTGTTGCCTCATCAGCAGTAAACGCAGCTTAGCATCACCCTGACAGGAAATGTATCTGAGGACATCTCCAGGGTCCAACCCCAGCTCTGGCTGCAGAAGTCACAGAGAAAGGACCGCATGTAGAGGGTGTGTGTGACCTTTATTGGAGATACTGGGAATTCAGGTGCTATAAACTTGGGGGAGGACTCAAACATGCTGGAAACAGAGCACAGCCCTGGGCAGGTGACAAGGGATGAGTCCCACACCACGACCATCTCATACACGAATCCAGCTTATGTTCCAGGAAAACAGATCCCATTCTTGAGAACACACGTCATTCCTCTGCAGACACCCAGACATCCCAACCTTTACCGACATCCACGTGTTCTCTCGGTTCTGCTGTATTGGCTGTGATTTTCAGCCACCAGCCCAGGCAGAACCCAAGGAGGCTGCTAGTTTTCTGTCAGGTAGCTACAAAACACGTGTACTCTTTTCTATCTCACATTTTGAAAGAGAAGTAAACCAACTTCTGTGCCTCTAGTGTCACTGTTGATGCAAGGAACCAAAGAAGTGGACTCTGACCCTCTGGAGGTGTCCCATGGCTTTGGAAAGAGCTCCGGCGCTGTCACAGCACCAATGCTTTGTGTCTCAAGCCAGGTCAAAGGTCCCCTCTTCCATGCAGTACCTAGCTGCATCTTAGCAGCAAAACTTGAAGAGATTTGCCCTCCATGAACAAAGTTGTGAATGTTAAATTGACCTGTGTCAATATTAACGGAAGGCGATATCAAGATACATTTTTGCAGTTTGGGGGAGATATTTGTTTCAATACAACAAACACTGGGTCCAT